>NC_072003.2:34648454-35273454 GCF_028885655.2 Pongo abelii
ATGTTTGAATGTAGATATACTCTGAGGTATATCTACAATAGACACTATATCTTCAATTGTAGACATACACTGAGGTGATTCTGAATGACAGTTTTATCTGGAGTCATAAGTAAAAGTCACAAAACTAACTCATGCCAATGCCTGGCATGATGTTGATCTGCTGCTGCTGCTCAATGTAAACAAAACTGCTCCCTTGTCTTGCACAGATGCAGGCTGCACAGCTATCCTCACTGTCTAGTGGGCACCTAGAAAGGCTCTGCTGGAAATGCCTCCCTGCTCACCCTGCCTGCCAGCTCCAGGGCCCTTCCCTTCACAGCAGTCATGAGGCCGGATTGGAAGGGAGCCCTGGTGAAGCTGTGTTTCAGTGTCGTGTTGATGCATCTTGGAGGAACCCCATGACTCTGCAAGGCTCTTCACACTCTCATGGGCAACTCCAGACACCTGAGTGCTGCTGCAGATGTCTCAGTACCCATGGAGCCTTGTGAGTGTGGTGGGCATGGGGTGATGCCCCAGAAATGCTTCTCACACTGCGGTTGGTGAACGCTGGAGCTTCTAACTCATCAGACCAATTTCCAAACACATGTAACACTCTCAGTGGGGAGGGGCCAGGGCACAGGAATCTGTGGCTATTTAACTTCATATCTCAAGGTTCCTATAAAAACAGATCTTTAGATAAAAGGGAGAAGAAAGGACCAGCAAAAGCAAATACACAATGGGTGACTGAAGTTGAAGCCATAACTTCCCCATAGTCCAGAGGCCTTATGACGTTAACAGTGGCCAATCATTTCAAAGGCCAGATGTTTGTCCCTTAAAAAGGGACTGAAACTGGCAGGCAGCTTCTCAAAAGTTATAAAGATATTTACTGTACTGTGTCATTCTGATAGTACACTTGTAAGAGGTTTGCCAAAAAACAATCAGAAAAATACTTTTCAATTTATCAAGCAGGTTATTACAACAATAACACATCAAGACCTACCCATTACTGCTGGAAAATACAAACTGTTACACTAAAGCTGGATAGAGAGAAGACTGTGGTCTTATACCTATTTCTTTTATCTGCACAATGAAACCTATAAAGATATTTCTTGCAGTGTTAACTTGGAGAGCAAATGGGGCATGGAAAATGGTTACAAATATCGCCAAAATTTTACAAACTCACATGTTCTCAACTGCAATGTCCTCGGGATTCTGGCTGTCATCCACACTCCACAGACCACGATTTCTCCCAACCTTGGAGGCAAGAAGCATGGCTCCGTGGACTATCTTTTTCCAATTAGTAGGACAAAGATCGATGTTAGCACTAGTTAAAAGTCGTTCAATGTACACCTGCAAAATAGAGCGCTGCTCTTTGATTTCAGTTCAGTTTATGTGTGGTGACACGAACATTTAAGAATGAAAGATTTCTTCTGGTTTTGACCAGAAAGTAAGTGCCTTTTAATTCTTATGTTCTGCAGAGACATTGCTCAGACCAAGCAAGAGGCCAAATCACAATCATAGTGAGATACCTCTGCAGCCTACTCTGCCCGTAGACATTTCCAGATGAATTTCGGTCACAGGGATGACTGGACATCCCTGTAGGCATGAAGAGAGGCACCATCAGCACCTTCACACTCATGAAAAGCAGTACAAACTCAGGCCCAATGCAGATTAAGGTTGTTCAGGAAACACTCCAGTGCCGTCCGTGTGCGGCATCACACCTCCCTGGCAGGTAGATAGGAATTTTACAGGTGTGCCATGCTTGAATATGTAATATCCAAGTGATATTGAGAACACTGCTGTCTTCTCCTTTTCACAATAACTAACCCACTCTTGGGACACCAGCTGAGGAACTGCGGGTCAAGAGCACTTCCCAATGCCTGCTGTGCAGACAGCATGACAAGTGCAGGTCTCTGTGGCTCAGAAATAATCTCCATATTCAGTGCCTTGATAAGGAACGCATGTGTGTGAAAGGAGGGTCCTGCTCACAGCCCCTATTTTCCATGTCTCCACAATCACTTCATGAAAACTCATTTCTTGTCCTACAGTATCTGCATTCAGTCAATTCAGTTGGTTTGAAGGCAGAGACAGCTGTCGGCCTCTGTATCCCTGGAGTTCCTCTAAACCTGCCAAGTAGTTTGTGAGACAATCTCAGTAAGTATTTTCTATCTATCCAATCTCTATCCCATAAAGAACTGGGTGAGGGACCAGCTGCGTGAAGGTTACAGAGGTGAGCTGTGAGGCATTGCTACCCCAGAGGGTGCTCTGCAGAAAAGTATGTCTCTATGCTACTTGACGTCTTTGTATCAAGACCAAAGGAACACAGTTCATTTTAAGAGAGTTCATTTATTGTCTGAAGATTATCAGATTGGTGGCTCAGATCTGGCAATGTTCTCCAAACTCAAATGTGTTTTTAAAATCAAATGGCTGTTGAACGTGATATGTACATATGAGAGATTCTGTTCCCTTTCCCCCAACTCTGCACAATTGGGTGTCCTAGGAATGACCCTTCCTCCCAGGGTTCAACTCCACAGGACTCATTAGAGAGCACTTAAACAGCATTGGTGAGGCCTCACCTTCCTGTCACCTTTACTGGTAAGCTGGACCTGCTGACACTCACCGATACCTCTTGCCCTCCTGGGTCAGTGAGAAAGTTCCTTTTTTAACACCAACTCTTCTATCACCATGGTGGATCTCATCCCACTTTTGCAGAACACTGTTCCCCAAATCACCTCTTCTTGAAGACTTTCTCCCTCTCTGCCAGAAATTCCCCCCAATACAAATGTGTTTCCTGTTCCCATCCTGCTCCCCACAGCTCCCCAGAGGCATCTTCTCACTTGCTCACAGCATCAGGCCCTGTTGCCAGCTCCTCACCTCCCATCTCTCCTTAACCCACCTCACCCACCCCTATCACTCACCTGAGACGCCCCTTCCCAAGGTCCTCAGAGTCTTGACACCTACAAACCAGAGCCCTTCACCCCAAGGACCCAATCCCCAAGCTGTCCCTAATCTTGTCTAAGCAATTGCCATTGGCCTAGCTCCTGGGGACTAATACTTACATGTGAGTTACCCTGTTCCAATCTGTGTGCAATCCCTCTAGGCCTACCTTCACTGGTAGCCTGCCTGCTTCAGATTCTGAGCCACCATGGGTCACGGCTCACCTATATCACCCTAGTAGCTTCTTGGTCCTCTTCTCTGCCCCAACCTTCCTCCTAACTATGGTCTACTCTCCCCAAAGCCGTCGCCATAACCTCTTCAATTAAGAACACTGCACTCCCCTGCTCAAGATCTACCATGAGTGCCCCCATCAAACTGGAATAAAACCTGAACTCCTTCCCATGGCCTGCAAGCCAAAAGGCTCTGTGAGCTGTGGCACTGCCTGTGCAGTCTCATCTCTTCCGTTCTTTCCTTCATTCCTCTCACCATGCGGGCCCCCTGCTGTTTGTTCCTTAAGCACACATGAAACATGTTCCTAGCTCAGTCTTTGCACTCATCCCACTGCCTGTCATGCCAGCACTCCTTATAGTCCTCGCTTTATATTCAGGGCACTGTTCAAATGTGACCTCTCTAGAGAGACTTTTCCTGATCATTCTGAAATAGTGAGCCCCTCTCATCCCTCTCTCTTTATCCTGCTTTATTGTTTTGCTATTTGCCATTACCTGAAAAAATGCTTTTCTCATTACAACATAAGCTCATAAAGACAAGGAATGTGTTCAACCTGTCCTCTTCTCTACCCCAGCACTTAGAAGAGTGGGACAGGGTCGGCATCCAGCGGGTGTTTATGGAACGGACAACTTCTTGCAGCATTTAGCACGGTGACCACAGCCTTTCCTATCTTGAACCCTTTGTTCTTCTTTTATTATCCTCTCGTGCTCTTCCTCCTCCCACTCTAGCCACTTTACTGGGGGCTTGTCCCTTACATGCTGGTTGTCCTTACAGAGCTATCTTCTGTCCTCCTTTTCTTTTCCTTTTTAGAGGTGGGGACTTGCTATGCTGGCCAGGCTGGACACAAACTCCTGATCTCAAGTCATTCTCTTGCATCAGCCTCCCGAGTAGATGGGACTATAGGTGTGTCCCACCATGCCCGGCTTCTCCACTTTCATTCTAAACACTTTCTCTGCATTTGAGCAGCTACACTATTATTATTATTATTATTATTATTATTTTGAGACAGAGTTTCACTCTTTTTGCCCAGGCTGGAGTGCAGTGGTGTGATCTCAGCTCACTGCAATCTCTGCCTCCCAGGTTCAAGCAATTGTCCTGCCTCAACCTCCCAAATGGCTGGGATTATAGGCATCCACCACCACGCACAGCTAATTTTTTTGTATTTTTTAATACAGACAGGGTTTCACCATGTTTGTCAGGCTGGTCTCGAACTCCTGACCTCAGGTGATCCATCTGCCTTAGCCTCCCAAAGTGCTGGGATTACAAGTGTGAGCCACCGCACCAAGCCTTCCGCAGCTACTCTCACTCCTCATTTCTTATTTCCAGCTCAGATTCATGCTCCAGTCCTATAGATCCAAATAATGACTGCACACGGCCACTCTCCTATCTTACAGGCACACCAAATTTAGCCTGTCTACAGTGAACTCCCCCTTCTTTCAATCCAGCTTTCCCTCCTGCATCTGCTCGCTCTCTCTCTAGCTGGAAGTACCACTCCTGCTTCCTGACAGCTTTGCTGAGCATGCCAAATGGCCTTCAGCTCCGTGAAAAGGCCTGCATCTGATCCATTGCCCATGGAGGGGTTTCTATGCAGGTGCCCAGCAAAAGCCTTCTCTTCTAAGCTCTAGCCAGATGCCAAAGGAGAGGCTACTGCTCTAATTATTTTTTCTCTCCCAGCTGCACGGTTGACATTCCTCTACAGGTTAGTGTGGGGAGGGATAAAACAATCCCAGCCATCTGAAGAGGACTTCATATTCAGAATGAGTCTCACCACAGGAATTCTGTGAGAATGATGTAGAGGTAAGGACACAGCTACAGCTTAGCAGGCTAACTAGCAAAGCCTGTGTCCAAGCATTAACTGGTAGCACATTCCTGGGCAATTTCCGGAGCAGGCACAAGAGGTCAGCAGGAACAACAAAGCATTCAGAGCAGCAGCTCCTAGTCACAGCATGCATCAGAAGTGCCCAGAGAATATGGCCTGGGACTCAGCTTAGATCTACATTGGAATCTGTTGAAGGAGAAACCAGAAATCTCTCCTGCTGCCTTTAATAGCATTTATTCTCTGATAAGAAAAGCAATTGCATCATTTTAAACCATAATGATGATTAAACTCAAATATGTGTATTTACTTTGCTTGCACAGGTTTCTCTTAAAAGATCTGATGATAATTCCAGGAATCTACTTTTAGTTAGAAACACGGCCATACCCTGTGTAGGAGACCAGTTGTTAAAGATGCTTTATAGATAAGAAATATCTTACCAAAGCTACGATTGCACATGGAGGTGTTAGTTTTGTGACTAGAAAAAGAGTACAGAAATATCTGAAAATACAGTTGCGTTTGGGATCATGCTCGAAGGATTTCCCTGGAGCCTTTCCTTGCTGAAAGAAGAAAAAAGGCAACATAAATATCCACTCAAGAAAACTTTTTAAGTATTCTTAAGACGGCAGTGCTCCCATTTGTGCCCACATGTCCCTTAAAATAATTTTGATGGGATAAAATATCTTTCAGTTTTTAAAAATATAAACAGTGGGATCTTAAAATATTTTTGGTTTCCTATAAACAGAGATGCTAAGTGGCCCTGTGGCTATCACATGTCTGAAGAAGGACGTTTTTAAATTTTTATAGCATTTAAACTGATTTAAATTTAAATTGTTTTCTAGTTCTATTCACAGAGATTGTGCATATTTGTCGACTATTTACAAATATTTATATTGTTTGCTGCTACAGAAAATTATCTTTTAAAATGATGCATTTTGTTATCTCGATGGTATATTTACTCCCCTTAGCACACTAATGAAACAAAGCTGCAAGTCAGCTCTTACTCCAGCATGCCCACTTGACAACACTCCTTATATAAGATGATTAGACACAACAGAGGCAAGACTTAAAGGTGGATGATTTTTACTTCAGCATGAACTAAACACAACTCTATGAGACAAAAATAGAACCTCAAAGAAAGTGACACTTACTGGAAGTGGATGTATTGGCTCGTCAAAAATAGCCAGAGATCTATTTGCATATCTATAAAATAAGAATGTGCATTTATGAAATTAATTTGGGAATTGTTAACATCTTAGTAAAGTATCTGCTGGGAGTAGGGCATGGAGGGTGGAGGAAGATACATCTTGTTTGCTTTGGTAAAATTTGCTCACCAAAACAGTTTTTGCAAATTTTTCTCCTGGATCCTGGCCTTCAGAGGGTTTCTTGACCTCTTTTTCTTCAGCACATAATACTCTAAACTGTGAAGTCTTTTCTACATTGATGAGCCAGACTTGCCTTTAAATATTGACCCCCGCTAACAGGCAATGGTAATAAACTATATCTATTTTCACTCCTCTAACCTCATGCTGGAACACAAGAACATTTTTAAAGCAGTAGTGGTTGGCAGTAAAGTTTTTAGAACTTTTATTAAATGTGAATGAGATTCAGATTTCCCAAATATTTCTTTATTATACTTTTATCATATTTGTTTAAGTAGTTTGAGTTACAAGCTTAATTGCCTTTTTATTTTAAAAGAGGCCAGTCTTTAATGAACTTTAAAAAACTAACACATTGTGTGTTGATTTAGGAAACCAGTGGTTCTCTAAATGTGGTTTGTGGACCCCTGAGATTCCCTAGGAGGCCCATGATGTTAAAACTTTGTTTTTGTTTTTTTGAGACAGGGTTTTTTTCTTTCAGCCAGGATGGAGCACAGTGGTACAAACATGGCTCACTGCAGGCTTGACTCCCTGGGCTCAAGCGATCCTCCTGCCTCAGCCTCCCAAGTAGCTGGGATGAAATGTGCACACCACCATGCTCAGCTAATTTTTAATTCTTTTTTGGTATGGATGGGGTCTTGCCACATTACTCGGACTAGTCTCAAACTCCTGGTCGCATGTAATTCTCCCACCTTGGCCTCCCAAAGTGCTGGGGTAAGAGGTGTCAACCACCACCTATGGCCCTAAATGTTCTTATAAGAATACAATTCAACCTGAGAAACTGATTGAAAATAAAACATAAGAATAATTATTAAGACATTGCTTGCTTTCTCACTGTTCAACACTTGTAATGATTGCATAAAAGACAAAGTGGGTAAAACTGCTGGTTTCTCAGTATGAATAAAGGCTGTGGTACCAAATTATACTAGTATTCATTCCACTCTTCACTGCCCCTTGCAGTTTTTATTAAAGTAGCCTGCTTCACTTAAGAATGTCCTTGATGAAACAGTAAAAATTAATGGTGTTATCAAATCTTGACCTCTCTTTTTAGTATTCTAAGTAGAAAGTTCACATAAAGCACTTCTGCATGCTGAAGTACGGTCATGTTAAAGAAAAGCACTTGTGATTTAACTGTGAGCTGAACAAGCCAATTTTTCACAGAACACCATTTCTATCTGAAAGTATGACTGACTATCATTCTCAAAGAGAAGAGGAGTTTGTCATTTCAAGGAAAATAACAAGTATTTGTTGTGTATAATAAATCTAATGCTTTCAAGCTAAAAATCAGGACTTGGAAAACTCATACCTAATACTGTGAGCTTGACAGCATCTCAATGTTTGAAGACATTTTTATAATTGTGGGGATACTAATGAAAGTGAGTTTTCATACTATAAATAAACATGAATTAATATTTTCCAGATAGCCAATGCATAATATTATAAAAGCTGGTAAGGGGAAAGATCCATTCAGTGTACAAGAAAGATCAGTGAGTATTAGTGGAATGAATTCATTGATATGTACAATCCCACTATAACTATTTTAATAACTTAGCCCTTGTGGAGTTTTGGTGTGGTTAAAAATACCCACAATTACCTGAAAGCTTTAAAAATGCATGTTTTTTTGTACTATATATTTGCATGAGGCCAGGTCATCTTTTTATTGCTTCTTTACAATAAATTGCAAACAAGACATAAGCAAATACACTTTGGGACCCTCAATAATTTAAGAGGTAAAAGAGTCTTTAAAAACCCACAAATGATTCACTTTAGTACTGTAAAATAAACACTCTACAGCTTATGTCTATAGTTACAACCTAACTGTGTGTCATATTATACAAAGCAATGAGCTGGAGTAACAAGGCAGGTTTTCAAAGAGCTCACCTGTGCTTTATGTTGTAATATATTGCCAAAGTCACACTGTGGAGGGAAAAAAATATTTGTAAGTACTGATTTTATCATTTGTTTTGGCCTGAAGATATGTTTTTAAAAGGGGGAGGAGGAAACCCTCTCAGTGGCCCTGAAATCTTCTTGTTTGAAAGAGTACTGTATGAGCACTTTTCTTTTGTTTTAGCTCTCTGGCTTTATAGCGAAAATGGGAGAACTAAAATGCTAGGCAATATGTTGTTAGAAGATGTTTCTGCTGATGGTTATTCCGTATAAACAATTACATATTTTCCCTGTCATTTGCTCTTCTACCCATAGAACCTTTCATCCTGTGCAAGTCAGTTATATCTATGTGTACATATGCTTCTATTTAGGCCATACAGTAATGTTTTGCTTTTTAAGTGGCTAGGCCCTGCATTTCAGCTGACTTAGTTCACCATCACCTACTCACCCATTTGTCATTATTTCCCTAAAAGCACATCATCAATGTGCTTTATACCAAATAAAGTAATTTAAAATCACCTATGCATAATTATTAGCAGAAAATTTATTAGTAAACAAAATGCACACAAAAATCGATGACACGTGTAGCTATCCTGAAATAAACAGCACTAAACAGACAGTGTAACACCGCATCATACAATATTCATGACAGGTATTTCCACATTTGTTTAAACAAAATATTAGTGAACAAATACAACTCTTCAGATGTATGTTACTGTGGTCCTAAGTCATCCTCAGATGTTGTGTGTCAGCAAACAGGTGCTTCTCTTGGATAAGTTCTGTGCTTCCATTTGCCCTCAGCATTTAAAATGAGGCTCAGAATAATTTGAGAAGGGAAATTTGAGTTGTAAAAAGTAGGCCTTAGAACATTATTAGCATCTAAGATGGATATTTCTATAGTGCCTCAAACAGTTTCATCTCCAAATTGTTTTAAAATCACAGAATTTGAAGTTACATGCTGAAAAGACCACTGAATCTTACATGACACTCCATGAACCACTCATTTTACAAACAAGAGAACCAAGGCTTCAAACTGACTTGCCCAAGGTCCCCACATAGTGCTTTTGTGAGCTGCAGGTGTTCATGAAACACTACGGTACAGTTTAAATTTAAGCATATGCACACATACATAGAAATGACTTGCACAGACAAAAGGCTCTATGGGTAGAAAGAAGAGCAAATGACTGGGAAAATGTGTAATTTATACATGAGAACCATCACTCCTCCATGCAAAGGAAGCAGTGTTCCCCATGTTTGCTGCACACTGGATCACCCGAGAAGCTTTAAAAATGGCCTCACTGCCAGCTGGAGACATTCTGATTTAACTTGCATTGGGTATGATTTGGACATCAGGGTTGTTGGCAAATTTCCCCAGGTGATTCCAATGTGCAGCAAAGTTTGGGAATGACTGAGTTAGGGTTAAGGTCAGAATCATCTGGGATGCTTTTGTCCGTATAACGATGCCTCATATACTTAAGCATTCTTCTAAAAGGCTTATGAGTGCCCAGAGATGGAGAGAATGTGGAGCTGGGAAGATGCATGTGTTTGCAGACATATATTTTGAAGAAACATGTATATGTGATTCTAATATGGCTCACTCATCCCTTTGAGAACAATGGACTACTAACTATGAAAAACATTTTTCAAAATCTTTCCAAAAAGCCAATTTGCTGTATTAATTTACTCAGTAAACCTTCATTTCACCAAAAGTAAATATACCAAATGATCCCTTCTAAAATTGGAGAGCAAATTAAAACTAACTGTACTTCAAAAATAGACTTCTAGGCCAGGTGTGGTAGCTGGTGCCTGTAATCATAGCACTTTGGGAGGCTGAGTTGGGTGGATTGCTTGAGCCCAGGAGTTTTGAAACCAGCCTGGCCAACAGAGCGAAACCCTGTCTCTAAAAACAACAAAAAAAGTCTATTTTAAAGAAACTGGTAAGAATTAGACTATGCTGCAAGAAAAAGCAGAACCTCTACTTGTTTGAGCAAGGTGAAGCTTAAAAATTACTTTTGAGTTGCATACTGAAACATCAGAATCTTTTGAAATCAGAAGAAACCAGGGACTCTAGCCAAAACAGAGTGCCTTTTTACTTAGGGTTGAATACAAACATTAAGTGATGACTCCATAGAGGCCAAAGCTCAGGGCTTTAGACACAGGTGGATTCCAGTTCCTGCTGAAACAGAATTTGATCTCGATAATTGTTATACATGAGAGAGGAAAGTGACATTATTATGAGCATAAATTTACCATTTTTAATTAAAGTAGAAGTTACTGACAAATTAGCTTAAAAAGCTAGTACATTAGAAACAAAATTAAGCTTGTAAGCTAGTCATATTTATAGACTGGAAGTTAGGGATAAGGACATTAATATTCTAAGGTAGTACTTCTCAAACTGTTTTCCCAAAAATCAACACTTATAATCTAAGGAGATGTTAATAATGTTCCCTGGAGATCTTCAGTGGAACTGGGCTTTGTTGTGACTTTTTAAATAAACTTGAACCCACCGTTCAAGGGTGTTTTGAAAAGGCATGTCTGATCGTAGCCTATGAAGTGCTCACGCATGATGGGAAAATTTAAATGCAGATACACTATGGTACCACTGGAGGACAAGCCGTTCCTTCTTCCAAGAGTAGTTTCCAAAGTAGTACCCATGGTCTTAGGCCTGTAGCTCATAAAGAACTAATAATTTTTCCCAGGAACATCCAATAAAAAGCACCTCTCCTTCCAATTAGGTTCAACACTCTCATAACATGAATGCATCAAATAAATAGCTATGGCTTTTCTGGGATTGCTTATTTGCTAAGTAGCTTTCCCTTCTACCACACAGTGTCTAAAATTAAAAGAGAAACAGAAAATTCATATTTAGGTCCTGGAAATCCATATATCATTGACATCAATTTCTTAAACTGCTTGCTGAAAAGGGCAACCAAATGGCTGAAATGACAGACGATGGCCAGGATGCTTTTAGCATAGGGGGGTCTGTCCCTCGGCCCTTGGCAGCCTCGTTGTACTCACCTTTCTAGTGTGTGTCTAAGATCAGGCTGGCTGACTGTGCTGTTACCTAGCAATATGGTGGAACATGAGCAGTATTTTCTGTCAAGATGCCATGGAGGTATCTGAAGGAGAAGGAAGATAGAGAAAAATGTTTACAGCAGGCTGAACTTATAAAAGTGTGGGCTTTTTTCCTTAGTCAAAATGTCAAACAACAAAGCATTAAGGTATTTCTTACGCCCCATGACCTGCCTGAGTGTGGTACTGTGAGCAGCTCTATGGGAAACTCATTGGAGGCACTTAACTTCCGCAGATGATGTTTGAGGAATGGGTTATAAAATGCCGCCCTTGCTATGATACCAATCATCAAACCTGGCAAGCCTCTATTATGAACTCCCTTTATAAATAATGGGAAAAGTTTAAAATAACATTTCGTGGTTTTTTGTTATGCAGTAAAAGGCAGCTGAGATTTTCTATTTCTGTTATTCATTAACTACAACAAAATGTCATACATTAAATAATATTGGCACAAGACCATTTTTATTGCAGTAAATAAAGACCTCATACTACATTCACTAAGTTACTAATCCTAAGTGTACTCATTCAAGAGACAGTGTGATGGAACCAGCGTTTTAGAGTCAGAGACCCTGTGTGCCAGGGCGGCTCAGGGACCAAACAAGTGAGGGGCTATAGGTCTCTCTGGGCCTATTTCCTTGGGGGAACATAGAAAAAGTACTGCTTTAAGACTCTCTCACATCTAGAAATCAGATGATGAAAACAACTACAGGAATTTAACTTTCACTTCATGTTTACGTAAGACTGCTATTACATGACTCAAATGAGAACTTCCGAGAATACTTTACATTCATTTCAAAAGTTGATTGATTTTATTCTGTAAGTTATTTGACACACATCATGGCACTGTCCTGCCTCATTCATGCTGCTCTCTGCCCGGAATACCTATTTCTTTCCCCCTTGTCCCAGCAAGCTTCACCTCCTCTGCCTTCTGGGATCCCTCTGCCAGCAGCCACACCACAAAACACTTCCGGTTTTGTGTACTTGTCAGTCTAATTCACTGCGTGTTACATGATAGCAATTGCCTGCAGAGGATCCCCCTGGTGAGAAAGTAAGCCTCTCCAGGGGAGGGAGGGCCCTTCCTCTCCTAACCGCAGCTGCTGAGCACAGAATGTGGGAGAAATTCAGGAGTTCAATAAATGCTTGACAAGTTATTTAAATCAGTTACAATTTGGAAGGTAAATCTTCCTACAGTTACAAATCAATGAAAATTTACCTGCAGTGCTATCAGAGAGATGACAGTGAATCTTTTGAACCCTCTAGAAAATAAACTATCTCTAAAACACTTTAAACGTATCTGTTCACTCGTCAAGAGTGCAATAGCCAATATGGAAACTGCCTCATCTATGTTAAGAAAATGCATTTCCCGGCCGGGCACGGTGGCTCACTCCTGTAATCCCAGCACTTTGGGAGGCTGAGGCGGGTGGATCACGAGGTCAGGACTTTAAGACCAGCCTGGCCAAGATGGTGAAACCCCGACTCTACTAAAAATACAAAAAGTAGCCAGGCGTGGTGGCGGGAGTGCCTGTAATCCCAGCCACTGCACTCCAGCCTGGGCGACAGAGCAAGACTCTGTCAAAAAAAAAAAAAAAGAAAGAAAAAAAGAAAAAAAATGCTCTTTCTTAAAAATAATGGCAGTAACCAAATCCCAGTCACCAAATAGTTGAAAAGATCAACAGCATTATTGAAAACCACAAAATACCTATTATTTTAACTTAAAAAATAACTCAGATGAGCCTTCTTTCCTCCTATTAGTATGCTTGTTTGCATCACGTTATCACACTCTTCCATCAAGGCCTCCCACAAATACATGAAAGACAGGGAAGGGGGAAGATCTAGTGGTTGTTTATAAAAGTACACAGCTTTTAAAAATTGCCTGTAGCCAGTAATCAGAAATATCCATACAGTCTAACACCATTTTGCTCGTTTCAGATGCTTTTTACTGTAAATTCACTTATTTCTTAACAAATATTCCAGATGGTTTTGAACAATATTACTATTTGAAGGACCAAATTCTCCTTCAAGGTAGAAATGTTTTACCTCTAGCTAAACTCTTAAGTCTCTTAAGCTATTCTATTAATGTATATACTTTACATTAAGCATGTATGTGTGTCAATGTACATACTACTATTGCCTCAAAACACAAATATAGCATGAAAAATGAAAATGGACTCATTCGGATACTTTTATTCAAAGTGAAAGAAGATATCCCTTAAGATCAGTACTATTAGGGGTAATACAGCATAATACTACACCATAACAAAACTCAATTTTGAGAAAAAATCCATATATGAGAATAAAAAGAACACGAAAATAATGCACCAAAACCCAAACTAGTTGGTACAGCTTTAGGTGATATCTGTCCCCATTTTCTTCTATTTAACATTTCTTATAATGAATGTATATTGGATTGTGGGTTTCTCTGAGAGGAATTCTTGCTCTGTTTCGCTGGCTGGAGTGCAGTGGCCTGATCTCAGCTCACAGCAACCTCTGCCTCCCACGTTCAAGCAATTCTCCTGCCTCAGCCTGCCGTGTAGCTGGAACTAAAGGAGTGTGCCACCATGCTGGGCTAATTTTTGCATTTTTAGTAGAGACGGGGTTTCACCATATTGGCCAGGCTGCTCTCAATCTCCTGGCCTCAAGTGATCCACTTGCCTCAGTCCCCCAAAGTGCTGGGATTACAGGCATGAGCCACCATGTCCGGCTCTCAAGAGCCCGACTTTTCTCCCCACTTTTTTTTTACAAGACATGTTTCAGATATTTTTTAAATGATTAATGACTTTTAGCTAACTTAAAAATTTCTAACACTTTGTGCACTAACAAAAACAGCTCCATCTGTGTTGCACAGCAATGGGACCACATGGCATGTATGGAGTTTGAATAGAATTCTTACACAAGGCCTGAGTGGAAAAGTGTAATATGCTTATTGGAGGTATAAATAGAAATTGTCTGAATTAATGTCATAATTATGTCAAATTTAAACTTAGATTTACACTTACATATAGGTTCTAAATTTGGATTAAATATGATGGATTGACCAGAAATTTATTTTCTCTTCCTTCTGAAATCTCATTAGCGTTAGTCATAAAATGAACATTATACACAGGACCAGGAGACAGGATTGACGGCACATGATTCTGAGTCAATGCTACAAGGTGAAAAGCAGATAGAGGAGTGGCAACTGACATGGAAGCGCAGCTTTGGAGCTGACAGGGAGTGACTTGAACAGAAACAAGCAATCTTGTTTGTTTTGAAGAACCCAACCCAGGCTCCAAAATCAGAAGCACATGGTACCTGGGAAGGTAGGGTGAAACATACAGCAGAAGCCAGCAAGGTCAACTGTAAAGCTGTGCTTAGAGCTCCAAGTCCACCTCCCCTCCCATCTGATAAGGAATTTGGATGTGTATTATCTGGATATATTATACCTGAGGGTATCTGGGCTCACAGCTACCATGGCTGAAACCTGGGAAATGGGAATAAATTGCACACACAAAGTGAAACTGCACCTTCCTTCCCAAACCTACTTCTGGAAAACCAGCAGCCAAGCTTGCACTGCCAAGGCAGAAAATTGGGAGACCTTCTTGGAAGAAAACTGAACCATCATACCCTCACACAATACACTAATGTCCCCCAAATGAAAAGCTGCTCCACTTCCAAATTCCCACAGTGAGACCCCTCAGTGAACAAGGGTCCTGCTTCCAATCAGAGAAAGCCAAAGATCACCACACATTTGAGGGAAGCCTCCAATAAGAGATCAAAACAACAGGAGAAAGGAATTCCTGGGACCAGTAAAAAGTCAGGAGCAAAACTTTAAAAAATTATCTTAAAATATCATTAAGGAGTTAAAAAATCAATAGAACAGTTAGCACAGAAAGTCAAAGAATCTCTAAGAAGCAGAATGACAGACAAACTGGAAAATAGGAGGGGAAGAAATTAAAGATCAATGCAGAAATACTGGTCTACGAGGCCTAACATCTGAATTATAAGAATACTAAAATAATAATAATGAAACAGAGAAAATAGGAAAATTCTCTAGAACAGATAGTCTGCAGACTTAATGGCCCCAACAAAATAAAAGGTCCCCAGCAATCTTTATTATACAATTTCAGAATCCCAGGGATAGAGAAGGTCCTAAAAAGCTTGAGAAATGTAAAAATTGGTTACATATGATGTGTCACACAATGGTAATAGTTTCAAGAACAGTATAATGAAAACACAATAGAAAATTGTCTTCAGAGCCATGAAATTTAGTTTTCACTCTAGAATTTTATACTCTACAACAAAGGAGGGGTTTTGAGAGAGGCTAGATCTCTATACATGTGTGTCCACGAGTCTTTCCTCGGAAACTGTGCTCCAGCACCACTGGGGAGTAACACAAGGCAGAGGGCAATGCACAGTCTAGGACTCACTGATCCAACATGAGTGGTCCCAGAAGAGTTCAGAGAGGGCTCCCAGGCAAACAGGCCAAGGACAGCCTAGGAAAACATAGTCTATCCTGGAGGAGGATAACCAAAGGCCAAGGAAAGTTGCTTCAAGAAAAAACATGGAGCATATGTTTTAGTAGGTAAAACATTATTTTTGATAGGCATGTAACAAATGTTACAACACTTCAGGAAGAATAGCTGTTAAAAAAGAGGCAAAGGAACATAGTCAGAAAATTAATTCCACACACAAAATAATGCAGGATGTGAAAACAAGGAGGCCAGCTAGGGTCTAATGGTTGCATTTGGCTTTATGAGCTATCATGGGCTAGGAAAAGGGGGGTTATCTGGGAGAAGTGCAGAAGTGTTTAAATTTAAGATAAAGAATGAAGGATGTACAAGGAGAAGGCACAGTCAGAATACTCTATGACTCAGCAGTGAATAATATGTGCTTAGTCATAATCATGTAAATACCAATTAGTTATTTAATACAAAATGTGTTAGAGGTGGAGGAAAGAAACAGAGAGGTAAATAAGGTTACAGTGGAGTGAGGAAGCTACACTTTCACCTGCTATGAAAAGAAGTCAGCAGAATGTGTTAAAGAAAATGGACTTAGCTATTTTTCATTTGATCTGATTAAAAAAGATTAATTTTTTTGGAGATGGAGTGTCACTCTGTCACCCAGGCTGGAGTGCAGTGGCATGATCTCGGCTCACTGAAACCTCTCTGCATCCTGGGTTCAAGAAATCCTTTTGCCTCAGCCTCCCATGTAGCTGGGATTACAGGCATGCACCACCACACTCGGCTAATTTTTGTATTTTTAGTAGAGGTGGGGTTTCACCCTCTTGGTCAGGCTGGTTTTGAACTCCTGACCTCATGACGCACCAGCCTCGGCCTCCCGAAGTGCTAGGATTACAGGCGTGAGCCACCGTGCCCAGCCAAAAGATTAAATATTTAAGGCAGATATTTATATCACAACCAAATTATGTAACTTAAATGTCAGACACCCTTAAAATGGGCACAGTAAACTAAAGACTTTCCTGCATAAATCTGATACTTAGGAAAATAGAAGAGATTTAGAAAATCCACCAAAAAAGGATCATGCTAACAGCACTGGCTCCCTGTTAAATTTTTAAGGAATCTTGACAGACTTTTAATTCAAACAATTGATTTCTTAACTTTTCTAGAGCTTACTTACATAATATAGGCGAGAGCTCTTCCTCTTTTCTTGCACTAAGAATGAAAAAATAACTAATGAGTTCTGGTATAAATACCATAGAATAAAAGTAGTTGCTAATCATCTGATTATCACTATAGAAAATGCGACAAAATTCCATTTTAAAAAATTCTTACCAACAAAATTTATAATTTAAATAATCTGGCATGATGAATCTCATAAAGTAAAAGCTAAAAACATAGTTTTAGTTTTGACCTAACAGATATTCCATTACGTAAAACTGAAAGAATCGCCATGTACACAAGGAAAGGCAAAACAAATTAGGGAACATGTGTGCCCTCCAAATCTCATGTTGAGATATAGTGCCCAGTGTTGGAGGTGGGGAAGTGTTTGCATCACAGGGGCAGATCCCTCATGAATGGATTAGCGCCATCCCCTTGGTGATGAGTGAGTTCCTGCTCTGAGTTCATGCATAATCTTCTTGGCTTTTTGTTGTTGTTGTTGTTTTTCTGAGACAGGGTCTCACTTTGATGCCCAGGCTGGAGTACAGTGGCGTGATTATGGTTCACTGCAACCTTCAACCTTGACCTCCTGGGCTCAAGTGATCCTCCCACCTTAGCCTCAAGAATAGCAGGGGCTGCAGGCATGCGCCACCACACCTGGCTAATTCTTAAATTTTCTGTAGAGACAGGGTCTCACTATGTTGGCCAAGGCTGGTCTCATACTCTGGCCTCAAGTGATCTGCCTGCCTCAGCCTCCCAAGTACTGGGGTTACAGGAGTGAGCCACTCCACCTGGCCTGATCTGCTTGTTTAAAAGCACGCAGCACCTCTCACTCTCTCTTTCTCCTTCTGTCACCATGTGAAAAATGACTTCTTCACCTTTCAGCATGATTATTAGCTTCTTGAGGCCCTTGCCAGAAGCAGATGCTAGCACCATACTTCCTGTACAGCCTGTAGAACTGTGAGCCAATAAAGCCTCTTTTCTTTATAAATTATCCAGTCTCAGGTATTCCTTCATAGAAATGCCAAAATACAGGACAGATGAAAAATTTAGCTAATAAAAAATTTACCTATTGTATATCTGAACCCCTAGGCAGTAGTGTTTTCTGATTCTACATTTACACATAACTTTCATTACCAGGATCTCATAGCTGACAGCTCTAAGAACCAGTTTCTGGCCAGGAGCCAATCTCTAGATGCACTAGAATCCCTGCAAGCATCCCAAAGGACTTATCAGTCATCTACTAATATGTTACTGAAAAAATAAATGGGTCTTTACACAACTGAAAAGTAGCCTATCTTAAACTCAAATGTTAAAATGAGTGTCCAACCTAATTGAACATGGCATCCTCAGCACACACAATCATTTTGTTCTAACACAGGTCCCAAGAATAAAAGCTACAAGGGGTACTTGGGCCGCGCTTTGTTCCCTACAATGCCTCCTCCTTTGAAGTTGAACTGGTCTCACTGACACACATTTCTCACTGCTGAAGAGACAGAGGCATGGGGTAGGTTTTCTTCTACTTCCATGCACTCTGTGTGTGAGAAGCCCATGGCTCTGGAAGAAACTGAGAAATACAACAATCCTAACCAGAAGTTACCAGCTCAAGACAGGCAAAGTCCACACAAACTATGAAAATGCAGGGGAGAAACCCATTTTTTACTGTGCTGCGTTAGTTCAGATGTTATTATACAACCCCCACTTCTTGTATTCTTGCTGGTGAAATTAACTGAAAAACATGGTGTATGGCTTTTTTGAAAATAAAGTAAGATTTAGCAGAATGTTACAAAAAATAAGCAGGAGTACAGAAAACTCCTACAGTTCTAATTCTCATCCTAAAACAAGCAGGATGTGGAAACTTTACACTAGTTTCACACACTAAGGCTAACCTGGAAAACAGCACAGGCCATGTTTACATTTCCATTACATTCGAATGAATAAGTTCTGAGTAGCATGAACACGGATGTGATAGGCTCATGTGGTTAGAGCACTGTGTAAAAAGGAGGCCAAAATCACAGACCCAATCTAGAACAATGGATTCTTTTGATTTGTTCAAGTGAAATCCAAGCTGTAGCCTAAATCCTATCACGCATCATCAAAATGTACTCTTTGGAGCAAGCAAAAAATGGCAAAGATGTATGAAGAAAAAGGCATAAATCCATGACTACTACTTTAAATCATGTGGCCAATTAACTGCATTGATAAAAATGTCACCAATTGCGTAAACACAAAGTCTGCATGTTTCCATGAACAGTGACAACTAAAGGAAATTATGTCACATATTAAAATAAGACAAGTAAATATATTAAACATGAAAAACTTTTAACTAATATCTGAGTTCCTCTAAATACTTTCTGTAATACACAAAACAGAAAGTTTGTAGTTTTTTGCTTGGAGGAAGAAACAATATTGTCTTACCACTCATTTGATATTTTCTCAGGAAGAGTGTGCTTTTCCTTGGATGGTCAGAAGCAAAATCTGTAGAGGAAGAAGAAGGAAAAATGTAATAATTTAGATGAATAGAGAAGATTCTTTTTAAAGCTACACATCCATTTTAATCACTTTTAACAGTCTTGAGAAAAGTTTTTAGTAATAAATGTAAAGAAAATAAAAGCCACAATGTCCCAATTCTACTGGAGAATGCAAAAATCACAGAAGTTCTCCACGTATGTGGAATGAAACCAGGCTGTGTCTGGGACTTCTTTTTAAAACTTGCACCTAAATTGATGCAACTTGTAGATGAATCATATACATGCCCTCCTCCTTCTTCGTATCAAATATACCCACCCTCCTCTATGTTGCTATTACCAACACATTTCAGGGAAAGTCTCAAGCAGCAAGTGATGCTGTGGTCAATTACTGTCAGACACCGGCTCAATATGTCAAATATGTTAAAACAAAGAGCTGTTTTGGGCAAAAAACAATTTTTTAAAGAGACAGAGTTTCATTGTGTTGCCCGGGCTGGAGTGGTGCAATGGTGCGATGGAGCCAGCATAGCTCACTGAAGCCTCAAACTGCTGGGCTCAAGCGATCCCCTTGCAGCTGAGACTATTGGTGCAAGCCACCACACCTGGCTAATTTTTAACCATTTTTTTGTAGAGGCAGCGTGATACATGAGACATACATGGAAATGTGTTGTAAATCCTAAAGAATGATATAAAGAGTCTATTTTGGACTCTCATCCAGCACTACCCATCTACTACCTAGTGTGTAAAACCACTCAGAGGCTTAACTTACACCACCAAACAAGGAAAAACTTTCACAAGTACTTGCATGCTTTGTGTATAAAGGTACAATTCATTCACATACTATCTTTGTTCATTCTTTCACGATTTTTCAATATTCCGAGAGTACACTACTTTCCAGTTACAAAGGCACATTCATCATGAAGCTTAATTATTCTAACGTTTAAATAAATTAAGAGGCCAACCAAAGTTTAAACAGAAGAGCTGTAAGACACTTCCTCTATAGCAATGAAATCTATAGCATACATTTTCTATTTTGGAAACTTACTTTTCGGCCAGCCTGGGGGGATGAGAAAGGGGCCAGAACTGGGCACTGGGGTCCGGAGGAGGAGAGAAACCACCAGATGCTGCAGGGAAAAAGAATTGGGGGTCGGGGGGAGGGTAGGCAGGCACGAAGCAAGGCCAGTCCTCCTGCCTGGTCCCTGGGTCTAGGAAAGCTGGCTAGGGGCAGAAGGCAGGAGCCCGAGGCTGTGGATACCTCTAGTGGGGACCTTGGGTCAGCGGTGGCCACAGGCATGCCTGAGGGCAAACAGTATCAGTAGCCTCCTTACCTTTGGGCATCTCCTGGTCGCTGATGTGCTGCAGGTCATGGCCCTCTTGGACTCCGAAATCCGACTGGGCAGGCTCCACAGCAGTGGGATGTGGTGCTACTGCCAACTCCGCCTCCGTGATGTTACAGCTGCGTGGCGGTTCCGTCCACCGCACCCTGGGCTGGCTTTGCTTGGGGCTGGCATTGGGGAGCAGCATGTTCCATCTGTGGCGCCTCCGTTCCTCTCTGCCTTGGCCTGCACCTTTGCTTGACGCTGCCTCATAGATGTCAGCGCTGCAGGACAACTCCCCAGACCCCCTGCGCTGGCCCCGCTTGGGGCTGGCATTGGGGAGCAGCATGTTCCATCTGCTGCGCCTCCGCTCGTCTCTGCCCTGGCCTGCACCTCTGCTTGCCACCGCCTCATAGATGTCAGAGTCGCAGTACAGCTCCGCAGACCCCCTGGACAGACCCTGCCTGGGGCTGGTGTTGGTGCACAAGCAACAGCTCAGCGTGTTCCCCATGGGGTAGCTGGGCTCCTCCCCAGCAGCTTGGGCCTTCCCTTGCTTCCAAGTCTGCAGAGCTCAGCACTTCCACCTCTTCCAGCAAAGGCACGGCTGGCCCTGCCACAGCTATGGGGCTGCACCCCACTAGCAGCCCGCACCCTGCCTCAGCCGCCTCCCCTGAGCTGACTTGTCTGCAAGGGTCCCTTAGGAACCTGCTTGGTTTATTTAGAGTAGGTCTAGATGCAACAAGCCTGAGAGCTGTGATTGCGGAGAAGAGAGCACATACGGAGCTCCTCCTCCTTCCACTGCTTCCCACCAACTGAAGGAAGTTGCCCTGCCAACTGCCAGAGCGCCCTCCTGGTTCCCAGGAACCAATCAGGCCCAGAGTCCCCTCCAGGCGCCCCCGCCCCCATTGTGATGTGGGAGCCCGGCAGCCCCGCCCCCACCTTTCATTCCTTGCTGGCTGCTGGCAGCTTTCAGGTTTCTCCATTGTGAGGAAGTTCCTAGAGATCATCACTTTACAATGAATTATACTAAAATTACTGTAACCAAATCTGCTTCCTGCATTATCTGGCATCCAAAGAATGCCCTTTCCCCTGTGGCCTCTGAGGTTTTTAGAAACTAGAAAGAGAAAATTTCTGCAGGTGCTTTCAGAAAAAGCATTGCCATGAACTAAGTCTACTCTGTGATGTCAACTTATATTTTCAATACATATATAGATTCAACACATATATATTCAGTTTACATTTTTGGAAAATAACACACATATTCAATCAAACTAACAAGAGTAATAGGGGAAATTTCCTAAAATTTATGCACTAAGTACATCACATTTTTCTAATTATCACTTTGATAGAGCAACTTAGAATCTATGGTTTCAGCAAACAAAGAGGCTTATGTAAAAGAAAACCAGGCCAGGCGCAGTGGCTCACGCCTGTAATCCCAGCACTTTGGGAGGCTGAGGAGGGCGGATCATGAGGTCAGGAGATCGAGACCATCCTGACTAACACAGCGAAACCCTGTCCCTACTAAAAATAGAAAAAATTAGCCAGGTGTGGTGGCATGCGCCTGTAGTTCCAGCTACTCAGGAGCTGAGGCAGGAGAATCGCTTGAACCCAGGAGGCGGAGTTTGCAGTGAGCCCGGATCGCAGCACTGCACTCCAGCCTGGGCGACAGAGCAAGACTCCATCTCAAAAGAAAAGAAAACCACCACATAATACAAGATTTTAAATGTAATCATCATTGCTCCTTTGTTTTGTTGTTGTTTTTTTTAATGGTGTCTTGCTCTTGTTGCCCAGGCTGGAGTCCAATGGCACCATCGCAGCTCACCACAACCCTCCACCTCCTGGGTTCAAGAGATTCTCCTGCCTCAGCCTCCTGAGTAGCTGGGGTTACAGGCATGTGCCACCATGCCCAGCTAATTTTGTATTTTTAGTACAGATGGGGTTTCTCCATGTCTGTCAGGCTGGTCTCGAACTCCTGACCTCAGGTGATCCACTGGCCTCGGCCTCTCAAAGTGCTGGGATTAAAGGCGTGAGCCACCGTGCCTGGCCATTGCTTCTTTTAACTAGCAATTACCAAGTAAATGTACTGGGGACTGCTTTGTGACTATGGCGATTTATGTAATCTTTCTCATCCTTGGCTTATCTAAAAAATATGAATAATAACACAAATTTTATAAACGCTCAGAAAATTAAATGAGGGAAATATAATACTCCTCCCTCCATATATTGAACACTTACAAAATTACAGGCATTGTGTCTAGATTTATACACATGTACCACATGTCAGCCTCATAACAACCCTGTCTTTTATAGGTGAGAAAACTGAGACTCAGAGAAGTTAAAAACACATTCATGATCATGTAGTAATGAGCAATGGAACTGGGATTCAATCCAGTTCTGTCTGACTCCAAAAGTGGTGCATCATTTTAACAAACACCAAATTATACCCAGCACTTGAAGGTACTCAAAAGATGTGGATTCCCTTTTTCTACCCCCTTATGTGTGAATTTCAGTGGCTTTCACAACCTCAGAACAACCACACACACCCTTCCAGGTTGCCTTTCAGTGGTTCCCTTCTTCTTGGTGATGATTAGGAATCTGCATATTTAGACTACTTCTTCAATCATCACCTTATAAACATGTGTGGATAAAGTAATGAAATTTTCCAGGCCATAGGTTACTAACTGTGAATTAGTTGTGTAGCTTATTTATTGCAAATTTATTTATAATACAATTTGTTACATGAAAAAAATCACAGGATCCACTGAATTTGTGCAGAAAGATCCCAAACTACACTGCAGGAACATCCTACTGACTACACAGGAAGACCAGTCTGAACACACAAAGCAAGAGTCCCTCCAAAGGCCAGGCATGGGGTGGTTCTTGCCTGTAACCCCAGCAATTTGAAAGGCCAAAGTGGGTGGATCACTTAAGGCCAGGAGTTCGAGTCCAGGCTGGCCAATACAGTGAGACCCAGTCTGCATAAAAAATTACTTTTTATTATTATAATAAAGAAGAGTACCTCTCACATTGCTTTAGGATAGAGAGCTCTGGTCGAGAATTCAAGATATGGAGTTTTGAGTCCCAATGTGGCTAACTAACTACTGTTGTGACTTTGGGCAGGTTATGTAATCACTAGGATTCTCAGCCCTCTGTTGCCTAAGCTGGTCTCCAACTCCTGGCCTCAAGCAATCCTCCTGCCTTGGCCTCCCAAAGTGTTGGGATTATGGGTGTGAGACACCACACCCAGCCTGAAAATGTTTCTTAAGGAGTAATGTAGAACACAACATTCTTAAATTACCCCAGCCTTCTCCAACTAAGCTAAATTGTTTAAAAGTTCTATAATATTTATGATTCAGGATACTGTATTTCAGCCTCCCTAAAAACATGTATTAAATCTTGGAATGCATGTGCCATAACCTCACTTTTCTGACAAATAGTAAAACATTTCATGAGCTTGTTACAGTAACTTGAAATAAAATGGTAAATTTAAAAAAATTAAAATATACCTCCTTCATTTTTTTTCAATTACGTATGTCAAAAATAGTAACCTAGACTAAGACATCCATTTCAATCAGTAGATGTTTCAAGCCACAAGATTTAGTAATAAACAATATTGGGTCTAGGTAACAATCCCCAGCTGGATCAGGGAAGCCCTAGCTCTACGTGGTATTATGGTATAAAGATAGTGTCTCTCTTCACTGTCAGAGAGGGATGGCCTATTCCTGAATATAGGATGCACCTTCATGAGTCATCTTAACTACCACACTTTACATTTCTTTCCTAAGTAAATACATATTTTTTGGGAGAAGACAGCACTACACGGTACCAAATACTAACCAAAAAAAATACCAAAAAAAAAAACCACAGATAAATTATAAAACTTTCAACTGCTAAAACACATTAAACCACCTCAGTTTTCTTTTCCCAATACTTGCAATACCCCCAATCCCTCATCTTATGAAAACATGGGGAACAACATGTGGTATGAGAAGGGAGAGTTACATCTCAACCCCATGAAAAAGTTTTAGAGCTCAACGTTAATTTCCAACAGAAGTAAACAGCTAATGAGTCCTTGTAACTTTTTTATTCAATGATGCACTGGCAGAAATAGCTCATCCTCTTACAACATTTTTTATTATTGCTGTAGTTATGTGAGAAGGAGATTTTCTATTTGTCTGTCTCAACTGAGA
This sequence comes from Pongo abelii, assembly GCF_028885655.2. Taxonomy (NCBI): domain Eukaryota; kingdom Metazoa; phylum Chordata; class Mammalia; order Primates; family Hominidae; genus Pongo; species Pongo abelii. The sequence goes on from NC_072003.2 coordinate 34,673,321, forward strand.
AGACCTCACTGTCTGATTCTTTCTTCAGGAACCATGCACCTCCTTGCATTGTCACTCAGCTACTCGGAACATCTCTTGAACGTCTCTTGAACAATTCTGTTGTTGGAAGTTTATAATGTCAGGTGCCAGCACACTTGAAATGCTTGAAAATGAGGTGATACACACAACACTTCTGTTCAAGTTTTGATTCAGCCTGCCTCAGTGTCCTGGCCTCTTTTCTCACTGGTTGCAATGGACAGGCCATCAGCATCAGACTGTGTTCTGAATAATCAGAGGACACTGTGTTTTGCTTTCATCTGAAAAGACAATAAATAAATCAGGAATCCAGGAAATGTCAAAGCCATGAATGATTATAATGCCAGACACTGTCTATTTTTCTCAGGTTAACTGTCCACATGACCAGTGCTACCAGACAGCCACAATCTTGTCTGTGGAATAGGAGAGACAGACAGACCCGCTTACAGTAAAATGTAACAGTGTTGTCCTAGTTCCTTCCTGGCTTGTACTGATGTCACAGTCCTAAGATTAATTCATCAAAGTTTCACTAGGGATGATCACAGTTTTAAATGGGCTTTGTAGAAAAGTTAAATCATTTTAAGAAACAGCAGCCCCTATTGTATTGAGGAGCTAACAAGTTTTAGTAGCTTTTCTGTTAAAGTAGCATAGATTTCTAACATTGTTTGATCTTAAGACGAATAAAACATTTTTTTCATTTTCCTTAGTGTATGATTCATAAAATACTTTACATAATTTTAAATGTTCAAATTATGAACAAACCTTTCTAATACAAAATACAAAAAGTCCAATAGTATACATTAAAAGTTTGCAATCACATTATAGAAACACTATCTCTTTTTTTTTTGAGACACAATCTCACTTTATCCCCCAGGCTGGAGTGCAGTGGTGCAATCTGCAACCTCTGCCTCTTAGGTTCAAGAGATTCTCCTACCTCAGCATCCGGAGTAGCTGGGATTACAGGCGCCTGCCACCACACCCGGCTAATTTTTTGTATTTTAGTAGAGCCAGGGTTTCACCATGTTAGCCAGGCTGGTCTCCAACTCCCGACCTCAGGGGATCCACCTGCCTCAGCCTCCCAAAGTGCTAGGATTATAGGTGTGAGCCACCGTGCCCACCCGGAAACACTATCTTATTATTGCACAGCTCTAATAATGTAAAATATTTACTCACAACTGCTTATAATATTGTCAATTTTATATGATGATATTTTGTCTGTAACTTGTTCCCCAATCATTGGGCTACAGACCACACTAGAAAATAACTGCCCACATAGTGGCTACAAACATTTAAATCTTAAGAAAAAGCTTGTTACTGACAGGTACTTGTACACACAAAGCATGATATCTTTTCCAACACAACTTCACATTGCATTGAAATAATCCACTTACTTACAGTAAAACAAATCTTGCTTAAAAAAATTTACCTAGCCAGATGTATTCCAAAGTAGATAAACTTCATTTAAGGTTGGGGCTATTATTGTCTGTTGCCCACATAATCTTAACATTATAAATACGTCAGAGGAAGACACTGTCATAGTACACAGCATTTGGACTACTAAACCACTTCTTTTAAGATGAAGAGTTCTAAAAACATAGTTCAATTGTCTAATTCGAGCAAAACCAGCAAGTGAGTTTCACTGGAATACTGCAGTGGACGCCCTTTCTCCCTCTAGGGAATATTAGGTTTTAAGAGAAAAAAAGTGAGAATTGCCTGGGCTCTTTGTGTTCCTGAGGCCATTTTCCAATCACTTTTTTTTTTACTTAAAAGGTTGCAGTTCTCAAGAACAGTCAGATTCACTGTGGAAGGACCCGAGTCCCCTGTGTTCAGCTAGTCTATACTATCTCCTTGTTCTCCTGGGTAACCTGGCGAATGGACGCTGCCTGCTGTGCAGGCTGCTGAGGTGCTTTGTCCAGGCTGACAATGGGAGGGCTATATTGCAGATTTTGCATCCCAGAGTACCCAGAGGGATGGTGTAGCAGCCAAAACTTCCAGGGATCTGGGAAAAGCCTGTGTTCTGAATGATGGAAACCTCATTGTTCTTTATGGCAAGCTCCTGGAAGAGAGCTGCAGCATCCTGGTTTCAAAAATTGGGGTCGCCATTCATTATTCGGGCTGCCAGATCCTTCTGGAATGTTTCAGAGAACTTCAGGCCATCACCCCCTAGCAGAGCCATGGACTGTTCCACCGAGGCAGCTCGTCTTGGGGGAGGATGTGGGGGTCGTTATTCCACATGTGAGTGCCAAGTGTACCTGGAGGTTGCCCTTGCTGGTGAAGGCCCTGCCGCAGATGGCGCCGCTGAATGGCTTCTCCCCAGTGCGGGTGCCCTCCTGGATCTGCAGGGCACCCTTGGTGCGACGGGGGAGGGGGCAGCACCCGCGCAAAGCCCGGGCCCACCATTGTCTTAAGTCCAGCGGTGTCCTGGACTCCCCCCGCAGCAGCGGGCCCTGTCCGGCCTGACGGCCTCGCGGTGACCTTGGGCTCCAACTGTTATCACGGTGTGCGCGGCGCTGGAGACCTGGCACGGGTCTGTGGAGGGCCCTCCTCTCTGCTGAGGAACTACAGGCTGAAAAGGCACCTTCCTTGCCAACAGGCGGAGGTGGCGGGGGCGCGGGTCAGGTCCCAGGCACCTCGTGGCCACGGGCGGGCTGTCCAGCCTCTGGGTCCTGAGCGCTATTCCCTGGGTTCCTCCAGGCTGCCCAGGCCGGGGACTTGGGGGGAAAGCCCTTGCCCAGCACCAGGGCAGGTTCTGTGCCCAGGTCTTCCGCAGCGACAGGTTGGGCGCTGGCCCTTGCAGTGCTTCGCCAACGGAACAGCTACAGGAGACACTGGCTTTGGCGCGATGCCGACCAGCAGGCGGGGAAGACGCTGCCAGGAGGGTTGAGGCAGAAGAAGGCTTGGCAGGCTTGGCGGCGAGCTCAAGAGAGGCCCTGGCCCCAGCGCTGAGGCGCAGACGCCAAAGAGGTTGCGAAGAGGCGCGACCCGGGACGCTGGAGGCAGGGGCGGGGGTCGGTCCGCGCTGGGGACGGCCAAGCTAGGGGTCCGGAGGAGCTGCTGGGGAGTCGGGGGCGCTGGAGCGGGCGCAGGCTGGGACAGGAACCCGGAGTCCGAGCCCGCGGGGTCGGCAGGGGCCCCTGCGGAGAGCCGGAGCTCCCGGCTCGGGTTCAGCGGGGGCAGCTGGCTGGGCCAGGACTGACGCGCTCCCGGCTGAGCGAGGGCGGCAGCCGCGGCGGTGCCTGAGGGCCCCGGGGCTGCAGATCTGCTGCATGAGCTGTCTCTTGGGGGCCCTGCCTGCGTGGGGCCAGAAGCCACTCTAGGATCCCGGCACAGCCACCCCACCGCCTGCTTGCGGGCGCCCTGGAGGAACTGCGCCGGCGTCACCTGGTGCTCCGCGGCGTCTCCAGCTCCTGCTGTGCTGGGCGCTGCGGCCGCCGGCGGGGCCCAGCGCAGGTCCCCCTGACGTCTCTGCTAATACAGGCTCGGCATGCTTTTTCGCGGGCGTCGCCTTGCTTTCCTGCGCGGGGTCCTCAGAGACCACTCTCTTGGCCTGGTCGCTGGGCGAGCTGGTAGGAGAAGGTTCCGGATTCCTTGGCGGATGGGGCCTTAGGCTGTGTGCAGAGAGATCAGCAGGGGCGGGGTTCCGCGGCTCTCCTGCTCCAGGAAGTCCGGCGGCTGGAGCTCTGCAGTTTCTTGCTGTAGTTGGTCTCTGGCCGGCTGCTGCTCTCCACCTGCTGTCTGGGTCATGGGGCTTCCCCCAGTGGCCTGCTGGGGAGTCCCCGCCGGGGACAGCAGCTCCTCCTCCGTCTTGAGGAGTGGGGTTTGGCCTGCTTGCACACAGACAGGCTGTCATTGGTGCCTCTCAACCATCTGCACACACAACAGCTCACTCTGTGACATGTGCATGCGTCACACACACATACATACGTACAGACACAAGCTGGTTGTCTGAAAGATTAAACAGCTCAGAAAACTACCAAGAAAAAAAGAGTAGTCAGGGAACATCTCTGAGTTAACAGAAGGGAAGATAAGAAATCAAGTTGCTAGAATTGTTTACATAATAAATATAAACCAAAAGATACATATTTTAATACATCCAATGTTATAGCAAAATTCTACCTTATGCTCAAGCACCCCTGCCTTCAGACCATCATTCAGAGCATGGTGACTCTCCGTTTATGCTGAATTCCAGTGATACTGGAAATTTCTCAATTCACAGCAAATTGGAAGCAGTGATCACAAATCTCTATCTATATTAAATAGTCACACTGTCAAGAGTTTGACCTTCAGTAGAGACGGAACTATTTTATGTTAGAATATGGTATACTTCTGACATGATTTTAGTGTATAATGTTTAAGAAGCAAAGAAAAGCCAACACTTACAATTCTTTAAATTTGATTACTTCAAAAAATATACATATTCATCCTAGAAAATTCCCTTGTATGAGTTTCCCCAAAATGCTGAATATGTGAGATATTGCTTCACTTAATTCTCCTTCTTTCTCTATGTAACATATTTTAGAATTCTAGCTGTTAATTTATTACTGTTTTATGGTTTTCGAATTACAAAGAGCTAACTGTAACCAGTATTTCAAAGTATTCCCCAAAAGACTACACAACCATCACCAATCTTTTAAAGAACAATGATTCACTAACAGATGGTACTTTGACATTCCTGTTGCTCTATGATAAATACCTTAAAGATACATTTCTGGGCATCTCATTATAATTATGGATAAATAGTTCCAATTTTTAGTTGAATTACTGCACCTCATCAAAAAGTGAAAGATAAATTAGGAAAATTATTTAATTTTAAGAAGCATACTGTCAATAATATTAATTAGAAAAGGAGTCAACCAAAGGTTAAAGCGGTTACTTGTACTTTTAAAGAGCCATTTGTGCTTTATGCAAGTTTGTTCTTACAGAAAAATCAGAACAGTATTTGTTAGGGAAGATGATGGTAATGCCAGTACTCATGATGACACACAGTGATGGTGAGAAGCAACTGAAACCAGAAGAAGACTGGAAAAAGGGCAAGGGGACACCACTCCTTAGTTTACACTTGGAAATAGAAGCTTATTTGCTGAGCGTTTACCCTAAACTCATCATCCTGAGACTTTTGTTTCTATAAATCGAAATATAATAAATATAATGAATTGGTTCTGAACACCCGTTAAAACAATCACACTAAATAATTAACATAATTTTAAAGAAAAATGGGATAAGTAAAAAATATGTGAAGGCAATTTGAAGAGAAATATGACAGTCTTATTAAATGACATATTTATTTTATAAAGTGTTATAATATATTCATCTTGTAGTATTTCTGTACATTTACTTGACATATTGTGTTGTCAACATGTGAATCACAAAATACATAAAATCTCCTTTCTCTTAATGCTTTTACATTGACATGATTTTATTGTACTATAGGATGAATGTTTATGCCTTTCCCCCAAAATTCATGTTGAAACCTAACACCCAGTGTGATGGCATTTGGAGGTGAGGTATTTGGGAGGCGATTAAGTAATGAGGGTGGAGCTATAACAGTTATCTAATGTTGTAGAACAAATTTCCCTAAAATTCAATAACTCAGTTAAATAATTTTATTATCTCTCATGGTTTCTATGGGTCAGAAATTTGAGAGCAACTTGGCTGTAGAGTTATGGCTTGAGATCTCTCATGAGTTTTAAATCAGATATTAGTCAAGGGCGATGTCATTGAAAGGCTTGACTGGGGTTTGAGGATCCCCTTGTAAGATGACTCAGTTACATGGCTTTTGGCAGGAGGTGTGTGTTCCTTTCCACCTAGACCCCTCCACAGGTCTGCTTGAGTATCCTGCTTGAATTTCCCCCAGAGCTAGGGACCCAATACTCCTACTCAATTTTTTGGAATAGTTTTAGTAGGAATCTTACTAGATCTTCTTTATACACCTGGTAAAATTTGGTTGTGAATTCATCTGGTCCTGGGCTTTTTCTAGTTCGTAGGCTTTTTATTACTGATTCAATATCAGAACTCATTATAAGTCTGTTAAGGAATTCAATTTCTTCCTAGTTAAATCTTGGGAGGTTGTAGGTTTCCAGGAAATTTATCAAATTCTTCTATGTTTTCTAGTTTGTGTTTGCATAGAGGTTGTGTGTGTGTGTGTGTGTGTGTGTGTGTGTGTGTGTGTATGTTTTTTAAATCTCAGGATTTCTGTATTTCTGTGGGTAGGTGGCAATGTCTCCTTTGTCATTTCTTATCGTGTTTATTTAGATCTTCTCTTTTGAATCTTGGATTTTTTCATTGGTCTAACTAGCAGTCTATTAATTTTATTTATTCTTTCAAATTATTTCCCATTATTTTCAAAGATTTTCTAGATTTATTCCTTAATTTTATTCTTTACCCTAAAGTCATTCGGGAGCAGGTTGTTTAATTTCCATGTAATGGTATGGTTTTTAGATATTTTCTTAGTACTCATTTCTATTTTATTGCATTATGTTTTCAGAGTGTATTTGGTATGCTTTTGGTTTTTAAAAATTTGCTAGGTATTGTTTTATGGCTGGATGTCTGTTCAATTTTAGATTATGTGCCATGTGCAGATGAGAAGAAGGTATATTCTGTTGTTTTGGGGTGGAGAGTTCTCTAGAAGTCTGTTAGGACCATTAGTTAGGTGTTAAGGTCGCAAATATCTTTGTTAGCTTTCTGCCTCGATGATCTGTCTAATATTGTCAATGGGGTATTGAAGTCTCCCACTATTTTTGTGTGATTATCTAAGTCTCTTCGTAAGGCTGTAAGATCTTGCTTTATGAGTCTGTGTGCTCCTGTGTTGGATGCATATATGTTAAGGATAGTTTTTTTTCATTATGTAATGTCCTTCTTTGTCTGTTTTGTTCTTTGTTGGTTTGAAGTCTGTTTTGACTGAAATTTGAATAGCAACCCCTGCTTTATTAGTTCCTGCTTTATTAGTTTTCCTTTCGCTTAGTAGATTTTTTCCTGTCCCTTTATTTCAAGCCGATGGGTGTTATTGTATCCGAGATGGGTCTTTTGAAGATATTGTTGGATCTTGCTTCTTTACCCAACTTGCTACTCTGCCTTTTAATTGGGGAGCATTTAGCCTGTTTATATTCAAGTCTGTTTTGTGAGGTTGAAAGTAACACCCAGCATTCTCAAGTTTAATATGGGAGGATTCACTTAGCTATGAGTTTCCTTATGTTTACGAGTCAACCATTTTTCATTTACAATCACTGTGTGCACAAATACAACTGTAAACGTAAGCCATTTATGTGGAAAATAACTCCTGTTAGCTGTGCAGCCTGAAGCCAGTTATTTAAACTGTCCATACTTGAATTTTGTCATCGTTAGTTTAGGATCACAATACCTACCCCCACTGGCTGTTGAGAGATTAAATGAGATGTGTATAAACTGCCTAGCACATGGGGAGTTTCAAATTATAGCTCTAAGACAGTAAGAGGAAAAGGAGTGGGAAGGACCCTGGTTGTGGTCCACTCACTCAGACGTGTGGGCGGGCTGCCTCCCACGACTCCCTCTCCCTCTGTACATCCCTGGCTGCAAGTGGTCCCCAGTTGGGTCCCTCTGCTTGTCCCCTGGGCCCTGACTGCAGAGACTATTGTCCCTTACCCCTTGCGAGCTCTAGGAGTTTGTCAGATCTAATGAAGACCTGGTTTTCAGTTCTGCGTGCTGTAAACCTTGATTTCCTTGCATGACGTAAACCTTGATTTGACCACAAGTTAAAACTGAGTCATCAAATCTGAAGCTGGGCTGTGACTGCTGGCCGGAGTTCTTAGAGGATTTCACAGCAACATGAAAGCTCTTCCGACCTACCCCTGCTTCTTAAAGTGTCTGCTAGACACAGTGACTTCCTTTCAAAGTCCATGCCATATTCTGCTTTTCCCCGCACAGCCAGCCAGAAAAACCCAAATTAAAAGTCCCTCAGGAGAACGACAGTGTGGATAGATTGCTGTTTGGGGAACATGACCAGTCCACCCTATTCACAGAGTGGCCCATTCAGCATGTCAGACACGCCACACGCTGCTGTGTTCACTTGATGATGATTACATGAGGAGCAGCATTCTGAAGGAAGGGTCTGCCCAGCCACCAGCAGCTGATTCATTATCTATATACAATTAAAGGTCAGGGTTCAAATGAATGCCAGCATCTGGGAAAAGTCATTATTCATGTACGGATCAGACTGAACATTTGTCGTTTCTCTGGTGACTTCACATACTACCTGTGCCTTGAGACTCAAATTAAATTAAGCAGAAGATAAACTTTAACTCTTATTTAGTTTAATTGTTGATCTTATTCCACTCTTTCAGATTATCTGGGCTCTTTTAAAATTAGCCCTTGCTTCTTCTTCATGTATTAAAATAGGAAAGGAGAGAAATTTCTTTTTAGAACATATTGCATTCCAAAGATGAATGCAAATGATTTGATTATGATTCTTAATGACCCACTATTAGCATAGTAGAAAACTCAGTACATTAATGCAATACCTCTTTTCACATCTTTACTACTCATAGAACTGTTACAAGGATGATAGCTTGACCTTTAGCTATAGATTTAGGTAGCAAAAATGCCTTCTGTCTCCCCGATACCTCTATTCACATAGCATATTGACTGTTTGCAGATCAATGCAATGACAATCTTTTGGCCCTGTTCTTGAGGCCTCATCTACTATCGTAATGGAGAGAATAGGATTTCGTCTTCAGTAGGTAAATTCCAGTTAAAAGTCTCTTTTAAGTTTAGATGTAATCCATGAACTAGAGTATCAATAATGTGCCCAGTGGAAATATTTATTTGTATAGGTATTTTTTGAAAAGCCTATTGTTGCACCTTCAAAGATCTTAGACACAGACCCAGGAGACAGTGATTTTCTTGGCTTCTTTCTATTGAAACCAAGTAAGTTTTCATTGAAACTAGAAAAAAATAACCAGACACGGCTGCCCTTTTAGTGACTGAGAGAATATTTGAGCTCAAGGTTGGACTAGAAAGGTCTGATCTGAACCTCCTCACGACGTGGGAGCAGAGAGTCCACAGTCTCCTTTGGCTTATCTTAAACTTGCTTGTCTGCACACATGGGAATCATTCAATGTGGTGTAGTACAAATCCACTTTGTTAATTTAGAGCCATGACTTTCTAATGTGTGCTAATTTGGACACATGCATTTCACAACACAAGAAAAGGGGGGTTGCTATGGAAATTAACTGTATAAATAATATTACAAGGCGGGAGATGTTTACCTGCTAAGACAGTGGATTCAGCCATTTTGTAGTAAACATTTTTATATAAATAAACAGGATGCTAAATGGAAATATTTTGTTCTGTTTATTAAAACAGGACTTCAAGAACCTTTTGGAAATTATCTGACTAGTAAATGTTCTTGTGGACATTTGAAGGCAATAAGACCTTGCTTCTTTAGATAGATCCTATGAATTAAAGACTTCCTGCTAATTCAGATAGACCATTTTCCCCCAATTAATCTAAATTTGTAAGCTAATGTATTTGCTTCCATTAGAAACAAAACTGGAAAATATGTTTGCTTATTTATCAAATGCTTGAGTTCTTCTTCAGAAAAAGGCACTATAGTAGGTGCTTTGAGGGAGACAAAAGAGATGAAGACCCTGAAGTTACTTAGAATCTAGTGGCAGAGATTTGAAAGCATGTGCACCCCCAGGGATAGCCTTTCCTCTGCACCTCCCCACCTTGCTCTCCCGGTCCCCCCATATCATACATTGGGCAGCCTGGTTGATTTTCTCACCAGTCATTAATTCTGCTTTCTAAGCATTACTGCCCCTCTCTGCAGGTGGGGCTTCAATGGAACCTTTCCACTAAGACTCTTATCAGAGCCCTACGTCTTCCTCTCGCTCCCCAGTCCCACTGTCGTCCTGATCACTTCTCTGTCCACATGACAGACGGCCTAGCCTATGTAGTCGCTGGACCTTATCCAAGGTGACATTCACCTCTGCTGCATTTCAGCCCCACACTGTTGGCCACACCTTGGCATCCTCACACGCAGCTGCTCCTCAGCTGCTGCTGTATGCTCGGGTATCTCAGGGGACAATTCTCCCAGCTCCGTGACCCCTGCTTGCCAACCCACTGACATCTGCATTCCCTGATCTCTATAGATATCTCCAAGCCCATGAGCCTTTTTCTGTCTTCACGTCCTTCCATCCTTCCTAGATTTGGGGAGTGAAGGAGAGGGGAGGGACAGGAGAGCTGAGTTCATTTATGCTAGGCCACACCTTCAGCAACTTCAAAGGATTATATCTTTGTTCTTCTGCCAAAGCTGTCCAGCAAAATCCTGAGCCTAGACCAGCCCTATCATTCATTGTCCTAAAGGAGCTGCAGGGGACCGAGGTGGAAAGCCTGTAGCCTGTCACCACACTGCATAGCCCTACCCCATAGCTCGTCTGCAGCTTGGCAGCCGTATTAGTTGTCTGTGGTCTGCTTCCTCTTTGATTCTTCTCAGAGAGGATCCCTCACCTCCCCCACATCCTCCATCCTCCAGAGCCCCTCACCCCTGAGCCCACTGAGGCCTCAGGAGTGTTTGCTTCAGCCTAGAACCACTTCTGAATTGACCATCTTCCCTTCTCGTGGGTTCAGAAAACGACGTTTCTCTCCTTCTGTTAGAGGAAACCCCTCCATATCTATTCCAGATCCATCAGCCCCAGTCCCCCAGGATGGTGCCTTTGACCATCTCCTCTTTTTCCCTTTATCCTGTTCTCTTCTGCCACACCACTGCTCCCTCAGCCTGCACTCCATGCCCAAGTCCCCGTCCCTCGACCCTCCTGTCTCCCCTCTTCTTCCACCCTCCCCTCTGGGCCAGGTATCCTGAGAGTGGCCACCCTTCCTGGCCCTTACTGACCTTCAGAGGGCACCAAGCTGTCTCTCCAAGCCTCCTACCCCTCTTCTGCCCTGCAGCCTGCTGGTCCCTCCTTTTTTTAAAAAAATTTTATTATTATTATACTTTAATTTTTAGGGTACATGTGCACAATGTGCAGGTTTGTTACATATGTATACATGTGCCATGTTGGTGTGCTGCACCCATTAACTCGTCATTTAGCATTAGGTATATCTCCTAATGCTATCCCTCCCCCCTCCCCCCACCCCACAACAGTCCCTGGTGTGTGATGTTCCCCTTCCTGTGTCCATGTGTTCTTATTGTTCAATTCCCACCTATGAGTGAGAACATGTCGTGTTTGGCTTTTTGTCCTTGCGATAGTTTGCTGAGAATGATGGTTTCCAGCTTCATCCATGTCCCTACAAAGGACATGAACTCATCATTTTTTATGGCTGCGTAGTATTCCATGGTGTATATGTGCCACATTTTCTTAATCCAGTCTATCATTGTTGGACATTTGGCTTGGTTCCTAGTCTTTGCTATTGTGAATAGTGCCGCAATAACCATATGTGTGCATGTGTCTTTATAGCAGCCTGATTTATAATCCTTTGGGTATATACCCAGTAATGGGATGGCTGGGTCAAATGGTATTTCTAGTTCCAGATCCCTGAGGAATCGCCACACTGTCTTCCACAATGGTTGAACTAGTTTACAGTCCCACCAAGAGTGTAAAAGTGTTCCTATTTCTCTACATCCTCTCCAGCACCTGTTGTTTCCTGACTTTTTAATGATTAGAACCACTCACTGGCCTTCTCACCACTCTCTCCGCCCCTCCTGCCTGCCCAGCCATGCTTGGGCCCTTTCATGCATTCTTCTGCCTCCACCTTCTCCTTGGCAGCATAGCATGCCCCAGGGCTCCCAACCGAGCCTATCCCCTTTCCACTCTCTGTGTTCTCTCTGGTGAGCATTCTCTCTCTCACTATTTTGTTTTGTTGCTGCTGTTGTTGTTGTTGTTTTTTGAGTCAGAGCCTTGCTCTGTTGCCCAGGCTGGAGTGCAGTGGTGCGATCTCTGCTCACTGCAACCTCCTTCTCTCAGGTTCAAGTGATTCTCTTACCTCAGCCTCTTGAGTAGCTGGAACTGCAGGCACATGCCACCACATCTGGGTAATGCTTTGTATTTTTAGCTGAGACGGGGTTTTATCATGTTGCCCTGGCTGGTGTCAAATTCCTGACTTCAAGTGATCCACCCGTGTTGGCCACCCAAAGTACTGGAATTACAGGTGTGAGCCACCGTGCCCAGCCTCTCTCACTATTTTAACCACAACATGTATGTCTGTGCCTCTTAAACCAGTGTACTCAGTTTGGCCCCTTCTCTGAACTATAGATTTCTCTGTCTAAATACACTTGGCCTCCTTGTCTGCAGGTTCTGTGTCCACAGATTCAACCAGCTGCAGATTGAAAATGTTAAGAAAAAAAAATTCAATGCAACAATAAAAAATAATACAAATAGGCTGGGCACCCCTCCACTGCTGTTGTATGCTCCAGTGTCTCAGGGCACAATTGTACAAGTTGCTTAAGGTCTCGCTTGACTGCCCAGGCTGGAGTGTAATGGTGTGATCATAGCTCACTGCAGCCTCGAACTCCTAGGCTCAAGTGATCCTCCTGCCTCAGCCTCCTGAGTAGCTGGAACCACAGGCTTGTACCACCATTCCCGAATTTATCTATTTATTGATTGATTGACTGACTGACTGGTTGATTGATTGATTGACTAATTGAGACAGGGTCTCACTGTGTGGCCCAGGCTGGCCTCAAACTCCTGGCCTCAAGAAACCCTCACATCTTAGCCTCCTAAAGTGTTGAAATTACAGGTATGACCCACCATGCCTGGCCTATATCAGGGACTTGAAAATCTGCAGACTTTGGTATCTGCTGGGGTCCTGGATCCAGGACTATATCTGCCACCTCCACGTGGGTGCTCCACAAACACCCCAAACTCAGCATGCTCCAAACCAAGCCTGCGATGTTCTTTTAGCTCACACACCTTCCCTTTCTTCTCTTTTTACCACATCATGTGATTCACCAAATAATGCCAGTTCTCTGAGAGGCCCTAGGTGCTTCACTAGCTCAGACTTTCACAGTAGCTTCCTGAAGGGGAGCCCCCTGCTTCACTCTGTGCTCCCTGAAATGTATCCGCCACACTACTGACATGGATCTCTTCCTGCACAATTGGATTGTTTCCATGTGTTTGACAGTACAGATCACAGATAGCTGCTTTTCTTTTTCAAATTATTTCCTTAGGATAAATTTCCAGGAGTAAGATTACCAGTCCAAAAGTATAAAAGTTTTATGTCTCCCATTAAATATTACTCTGATTTCTCAAAAGGGTTTTGCCTGTTTGCAGCAACAGTAATGTTTAAATGTACCAATTTTATCAGTATCGGGTATTAGCTTTCTAAATTGTTTTTCTAATTTTAGTAGGCATAAAGTGTGTTTTGCAGTTCTTTGGTTTACATATTAATTGAACATTTTACCTAATATTTTTTATTAAATATTTTTTGCCCATTTGTCTATAGGGACTTTTGAAGTTACTCTTTTATTTGAATGAGCTCTTTATCTGATGGTAGATAGTGTACGTTTTTGGTCACATTTAGTACAAGTAGCTTTTCTCATTCTGATGAAATGTCTTATTTTTCATTCAATAGAAATTTTACCTTTTTCTGTAGTTAAATCTGTCAATATTTTCTTTCGCCTTTTTTTAAGAGAAACCTTTCAAAACATTGAAATTACCAATATTTTAAATACCAAGGAGGCAACGTGATGTGATGGCCTCCCAGATCTTGACCTTACGAAAAACAAGTTGAAAAGATGAATTTAAAAGTGCTCCGGAGTGAGTGTGAGGCAGAAATGTCAACCCCAGCACCACGTGTGCAGCCACACACTGTGCCCAGCTTTCCCACAATCATTGTCCTGCCTCCCTTGTGTCCTGCCATGGGGTTCTCCTTAGTTCCCTTTGTGCTTAATCAGGTAGTTCTTTCCTGGGAGATTGTGTGATGTACAAGGGTTTGACTTGAAGTAGAAATGGAACTTTCATCATGACACCAACTGCATTATTATTTGAGTACTGATTGAGTTAGTAGAAATCACCATGAGAAATGCCATCTTTTCCTGTAATTTTGCATTCAATTTTGAATTGACAACAAAAAAGTGAACCCTTTTAATACATTTGCTATACCTTGTTATAAGGTCAGTTGACCCTTAGGAGATATTTTCTTCTCTGCTTATAAGACACACACACATGGATGTGGAGCCAGTAGAAAGAGCAGCTTCCATACAAACTACTTAGTGATTATCACCAGTTTCATTTTGAAGCACAATGCATTGGACCTAGCCAGGAACTCCCAATCTCCATCTTTGACAAAGAAGTATAATAGAGATACTGAAGATATATCGTGCAGAACTGACATCCTTTAGAAATATACTTTTTTCTTTTTAGAATATATTTCTGTTTCAGATCTGCATATTTCACTTGTTAAGGTATTTAACAATATTTTACATTTTTTTTTCAGTCTTCACAGAAAAGTACTGTACAGCTAACCATGTGGATAAGCTTCCTGGCTCAAGAGATTGGGTACAGATTCTACAGGATCAAATTAAACTGGCCAGAAGAAGGTTTAAAAGAGGCTCAGGTATGACTAAGGTGCAAAACAATAATTGGAGAAGCACTTATGAATTCTTAGACTTTATAAAGTACAATACTTGGCTCTAGTTTATTTCAGTGTCTTGTCTTTTGAAGGAAATACTATGTATAATGTGCTGTGATTTGATCTCTTAAAGTCTTATTCAAATGAATTTTGAAACTCACCTTCAGACTAAATAGTAAAAATGTCAGGCCATTTGCTTTGAATAGTACAAGTGAAAAAGATTGCTAATCTCATTTGTGGCCTAATGCTCTTATATATGAAAACTGGGTCTCTCTTTTATGGTTTGTTTCTCTTTGCCTATTGATTTTTATTTGTTTGGATCTGCATGACTTCATAAAAGTACAAGTTGCTTAAGGTGAAAAAAGAAGAAGAAGAAGAAGAAGGAGAAGAAGAAGGAGAAGGAGAAGGAAGAAGGAGAAGGAAGAAGGAGAAGGAAGAAGGAGAAGGAAGAAGGAGAAGGAAGAAGGAGAAGGAAGAAGGAGAAGGAAGAAGGAGAAGGAAGAAGGAGAAGGAAGAAGGAGAAGGAAGAAGGAGAAGGAAGAAGGAGAAGGAAGAAGGAGAAGGAAGAAGGAGAAGGAGAAGAAGAAGAAGAAGAAGAAGAAGAAGAAGAAGAAGAAGAAGAAGAAGAAGAAGAAGAAGAAGAAGAAGAAGAAGAAAAGAAGAAGAAGAAGAAGAAACAATCTCTTCTACCAGCAACAACACATCAAGTAAAAGGGATTGTAAGGTGCGGATGTGTGCATGTGTGCATGCACAGATTGTGTGTGTGGGTTTAAAATTCTGGGCTTGGAGCTTCTGGGATTATTCTTCCAGGAAAAATGAGCACCAGTTGAATTGTGACTGTTCAGATTTGGTCATTGAAGTCTCAGCTTCTCCGAAGTGACAGTGGGGGCCAGTTTACTAGTGAAGAATCCCTGTGTAGTCAGCTTTCTCCCATCAAATAGGAATAATTATCTCTAGGAGGCCACAAATCTCTAGATATTATTTTTTAATTTCATATAAATTAGTGTAGCCATTATGAAAAGCAGTATGGAGGTTCCACAAAAATTAAAAGTAGTTGGGAGGTTGAGGCAGGAGGATTGCCTGAACCCAGGAGTTCAAGACCAGCCTGGGCAACATCTCCAGATGTTTTATGGAGATGGAGACCCTATCTACACACACACACACACACACACACACACACACACACACCCCTTAAAAATTAGCCAGGCAAGATGGCACGCACCTGTTGTCCCACCTACTTGGGAGGCTAAGATGGGAGGATCGCTTGAGCCCAGGAGTTTGAGGCTGCAGTGAGCTATGATTGGCCACTACACTGCAGTCTGGGTGACAGAGTGAGACACTGTTTCTTGTTTTTTATTTATTATTATTATTATTATTATTATACTTTAGGTTTTATGGTACATGTGCGCAATGTGCAGGTAAGTTACATATATATACATGTGCCATGCTGGTGCGCTGCACCCACTAACTCGTCATCTAGCATTAGGTATATCTCCCAATGCTATCCCTCCCCCCCTCCCCCCACCCCACAACAGTCCCCGAAGTGTGATGTTCCCCTTCCTGTGTCCATGTGTTCTCATTGTTCAATTCCCACCTATGAGTGAGAATATGCAGTGTTTGGTTTTTTGTTCTTGCAATAGTTTACTGAGAATGATGATTTCCAATTTCATCCATGTCCCTACAAAGGACATGAACTCATCATTTTTTATGGCTGCATAGTATTCCATGGTGTATATGTGCCACATTTTCTTAATCCAGTCTATCATTGTTGGACATTTGGGTTGGTTCCAAGTCTTTGCTATTGTGAATAATGCCGCAATAAACATACGTGTGCATGTGTCTTTATAGCAGCATGATTTATAGTCCTTTGGGTATATACCCAGTAATGGGATGGCTGGGTCGAATGGAATTTCTAGTTCTAGATCCCTGAGGAATCGCCACACTGTCTTCCACAATGGTTGAACTAGTTTACAGTCCCACCAAGAGTGTAAAAGTGTTCCTATTTCTCTACATCCTTTCCAGCACCTGTTGTTTCCTGAGTTTTTAATGATTAGAACCACTCACTGGCCTTCTCACCACTCTCCCCGCCCCTCCTGCCTGCCCAGCCATGCTTGGGCCCTTTCATGCATTCTTAAAAAAAAAAAAAAAAAGTGGGGAAATTCTGTAGAAGGCTATTCTTAGGGACCCAGAAAGACTTTGCTGGCAGTGGATCACATGACTAAGAAAGAGTTTAAATGTTGTTCTGGTGCCTTCCTTATGCTGCATATTTTAGACATAAACACACTTTATTATCCTTCTGTCATCAGACGCTGACAGCGATCATCATGAGTTCTGGTCTCTATTCCCTTCTCCCGTCCCACCAGCACAGAGGCACGCACCCAGTAGGGATGTGCTGCCACATCGCTCTTCTCTTTCCCACAAGCAGACTGGCCGGGGAACACATCCCCTAACCATGTCACATTTCTATTAATAATTCATATCACAAATGCCCATTTTCCCCCAGGTTTGCAGATTTCTACAGGATGAGATCCAAGCCATAGCCTGCTCCCCACTCCTCCCCTCCTCGAGGAGCCTCCACTCACTTGGAAGGCTGCCCACTCCTGCCCCTTAGACATCAGAATATTTGATGTCGAACATTGTAACTTTTGACCACTGGTTTAGATGATCTGCCCAGATACTTGTGATCGGCACCTTGCCCTTCTTTTCTGCATTCCTAGCAGGTTCTATTAGCAACAGAGAAGTGGAAGATGGCTATAAGACAAAACCAACCCTAACATGCAGACCCAAACGACAGTATATCAGCAGTGACCTGCCAAATACAGTTCGTCTCCCCATTTTGCCAAATCCTGTTACACATCGTTCTCCTTTAGGGCACAGAAGTGGGGCCCCAGCAGATTCAAACTAGAGCCACTTTCTTTCTTTCCATGATGCCAATAGGAACCGAGAGGTCTGGATCAATAATATTACGTGCTCTCATGCTTTTTGTCTTGATGATTTTCAGTCTAAATGATAATACAAACAGTGTCACATAGATATTGCACAACTTCAACCTTATTTATCATATCTAGCTCCATTCCTGGAATGAGGTAGACTCTGACTCCACAAGCTAATTGGCTATCACTTAAGGAAGCCTGCACTGCCTCTGCCTCTAAAAAAAAAAAAAAAAAAGAAGTGCCCCACACAGATTTGAAAGGCCATTATGTGAATCCAAGTAGAAATTCCTTTGGGGCTCTCATAACATGGAATAATCTTTGTTCTATAACTCCAGTGATTCCTTTCCTTGTATGCATTTTTATCATTTTCATTAGATGATTTTCTCACAGCTGAAATCATAATATATTAATTTTGTTAATCTCAGAGTAAAGATGTCACTGCTGTTAAATGTTTATTGGATTGCTCAATCTTCCAAATTTAAAAACTTGATTGTCACCAGGGAAGAAAGATTGTGAGCTTGTTGTTGCAGATACATGTTATAACTAAATTTGAATAATACAACAATTACAACAATGCTCTTCCTCCTTGACTCTTGGCCCCTATTTACGCAGCTAGCATGTTCTAATTTATAAATAATCATCAATTTTTTTTTTGGTTATATGTGTACTGTTCTTACTAAAGCACATAATGGCATAGGCCTGTTCTTTTCAAAGGGAGGGTAGCTGAATTACAAAAGAAGATCCGTTTATACCCCAAACCAATCTTGTTATAACTAAATGAAAAGCAATTATACATGTAAAGAAAGTTGCTAAAATATAAAATGAACTAGAACTCAAAGATTTAAGAAATTAGCTCATATTCATGCATGTGGTATATTTGGACTATTAATAGCAAACAGATGAATAGCCCAGACATTAACCCAATTCATGTTCTTAGCATTGTTACTTACTGGCTGTGTTACCTGGAGTGAGTTTCCTAACCTCTGTCTCACTTTCCTCATTTGCTAAGATGGGCATAACAACAGACCCACCTTGTAGAGTTTCCTAAGGATTCAGTGACACATTGCATGTCAAGTGCTCAGCAAGCATTTAATAAATGGTGGAGATTATCATGATTATGATTATTATTGAAGGATTTTTAAAATCCTAGGCAATGAGAGAACTACCATGCAGACCATCTGTCTATTCCATCTCATTCAAACCAATTAGAAGAAAATAATGTCTTCTAAATATAAACGTATGTTCATTATTTTTCATATATAAAATAATTTCTAAAAGCCATAGAACAAAATTTAAAATACCTAAAGCTTTTCATCCAGAGGGAAACACAGTTAACATTTTAGTATGTCCTGTATTTTTTTCTATAAACCTGCTTCCAGAATTTTAATCACACTACTTATCCCATGGTTTGACTGAATATTTTTATGTTATTAAATATTCACCTACAACATCATTTTTGGTGATTGCTAATCTTCTCCAACCTAGATTAGTCTTGCATATTTTGTCCCTTCTCAGTGATCTCTTTTTGTGGTGGATCTAGCAGGTCAGCAGACAAGGGGTCTTTCGCTAATGCCAGTGAGTGTTCATCTCAGGACAAGATGTTGGAGGATGAAGGAGACGGGGGAGCCTTACAATGTTTCTAGCCATAGCTAAGCCCTGATTATGTCTAAAGCAACAACAATAAAAACAAGTATGTAGTACTGGTTTAGCCTTCTACCGACTCAGTGTTACAACATGGTGCCAAGGCTGACCTCATTCAACAGCCTCACAAGGGCTGCCCACGCACATTATGCAGTCAGCAGGGGCCTTCCTGTGGGGACCACAGACCCTGGGCCTTGGAGGGCACCACCACAACTATCCCAGGGGCCATAATGTGATGTTTTCCCCTGTCCCCACATGTTAGGGGAAACTAACAAGCCCATCCGTTATCAGGAGACACATGAGCACCTTTTTATTTTTGCATTTAACAGAAGGTTTTTTGTGACTGAAGGATCTAGCTTTGGAAAACTCCCAAGGAGATGGATACATTTATCAGAGATGAGCGAAGGTTTGCATTTTAAAATGTAGAAATGGAGAATGTGTTGAAGCAATGCCTGTTCCTTCTTCATGACCACATTGATGCCAGAGTTAGATTGGCAGCTCTAGGATCTGAATCAGTCACCTCCAAAGCAAGGTTCATTCTCAAGATTTCCTAAGCTTCCCCCCCAGGAGTGGTTCCAGCAATGCCAAGTGCAATTCTACAGCAGGAATTCACTGACACATCCCCTCAATGACCCTATTTAAACAATTCAGCCCACATGCTGGTTCGATATTTAAGCCTATGTAAATAAGTAAAAATAAACAGAAATCATCAGTGAGTAATAGAATGAGGTTCATAAGATTAAAAAAAATTGTAATACAGGAAAGTTTATTTTATATCACTATTATTAAAAAATATTGTATTCAAATAATGATATTAACATCTATAATATGAACCAATGATAGCTGAAAAGGGAAAAGAATGGTGAAAACTGTTATGCATACTGGACTTTTGAAAATTCTATCACTGTTTTCAGTAAAATGAGTGTGCTCCCTGAAACTAATGAGATTTGTGTTTTATGTTTGTAACCAACGGAGATTGCTGATGGTGATGAAAGACTGGATGGCATTTTCTACCACCAACAGGTAAATAAAATGCATTTACATTTTCATCACCCCCTGGAAAATACAGCCCACAAAAATGTTTGCATTGAAAATGATTTTAACGTTATACATGCAGATGCTTGAGCAAACTGCTTCTGCAGTGGACCCAGGCCCTGGATATTAGAGCTTCTCAAGGCCCTATATGCAGAGATGATTTCATATTGAATAGAAAAGCGTTTTTCTCACACTCTTATTTTCATAAAAATCTCAGAAGAGCAAATCCTGAGAGCTAAGTATCACAACATTTTGCCTCCCCAAACCTTTGGACATTACACAATATTTTTAACATGAAATGAGATTTCACTTTAAAACAGGGACCAGTAATTTTGTGTGATCAAATTCATGGCTAGGCTATCCTCTCCCACCTCCTCCAAATGGCCTTGGAGCCTTGAGCAATCAGTCAGTGGACACTTAATGAATACTGTGTTTTAATTGAGTGATTTGAACAAGCCCAGCCGTCTGGCATGAGTGGCACATTCCTAATACCAGGACCAGATCAGCTGAAGACCCCCTTTCATGAAAGCAAAAGCTGCACACTGTTGTGTTAAGCCATAGACATAATTCCAACTTCATATTATTTGACTCTCAAGTAATGCTTCTGACCCTGGCTTCCTACCTGCGTATGAGCTCATACCTGAGAGCCAGAGGGGCAGGTGACTGATCAATGAGCCTTGTGGAAAACAATGTATTTCCTCCATTGGTCACAGGACTCTACTGATTGCCCTCAAAAGGATATCTGAAGATTCTCTGCCCAGAAAACCCAGGTGCCCCCAAAAGCCCTCTTACTGAAAAAGCTCAACTGAATGTTTTTTCCTCTAGATTTGGGGTGGTCTATTTGAGTTAAATTCAGCAAATATTAGTAGAGTATCTAGGCTGTGTAGGAACTTCACTAGGCCATGTGTTCATGGACAGCACATATCCCAAAATGGCAAGGAAAGCCACGTTCACAGGTGTAAAATGGGCATGTGTTAGTGAACTTCAGAGCTTCAGAGCAACAGGGAAATTCAGCCGTGTAAGTGACACATTGCTTTCTCTGCCACTGAGTAGCTAAGCAACAGATCGATGGACAGATAAATGAAATGAGCTACATAGTGCAAAAAGACCTGCTTACATCAAGTTCTTCCCACATATAGTCATTGTATAAAAGGGATTTCTCTTCTTATTTGGCTGTGTTTTCACATTTGTGAATTAAGAGAATTGAAATATGTGATCTCTGTTGATCCTTCCCAATTTGTCATTCTCTGAATATCAGGGCACTCATATCAGCCTCATTCTTATCACCCAGGTCCAATCCCAGCAGATCTATGAAATCCTAATCATAATAGACCTGCCCTTCAAAAGGCCCTTCAGGGGAGCACCATGCCTTTCTAGCTGTGCTTCCCAAGTGGTTTCCCTCACCCAAGGGCCCCCCGCTGCCCTGCCCTGGGCATCTGCACTGCCTGTCCTCCCCATGTCATGTGACACAGTGAGCTTTTATTATTTGAAAACCACTCCCCTTGAAGTTTATATTCACCTCCAAGTGGTGAGTACAGAATGCCTTTGTATTTTCTTATCTGAAGATGGAGATATTGTTTCCAATGAGAAAATTGAGCACAGAGGGTGCTAGAAGAGCCTTATGGAACTGAAAACAAAAGTCAAGGAATCTGAGAATGAGAAGTAACTTGAGAGATCATCTAGTCCAATCCCTTCTTTTTATCCAGTCCTTTTATTTTACAGGAAAAAAAGCCTGAGGCCCAGAAACATTAAGTGACTTTCCCAAGGTCTCACAGCTGGTTGATGGCCTGGCCAGAACCCAGGTCCCTCGACTCCCAGCCATGATACCATATAGCTTTCTCATACCTCAGCAAAAGCCAGCTTTTCTCTGCATATTTCTTAAAGATCCCAAGAGATGATGGATGTGCTGATGCCTTTAAGAGTCCACTTCACTGTCTCAGTCTTCACAGTTAAAATGTTCGTCGCCAGTTGGCCCAGTTCACTGCAGCTCAAACTCAGTTCTTCCAGTCTTTTCTCAAACTTTACCCAAAGCTGTGAGGTCATAATGAAGAAAATAGTATAACACACCTGCAGGTCTTTTTACTAAACTATTGATAGATATTTGATACAAATCACTAAGCAGCATGATAAATGAAAACGTTTATCCCTTTAAGGATCCCACCTTTCTTGCACATGTGGTTTCATCCTTGAACTTGAGCCTCACTGGTCAGAACCACAGGAGCGACCAAGGGCTCTGATACAGACTCTCATTACCCAATTTATCTGAGCTAGCAACAGTTTGTTCTTTTCAAAGATTCAGCAATGCTTTTATTGCTTTTTTAAGCTCTTTTTTCCTCCTTCCAAATTTGTGTGTTTGGGGGAAGGGCAGGGAAAGGGGTTTAAATCCTTAAGTGTTTCTGTGAACCAGAAGTGACTAGGGCAGGGTTACCAGCAGAAGGTCAGATGACATTTGTTTGGATGCATTCTATTTAAGCAACCTTCTATTCATCATGTTTTAACAAAATGGAACTTCTATAGTGCATCCATTTTATTTTCCCTTAACCCTATTCACAAGCCTTTTGGAACAATTACCAGGAATCAGCCCTGTGTTGGGTGCTGTTGTACAAATGCCCTCAGACTAGCGTGAGAGGCAGAAGGAATTACATAAATGCTATAGCACAGACGTGTGGAAAGGGTCTGGGGCTCAAGAAAAGCCACCCAGGAGCTGCAGACAATTCACATAAAAAAAGTATAGAGAAAGTGAAATCAAAACAATGCTTTCTAAAATTTAAAATGGGGCTTCCAAATTTGAAATGGGGGATGTTCGTCTGGACTTGGCAATTGCCATAAATTGGCATTTTACAGACTTTTCTTTCAAAAATTAATAAAGAAAAGTGTAAGAAAGAACATTTCAATTGCTTTTACCACCCACAGACAACCATTATTGGATGATTTTTTTGCAAATGTTTCTCCATTTTATTTATTTATATGGTGGAGATCAAACATGTAAAATTTTGTTTCCTAAGTTTTTCTTTGTTTTTACCTAACAAGCATTTTTCCACTTTATGGCAAACCTTCATATGCATTATTATTATTATTATTATTTAAGACGGAGTCTCACTCTTGCCGAGGCTGGAGTGCAGTGGTGCCGTATGCATTATTTTAATAGCTGCAGGATATTCTGTTTTGCGGGTAAATTATATTTTATTAGGCCATTTTCTATTACTGGATAATATGTGGATATACTCTAATAGTAACACACATTCATAGGCTTTCTCACAAAAAATCATCATTACAAATTTCAAATTTCTACAATTGCCCATGGAGGACAACTAAAGCCTTGGCTAAAAACTTAGCGACTAACTGTGAAACACAGACACATCCTCAGTAAGTTCTTTACTTGTCCAGAACACCCACCTCCAGCCATGTCACAGAAACATGTACAACTCTTCCTTAGAGAAGAGGCTCTACCCCTTCATTTTCTTGTCTCTATTGTAGGTAATATATTTGACACTAGGAGAGAAAACACGGAGGATACAGAACCAGGTTTCATTGCCTAGACTTTGATTTTAGTGACATTGTTCAGTGGCATATGTAACTTCCATTTGAATTTCCGCAAAGATTCACCGAGCATTTCAGGTTCCTGCAAAGTATGGGTGTTCTGTCAAGCTTACCTGTCATGTTTGAATTGTTTCATATACTTTCTTTGTAATGTGTGATAATCAAGCCTTCAATGTGATATAAGATTTTTAAAATCATTTGAAGGGTTGATTTGTTACCCTTTAAAAGTCCAGCATATGATTCAGTGAGTTCATTGTCAATTAAAAAGTAGTTGTCTCTTCCCTGTTTTCATTCAGCACCTCAGTGTGAATATATAGAGCTTTGAAACATATTTGTTTTAATGTAAATTGCTTAGATGCAGTATAAAGGAACATGGCTCTTTCCAGTGCTGAGAGAGCAGTTGTGAAGGCCAAGATTAATTAGACCTCCATCATTTTAGAAGATGAAAAGTTGTTTTGGGAGAAGGATAGCTCTGACCCATTAGATGAAATCATTCATGACATCAGTGCCCCCCAAATAGCCATTTGTAACTAAGTGCAAATGACCTATGAGTTCTTAGGAAAGAAAAACCTTTCACCTAAGTTGTGTCAACACCATGACAAAATAACTAATTAAAAGGTGAGAAAATCAATCAGTTATCTATGTGATACCTAACAGCCATTTTAACAGATGGTTTTAACTGAGTGGTACAGGGTTTTGGCACCATGTGGCAACTAGCTAAAAATGTACTTAATATTATATCATTTATTTGGTTCCTAGTATACTTGCCCTTTGCTTTATATAAAACTAATATATGAAAATCTGGATTTATTTTAAAAAGATATCTTGCCACGAAGGTATTTGTTTTATAGAAATATTTACCTCCAGATTTCTTTCTCTAATAAGATGGTGAATTTAAAATACTGTGTTATTTAGAAACATTGCATTTACATTTCATTTATTGTATAAAGCAAATTGCATTAAATCTTTGCCACTTGACCCAAAGGCCAAAAATTGACATGAAAACAATTTGGACTGAAGATCACCAAACCTGGGGTTCACTCCTGCCTACTGGCAATTCCAATGCCTTCCCCTAGCCCTGGATTTAGGAAAGCACAGACTGTTAAAAGCTAAAAGTTTTTGTAGAGGCTACTCAGTCCCACCTCTCTGGGATAAATCCCTATTCCACCAAAGACCAGCCAGTCATCAAAGATGAGAGAAGGCATCCCTGTACAGTAGTGACAAAAAGCTGGCTTTAGGTGTGGCTCGTGGAATCAGTCTAACTACTAGACAAGTCACATCTCGTATATGTTTGGCTTATTTTTCTTCTTTTTGGGGCTACAAGGAAGGTTTGGAGAAATTATTTCCATCATACCTTTCCATTAGTCTTTTTCCATTTCTGGCCAGTAAGTAATCCCTTTCCTGAAAACAGTCCCTTTGTTTTATCAAGTGGTCTGATGAAGTACTGCGAACCGTGGCTCTTGCGTTTTTTGCACCATGGGTTTTAAAATCAGTCCTGTACCTCCCAGAAGGTAATATTACCCAAGGGAAGGGAAAAGATTAATTAGTGACCTTTCACTCTGTTAAAATAGGATGAGTATGTTGCTGGTAAAGGCAGAAACACTTCCAACTGTGGTCTCTTAGAGATTCGCCGGGAGCCTTTAGAAGCACCTGCCTTCCAAGGCGGGGCCACAGCTTGGAGTGTTCGGCACTTGGGGACGGGTGGGGCTTGTTCAACCCAAAGATATGTGCAATGAATGGATCCACACATTGGAAATACGTATCCAAACTGCAACAGTAAAATCATATTGCTGGGCACGATGACTCATGCCTGTAATCCCAGCATTTTGGGAGGCCGAGGCGGGCGGATGATGAGGTCAGGAGTTCGAGACCAGCCTGGCCAATATGGTGAAACCCCCTCTCTACTAAAAATACAAAAATTAGCCGGGCGTGGTGGCGTGTGCCTGTAGTCCCAGCTACTCAGGAGGATGAGGCAAAAGAATCGCTTGAACCCGGGAGATGGAGTTTGCAGTGAGCTGAGATTGCGCCACTGCACTCCAGCCTGGGTGACAGAGTGAGACTCCATCTCAAAAAAAAATCATATTTTATAAATTAAAATTGTGTTTACTTACTGTGACTACTGTTGACTTTATTCAGAAATCATTTTCATAGGCTTCCTTAGCAAAAAAAAAAAAAAACCATATCTATGGATAATGTCTCAATCTTCTGTATATATGTGTTATTCATATGTAAATATTTAGATTTTTAAAAATTACTATGTTTTTTAAAAAATAATTCAATGCAAGCCTGATTGTGAAAATGGTGTATAGCATTGTGTTGTGATCTCAATTCCCAAAATGCTTTTTATGTCCGATCTGGAAGAATACAATAAATTAACTGAACGTGTGTGCGGATCATGCCTGTGTGCCGATTTTCCTGTGTTTATGAAGAGAAATCAGTACTGTTCATTAATTAAAAGGTATTATTAATACTCTGATGATCTCCCACAGAAGTTATATCTCCTGATGAAGTTAATTTTAAAAAATAAATCAACAACCTAGATTGTTGCCGGAGTGAGAGCCTTCAGATGCTGGAAAGGCTGTGTCTGGCGGTTAGATCAATGGCTACAGCAAGTCCCATAGAAACACTTGAGCGTTAAGTACTGAGATGCTTGAAGCCTAATCTGAAATGAATTAGGTAGCTTTTTAATCTTCACTTAAAAGATTAAGCCCTCCTTCTGTGGAAACAACACATCAGATGGACAAATCAATCTTCTCAGATGCAGAGCGGCTGCTGCCGCAGAATCGCTCGCTTCCCCTCTTTGAACACAGAGGGGCGCCACTCCTCGCCAGGCACCTGCTCCCGCCGACTCCCGCGGGCGTGCTAGGCTCCCCTGCTCTGAGCTGGCCGCATCAGTGGGCTGGAATCTGGCTCCATCGTAGGTTCAATTTAGGGTTTGACTCTGGGCTTTAGAGGGGCCTGGGTTTTAGAGGGGCCTGGGACAGCTGTGAGGAGGGGCAGGAGGGTGGGGTCCGAGCTGCTGACTAGGAAGGCACCCGCACCTGGGCTGGGAGCCCAGGGCGAACTGTTGCAAAAACAGATGTGGGCTCCAGCTCATGAGTCTTGCAGGTGTCCGCGCTGCTCTGAAGCTAGAGCCTGGCTCCTGTCCTCGCCTCTGCCCTGATGCCCCCAGCTTCCTGGGGTCCCGTGTGTCAGGGGCCCATGTCATATCTTTTGGCCCAAGGCCTCTGGGATGCCCCTGATCCCACAGGGCTGGCAGGGATCGGGATCGGTGCTTTGTAGGTATCCTGGCAGAACAGCCCAAAGACGTCTCTAACCCAATGGCCAGGGGACCCCATTTCACCACAGTAGGCTCCCCTGGAAGACGCTTGCACACCTGTCTCAGTTGTCACCTCTCCTATCCTCTTCCCCCATAACTCCCCGCCCCCCACACTCCCCCCAGGGATCTGGGGACTCAGCTGGCTCATTTCCCACCAGTAACCGAGTTCAGCTGCACCATTTACCAAACGCCAACTGGGCAGACACTGTGGGTGTTTAGGGTGACCGGTTTTAGGATAAAAGAGAAAAGGGGGCTAGAGGGAAGGCGGGGGCACGTCCTGGCACTAAACTGTGCAAGGATTGCACCATCCCGAGGGGCTGGGACAGCGTGGGCAGCCCCGGAACACCTGAAGAGAAAAGTCTTGATCGGAGTCTTATCTTATGTCGATCCACCTGGCTGAAGCCGGGAGCATTCGCAGGAGAGGGCGAGCTGAAGACAGGCGATCCCATGAAGAGGCTGTTGGAATATGCCCAAAACCCACAAAGCCATGCCTGAGAAAGAATCAGCTCAGGCTGGAGGAGGGAGAACGAGTCAAAGCTGACACCAGGTTTCTGGCTTGGGAACCGGGGGGGTGTCACTTGCACTCACTAAGATAAGGAACACAGGGGTGTGGCAATTTGGAGAAGACAGGTGAGTTACTCCATTCATTCATTCATTCACTCATTCATTCATTCCACAGGTGCTTATGGTGGGCTCTGCACTGTTCTGCCGGGTGGGAGTGCAGTGGTGAACCAAAGTCCCTACTCTTGCAGAGCTCACCTCAGACAACGTCACAAGAAAAGGGACAGATGGCGGAACCCTGGGAGGAGCAGCAGCTCGTGTTCCTGAACAACCTTACCAGAGAGACAGCTGAAATGGGAGCTTTGTCCCAAACCAGCCAAGACTTCAAGCACCATTCATTCCTCATAACTCAGGTCTCAGCTACACTTCATCGTCAGAGAAGGATTCACAACTATCCCACACCAAGCTCAATTAAGTCACAGCCTCTGACCCTTCACATCGCTTGCCTCTCTCTGAAATTATCTTGCTTATTTATGTGTATGTTTATTACCCATCTTTCCACTGGAATCTAAGCCTTGTGATGTCAGGCTGTTAAGATTTCAGTCCCTGGTGAAAACATGTCCAGGATACCCTTTCTCCCCTTTGCCCAGCAAGAGTGGACTGATTAAATTTGGACCTGAGGTTTCTATGAATATGAAACCGAGTTGTTCTGACTAGAGTGAGCCACGGCC
The DNA here is from genome assembly GCF_028885655.2 of Pongo abelii. Lineage (NCBI taxonomy): Eukaryota > Metazoa > Chordata > Mammalia > Primates > Hominidae > Pongo > Pongo abelii. Next base: position 34,701,577 of record NC_072003.2, read on the forward strand.
TCCCAGTGCTGCCAGTTACAGGAAGTGACTTGCCTTCTCCCATCAGCCCAAACCGGGAACCTTTATCACAGAACCCAAGAGTGAGGGGAGGGTCAGGCTGGTTGGACAGTGGCTGTATCATGGGATGCATCAGGAGACTTTTACGGCCCTCTCCTTTCCCTTATATCCCATTGTCTTAGATCACGTGGACTTGCCTTTTCCCTAATGCCGCCCCCTCACCGCTCTTCATAATTGAGGAAATTGTGTCAATAAATCGACCAAAGAGATGCAGGTTGTGCTCCATGATAATTAATAAATGCTAGTGATTCAGACCAACTTGAATTTACATGGATCAACTCCTATTGTGTTTTGTAACCTCAAATGCGTGAAATTGATTATCCCCCCTAAAATAATATATACAGATATGTGTGTATATACATATTTGTTTATTTCTATTTTGTTATTGGTGAAATTTAAAAAAGTTTAAATGAATCACAGTTTAAAAAAATGTTCTAGAAATGGAGCTTGGAGTGGGTAGTGCCCCACATGCTTTACACACATTGATATTCCAAATAGACCTGATAATTAAAGACCTTTTTAATTGTTTGATTTTTGGCCATTTTGGACTTTTGACTGAAAAATGGAAAGACATTTTAAACCTAAACTCTGAAACTAAGCTACTTTATCATTCCTTTAAAATGCTTTCCAAAAGTGAAGTTGATACAAGCACAATCAGGGGAGGAGTGGTCAGAAACCAGCTGCCTAGACTTCCATTTGTGCGTGTCCTCTAATATGGTGCCAAAACATTCAAAACATGGAGTGCCCTCCCTGAGAACATGGAGTGAAAATCAATTTTACAAGGGAAATTAAGCGTCCTGAGTTGTTTCCATGAAGTGGTGGCCCAGTTGCATATTCAGTTAGAAAAACTATTTTCTGCTATACTCTAGCAATGGAGGGAGAAAGAGAATACATTAAAATAGAGGATACTTACTCTGTATATTACTAAATTAAGTACCCTCCAAATATGATGTATTTGTAACTATCGGACAGAAAACATCAGAAGTGACTCAATTAACAACACCCAGGCTAACCCCATCCCCCTCTGGTGATGCACACAGTAATGGTGCTGTCCTTCTGGGAAATATTTCGCTAGTATGAAGCTATACCACCTTCTCCCCCTCCTGACTCTCACTGATGCTTCCTAGAACACGGACTGACAGCCACAGGCAGCTTTGACTCTTGTTAAGATTTTGTGTTTGTTTCTATCATTATACCATGTGGTGTTCAAGTGCATTTGTCCTTCCTACCTGCCCCCATTAATATTGCCTGGCAACAATAACCACAGCCCGTTCCTTCCATGCCTTGCCCCAATGGGATCAGTTCACTAGTCATGGCAGAGTGGACTTATTTTAAATGTCCCACTGACTCCCGGACACTGGCTGGACACCAGCTCCTAGCCAGGAGCCTGCAGGCACCATGACCCTGTCATTATGATAGCATACAGCTTTAGGAGGTGGTGGAAGTTGGCAAAATTAGTCGAAACCATTGGAAAGATTGAATGCAGGTGTGTTCGTCCATTTTCACACTGCTATAAAGAAACACCCAAGACTGGGTAATTTATAAAGGAAATAGGTTTCATTGACTCACAGTTCCATGTGGCTGGGGAGGCCTCAGGAAACTTATAGTCATGGCAAAAGGTGAAGGAGAAGCAAGCACATCTTCACAAGGTGGCAGGAAACAGAAAATGAAGAAGGAACTGCCAAACAGAAAACCATCAGATCTCGTGAGAACTCACTCACTATCACGAGAACAGTTTGGGGGAAACCACCCCCATGATCCAACCACCTCCCATCAGGCCCCTCCCTTGACACATGGGAATTACAATTCAAAATAAGATTTGAGTGGGGACACAGAGCCAAACCATATCAGCAGGAGAAAAGCCCCCCAAAAAATGCTTTAAAAAATGTGAGAGGGTGGCTGGGTGCAGTGGCTCAAGCCTCTAATCCCAGCATCTTGAAAGGCTAAAGCAGGAGGACTGCTTGAGGTTGGGAGTTCAAGACCAGCCTGAGCAGCATGGTGAGACCTTTCTTTTCTCTTTCTTTTCTTCCTTTCTTTCCTTTCTTTCTTTTCTTTTTCCTTCCTTCCTTCCTTCCTTCCTTCCTTCCTTCCTTCCTTCCTTCCTTTCCCTCCCTTCCTTCCTCCCTTTCTTTCTTTCTTTCTTTCTTTCTTTCCTTCCTTCCTTCCTTCCTTCTTTCTTTCTTTCTTTGTCTTGCCCCGTCACCCAGCCTGGAGTGCAGTGGCATGATCTCAGCTCACTGCAACCTCTGCCTCCCAGGTTCAAGTAATTCTTCTGCCTTAGCCCCCTGCATAGCTGGGATTACAGGTATGCGCCACTATGCCTGACTATAGTAGAAACCGGGTTTCACCATGTTGGCCAGGCTGGTCTCGAACTCCTGACCTCATGATCTGCCCACCTCGGCCTTCCCAAGTGCTGGGATTTCAGATGTGAGCCACCATGCCCGGCTGCCTGATCACATTTTTAAAAGGAGTATTTACAAGCATGTACAGAAAAAAGTGGTTATCTCTGGCTGGTAGCACTACATGTGATTTTTAAAAATTATATGCTTTAAGTTTTCTAAAATGAACACGTATCATTTACTAAAAAACAAGGTAAAGGAAAAAACTCAGTGGTATATGTATCAGTATATATGTAATGCTTGCTTCTTGGATACTGTCAGGAAAACCTGAAATATCTTGAAATATAATAACAGGTTTCTCATGTATCATATAAACGCCAATGAAAACTTCAGCTTCCAGCTCCTTGTTACTCCCATAATATGTACATCAAACCTATTTTACAGAACTCTGGAGGTTAATGCTTTACTTTGAAGGAAAAAAAATAATTCTGCAGCTTATCAGGAAAAGGATATCCTCTCTGTAGTTTGAAAGGAAACTGGATACAGAGCTTTATAAAAAATGCATTAGTTGCAAGCCAAGAAGAAACCCATCTGAGGTGTAGTGCATTTCACACACCAGTTCAAAAAACAATACCGCCAAGCCCTTTGGAATTTGGAGAGAAAGACTACCTAAGAAAAATAAAACATGGGGTGGACTGTTGTAAACAAATAAGTCCAAGAACCTAATGAGTTCAGGCCATGATTGTGCTCTCATATGCTTCTTCCTAATCTATGCAGTTTTACACAGACCTGGCAGGTGACGTGCTTTGGAGAAACAGATTTGTGACTCTCAAACCATGTGTAGTGCTGATTCCCTCTGAATATTGTTAAACATGTATTGGACTTGCAGTTCATGCTGGGCACTGTTGTTTTTTGTTTTTTTTTTTTTTTGCTCTTTTTGCCCAGGCTGGAGTGTAATGGCAGCATGATCTTGGCTCACAGCAACCTCTGCTTCCCGGTTCAAGCAATCCTCCTGCCCCAGCCTCCTGAGTAGCTGGCATTACAGGCATGTGCCACCACACCTGGCTAATTTTGTATTTTTAGTAGAGATGGGTTTTCTCCATGTTGGTCAGGCTGGTCTCAAACTCCCGACCTCAGGTGATCTGCCCACTTCGCCCTCCCAAAGTGCTGGGATTACAGGCATCAGCCACCATGCCTGGACACTGGGCACTGTTCTTAAGCTTCATTCCTGCAGTTTGACTCGGGTCATCCTTGAAACTATCTGTATTAGTTAGGGTTCTCTAGAGGGACAGAACTAATAGGATGGATATATATAGGAGTTTATTAAGTATAAGCTCACATGATCACAAGGTCCCACAATAGGCTGTCTGCAAGCTGAGGAGCAAGGAAAGCCAGTTCGAGTCCTAAAACTGAAGAACTTGGAGTCTGATGCTCAAGGGCAAGAAGCATCCAGCATGGAAGAAAGATGTAGGCTGGGAGGCTAGGCCATTCTAGCCTTTTCACATTTTTCTGACTGCTTTATATCCTGGCCATGCTGGCAGATGATTAGGTGGTACCCACCCAGATTAAGGGTGGGTCTGCTTTTCCCAGCCCACGGACTCAAATGTTAATCTCCTTTGGCAACACCCTCACAGACACACCCAGGATCAATACTTTGCATCCTTCAGTCCAATCAAGTTGACACTCAGTGTTAACCATCACACCATCCTATGAAGTAGATACCACTACTGTCCCCACTTAACAGATAAAAGAGGTGAGGAACTTTGTTCTAGCTCACATAACTAAGAAGGAGTTTTTTAGCCAGGATTGAACCCAGGGAGCATGACTCCAACTCACATTCTTAGCATCTGTTTTGCCTGTCAAGTAGCCTTATTAGTGGAGAGAAGCAACCAGAATAACCCCAGTGGGGGCCCAGCCCACGTGATTTGCCTTTACAGTGATCTTTATACTTCAGTTTGCACAAAAGCATTGAACCAGGAATGACAGCCCATGTTGATTAAATGCTCCTTTTGAGCCAGGCATTGTCATAAGTATTTTACAGATAACAATTCCATTATTCATTATAAGCCTGGGAGTACTATTATCCCCATCCCCACTTCACAGTTGAGAAGACTGAGTTACAGAGAGCTTAAGTATCTTGCCCAAAGTCACGTGGTTAACAAGTAGTAGAGCCAGGATCCAACCCCAGGCCTTCTGATCTAGAGCCTGTACTACTGATCTCTGTGCTGTGGGATGTACTTCTAGGGAAATGTGTTGTATACTGGTTCTATGTCAGGCCTTGTTTGAAGTGTGTTATTTGAATCATCTCATTGGAAATGTCCCTAACACACTGCCAGAAACTGGCTGGAAAGTAGTTTCTTCAACCTAACAGCTGGTTCTCTATTAAAATGTGAGTGGGCCGAGCACGGTGGCTCACGCTTGTAATCCCAGCATTTTGGGAGGCTAAGGTGGGCGAATCACGAGGTCAATAGATCGAGACCATCCTGGCCAACATGGTAAAGCCCCATCTCTATTACAAATACAAAAATTAGCTGGGTGTGGTGGCGCATGCCTGTAGTCCCAGCTACTCAGCAGGCTGAGGCAGTAGAATCGCATGAACCCAGGAGGCAGAGGTTGCAGTGAGCCTAGATTGAGCCACTGCACTCAGCCTGGTGACAGAACAAGACTCTGTCTCAAAAAGAAAAATCAAAATGTTTCCAAGGGAACCTAGTAGAATGATTCCAAGAGGGAGCTTTGTGATCAGAATGATCAGCGTGCAAATAAATACTGGCTATACTTTTTTTTTTTTAGACAGGGTATTGCTCTGTGGCCCAGGCTGGAGTGCAGTGGTGTGATTTTGGCTCACTGCAACCTCCAGCTACCCGGTTCAAGAGATTCTCTTGGCTCAGCCTCCCCAGTAGCTGGAATTACAGGCACACGCCACCACATCTGGCTAATTTTTGTATTTTTAGTAGAGACAGGGTTTCACCATGTTGGCCAGGCTGTTGTCAATCTCCTGACCTCAAGTGATCCGCCCACCTTGGTCTATCAATCTACCATTTATTAATAAAGCTCTGGTGCCTTTTTTTTCCTTCATCCCCACCCCTCACCCCTACCCTCTCCATCATCCATCTATCCACCAAAAGAATTAGAGGACATTGAAATGGCAATCAAACTATCCCCAGAATGGTGAAAGCCACCAAAATCACTGGGAGCCCCCACTTTAGTGGGGAGACATTTGCTGCAGGTGGCTGGGGGAGCAGGAAAGAGGTGAGGCTGTTGAATGGTGCTCCTCGAAATGGGATTCCCTAGACCAGCAACACCAGCGTCACCTGGAAACATACCAGAAATGCAATGTCTCCAGCCCCAGCCCCGACCATGAGCTCAGAGGCTCTGGGAGTGGGGCTGGTGTGTTTCATGATGCCCTCCAGGTGATCCTGGTGCATATTCAAGTTTGGGAACCACAGCCCGAGGACATGTGGAAGATAAGGCGAGGCCGCAACTTCAGAGCCCTGAGTAGGATACAAGTAACTTGGAAGTAGTAATAATTAGATGGGAACTCTCTCCCTCAGTGAATTAGAGCAAATTCGGTTTTCCCTGTGATAGCATCACTGTCCCTTTCCTTCTGATGGAGACATCTAGGTGGCATGACAGAAGCATCTGAAAGGGCCAGTCCCCTGGGTGAACCTCTGGAGGTGGGTCAAGCCTCGGAGCTTGGACAGTTGGTGGTGTTGTTGGGAAAAGTTTAACACTTGGTTCCCTCTTTTAGAGCTGTTGGAATTGAGGCCCACCAAGGGCAAGGAAGAAGGAGAGCCAGGACCTGACACCAGAACCTCTGGCCACATAATCTGCCTGTCAGCACCCTTCCTCAACTCCTTCTTGGGCCCAGTTGTGTGTTCCTTGGACCTGGCTCTCTCCCCTCTCCTTGTATGCATGCTCTGGAGTGCACGTGCCCACCTAACTCTGCTGGTCTTGACCTTCACTCTGTCCTCCAGAACCACATTGAGTCCCACAAACCTTATGTTCCGGAAGGCTTCAGTTCCCCTTGGTTCCTCTAGCAGCTCTGGCAGGCGGTCAGGGGAGACAGAGGCACTGAGGGGAGGTGGAGGCACCAAAGGGAGGTGGAGCAGATAAATTTGGAAAGTTCTCCTGAAGAAGAGAGTAGGGAAGAGGAGCATGGCTTGGCAAAGAAATGTGGGAAGGCAAGACATTTGAGAAGGCATAGAGGTGAAACCGATAGATACTTAGGAAGACTATTTCTTTTTTTCTTTTTCTTTTTTTTTTTTTTTTGAGGCGGAGTTTTGCTCTGTTCCCCAGGCCCGAATGCAGTGCCCAGATATCTGCTCACTGCAAGCTCCGCCTCCCGGGTTCACGCCATTCTCTTGCCTCAGCCTCCCGAGTGGCTGGGACTACAGGCGCCTGCCACCACGCCCGGCTAATTTTTTGTATTTTTAGTAGAGACAGGGTTTCACCGTTGTTAGCCAGGCTGGTCTCGATTTCCTGACCTCGTGATCCGCCCATCTCGGCCTCCCAAAGTGCTGGGATTACAGGCGTGAGCCACCGCGCCCGGCCAGGAGACTATTTCTTAATGCAGAGGAAAAGTACTAGCAATATAAAAACAAAACTTTCACTAAAGCATATGGGCTATATGATCTCACTTTATCTTCCAAAGATGTATAGACTTACATAAGAGTCTGGAAATCAACATCAAAACATTTGCAGTGATTATCTCCGGATCCTGCAATTGCAATTTCTGTTTCCTTCGTTTCTTATTTTCTGCATTAAGCATTCATTGACTTTTTTTCAGATATAATTCACATACCATAAAATTCACCACTTTATTTTAAAGCGTGCAATTCACTGGTTTTTAGTTTATTCACAAAGTTGCACAACCATCATCACCATCTAATTCCTGAACATTTTCATAACCCCAGGAAGAAACCCTGCACCCAGGAGCAGTCTCTCCCCAACATTGCTCCATTCCCAGCCCGAGGCAACCATTAATTACTTTCTCTCCCTTTGGATTGGTCTCTTCTGGACATTTCATATAAATGGAATCATACAACGTGTGGTCTTTTGTGAATGGTCTCTTTCACTCAGTATGTTTTCAGGGTTCACCCATGTTATAGCACGTATCAGCACTTAATTGCTTCTTTTTGCCAAATACTATTTCGTTACATGGATAGACTGCATTTTGTTTATGCATTTATCAGGCGATAGACCTTTGAGTTGTTTCCACTTTTGGGCTATTATAAATAATGCTGCTCTAAGCATTTGTGTACCAGTTTTTGTGCAGACATATATATTCAGTTCTCTTGGGTATATGCCTAGGTGTGGGATTGCTGGGTCATACGGTAACTCTATGTTTTTTTTTTTTTTTTTGAGACGGTCTTGCTCTGTCTCCCAGGCTGGAATGCAGTGGCACAATCATACCTCACTGCAGCCTCAACCTCCTGGGTTGAAGCAATCCTCCCACCTTAACCTCCAGAGTAGTTGGGACTACAGACACACACCACTAACTTTTTCTTTTTTAGAGACTGAGTCTGACTCTGTTGCCCAGGCTAGTCTCAAATCCCTGGGGTCAGGTCATCCTCCTGCCTCAGCTTCCCAAACTGCTGGGATCACAGGTGTGAGCCACCATGCCTGGCCTATGTTGGACTTTTTGAGGAAACACCTGTTTTCCAAAGAATTTGAACTGTTTTACATTCCTACCAGCAATGTATGAAGGATCTGATGTCTCCAACACTTGCTAATACTTGTGATTGTCTGTTTGTTTTATTATAGCCGTCCTAGTGAGTGTGTAGTGGTATCTCGTTGTGGTTGTAATTTGCATCTCTCTGATGATTAATAATGCTGAGCATCTTTTTAAAAATATTTTTTTACATATTTTTTATCTTTGACAAATAACAATTGTATATAACTATGGGGTATGATGTGACATTTTGATATATGTGTACATTATGGAATGATCAAATCTAGCTAATTTACCTATTAATCACCTCACACACATCATTTTCTGTGATGAGAACATATGAAATACATTGTCTTAACAATTTTGAAATATACTATGTGCTATTTTTAACTACAGCCACCATGCTGTGCAATAGATCTCAAAAACTTATGCTTTATATTTAACTGAAAGTTTGTGTCTTTGACCAACATCTGATTCCCTCCCCACTCCACCATTCCCCACTCCCAGCCCCTGGTAACCACTATTCTACTTTCTACATCTAAGGGTTCAACGTTTTTAGGTTCCACATAGAAGTGAGATCACACAGGGCTGGGCAAGGTGGCGCACGCCTCTAATCCCAGCACTTTGGGAGGCCAATGCGAGTGGATCTCCTGATGTCAGGAGTTCGAGACTAGCCTGGCCAACATGGTGAAACCCCATCTCTACTAAAAATACAAAAAGTAACCAGGCATGGTGGTGTATGCCTGTAATCCCAGCTACTCGGGAGGCTGAGGCAGGAGTATCACTTGAACCTGGGAGGCGGAGGTTGCAGTGAGCCGAGGTTGTGCCATTGCCTCCAGCCTGGGTGACAAGAGCAAAACTCCATCTCAAAAAAAAAAAAAAAAAAAAAGAAGAAGAAGAAGAAGTGTGGTCACACAGTATTTGTCTTTTTGTACCTGGCTTATTTTACTTGGCATAGTGTCCTCCAGGTTCATCTGTCTTGTCACAAATGACAGGATTTCCTTCTTTCTAATAGCTGAATATGCCCCCATTGTGTACATAAACCACATTTTCTTTATCCATTGATGGACACTTAACTTGATTTCCCATCTTGGCTGCTGTGAATAGTGCAGCCATGAACATGAGAGTGCAGTTATCTCTTCAACAGACTGATTTCAATTCCTTTGGATATATACCCAGTAGTAGAATTGCTGGATCATGTTCTATTTTTTGGTTTTGGGGGATCTTCCACACTGTCTCCCATAGCAGCTGTACCAGTTTACATTCCCACCAACAGTGAACAAGGGTTCCTTTTTCTCTGCATCCTTGGCTACACTTGTTTTCTTTGATCTTTTTGATAATGGCCATCCTAACAGGTGTGAGGTGACAGCTCCTTGTGGTTTTCACTCGCAATTCTTTTTATTTCAGTAGCTTTAGGGGTACAAGTAGTTTTTGGTTATATGGATGAATTGTACAGTGGTCAAGTCTGAGATTTTAGTGTACTCATCACCCAAACAGTGTAAACTGTACCCAATTATGCAGTTTTTCAGTCCCTCACCCCCTCCCACCCTCCTCCTTTCTGAGTCTTTGATGTCCATTATACCATTGTATATGCCTTTGCAAACCCATAGCTTAGCTTCCACTTATGAGTAACAACATGTGGTATTTGGTTTTCCATTCCCAAGTTCCTTCACTTGGAATAATGGCCTTCAGCTTTATCCAAGTTGCTGCAAAAGACATTCTTTCTTTCTTTTTTATGGCTGAGTAGTATTCTCTGGTATATGTATATTACATTTTCTTTACCCATTCATCACCTGATGGGCACTTAGGTTGATTCCTTATCTTTGCAATTGTGAATTGTACTGCAATAAACATATGCATTCAGGTGTCTTCCTGACAGAATGACTTCTTTTCCTTTGGGTGGATACCCAGTAGTGTGATTGCTGGATCACATGGTTGATCTGCTTGTAGTTCTTTGAGAAATCTCTATGCTGTTTTCTGTAGAGGTTGTACTAACTTACATTACCACCAGCAGGATATAAGTATTCCCTTTTAACTGTGTCCACAGCAGCATCTATTGCTTTTTGACTTTTTAATAATGGCTATTCTGGTTGGAGTAAGGAGGTATGTCACAGTGGTTTTAATATGCATCTCCCTGATGATTAGTGAGGTTGAGCATTTTTTCATTTGTATATCTTCTTTTGAGAAATGTCTATTCATGTCATTTGCCTACTTTTTGATGGGATTATTTGTTTTTTCCTTGCTGATTTGTTTGAGCTCCTTGTAGATTCTGGATATTAGGCCTCTGTCAGATATATAGTTTGCAAATATTTTCTCCCATTCTGTGAATCATCTGTTTATTCTGCTGATTATTTCTTTTGCTGTGCTGAAGGTTTTTAGTTTAATTAGGTCCCATGAATTTATTTTTGTTTTTATTGCATTTGCTTTTGGGATCTCAGGCACAAATTCCTTGCCTAGGCCAATGCCCAGAATAGTTTTTCCTAGTTTTTCTTCTAGAATTTTTATAGTTTCAGGTCTTAGATTCAAGTCTTTAACCCATCTTGAGTTGATTTTTATATGTGGTGAGAGATAGGGATCTAGTTTTATTCTTTTACATGTGGTTATCCAGTTTTCCCAGGATTATTTGTTGAATAGAGTGTCCTTTCTTCAATTTATGTTTTTGTATGATTTCTTGAAGATCAGTTGGTTGTAAGTATTTGGCTTTATTTATGGGTTATCCATTCTGTTCCACTGGTCTATGTATCTACTTTTATATCAGTACTATGCTGTTTTGATAGCTATAGCCTTGCAGTATAATTTGTAAAGTAGTATGATGCCTCCAGATTTGTTCTTTCACTTAGGATTGCTTTGAACTATTTGGGCTCTTTTTTGGTGCATATGAATTTTAGGATTGTTTTTTCTAATTCTGTGAAAAACAAAGTTGGTATTTTTATAGGAATTACATTGAATCTGTAGATTTCACTGGGCAGTATGGTCATTTTCATGATACTGATTCTTCCAATCCATGAGCATGGGATGTGTTTCGATTTGTTCGTGTCATCTACAGATTCATTCAGCAGTATTTTGTAGTTCTCCTTGTAGAGATCTTTCATCTTCGTGGTTAAGTATATTCCTAGGGTTGTTTTTGTTTTCTTTTGTTTTTTGCAGCTATTGTAAAAAAGATTGAGTTCTTGATTTGATTCTCAGGTTGGCCATTGATGAGTAGCAGTGCTACTGATTTGTATACATTGATTTTGTAACCTAAGACTTTATTGAATTCATTTATCAAATCTAGAAGTCTTTTGGAGGAGTCTTTAGGGTTTTCTATGTATACAATCATATCCTCAGCAATTTGGATGTCCTTTCTTTCTTTCTCTTGCTTGATTGCTCTGGCAAGGATTCCTTAATTTGCATTTCTCTGACCTCAACATCTTTATCTGTGCTTATTGCAAAATAGAATTCTTGTTTTTTTATTTTTTTATTTTTATTTTTTGAGACAGAGTCTCGCTCTGTCACCCAGGCTGGAGTGCAGAGGCAAGATCTTGGCTCACTGCAACCTCTGCCTCCCAGTTTCATGTCATTCTCCTGCCTCAGCCTCCCAAGTAGCTGGGATTACAGGTGCCTGCCACCACGCCTGGCTAATTTTTTTTTATATTTTTAGTTGAAGGAGGGTTTCACTGTGTTAGCCAGGATGATCTCAATCTCCTGACCTTGTGATCCACCCGCCTCGGCCTCCCAAAGTGCTGGAATTACAGGTGTGATATAATTCTTATTTCTGTCTTGCTTAAGAGGATACTGATCCTCCAAAAGGTTATGTGCCTTCCCAAAAATCACGTAGTAAAAATAGAATAATTGTTTAAATGCAGGCTCTGGAGCCCAAATCCTGGCCTTTCTACTTGTTAGCTGTGACGCTCAGGCCTCAGTTACCTCATCTGTAAAATGGGAGCAATCATAACTGCCTAAAAATGTGTTGTGAGATTCAGAGATAAAATTTGTCAAATTACCACCACCATCTGACCCCTAAGAGAGTCACTCTATAAATGGCAGCATGATTATCATTTTCAGACAAGGTAGGGTGAAGGCTGCATGATGTGAGGCAGACTCTCCTGACCATTGCTGCCTCTGCATGTTGGTGGACTGGCCTCTCCCTTTGCTGAATGTTTTTCCCACAGATATTAGATAAAATCCAGAGTTCTCATTCACGGAGGGAGACAGACAAATGGGAAATCTGTATCTCTCTTGATCCCAGATCAGTTGTTTAGAGAGCCCAAATAACCTGCCGTGGTGTTACCTGAGAGCCGGCATCAGAATGAAAAACAAAAAAAAGAGCTCTTATTTTTTGGAATGATCTTTGTTTTTGTCAGTCCAGGTTGCTGTCACAAATTACCATAGGCTGGGGGGCTTAAACAATGAAACATTTATTTCTCATAGTTCTGGAGGCTGGAAGACTGAGATCAGGGGGCCAACATGATTGGGTTCCTGACAAGGTCCCTGTTCCTGATTCACAGACAGCTGCCTTCTCATTGTGACCTTACATGGTGGAGAGCAGAGAGAGAAGCAAGCGCTTTCCTTTTCTTTTTTTTTTTTGACATAGAGTCTCAGTCACTCTGTCACCCAGGCTGGAGTGCGGTGGCACAATCTTGGCTCACTGCAACCGCTGCCTTCCATGCTCAAGTAATTCTCCTGCCTCAGCCTCCCAAATAGGTGGGACTACAGGCATGCACCACCATGCCCGGCTAACTTTTGTATTTTTAGGAGAGACAGGGTTTTGACGTGTTGGCCAGACTGGTCTTGAACTCCCAACCTCCAGTGATCCACTGTTTTGGCCACCCAAAGTGCTGGGATTACAGGTGTGAGCCACCTCACCTGGCCTTTCCTGTCTTTTTTATAAGGGCACTAATTCCATCATAAGGGCCCACCCTCATGATCTAATCACCTCCCAAAGGCCCTACCTTCTAATATCATCCTGTTGGGGGTTAGGATTTCAACATGTGAATCTGCAGGGGACATACAAATGCAGTCAATAACCATCAGAATCCCAGTGGGCTCCTTCTAGCCAATGGTCATTGGTCCAACTTTAGTGTTCCGTGCTACAATATGACACAGTGATATGGAAAAAAAAGGATAATAATATTATTATAATTATTACCATGAGCCAGGCATGGTGGCTCACACCTGTAATCTCAGCACTTTGGGAGGCCAATGCAGGCAGATGACTTGAGGTCAGGAGTTCAAGACCAGCCTGGCCAACATGGTAAAACACCGTCTCCACTAAAAATACAAAAATTAACTGGGTGTGGTGGCGCACACCTGTAATCCCAACTACTCAGGAGGCTGAAGCAGGGTAGTGCCTTGAACCTGGGAGGCAGAGGTTGTAGTGAGCTGAGACCGTGCCACTGTACTCCAGCCTGGGCAACAGAGCAAGACCCTGTCTCAATAAAAGTAATTAATTAATTAATTAATTAATTTTAAAAAATCATTATAGAATTTGGAAAGATTGGGGCACTGGTAGTTCAATTCAGCTGGGTTTTCTGATCTTGGAATTCACAAGTTATCAAGCCAAATGCTGCAGCTACACAGGGAAGATGGAAAACGTGAAACCTCTGCGTGTTTCCTCACCTTGCCTGCTAACTAGCCCCTCCGTCCTGCCAGTTCCATGCTGGGGGCGTAGGGAGACAACATCCCTTCTTAGAACTGAGAGAGAACACATGCTAAGGAGGTCTGAGACTTTCTTTCCTTTTTTCCCCAACAAATTTAATTCTTTTCCAAAGATGGAATATAAACATGCAAAGATTCTCTGTAATAATGATGATATATGAGCTACCATTTATTGGATTCTTAACCCTGGGTAGGCCCACACAGATCTCTCAGCATGCATTATTCCATTTAATACTTGCAGAAAGCCCTGAGTTCAGAACCGATGCTAGAGATGGAGAAAATGAGGGCTAGAGGCAAATAACTCAAGTATTATAACATTGCCCCAAAGCTGAAATTCTTAACCATCCATCGTGACATCTAAAATCCTGGCCTCCTTCCTTTCTGCTGAGTTTCTCTGGCTCTACACCTGAATAAAAGTTTCAATAAACACCACCAGGTGTCATCTACTATTTTTTCACAAATAATTCAAGGTACAGTTTATCATCCTCTGAATGCTAACAAATTCTGGAGATGCAAAACCTACAGGGTATGTATAAAAAATTTGACTCACCAGTGTAAATATGAATTCAATGCTGTTTAAAAAATGAACAACCTTGTTTCTCTAAGTTGTTGTGTTACTTCTTCTCCTGGATTTTTTATTGGCTCTCTGATGCCAATAGGAACCTGTTCTAAAACTGCCCCGAGAAAGACTCTGTAAGCAAATAAATCTGAAGTTAGCCATGCTTTTAATTTGTGTCTAGAAGTGAGATTTTCTTTTTCTAAACAGGACGTGTTTCCAAAAGAAAGCTTAGTGTGTTTTGTATTCTAAAAGATGTCTGCTTCTGTGATTCAAAGGACAGTAAAACCAATTCTGCTTGTAACTGGCCAATTTCAGTTCCTGTGAAAGACCAGTGGAGGAAGTGGTTTGTGAATAGAATTTGAATAAAGCATATCACTAAATCTCAAAGAGAATCAATAGATTCTAATGTACCTTTTCTTGCATTGCATCAATAAAGCAACACTCTTATGAAGGCACTGCAATCTTTTCTTCTCTTGTTAGTTTGAAAGCTTGTTTTTTGTTGTTGTTTATTGGCCTTTGGATGGTCTACCCTAAGGACTAAATCGTTTGGTTCTGCAATGCATCATTGCTGCAACCACACCTTAAGGCTCAGAACACCTAGGGAGATAAATAGAAGTTATTTTTGTCATCTGGACTTTATCAATAAATTTCAACTTGGAAAGATTACATGACATGCCCTGAGTCCCACATTCAGCCACAATGGGAAGGCTGAGCACAGTTCTACGCTGAGCCTTAACATACCAAAGACAGGAAGAATCTGGGGGATCCCAGGCTCATCCCTTACTTTACTGCTGATCTCAAAGACAATCAATAGAGGCCCGGCACAGTGGCTGACACCTGTAATCCCAACAATTTTGGATGCTGAGGCAGGCGGATCAGTTGGGGCCAGGAGTTCGAGACAAGCCTAGCCATCTCTACTAAAAATATAAAAATTAGCTGGGCATGGTGGCAGGTGCCTGTAATCCTAGCTACTCAGGAGGCTGAGGCACAAGTATCACTTGATCCCAGGAGGCAGAGGTTGCAGTGAGCCAAGATCGCACCACTGCACTCCAGCCTGGGTGACAGAACAAGACTCCGTCTCAAAAAAAAAACAAACAAACAAACAAACAAAAAAAAACAAAAGAGAGAGAGAGAGAGAGAATCAGTAGATTCTAATGTAGTTTTCATTGCATTGCATCAATAAAGCAATGTCATTATGAAGACATTGCAATCTGTGTTCTCTTGTTGGTCTGAAAGCTTGTTTGTTGTTGTTGTTGATCAGCCTCTGGATGGTCTGTCCTAAGGACTAATTTGCTTGGTTCTGCAGAAGCCAGTAGGGTTAGGGGCTGTTACAGGCTGAATTATGTGCCCCCTTCAATCTCCTAGAACTCATATGTTGAAATGCTAAGTTCTGGTGCCTCAGAATGCAAGCGGGTTTGGAGATAGGGTCTTTGCAGAAATCATTAATTTAAAATGAAGACATTAGAGTGGGCCCTAATCCTAATTCTAAAACCTGGTGTTCCAATTACAAGAGGAAGATTTTGACAGAGATACACAAGGAGGGAAGATAAGTGAGAAGCCACGGGGAAAAGACGGCCATCTGCAAGCCCAGAAGAGAGGCCTAGAGCAGACCCTTCCCCCACACCCTCAGAAGAACCAGCCCTGCATACACCTTGACCTGGACTTCCAGCCTCCAGAACTGTGAGAAAATACATTTCTGTTGCTTTAAGTGACTGCAGCCTGAGCATACCAATACCTGGGCCATTGCAGCTGCCTTACCCATGATGATTCAGAGGCCTGAGGTGTCCTGATGCTGAGCTCTATACCCCAAGATGGTGCCTCTGAAGCTAACAGTGCCAAATCCAGAAACCACAGACTGACCAGTTGTTTGATGCTTACACACCCCACGTCTGTCCTAGATACCCTGGAGACACAGCACCAGGCTTCCTCCCCAGCAAATCTCAGTGGAAGGTGTGAAATTGGAGCCTTCTTGGCCAACTGGTCTGAGGTTGAGTTGACCTCCTGCCTTTCTCTTGATAATTCTCTGGCTGGGGTAAGGTTTTCCTGGGAGATCCTCATTCACGTGTGGACTTGAGGAGGTTGTGCCCACCCAGACCCTCTGTTCTGACGTTTTGTTCAAGAGGGCCACATTGTTCTTATAAGGCTCACAGCCACGCCGCCCTGTTCTGAGTCCGACCAGTTCCCAGCGGCCCTAACTCGAGTCTTTTTGTGGACAAAGAGGAACAGAGAGTAATGAGGCACTGTGCTAAGCACTTTCCAGACATGATCGCATCTCACCTTCACTGCCTCCCTGAGTGGAAGGCATCATCATCTCCATCTGCCAGATGGAGAAACTGAAGCACAGATGGGTTAAGGACTTGCCCCGAGTTCACATGGCTCACGACTGAGGGGAATGGATATGCTTTTGAGTTTCTAAGGCCTGTGCTTTGCTGCTACACAATGCGAGAGAGGTGACCAGATGGCCTTGAGCTCCTCTCCCTCCAAGGTAACCATGGGGAAAGGCCCAGCCAGGACCTAGCCGGGTTAGTGCTTGTGACATTTTGTCTCTGGAAGTTTCAGAATCTGTCACAGCAGAGGCTGGCAGGGACATGCTTTTCACAGGGCACAGTGGCTCATGCCCATAATCCCAGTGCTTTGGGATGCCAAGGTGGGAGGATAGCTAGAGGCCAGGAGTTTGAGACCAGCCTGGGCAACATAGCAAGACCCCATCTCTACAAAATAAATAAATAAATGAAAAAGAACTGTGCCACTCAAAGAGACCCAAAAGATTGCTTCTGGCTCCACAATGAGGCAAACACAGAAAGTGAGAGTAAGCATTCAGGGACACCCATACACATTTAACAGAGCAATGCTATGTTGCAAGAATCTAGTAATAAAAAAGAAACGAGTTTGTATTTTGTATGTTTTTTAATACAAAAATTTCCATTTTCCATCACGTATTAGACCCCACTGCAAATAAAAACCTGGGTCCTTACCACTGATAGTTTGAGAAGCCCTGCTGAGCCACACAGGGGATGCCCAGCCACCAGGAAGTCCAGCGTGAGCCCCTCAGCTACCAACTGCACCCTTAGTAAGGGACTTTCTGGAATAGTCAAATGGACAGTGGCCTGGAAGTTGAGAATTTGGCTTTTAGCCCTGGGTTTGGGTTTTTTGTTTGTTTTTGAAATAGGGTCTGGCTCTGTCGCTCAGGCTGGAGTGCAGTGGAACAGTCTTGGCTCACTGCAGTCTCAATCTGCCATAGCCCTGGTTTAGTGGTGTGACCTTGGGCCAATCATTTAATCCTCTGTCCCCTGATTTTCTCATCTGTAAGCTGGAGATCATAATACTAGTGCCTGCCGCATAGGGTTATTCGGTGGAATAAATGTCTTAATTTGTGAGCGTTCAGAGCAGTGCATGGTATACAGTAAGTGCTATGTATGTGTTCACTATTATTACAATTAGTTAGAAGTCATTTTCCCTTCTCTAGCCTGTAGTTCTACTGAAACAATTTTTAAACTACTTTTTTTTGGGATATTCCTTTGTGGAGGAGGTATTTCAAGACTTCCATAAGCATCTGACTTACGTTTAATTTTTTTTTTTGAGACAGTCTTGCTCTGGTGCCCAGGCTGGAGTGCAGTGGTGTGATCTCAGCTCACTGCAAACTCTGTCTCCTGGGTTCAAGCAATTCTCCTGCCTCAGCCTCCCAAGCAGCTGGGACTACAGGTGCATACCACCACACCTGGCTAATTTTTGTATTTTTAGGAAAGACGGGGTTTCGCCATGTTGGCCAGGGTGGTCTCAAACTCCTGACTTCAAGTGACCCACCCAGCTCTGCCTCCCAAAGTGCTGGGATTACAGGTGTGAGCCACTGTGAGCAGGCTGTTCCAACTGTTTACCACAAAACTAAGCCTGCAGCTCTGGCTATTCATTTCTCAATTATCTGGTGAAAAATAGGGATGAGGCTGGGGGTATAGGAGAAGGACCTCCTGACTGGACAGCAGGAAACCAGCCCTGCCATTAACCACCCAGTGACCTCAGGCAAGTGCATGAACCTCCCTACCCTGAGGGTTTAGGGCTCTGCCACCCTCTGGATCTTGAGGCAGGTGCTTTTGACAGCGGCCCCTCCTGTCCTTTAGATGAGTGGTTCCCAACCTTTTTGGCACCAGAGACCAGTTTCATGGAAGACAATTGTTCCATTGACCTGGTGTGGGGGAAGGTTTCAAGATGATTCAAGCACATTACATTTATTGTTCACCTTATTTCTATTATCATTATATTGTAATACATAATGAAGTAATTATACAACTCACCATAATGTAGAAGCTGTGGGAAATCTGAGCTTGTTTTCCTGCAACTAGATGGTCGCATCCAGGGTTGATGGGAGATAGTGACAGATCATCAGGCATTAGATTTTCATAAACAGTGTGCAATCTAGATCCCTGGCATACACAGTTCACAATAGGGTTTGTGCTCCTATGGGAATCTAATGCTGCCACTGATCTGAGAGGAGGCAGAGCTCAGGCAGTAACGTGAATGATTGGGAGCAGCTGTAAATACAGATGAAGCTTTGCTTGCTCACCTGCCACTCACCTCTGGCTCTGTGGCCTGGTTCCTAACAGGCCACAGGCCAGTACCAGTCCAAGGTCTGGGTGTTGGAGAACCCCACTTTAGATAACCAAACAAGCAGCCAGGGCCTGACATAGACTCATGTAGAGCCTCACCCTCTTCCCACTCCATTTTCGAGGCCATCCTAACCAAAAGACAGCAGAAAGAAGGAAGAGGCCCTGTGTGAACAGTCAGTTCCTAAAGAGGATCTCACCTTGAGGCCAGGTGAACTGTGGTTTTGGGCTCCTGTCATTTGCCTGGGAAGACTGAGTGTGTCTTTGCAGTTGTTCCCATCCACAGGCCTCTGTCCAGCTGGCTTTCATCCCAGCCCACTTAACTTTCCTGCCCAACAAACACCTGTGGTTTCCACCAGCCGCATGCTACTCCCCTTCCTGAAATGCTCCTACTCCTTCCTGCCTTCAGGGACCAACCAGACCCAGCCTGAAGGCCCAGCTCAATCCCTCCTGCCTCCCTGCACAGCTCTTCTCCCTGGCCCTGTTTAACTCCTGCCCCTGTGCTATCCCACAGACCCGATATTTGCACAACATTCATGGTTGCCACGGCATGTTCACTGAACCCTCAAAATACATTGATTTGTCAGCTTCTAAAACAAATCACCAGCTCTGGCATCTTAGGGCTACTATAACAAAATGTCATACACTGGGTGGCTCCTCAACACAGAAATCGAATAGTTCTGGAGGCTGGGAAGTCCCAGATCAAGGCAGATTTGGTGTCTGGTGAGGGTGTGCTTTCTGGTTCATAGGCAGTGCCTTTATGCTATGTCCTCACATGGCAGAAGGGGTGAGAGGGTTCCCTTGGGCCTCTTTTATAAGGGCACTAATTCCTTTCACAAAGCCTCCACCCTTGTGACCTAATCACTTCCCAAAGGCCCCATCTCCTAATTCCATCACCTCAGGGATTAAGATTTTAACAGAAATTTTGAAGGCACACAAACATTCAGACCACACATCCGGGCAGCTGCGTGGGATTTTTGCCCCCACCTGCCTGTACAGTGTCACTGGATAGCTGCCTGCAATAGAGGGCTGGCTAGGGACTATTGTGCACTTTATGTACACACACCACCTCCTGTGAGCTTGGTATAACCCCTGTGAGGTGGGTGGTGGCTTCTTTTTTAGAAACTTCAAAAGTGAAGCTCACTTTCATTCTGGGCTCAGACTGGATATCTGGTGTACCAAACTGTCTTACAAAGCAATAAGCAGAAGCTGATCACACGCTGAAGCTCAGAGCCAGTGCAGAGCCTGTAAGAGTCAGAGACAAGTCCAGCCCTGGGTCTATACGATACCAAAGCCCCTCTCCTCCACCTCAGACTCAGCCAGCCCTTGCCAGTCTGCCCCTTGCCCTCCTCTGCCACCCCTGACCTTGCCCCTCAGTGATTGAGGCTCTACAAATCCCCTGGCAGTCAGGGAACATGAAGCCCTAGAATCCTGCGAGCAGGGCCTGGACAAGGCAAATCATTTCTCCACCTGGGAGGCACACAAGGCCTCCTCTCCACCTAGAGAGCAAATCAGAGGCAGGGCTGTTTGGTACCAAGGACGCATCTGTCCACTAGGAAATGTGCAGGGGCATCACTTTTGCTGAAGGTTGGGTTTGGTTTGGTCAGCACAGTGGCTTGGATCCAGAGCCACTCATATTTGACGGAGTTGAGGACAGCACTGCCAAACATCTTACACGGAGCAAGTCAGTCCTGCAGAAGGAAGGTCTGCCCATGCTGCTAGTATGGCCCCATGAGGAATCACTGAGTTCCATCAGCTAGCTTTTCCTTTTGTATCCTCTCCTTATTGTGAGCCCCCAAAGGGCTCAGTCCAGCACTCTGGACTCCATTGCCTGCTCAGGCTGCTGGAGGAGGCAGGTGTCCAGAAACACAGGTGACTGAGCCTCTGTGCACTCGGGACTTTTAATCTCCTTAATTGAAATTGATTGGCCTCTTGGGAGGCAGCTCTGCATTGGCCCTCAGCTTCAGCATGGGATCAACTTTTGCTTATTTCTTTTAAAGACCAATTGACACACCATGGTATCCAATCTTCTCCCTGAATACCGGGTCTATTTGCCAACCAGAAGGAAAACCAGAAAAACACACACTTACAAAAACAGCTCAGGAAACAAAAGCGCCTGAAAAAAATAAGGAGAGAAATATTCTGCGTCATGGTGACTTAGCGTTATACAAAAGGCCAGTCAAGACCCCATTACCAAGGAAAGACGAAATCACGTGGGAAAGGAGAGATGGGAGGGGTTGGGGGAAGAGTAAGCTGCCTGAAGCTTGCAAGATAAATAAGCTGGGCTGCAGTATATCTAAGAACCAGCTACAAAAAAGATAAAAAGGGAAAAAAGGGAAACAGCTTTTTTTTTTTTTGAGACAAAGTCTGGCTCTGTCACCCAGGCTGGAGTGCAATGGTGCAATCTTGGCTCACTGCAAACTCCACCTCCTGGGCTAAAGCTATTCTCCTGCCTCAGCTCCTGAGTAGCTGGGATTACAGCCATGTGCCACTACGCCCAGCTAATTTTTGTATTTCTGGTAGAGACGGAGTTTCACCATGTTGCCCAGGCTGGTCTTGAACTCCTGACCTCAAGTGATGTGCCCACCTCGGACTCCCAAGCTGCTGGGACTCAATTGAAAGAAAACCAAACATCGAGAGATTTGTTTGAGCATCCAGATTTATATTCATCCACATACACCACGATCACTCTGAAGCAGCTAGAGCTCGTTTACAAACCAGCTTGGCAGGTCATATCTCTTGGCAAAGCCTCTGATAGGGCCCTTACCTACCTGACTGATCATATATCCTGGACATATCTCTCTGTGGGCTCTCCTGTGCAATGCTGGTGGGTCATTTTACCAACTGGGCAGTGGGCTTCAAAAGAACAGTCCTAATTGGGGGGTGGGGCCCCCTTGTGACTTTTAAGATGTTGGTTCTGTTTCTGCACCAGCTGCAGGGGTATAACATCAGGGCAAAAGAAGCAAGAGGCAGGACCGGCCAGGCATGGCGGCTCACGCCTGTAATCCCAACACTTTGGGAGGCCAAGGCAGGCGGATCATGAGGTGAAGAGATCCGGACCATCCTGGCCAACATGGTGAAACCCTGTCTCTACTAAAAAATACAAAAATTAGCTGGACATGTTGATGCACGCCTGTAATTCCAGCTACTCAAGAGGCTGAGGCAGTAGAATCACCTGAACCCAGGAGGCAGAGGTTGCAGTGAGCTGAGATCGTGCCACTGCACTCCAGCCTAGTGACAGAGCAAGACTCTGCCTCAAAAAAAAAAAAAAAAAAAAGAGGCAGGACCTTAGAGGCAACGAAGCACAGCACTGACAAGTCAATTCATCACTATTGTGCATGACAAACTCATTGCAAACCCCTTGCTTCCTGACCTTCTGAAGATCAAGTCCAGGGTCCAGATTTTAAAAGCACAAAGATGCAGCTTTTTTTTTTTTTTTTTTTGCTGTTGGAAAACTTGTTTCAAATCAATTCAGGGAGAAAGTACTTTTTAGTCTCCATGTTCCCTACACAGGGGAAGAAAAACATCTTGTCTACTCTCTTATATTCAGTTACTAAAGCCTGCGAATTAAATGGATGAAAGCCAGATTAACAGGTGAAATGCGTAAAAATTTTATTTGATGCTAATATTTTTTCTTGCACAGGAGGCCTCACAGAAAATAAGACCCCAGGCTGGGTGTGGTGGCTTTCACCTATAATCCCAATACTTTGGGAGGCTGAGGCAGGTGGACCACTTGAGGTCAGTTGTTGAAGATTAGCCTGGCCAATATGGCGAAACCCTGTCTCTACAAAAAATACAAAAATTGGCTGGGTGTGGTAACACACAGCTGTAAGTCCCAGCTACTTGACTTGGGAGGCTAAGGCAGGAGAATTGCTTGTACCTGGGAAGCAGAGGTTTCAGTGAGCCAAGATTGTGCCACTGCACTCCAGCCTGGGCAACAGAGTGAGACTCTATCTAAAATGAAAAAACAAAAGAAGACCCCCAAAAAGTGGTCAGACTCAGGGGCTTATATACAATTTTAACAAACGGTGATAAATTGTGAAGTGACTAGACAAAGGAAAGCAAATCATTTGGGCGTCTAGGAGTGGTAAATTGTGGAACAACAACTAGGAAATGTACACTAGATAAGGGATGAATAGAAGGATTTGTTATGCAGACTCAGCTTGGTATTGTCTCCAGTGATAAGTCGTTTCTGTGATTAAGCGTTATTCTCCTCTTCTGGTACTGGAGAGAGGCACCACTTCACAAATCCTTTACAAATGGAAATTTATGTTACCTTTACAAAGGGAAACGCAGCCTGCTTTTAGGCAGAAAGGAGGACAGAGAGCTTTTCCTGTGTCTGTATTTTCCCAATTGCCTTCAGCTCAAAATAATCCTTAAACCAAAGTGGCATATTCTGGGGCGCTTCACCTAGCAGCAGGAAAGTGACATAACGATGAAGGAGAGGGTGAATGCTGTAAAGACAAGGGCTGTAACATTATCCATCATCCCTGAACCAGGGTCTAAGGGTGCTGAATACATAGTAGGCACTCAATAAATATATGTTGAATGAATAAGAAAATCAGTGGATGGTTGGATGGATGGATTGGATATTGGATAAAATAGGATTGGAGCAACGACAAAGTGTGGAAAAGAAAATTGCAGCTTATTGAATGCTGGCTCCCATAAAATACCACCAAGACAATATGTTGATAAAGCAAAGATCACGGCAGTAAGAGAGAGCACTACCCTGGCAGTCATAATAATGTCTGAGTGGGACAGGTAAATTCAGGGTGTTTATGATGTTTAAGAGTCTGGTTTAAGGCAGCTCTTTAAGTGTGGGGCAGACTAAGTTTGAATAGGATAATGATATCATCCAGGATCATGGAGACAGCAAGGTGAGTTAACAGTCATTGGATGCAATCTACCAAAGTTAAGCAGTTTTAAGTAAGTTTGGGGGAAATTCCTAAAACAAACACTAAAGTTATTTGCGATCTTTATCTTTCTGGGCAAGTATTTCCTGCCATAGTAAAATCATGTTGGTTGATACAGTTTAGATCTCTGTCCCTGCCCAAATCTCATGTTGAATTGTAATCCCTACCGTTGGCAGTGGGGCCCAATGAGAGATGATTGGCTCATGGGGTTGATCCTTCATGAATGGCTTAGCACCTTCCCCTCCGTGCTGCTCTCATGATGGTGAGTTCTCATGAGATTTGGTTGTTTAAAAGTGTTTGGCAGCTCCCTCACCACTTCCTCCTGCTCCAGCCATGTAAGACATGACTGCTTCTCCTTCACCTTCCATCATGAATGTAAGTTTCCTGAGGCCTCCCCAGAAGCAGAAGCCACTATGCTTCCTGTACAGCCTGTGGAGCCATGAACCAATTAAACCTCTTTCCTTTATAAGTTGCCCCATCTCAGTCATTTCTTTATAGCAATGTTGGAACAGACAAATACACTGGTAAAGGCAGTGGAATAGTAAAGTCATGTTATGAAGGCCACATTATAGTAGTCATGTAATGCAGACATGAGGAGGCTTATGTGGGTTTCGATGGTTTCGGTCCTCAAGCTAATGGCCTTAAGTAAACTGTTCTCCTTCCACAGTGTGGCACATACAGAAGAGTAAACCATGTTTGTTCACAGGAAGGCAAACAAAGCTTAAGTGGGCTCCAAGATAGAGGTGATGGTTAATTTCTGGTCATCGAGGGCTCAGCCATATAAAGGAGAGGAAATTCAGATGCCTTAGACTTTAATATCCCCTAACAATAGCCCTGAGGGTTTCAAGCAGCTTGGTAGTTCCTCAAAAAGTTAAACATAGCATCACCACATGAGCTAGCAATTCCACTCCTAGGTATGTGCCCAAAAGAAGTGTAAACAGGCCGGGTGCTGTGACTCATGCCTGCAATCCAAGCACTTTGGGAGGCGGAGGCATGTGGATCACTTGAGGTCACGAATTTGAGACCAGCCTGGCCAATATGGTGAAACCCCGTCTCTACTAAAAATACAAAAATTAGCTGGGCGTGGTGGTGGGACCCTCTAATCCCAGCTACTCAGGAGATTGAGGCAGGAGAATTGCTTGAACCCAGTAGATAGAGGTTGCAGTGAGCCAAGATTGTGCCATTGTACTCCAGCCTGGGCGACAAGAGCGAAACACCGTCTCAAAAGAAAAAGAGAAAAGAATTGAAAACAAGGACTCAAATACATACCTGTATGCCAATGTTCAAAGCAGCACCATTCACAACAGCCAAGAGGTGGAAATCAAGAGATAAATGGATAAATGGTATGTCCATATGACGGGATCCTATTCAGCCATAAAAAAAAATGGCATTCTGACACACGCTGCGATATGGATGAACCTCAAAAACATTATGCCAAGCGAAATAAGCTCAACACTAAAGGACAAATATTGCATTATTCCACTTTTACGAAATATCCAGAATAGGCAATTTCGTAGAGACAAAGTAGAGGATACCAGGGGCTGAGGGGAGGGGAAATGGGGAGTTACTGCTTAATGGGTACAGAGTTTCTATTTGGAGTAACAAAAAGTTTTTGAAATAGATAGTGGTGACGGTTCCACAACATTGTGAGTGTAATCAACGCCACTGAATTGTACACTTAACTATAGTGA
Source organism: Pongo abelii (assembly GCF_028885655.2). Classification (NCBI taxonomy): domain Eukaryota; kingdom Metazoa; phylum Chordata; class Mammalia; order Primates; family Hominidae; genus Pongo; species Pongo abelii. The sequence continues at coordinate 34,727,042 of NC_072003.2, forward strand.
AAATGGCCAGGTGTGGTGACCTGTTATCCCAGCACTTGGGGAGGCTGAGGCAGGCAAATCGCATGAGTCCAGGAGTTTGAGATCAGTCTGGGCAACATGGCGAAACCTCATCTCTACAAAAAAACACACACACAAAATAGCTGAGTGTGATGGTGCACACCTGTAGTCCCAGCTACCCAGGAGGTAGAGGTGGGAGGATCACCTGAGCCCAGGAAGTCGAGGCTGCAGTGAACCATGATCACGCCACTGCACTCCAGCCTGGGTGACAGTGTAAGACCCTGTCTCAGAAAAAAAATAGACTCACAATTAAAACAAAATGTCTCACAACTAAAATTAAAGCACACATATACACATAAAACTGTGTTTTTGTGTGTGCTTTTTTGTTAATTGTGGCAAACTACTATATTATATATATTTTATCACAATTCTTTTAAAGTTATAAAATAAGAAAAATGGAGAATTTCAAGATGGCAGCAGCAGAGCATTAACCAAGTCCAGGGTCCTTCTGAGCATGGGCTCTTTGTGAAGCCAGCCCTGCTGAGAGGACACAGAACCCAAATCTAGGTGTCATTCCAGCTCCTGGAGACCAAGCGCGTGAAACAAAGTGCTGCACTGGGTCGCTGTAGACCTACTTCTGGACTCCAGAATCTAATCAGTGATCAACAAGGATGATCACTTGGCTCATGCCTGTAATCCCAGCATTTTGGGAGGCTGAGGCAGGCAGATCACCTGAGGTCAGGAGTCCAAGACCAGCCTGGCCAACATGGCAAAACCCTGTCTCTACTAAAAATACAAAAATTAGCAGGGCATGGTGGTGGGCATCTCTAATTCCAGCTACTCATGAGGATGAGGCAGGAGAATCACTTGAACCCGGGACACTAAGGTTACAGTGAGCCAAGATTGCACCACTGCACTCCAGCCTGGGCAACAAGAGCGAGACTCCGTCTCAAAAAAAAAAAAAAAACCAAAACATATATTAGTACCAATTAGAGGTGGGACAGGGAATGAAAAGGTGGGCAAGGCATAGTCCTGTCCCAAGAAATCTAATGAAAATGAGATTTCTTGCCACCTTGGCCACTTGTGCCTTTGATGATCAACCCTTGATCTGGGCTTTACAGAGCAAAAAGAGCACACTTATTGCAAGCCAAACCAAACCAGTGACCTCAAGAAGAGCTTCCAGAGCCTGGAGCTACCTCTTGCTTGTAGCGAAAATATACACATTCACTCGTGGCCTACAGCTCTTTCACCTCTGGGTGGTCACTCAACAGGAGGGTGGAGACTCTGCCTGCTGGCAGAGACCAGATCCCAAACAAAACATCACCCATAAAAGCTATAAGAAACAGTTCTCTAGCTCCAAACCTGTCTACCATTGTTAGTTTCCCCAGCCACCCAAAAGCTTCTCCCATCATTTCTGGGACATCTCATGGGTATTTGTGATTCTCTCAACAACCCCATGGTATACGCTATTTCCTCCAATTCTAACACTGGTTTTCTGAAAGGACAGGCACTGCCCCAACCTCTGAAAGCCTGGAAGCTCCAGGAAGGTGCTTCATCCTAGTCCTGCCTCCGACGCACGTGCCTGTGGCCAAGCAGGACATCAATCCAGCCCCCTTGCTATGCACTTGCTCCCTAAAGAAGACAGAAGCCTGAATCACCCCAGCACCCCAGCGTGGGGGCATGGTGTAGGTTCTCAGGCACTCCTAAGATCCCCGAGGAAGTCCGGAGGACGATATGTGGCCTTGCTGTGCTAAAAGTTACCTTTCCGGGTTGGTGCCAGGCCTGGAATCTGCCCCAACAGCCCTCCAGGCAAACCGAGATGGGGCCTGAATCCTGGAGATTTCAGTTTGATCTGCAGTTCCTGACATACCTGAAGTGTAGGGCCTGGGGTGCTGCAGCCAAGAAATCACAATACGCCTCCAGTCCTGATCCCTTCTCCTCTGACGCATTAGGACTACTGATATCAGAGGCACGAGCCTGGCTCAAGAGCCTGCAGCATAAAACAGCACACCGTTCCAGTTACCGACTTTTCGGGTTTTAGAGTCAAACCACTCTTCTTTTAATAAGGTAGTGAACGGAGCAGCTTTCTCAAATTTTTTTTTTAACTGATAGATATTACCTTTGAAAAATGTGCTGAAATAGTGCCCCCTAACGGGGATCCTTCACCACCAAGATCTGTTTCACATTGCCACCCCTCTGTTACAGGAAAGGGGTCCTGATACAGACCCCAAGAGGGGTTCTTGGATTTCACCCAAGAAAGAATTCAGGGTGAGTTCACAGAGTAAAGTGAAAGTTTATTAAAAAAGTAAAGGAATGAAGAATGGCTATTCTATAGGCAGAGCAGCCCCCGGAGGCTGCTGGTTTCCCATTTTTATGGTTCTTTCTGGATTATATGCTAAACAACGGGTGGATTATTCATGCCTCCCCTTTTTACACTATATAGGGTAACTTTGTGATGTTGCCATGGTATTTTAAACATGCACACGTATGTTTATTGCGGCACTATTCACAATAACAAAGACTTGGAACCAACCCAAATGTCCAACAATGACAGACTGGATTAAGAAAATGTGGCACATATACACCATGGAATACTATGCAGCCATAAAAAATGATGAGTTCATGTCCTTTGTAGGGACATGAATGAAATTGGAAATCATCATTCTCAGTAAACTATCGCAAGGACAAAAAACCAAACACCGTGTGTTCTCACTCATAGATGAGAATTGAACAATGAGAACACATGGACAAGGGGAACATCACACTCTGGAGACTGTTGTGGGGTGGGGGGAGGGGGGAGGGATAGCATTGGGAGATATACCTATTGCTAAATGGCGAGTTAATGGGTGCAGCACACCAGCATGGCACATGTATACATATGTAACTAACCTGCACATTGTGCACATGTACCCTAAAACTTAAAGTATAATAATAATAAAAAAAAATAAAAAATAAAAAAAAATAAACTGTCATGGCACTGGTAGGAGTGTAGCAGTGAGGACCACCAGAGGACACTCTTGTTGCCATCTTGGTTGTGGTGGATTTGGGCCGGCTTCTCTACTGCAACCCGCTTTATTAGCAAGGTCTTCGTGACCTGTATCTTGAACTGACCTCCTATCTCATTCTGTGACTTAAAATGCCTTAACCATCTGGGAATGCAGCCCAGTAGATCTTAGCCTCATTTTACCCAGCCCCTATTCAGAATGGGGTTGCTCTGGTTCAAAAGCCTCTGACACCTCCACCATTCCCAAGAGCCTCCTTTGCCAAAACTGTGCATCTAACAATAAGAGCTAACATTTACTGAACACGTTCTGTGTGTCAGGCTTGGCCACATGATCTCATTTCATTCTTACAACAACCCAGTAAGAGAAATATTATCTCCCCTTTGCAACACAGAGAACACGTTCATGGGGGTTAAGTGACTTCCCAAGATCACAGGCTAGTTCGTGGGGTAAGATTCTTCCTTATCCACATGCTGTCAGGATCCAGATGAGACGTTTATCTTCCTGCACCACAGCTTGAATTCCGATGAACTACTGGGCAGGCTTCAAATGTAGGTACAGTGAGCTGATTTGTAACAACAGCTAATATCTGAGTACCTACCACGTGCCAGGCATTGCACATAGAGTCTTTCACTTGACAACTCAACAAGACATATATGCGTGCAGCTCGATATTACAGGCTGATCTTTGTTAGAAAAGAAATGATTTGGGGGCTGCTTTTCAGTAAAAGGAAAACTTTTAAAACCTTATGGAGGACTTCTTTACCCTCACTATCTGCCAAAATAATTTCTTTTTAACTCCTATATCAATAGCTTAATGCAGCCTTGAACTCCTGGGCTCAAGCAACCTACCTACCTCAGCTTCCCAAGTAGTTGGGACTACAGGCATGCACCACCATGCCCAGCTAAATTTTTTTTTTTTTTTTAGAACTGGGGTCTAGCTATGTTGCCTAGGTTGGTCTTCCTGCAGCTTTGACCTCCTGGCCTCAAGCAATCCTCCCACCTTCAACTCCCAAAGTGGTGGGATTATTGGCATGAGCCTCTACACTCTACCCACAGCTGTTCATAAAACTTCAGATGATAAGCAGTTTTAATGCCCAGAATTTAACTACATGGAGTATGTTCCCAGCTTCCTGTAGTTTCTAATCTCTGGGTAACACAGTTCTCCCATTTTTGCTCTCCCAGTCCTTCCACCAGCTTTATAACTTAATTCTCTGTATTCAAGCTCTCTCTGTTTGAAATATCTAAGGTGATTTCTGCTTTTTCTACTGAACACTTACTGATAAACCATTTTTCCATTTCTTTTCCTTTGTAGATTTGTGTAAATACCCAAGGTTTTACTATTCAGGTGCCTGTCCTTTCTGCTTTTTGCTGAGTTCTTCAATGTGACCTTTCTGATTTTATTTTATTTTTTTTTTTGAGACGGAGTCTCACTCTGTCACCGAGGCTGGAGTGCAGTGGCATGACGTCGGCTCACTGCAACCTCTGCCTCTCAGGTTCAAGGGATTCTTGTGCCTCAGCCTCCTAAGTAGCTGGAACTATAGGCACTAGCCACCATGCCCAGCTAATTTTTTTGTATTTTTAGCAGAGATGGGGTTTTGCCATGTTGATGAGGCTGGTCTCGAACTCCTGACCTCAGGTGATTCGCCTGCCTTGGCCTCCCAAAATGCTGGCATTACAGGCATGAGACACTGCTCCCTGCCCTTTCTGGTTTTAATTTTTTGGTTACCATCCTTTCTTCCCACCACCCTCTCAACATTGACAGGCGAGAGTTGATGCTTGCCTTTTATTGCTCTCCTTTGCTCTTACATCCCTGTTACATTAGACTACAAAGCAGCTAAAGCACTGGACAACCCAGTCCCTTCATCTGGGACACTACCACCTGGGAGCATCGCTGAACGTTTTGTTCTACTAGGTCATTAGAAACAAGATCTACAGGCCAGGTGCGGTGGCTCATGCCTGTAATCCCAGCATTTTGGGAGGCTGAGGCCAGCGTATCACTTGAGGTCAGGAATTCGAGGCCAGCCTGGCCAACATGGCCAAACTCTGTCTCTACAAAAATACAAAAAAATTAGCTGAGTGTTGTGGCACACACCTGTAGTCCCAGCTGCTCAGGAGGCTGAGACAGGAGAATTGCTTGAACCCAGGAGTCAGAAGTTGCAGTGAGCCAAGATCATGCCATTGCACTCCAGCCTGGGTGACAAAGCGAGACTTCTTTTTTTTTTTTTTTATTATTATACTTTAAGTTTTAGGGTACATGTGCACAATGTGCAGGTTAGTTACATACGTATACCTGTGTCATGTTGGTGTGCTGCACCCATTAACTCATCATTTAGCATTAGGTATGTCTCCTAATGCTATCCCTCCCCCCTCCCCCCACCCCACAACAGTCCCCAGAGTGTGATGTTCCCCTTCCTGTGTCCATGTGTTCTCATTGTTCAATTCCCACCTATGAGTGAGAATATGCAGTGTTTGGTTTTTTGTTCTTGTGATAGATTTAATAGATTTAATAAATGGTGCTGGGAGAACTGGCTAGCCATATGTAGAGACTTCATCTAAAAAAAAAACCCAAAAAACACCAAGATCTGCCACAGCGGGGCTCTGCCCCTGTTGATAGGAACTATGCCTAACTAATGAACAGGAAAATTAGTAGCAACATGGCCTGATTCTTCTCAACATGCTTCTAATAACTTCCAACTTTCCCAGTCTAGATTTCCTTATGTATCCTTCTTTTCTTCCTAAATGGTTACTCCAAACCTTCAAACCCAGACATATTTGAGTCTATATTTGCTTTTCCTTTCCTCCCCATCATATAGCACTTTGCTCTGCAGAGGATTAAACCAGCTTCTTGGTCAACTGTACACATTTGATTTTTTTCTTTTCTTTTTTTTCTTTTTTTTTTTTTTGACAGGGTCTCACTCTGTCACCCAGGCTGGAGTGCAGTGGCATGATCTTGGCTCACTGCAACCTCCACCTCCCAGGTTCAAGCAATTCTTCTGTCTCAGCCTCCCAAGTAGCTGGGATTACAGGTGTGCACCACCATGTCTGGCTAATTTTTGTATTTTTCATAAAGACGGGGTTTCACCATGTTGCCCAGGCTGGTTTAGCACTCCTGGACTCAAGCAATCCCCTAGGCCTCCCAAAGTGCTGGGATTACAGGCGTGAGCCAATGCACCCGACCCACTGTACACATTTGAAATGAGAGCTGGCTTGTTCTCTAGTTGTGGATGCTGAGATGTCAGAGGTACCCAACAATCTGGCAGATTTAAGACTAGACTTTATCTTATAGCGTTGCAAATACTACATGGGGTAGACACCAGATATCTGTTTCAAAGCTGAGGTAAATAATGTTCAGAGGAGTTTACTACTTGTCCAAAGTCACATGGAGGGTAGGAAGAAGAGCCAGGTCTGAACCAAGGTCTTTCTGTTGCCACAGCTCCTGGCAAACACTGCAGTCAATGGAAGAAAACATAAACGAAAGCACTAGATCTTAAATTCCAGCAAAACGCTATTGCTCCCCTGTCAACCTGCTGGACTGCTTGGATAAACATTTCATTTGGGCATTTTTCAGCCACTCTAGAAGGTTTATCAGGAGAACTTTCAGTTAAGAAGGGCCTTCCAGAGTTAATGTCTCCTGAACCATTCAGGCATGTGGAATACAATTACACCAACAAGGAGGGCGGTGTGGCAGACGACACAGGGTGTAGAAGCCAGGAGACAAGAGAGGTGGGAGGTCATTAGTTTTACCTTTACACACCTATGTTACATCTGCTACAACAAGCAGGATTCTTTTATAACTTGAAAAGCATCTAATAACAAAATTAGGAGCTTGTGGCAAAGATAATATTATACGTTCACCAAATCCCATTTTATTTTTCTTCTTCCTATGTACACAAGAAGACTACAATTCCCAGCCATTTTTGTCCTTAGGTTGGGCTGCCATAACTGGATTCTGACCAAAGGGACATGGGCAGAAGGGATGTATACTACTTCCAAGCCTGGCCATAAAATCTCCCATGTCATCTTCCACCCTCTCTCTTCCTCTTTCTGTGGCAAATTTCTTTTTGAGACAGGGTCTCATTCTGTCACCAAGGCTGGAGTGCAGTGGTGTGATCATGGCTCAGTGTAGCCTTGATATCCTGGACTTGAGAGATCCTCCCACCTCAGACTTCCACATAGCTGGGACCACAAGTGTGCACTACCATACCTGGCTGATTTTATTTGTAGAGATGGGGTCTTGCTAGGTTGCCCAGGCTGGTCTCAAACTGCTGGACTCAAGTGATCCTCCCACCTTGGCCTCTCAAAGTGCTGGGAGTACAGGCATCATGAGCCACCACACTTGGTCTGTGGCAAATTCTTGAGGGCACATGATGGAGATGACACCATCACAAGATGGATGCAGCCTAGATTTCTGAACCAATTATTGGAGGAAAGCCACGAAGGAAAGCCACTTGACCTACATCAAACAATAACCTGTTGTATTGATATAGGAGTTAAAAAGAAATGATTTAGGCAGATAGTAAGGGTAAGGAAGTCTTCAGTAAGATTTCCCTTTTAATAAAAAGCAGCCCCCAAATCATTTCTTTTCTAACAAAAAGCAGCCTGTAAAATCGAGCTGCAGACATAGATAAGGCTGCAGACATAGATAAGCAAGCTGGAAGCTTGCACAAGTGAATGCCAGCAGCTGTGACAATAGGAAAAGGCTACCAGTGGACCAGACATGTTCAACATGGCAGCTCAGTCTTCCCTTTTCTTTGTCAACCATTTGTACAGTAAGGAGCAGACAACATGGCACTCGCCAGGTAGAAAACCCATTTGCATAATAAAAGATTAGGGTGAGTTGGCCAGCTTCTTTGTGTGCTATGTAAATGTCACACCTGGTCCAACCAATCTTTGGGCCCTATGTAAATCAGACACCACCTCTTCAAGCCAGTCTATAAAACCCTGTGCACTTCACCATGGGACCAGAAGACCCACTCGGGAGCCACTCTCTCTCTGCAGGAGAGAGAGGTTTTCTCTTTCTCTCTATAAAATCTCTCTCACTATTAAGCCTCCGCTTTAAAACTCACTTCTCATATGCCTGCATCCTCTAGTTACTTAGCATGAGATGACGAACCTCCAGTATTTACCCAAGACAATGACGCTGCTTCAGTATGAAGCCATTGAAAATAAAAGGTTTCTTTGTTACTGCAGCACTACCATACCTATCCTGACTAATTTGGATTTCATATATGCCAGGGGATTCCAATGTCCCACAGAAGTCTTGAGAGGGCATCTTGGTTGCCTCACTCATGGAAACAGCCTTTTGGTGTTTTTACGACCTGGATTTATTTGAGATTCTAAGTGTATATGAGGATATAGTTCTGAGTAGAGTTCTGTTCCCTTCTTCTCCCTCTGAATTACCTTCTCATTCTCACTTTGTTGTGGTGTGCTTGTTCCAAAGAGAAAAAAATCAATGACTTCATCACAAAGCACATAGCACATGTACTTTACATTCTCACTGAAACAAGACATGAAAGAGGAGGAAATTTTATGACAATTTTATTCCCCTTCAGGGACCATTCTGAATTTTACAATCCTAATATTTACTTCTTGTTATAGTAAAACCTTGAGTAAACCATCAGGGACTAAGTTGTTCTAGGCAAGTGTTTCGCATAACTAAAGTTTATGCATTTAGGCATTAAATGCTGTTGACTCTCACATGTTTGGAAGGAAATATTAAATATGAAATAGGAAGCATAGTGAATGAAGTGGGGTGACATATTTTGCCTTTTCATGGCAATTCAGGATTCACCTGAGTTCCTTAACTGTGCTATGCTCCCTGCAGAGGCTCGTGCCATCATCTCTGCCTGGAGCAGTTTTTTCCCTCCTTTGTCTCATTAAAGCATTTCTATCCTTTGGTGGTCAGCTGAAAGAGCAGTTCCCTCAGGCACAACTGCATGCATTTACTAAAACTCATCGAACTGTTCACCTAAAATAGGTGAATTTTGTGGCATGTAAATTATACCTCAATAACACTGTTGAAAACAAAACACACTGTCAAGGAGGTGATGCATAACCGTAACCCCTCTTTTCTTTCAAATGAAATTTTTTTTGAGACAGAGCCTCCCTCTGTCACCCAGGCTAGAGTGTGCAGTGGCATGATCTCTGCTCACTGCAGCCTCAACAACCAGGGCTCAAGCGATCCTCCTGCCTCCGCCTCCCAAGTAGATGGGACCACAGGCATGTGTCACCATGCTGAGCTAATTTTTTTTTAAGGGTTAGAGTCTCACTATATTACCCAGGCTGGTCTTGAACTCCTGGCCTCAAGCAGTCCTCTCACCTCGACCTTCCAAAGGGCAAGGATTACAGGCATGAGCCACACCATGCCTTGCCGAAAATGGCACATTATCTCTGTGAGCTTCCTCTCAAAACCCATAACCACAATCTAATCATGAGAAGAACATCAGACAAATTCTAATAGAGAACATCCTACAAAATTTACCTGATCAATACTCTTCAAAATTGTCAAGGTCATCAAAAGCAAGGAAAGGCTGAGAAAATGTCACAGCTAAGAGAAGCGTCAGGAGACACAATTACTAAATGTAATATGGTTACACGGATGGGGTCCTTGGACAGAAAAATGACATCAGATAGAAACCACAGAAATCTGAATACCTGGCTGGGCATGGTGGCTCACGCCTGTAATCCCAGCACTCTGGGAGGCCAAGGTGGGCAGCTCATTTGAGGTCAGGAGTTCAAGACCAGCCTGGACAACATGGTGAAACCCCATCTCTACTAAAAATACAAAAAATTAGCCAGGTGTGGTGGTGCACACTTGTAGTCCCAGCTACTCGGGAGGCTGAGGCATGAGAATTGCTTGAACCTGGGAAGTGGAGGTTGCGGTGAGCTAAGATCACACCACTGCTGTACTCCAGCCTGGGCAACAGAGACTCTGGCTCAGAAAATGAAATTAATTTAATTTACATTTTTGAGAAATTCCCCAGTTCCTCAAGCCAGATCTAATCGCCTGCTATGTTTTCATATAGCAATCTGGACTACTGGTTAAATGGATTAATTTATCACCATATGTAATTATATGTTTGTGCATTTTGCTCACTGCTGTATCTTAGTGCAAGGTCAGGGCCTGGCTCTTGACAAGAGCTTAGTAATAGACATAGAGTAAGTGCAATATCACAGAATAAAAGTTTCATGACAACAGGATTTCATCTGTTCTGTTCTCTGTTGTATCCCCATCACCTAGATGATGTCTGGCACATGGTGCACACTCAATCGGATAAATTCCTCTCCAAGTGGAGTCAAGGAATCTTTTCCCTAGTGATCTAGGGCTTTCAACCACCCCAGATCCCTTTGGGGTGGCCTGTCCGCTGTGGGTTGGGGCCACAGGCTTGTAGGAAGGGGGGATTGACTTCCCCGGTCCTGGTTGAGGCTCCACATCTTCCCTCTGCACTGGGCTCTGTAGAAAATGTTCAGCTGGGACAACTCACTGCTCAGTTAGCACCATTTACCAAAATGAGGGAAAGTAAAAGAGGGGCAAGGGGGAGGTGCAGTTTGAAGAAGATCCATGAGACATCTAATTGACAAAATCAAGTAGGAAATTGTATACATCTGTCTACAACTCAGGGGCGGCATAAAGTTGTAGCTATGAAGCTGGAATTCATCAGCCTATAGATGGTGTCTGAAACCAAGAGAATGATGGTGCAGCCGCTGTGGGAAAGAGCGTGGCGCTTCCTCAAAAGATTAAACGTGGAATGACCATAGGATCCAGCAATTCTGCTTCTGGGTATATTCCCAAAAGAATTGAAAACAGGGTCTCAAAGACACATTTATACACAAATGTTTATAGCAGCATTATTCATAATAACAAAAGGTGGAAGCAACCCAAGTGTTTATCAACAGGCGAATGAATTTTTTAAATGTGGTCTATCCATACAATGGAATATTATTTGCCCTTAAAAAGGAAGGGCATTCTAACCCATGCTACATTTACTTCCTTCATTTATCCTTGGAAGTTGAATCCACTTTACTGGAAGAGCTTGTTCTAAACCTAAAACAGTTTGCCTCATCCTGCTCATCCACATGACAAATAGTCCAAGTAGCACCTGGTGAGACAAGAAAAGAGAACAATCACACACTTACTCTTCTTCTCCCTTATCGTCTACCCAGCCATCTCACCTTCCTCTTGCTCTTTATCACTACTTTCCTCCTTTCTTCTCTGGACCAGAGATATAAATCTGTCCTGAAAATTAATTAAATGGAAGTAGAGTTTCAGCAAGTTTTCTTGCCCTATGATCTGAAGTACTCGAACTCCTTACTTAAAACACAAAAAGGCAGGGAATGAGGATGTAAATATCTCCCCTTTTAAACTTTCTAATTTTCTAAACCATCTTAAACCTACATTAAGTCAGGGTTATGAAACAGTCTGCTACCCTAAACAGCACTTGGCAGGAATGTGTGAAATTGTTGAATAAGAAGGAATTTTAGAAGATATAAATTAAAGTTACCTTGACTACCATTAAAATTGCCACCAATCTTGAGCAATAAAAGGCGAGGTGGAAAGAAGGCAATGACAAACAGATTGCCTCAGATCTCAAGCAATATTCATTTATCAGAAGCATCTCAGAAGCAACGACCCCAACTGGTATTACAAGAAATATTTCAACTTTCTTTCCTGAATCTACCTCACAGAAACTTGGGAAATGCACCTCAGGCTGAAAATCCCTTATTCAAAATTCTTGGGACCAAAGGTGTTTCAGATTTAGAATTTTTTTAGATTTTGCAATATTCGCAAATACATAATTAGATATCGTGGAGATGGGACTTATGTCTAAACACAAAATTTATGCTTTATATATACCTTATACATATAAGGTATACATAAGGTAATTTATTACCTTATATTTAATTTAATTTATTACAATATTTTAAAAATGGTTTTGTGCATACAGCAAAGTTTTTACTTTGTTTGACTGTGACCCATTACATGAGGTCAAATGTGGAATTTTCCACTTGTGACCTGGAGTGCATCATGTCAGCACTCAAAGAGTTTTGGATTTTGAAACATCAGATTTTGGATTTTCAGATTAGGGAAATTAAACATGTATTAGATAGATTAGTACTTTCCTTCTTATAATTACTCCAATAATGGTAATGACAGAGATGACAATGATGACAACAAAGAAGATGACAAAACATAAAGCAACCAGCAGCACTATTTGTGGCCTCATGAGCACTATTTTCAACATGTTAATTCCCTCTGTCATCCCCACATTCAAAAACTACTGAAGCCAGCATGGTGGCTCGCGCCTGTAATCCTAGCACTTTGGGAGGCCGAGGCGAATGGATCACCTGAGGTCAGGAGTTCAAAACCAGCCTGGCCAACATGGTGAAACACCATCTCTACTAAAAATACAAAAATTAGCTGAGCGTGGTAGCCCATGCCTGTAGTCCCAGATACTTGGGAGGCTGAGGGATGAGAATTGCTTGAACCTGGCAGGCAGAAGTTGGCAGCGGGCCGAGATCATGCCACTGCACTCCAGCCTGGGCAACACAGTGAGACTTAGTTTCAGAAAACAAAAACAAAAACTACTGAAACTCGTACTGCATACCACAGTAATTGGTCATGTCATATGATACAATCTTTAGGAACAGCTGGTATGAGTTATGTTTGATTTTATCCAGTAGAGCTGCCCTTAGGAAGCTGCATCTCTGTGCTGATGAGAGCTTGAGTCTGCTCTTTGACCCAGGATTTTCCCCACCTCCCAGGGGAACGCAGCTCTTCCTAGATATTCTGAGAAGCACAAGGGGCTAGAATATGTTCACAACTTACATTAATCTCACCACAACATGGTCATGAATTCAAGTATTAGATCACAAGGCTTCTTTTCTGAAACCTGTCCCAAAGTTGTCATCTCTGCTATTCATTCACGCATGCATGCATTCATTCATTCATCCATTCATGTATTCAACAAATATTTATTAAGCAACAACTGTGTGCAAACTACTGTTCTAGACACAGTGAATGAAACATTAAAAATTTCTGATCTCTTGGAGCTTGCATTCTAATAGGCGAGACAAAACATTTTTTAAAATTAGATAAAATAGATGGGGATATGAAGAGGGAGATAGTGAGTGCAGGGCCCAGGAAGAAGGGTTACAATATTAAATATAACAGTTAAAGAAGCCCTCCCATTTGAACAAAGACCTGTGAAAAGTGAGGTATGTTGCTATCTGAGGGAGAGGGCACAGTAAAAGCAAGGACTTGAGACAGGAAAGTTGCTGGTGTCTGAGATGCAGCAAGGAGGTCTTTGTGGCCAGAGTGGAGTAAGTCAGAGAGAAAGGAAAAGGAGGTGGGGTCAGAAGAATAATGCGGAGCCAGAATTGTGTAAGGTTTTGCAGGTAATTCTAGGTACTGTGGCTTTTATGAAGAGTGACAGAAAGCTGTTGGAGAGTTTTTAGCTGAGGAGACATAATCTGTTGGGTTTAGGTAAGTCCTTTAGGTGAATTGGATGGGAATTCATGGAATGATAAAAAAAAGAAATAATAGTTTCAAGGCAATTGAAATAATCCATGCAAAAGGTGAGTATAGCTTGAACTAGAGTGATAGCACAGGGGTGGTGGGAAGTGATTGCGTTCTGCTGAAGGATTATACATGAGATGTATGTAAGAGGCCTCAAGCTTGATACCAGGATGTTTAATCTGGGCAGCCAGAAGGAAGACATTGACATTTATTGCAGGACTGTTCTCTGAGTGGCCTTGGACCCACATAGTTCTTCCCCTTTCTTGCTTTCAGTTCTCAAGAATAACTGTAGAATGTTCTGGGAATGTAATACGTTGATAGGGCAGACCTTCCTAGAGCCTGGGCATTGGTTCTGTCCATCTTAGGGAATGTGACATCTTGAGTTAAGGAGGCTCTTTCCGGGACAGCCTAGGCATTGTTCTCTCCCTGGAAGCTGGATGGCCTTCAAAGCTTACCTGGTGACTCACATTGCCCCTGAAGTGTATAACCAAGGGCAAGCTGCCTTTTCAGGTCCCTCAGCTGGGGTGTAAATGAAGCACACACAAGCAAGGCTCCATCTGCCCAGGGCAGCTCTCTTGGACCTTAGGGGAACTGACCCACCAGGGACACTAGGCTTCTTTTGTTTATTGTTGCCCGTCTGCAAGTAATAAAACTTTCTCCTATAATATTCTGCACACAAGTGTATTCTGTCTCATGAACTCAAGTAATTGGTAACACCATAGCCCATGATGCAGTGGGCAAAAGTATTCAGATTCTTATTCCTGGTGGTTGGCCTAGTGATGATTTCTGTTGTCCTATGCACAATGGGAGTCTTCTCTTGGGATTGGTTATTAGTGAACTTTCTTCACTAATTTATTAAGGTGGCAAAAGCTTGGGGAGAATCAGGTAGAGTAAAGTCAAGATATTTGTATTAGTATTACTAACAGTAAAGAATATATGGTCCAAAAATTGATCATTATATTTGGTATTGTGGAAGCCATTAGTGGTCTTCACATGATCAGGCTTTGTGGAGTGTTGGAGGAAAAAGCGTAACTGGAGAGCATTCAAGAGTAAATGGAAAAAGAGCAGTAGCAGATGAAGACTACAGGGGAATCATTCCAGGGACTTTTCTGTGCAGGGTGGCAGAGAAATCCTTCCTATCTTTGAAAGGAAAATCTAATTATAGCATGTTTATATGCTAACAGAAATGATCTCCTCAGGGTGGAAATCTTGCTGATGCAGGAAAGAAAGAGAAGATTGTTGAAATTATGTCCTAGAATGGTTGAGAGGGGAAAAACTCTAGAAGTAATGGATGGGTCTTGGTTTGAGGACAGAAAATTTATCTGTAGAAACCACTAAGAAGATGGTTAAGTGGGCACCTGTTGTAGTGGGTGTTTGTGAACCTTCTTTCTCAAGTATTTCTCTTTTCTCAATGAAATAGGAAGCAAAAGCATCAGCTGAGTGAAGATAAGAAAGTGTTAAAGATTTTGGGTAAAAAAATATATATAGTGATCTAAAAAAAAGAGTAAACAGAAAATAGATAATAAAAATGCTGAGCCGTAAGATTATTGGGCCTAAGTGCCCATAGGATATGAACAGTCACAAATGTACAGTTTTTTTTGTGGAGCCACTCTCTGCCATGTCTGTGTAGGCCTGGAGTAGTTGGAGAGTTAGATTTAATTGGATGGAGGGTCAGGCAACTGCAGCAGAGGGAGAGTGGGGCAAGGAAGATAAGGACATTGGCAAGGGAGCAAGAACAGAAATGGACCATGGAACATGGGGAGTGTAGGGTTAAACATAGTGAAAATGAGGTAGAATGAACAGATGGTAGGACCCTGTAAAGTTGAAGAGGTATTGTTACATAATACTAGTTATTGAAATGAAGTTACTGCACTTAAGACACAGTAAATCCTAGAAAACAGTGGCTTTTGTCTTTTTAGGTGATACATTTCTCTATGCTCCAGTACTCAATGTACATGTATTCTTTTCTGCTCTATTATTATTATTATTATTATTATTATTATTATTATTTGAGACAAGGTCTTACTCTGTCTCCCAGGTTGGATTTCAGTGGCACGATCATGGCTCACTGCAGCCTCAACATCTCGAGCTCAAGGAATCCTCTCACCTCAGCCTCCTGAGTAGCTGGAACTACAGGCACATGACATCATGCTTGGCTAACTTAAAATACAATTTTTTTTATATAGAGAGATGGGTCTCACTATCTTGACCAGGCTTGTCTCAAACTCCTGGGCTCAAGGAATCTTCCCGCCTTCTCCTGGGATTACAGGCCCAAGCCACCACACCCAGCCTGCTCTATTATTTATTAACAATTTATTCTTAATTCCACTGACTGCCACTCAGTCTTAACATACAGTAGGGAATTCCTGCACTATGTATTACGAATCAATTTTTTGGACTTTATTTTATTTTAATTCTTCATGACTGACACTTGGCTTTTTACCAAGACTCAATTTTCATAGGAAACCTTATCATCATAAGCCCCCAGTTTACAGAATGAGGAGAAGGAATTGGCAGGCTAAAGAAGTTGATTGTGTCGTTTAATGCAGAAAAAGCATTCAACAAAATACAATACTCATTCATAATTAAAAACTCTCAGCAAGTTAGAAATAAACAGGAACTACCTTAACTTGATAAAGAATATCTTTAAAAACTTAAAGTATTTTCATTAATTTTAACAAATGTACCACTCTCTTGAGGGATGTTGATACTGAGGGAAGCTATACATGTGTGGGGAAAGCAGATATGTGAGCAATTTCTGTGCCTTTTACTCAACTTTTCTGTGAGCCCAAAAGTGCTCTAAAAAATAAACTTTGTTAAAAAAATCTTACAGTTGTTATTCTTAATGATGAAAGACAGAATGCTTTCCTCTAAGATAGGGAGCAAGGCAAATATCCAGCTGCCAGCACTCCTCTTTAACACAGTACCAGCACTTCTAGCCACTGCAATAAGGCAAAAATCAATGAATGAATCAATCAATCAATAAAACAAAAAGAGAAAGAAGAAGAAAAGTAATAAAAGGCATACAGATTTAAAAGCAAGAAATAAAAAATGTCTGTATTTGCAAGTGACATGATTTTCTACTTAGTGAGTTCCATGGATAATACAAAAATAAAACACCTAGAATGAAAAAGGTGATTTCTGCAAGTTCACAGGATACAAGATCAACATAAAAATCAATGTCGTTTTGATGGACAGCAAGTTCTCACTTAACATCATCAATAGGTTTTTGGAAACTGCAAGTTTAAACAAACAACACTTAAGTGAACCAATTTTTTTCTCATCAAAGCTATAACAAAATGACATTGCAAAAAATGATGCTATTGGGACATGCTGTAAGTCATTTAGCCTAACATTGTAGTTTCCAAGAACATATCAATGACATTAAGAGAAGATTTATTATAGGAACAATGAACATACAAAAGCCAAGCTTAAAACACGTTTACAATAAATCCAAAGAAAATGAAATTATTAAGCATAAACTTAACAAAAAATATGCACTATCTGTATGCTGAACATTGCAAATGTGAATGAAAGAAGGAAGTGATTACCTAAACAGAGATATACCTTCTTCAGAGACCGGAAGATTCAACATAGTAAAAATGTCAGCCCTCCCCAAATTGATCTGCAGGCTTAAGGCAATTCTTATCAAAATTCAAGCAAATTATTTTGTAGGCATTGGATAGCTTATTCTAAAATGTATATCAAAAGCACCAAATCCTGGAACATCTAAAACAATATAAAAAGAATAAGGTGAAAGGAATTACTCTACCTGATATTGAGGTTTATAATATGGTGACAATAATCAAGAGTGTCTGGTATTGGCAGAGGGATAGGCACACAGATCCATGGAACAGAAAATAAAACATAAAAATAGACCCCATAAATATTTTCAACTGATTGTTTCCCAGTTGATTTGTGACAAAAGCACAAAAGTAATTCGGTGACAGAAGGGAAGCCTTTCAATCACTGGTGCTGGAGCAGTGAGCATCCATAGGCAAGAATAAAACAAAAATCCATCAACTAGACCCTCACATCTTATACAATAATTAACTCAAAATTCATAATAGACATAAATAAATTATAAAACAATAAATTTGTTTCTAAAACATAGAAAAATGCTTCAGGATCTAGGATTAGGCAAAGAATTCTTAGATAACATCAAAAGCATAATTCCCAAGAGGAAAAGTTGATAAATTGGACCTCATTAAAGTTAAAAACTTCTGTTCAGCAAAATACCTGTTAAGAGGATACAAAGACAAACTACAGACTGAAAAATAAATTTTGCAAGCCACATACATGACAAAGGGCAAGTTTCTATGACATATAAAGAAAAAAATGAATTTTTAATACTCAATTGTAAAAAAACAAAGAATCCAGTTAGGAATATTGGCATAAATGTATATGTCACTAAAGAGGATATGTAGATGGCAAATGTGCACATAAAAAGATTTTAACTTTATAAACCATTAGGGAAATATGAATTAAATGACAGTTTGCTAAAACTATATATGTATCGGAATGGTTGAAATAAAAAAAAAAAAAACTAGTGATAACACCAAACAAATGTTGGACAGGATGTAAAGAAGTTGAATCACTCATGCATTGCTGGTAAAACTGTACAGTGGTACAGCCACACTGGAAAACCAGTTTAACTGTTTTCTTTAAAAACTAAAAATAGAGTTACCATACAGCCCAACAATTCTACACTTCAGCATTTATCTGAGAGAAATAGAAATTTATATTTACACAAAAACCTATACATAAATGTCCATAATAGTATTTTATATAGTAGTCAGTAATTACAAACATCCTAGGTATCCCATAATGGATGAATTGTTAAACAAACCGGGATCTATCTATCTATCTATCTACATCATGAAATAAAACTTAGCAATAAAAACAAATGAACTATTGACACTCACAACAACTTGGATCTATCTCCAGGGAATTATGCTGAGGGAAAAAAGAATCTAGTCCCAGGACATTGCATATTGTATGATTCAATTTCTGTAATATGTATTAAGTGATAAGATTATAGAAATGGGGAAGTGTTTTTCAGAGGGTATGCACAGAGGTATAGGTGAAAGGGAAGGAAGGGAGTGCAGTTATATGAGTGTGACATAGGGGATATTTATGGTGATGGGATTATTCTGTATCTTGACTCTGCTGATTGCCATATGAGTCTATACATGTGATAACATTGCATAGAACTAAAAATACTCTCTGTCTCTCTCTCTCCCCCAAATGAATGGAGGTAAAACTGGTGACATCTGAATAAAGTGATATCTGAATTATAATCAATGTCTATTTTCCAGTTGTGATATTATACTAGAATTACACAAAATATTAATACTGGGAGAAACTGGATGATTTGATAACCATCCAATAATATTTTTGGATAATTCTTTTTTTAGACAGTTTCTCACTCTATTGCCCAGGCTAGAGTGTAGTGATGCAATCATGGCTCACTGCAGCCTTAACCTCCTGTGCTCAAAGAATTCTGTTGCCTCAGCCTTTTAAGTAGCTGGAATCTCAGGTGTTTCCCATCTTTCCCGTCTAATTTTGTATTTTTTGGAGAGATAGAATCTCACTGTTTTGCACAGCCTGGTCTCGAACTCCTGTGTTCAAATAATCCATCTGCCTCAGTCTCCCAAACGGCTGGGATTAAAGGCATGAATCACCATGCCCACCCCTGTATTATTTCTAATAACTGCATGTGCAACTCAATTATCTCAAAATAAAAAGTAAAATAAATAATACACAGAAAATGAGTAGCTTCCCAGTGGATTACTGAGATAATCTGAACAACTGTATGCTCTAAACAGGGAAAGTGTTACTGGGGATCCTGTGTTGGTGTGGATCTTTCAATCAGGGAGATCAACAGAGCTGGAACTCTGGGCCAGCAATCTCGGTTCTTGAGATAGTGAGCAAAGAAATGCAAACTAACACCAAAAGGCCAGCTCAAAGCAAATTCACTGAAGCACAGTAATACACTCTCAGAGGGAGAGTAGGCTCATTTCTTCAAAGTGAAATCTGCCCCTCTTTATAGAGCTCAGGGTCCTTCTATGGAGTTTTTGGGCAGGACTTGGGGCTTTGGCTGTGTTTGAGTGACAAGATGATGTCATTTGATTGACAGTTTACGGCTATATAACTGAAGTTAAACTGAGTGTGTTTTTACCCATAATTTGTTAAGAAAAGCTCACTCAGTGGGGGCAAACCACATGGAAATTTTATTATAATGACTGAATAATGAAGATGGGGTAACCCTGGGTAATGGCCTAGGTAAACTGGGCATGTACCACTGCAGGGGGTTTTTATCCATGCTCAGTTCTTTCTCCAAAATGTGCTGACCACAGACTTTTCCATAAACTTCATCCATTTGGGTGGAGTTAGGAAGGTCTTGGGGCTGAACTGAGGTGGGCCAGTGCTTGTCTTCATGACAGCCCTTCTGTTTTCTTCCCTCACTCCTCCAGCTGCTAATGTCTATTTAACTACCTGACAAAAGTATGCAGAAAAAATCAAACAATTATACTGCTGTAAATTACACTAGAAATGAAGGCCACTTTGGGCAAAACTCAAAGAAATAAAAAACAGCAGCATACACCTTTAGCTTTAACCTTAGGCTTTGAGGCTATATCCGACTGTTTCCCCAGCTGAAGGGAAAGAAATCCTCAGACCCACTCTGCAGTGTTTCTTAGACTGGGCAACCTCTGATGGCATTTCAAAGCAGCATTTCTGAGCATCCACTAAGAGTCTGTTTGAGCCTAATAGAAAGTTTTTATAAGTCGCCTTCTGACTATATACAAGTTCTCTTCCTGTCTGGCTCTGCATTATGCTCTGATCTTAAGCATGCAGAGAAGCATCTTTCAGCCCCTTCTATTCTGTACTAAAATTTGAATTAGAGAAATCATCCCCAAAGCTGGATTATCTGACTCTCAGGCCAGTGTGATTTTCCCGCTGCCTTCAGCTGCTTTTCATATCATTCAACCAGAACTGACATTTCTACATTCTACACTGCCAGCCCTTGATGATCTCTCTCAACTCTAAACTTCTGTAACGATTATGTCCTATACTTATGTACTTTAAATTGACAACTATTTACATGCAATAAAAAGTGTTTATTTTCAATGTAAGTTTAATGCATGTTGACAAATGAATTCAACCCTGTGTGATCATTGTCATCCTTATGTTACAGAAGACTTCCAACACCCTCAGAAGTTATCCTGGTCTCTTTCTCTACCTCCCAACCCCAGGCAACCATTATTTTGCTTTCCATCACTATAGATTAGTTTTGCCTGTTCTAGAATTTTAATTAAATAAAAGCATAAAGTGTTCATTGTTTTGTGTCTAGCTTAACTCAGCATAATTTTTTGATATTTATTTATACAATTGTGTATATTAGTTTATTTTTATTGGTGAGTAGTATTTCACTTTTATGTAAGCTATATCATTAATATTATATTTTGTTCATTCACTAGTCTGTGGACATTTGTATCATTTGTAGTTTTGAACTATTACAAATATGTGTATATATATATATATATATATGACTATTTGTATGTGGTCATATGCTCATATGCTTTCATTGTTCCTTGAGTAAATACCTAGAAGTGGAATGGCTTGATCTACTGAGGTGCATATGTATTTAGTTTTATAAGAAATTGCCAGACTATTTCACATTTCTACCAACAACATAGGAGATTTTTTAATTTTAGCCATTCTTGTAGGTATGTATCTGTATAGCATGTGGTTCTAAATTGCATTTTCCTGACGACTAACAATGTTGCAAACCTTTGTATGTACTTATTAGCCTTCGTGTGTGTGTGTGTGTGTGTGTGTGTGTGTGTGTGTAAGAGAGAGAGAGATCAGATCTCATTATGTTACCCAGGCTAGTCTCACACATCTGGGTTCAAGTGATCCTCCCCCCTCAGCCTACCAAGTAGTTGGGATTACAGGTGCACTGCCACTGTCCCCATTTCATGTGTTTTCTTCTGTGAAATGTCTGCCTGAATTTTTTGCTTATTTTCTAATTGGGTTGTTTTCTTCTTACTGTGTTTATGTATTATGGATAAATCATTTGTCAGGTACATGTATTGTGAATATTACCTTCTAATCCATGGATTACTTTTACATTTTATTTAAGAGTACTTCTGCAGATTAGCTGTGTTAATTTTAATAAGAGCCAATTTATCACTAAAATAAATTTAGGCCTACAATGCATTCTAATTCCTTTCTGATTTAATAATAATAATAAAAGTCAGAACTTATCTCCCTCTGTCTCCATTAATATTAAAACTACTTAAACTTATTAGAGATTCTGTTTTATTTTTAAAAACAAAAAGTTTCAACAATGTAACTAATACTAACATAAATATTTATCAATGAGGATTTCAAATATAGAAACCTCTTAGATTTTAGCAAACTGTGCATATTGCACATCTACCAAAGTAAAATAATTAACTACAGGAATTTGTACATTAATCATACTCTTAGGAAGAACTTCATCCCTGGTTCTCTCTTTGTTCTTGAAATTCTCACAGATCAATAGATCTTACAAGGAAGACGTAACAAAAGGACAGCCCAATAATGATTCTGCTCACTTATACAGGAGAACGTGTGTAAGTTATGTGAAAATACTAAACCATTTTATATAAGGTACATGAAAATCTATGGACTTTGGTAACCACAGAGGGTCATGGAATCAATCCTTCATGGATGCTGAGGGACAACTATAATTGCTAAGTTGAACTTCAGCATGCAATATATACATTTTTGTGAAATCGAATTGAGTTGAATTTATCATGATTTTGATCTTCATGCATCTTATTAAAATGCCTCTTAACCAAAATAGTCTGCGTCAGAGAGTAAAAGAACTGACAGAAGAAAATCATAAGTGTTCCTGTTCCTTTAAATTTACTGAGAAGTCTGGAATAAGATAAACAAATCATTGTTTGCAAGTTAATTCTTCTCTTATAGGAAAAATTTAGTAGAAAAATTTCAAAAGCACTACTTTAATATAATGAAGAAAACAGCTTTTCCAATCCTTAATAATGAGGTGATAGAAACTAACCAAGAGCAAGAGGAACAGAGGGTGAGGTGATTATTCCTTTGGCCCTTCAGGGTGTGCTTCTGTTATGTTCTTTTCAGAAGCAATATTTAACTGTGTATGGTAGATGAGCCAGCTGTGCTGAGGTGAAGGCAGGCAGGCCTGAGGGAGATTTCTCTATACTGTTTGTCAAGAAAGATGAAACAACTAGAAAAGTGGAAATGATCCAAAAGGAAAACTGGAAAATATGTTTTTCTTAGGAGTCAGAGAGGAATCAAAAGCCATACGCAAATAATCCTGAACAGATAAATGTGGCTTAGGAGAGAAAGAAAAGTACCTCACTGCTCCTGAAACTCAATTTAAGGACATGCCGCCTCTCACAGAGTAATGTTCCAGAAGTCAGAAATGTCAGCTTAAAGTATCTACAACAATTTATTCTTTCCCTATCTGGTTGGCATTAATTTTAAATTTGGTTATATGTATTTCTTATGAAGGTGTAAGAAAACACGTATTTCTTTTATTATTATCTGAATGTAATATAGAATGGTTTTCTTTAGAATACAGTATCAACTACAGGTAAAAATGTGAAATCATTGACCAAGTAATCCCACTTACAGAAATCTATTTTTGAGAAATAATTAAAATATGAACACAACAATATATCCACAAGAATGTTGTTCACAGCATTGTTTGTGATGTTAAGAACCTCCCACATGGCAATCAATAGGGCATGGTTAA
The DNA here is from genome assembly GCF_028885655.2 of Pongo abelii. Classification (NCBI taxonomy): domain Eukaryota; kingdom Metazoa; phylum Chordata; class Mammalia; order Primates; family Hominidae; genus Pongo; species Pongo abelii. The sequence goes on from NC_072003.2 coordinate 34,750,346, forward strand.
ATATAGTATGGTACTTTGTACTTTGTTATAGTTAAGAATAACAAGGAGAACTACAAAACACTGCTCAAGGTAATTAGAGGATACAAGTAGATGGAAAAACGTTTCATATTCATGGATAGGAAGAATCAATATCATGAAAATGGCCATACCATTTAAAGCAATTTATAGATTCAGTGCTATTCCCATTAAATGACCATTGACATTCTTCACAGAATTAGAAAAAAACTATTTTAAAATTCATGGGGAACCAAAAAAGAGCTCATATAGCCAGGGCAATCCTAACCAAAAAGAAGAAAGCATCATGCTACCCAACTTCAAACTGTAATACAAGACTACAGTAACCAAAACAGCATGGTACTGGTACAAACACAGGCACATAGACGAATGGAACAAAATAGAGAACTCAGAAACAAAACCACATATCTACAACAATTGATCTTCAATAAATTTGATAAAAACCAGCAATGGGGAAAGGATTCCCTGTTTAACAAATGGTTTTGGGAGAACTGGCTAGCCATATGCAGAAAATTGAAACTGGACCCCTTTCTTACACCTTATACAAAAATTAAGTCAAGATGGATTAAATACTTAAATGTAAAACCCAAAACTATAAAAACCCTAGAAGAAAATCTAGGCAATACTATTCAGGATATAAGCATGGGCAGTTTTTATGACGAAATTGCCAAAAGCAACTGCAACAAAAGTAAAAATTGACAAATGGTTCTAATTAAACTAAAGAGCTTCTGCACAGCAAAAGAAACTATCATCAGAGCAGACAACCTACAGAATGGGAGAAAATTTTTGCTATCTATCTGACAAAGGTCTAATATTCAGAATCTACAAGGAACTTAAACAAATTTACAAGAAAATAAAAACAAACAACCCCATTAAAAAGTGGGCAACAAAATGAACAGATACTTTTCCAGAAAAATAAAAATACGTGAATAGCAAACATATGAAAAAAGCTCAACATCACTGTTCCTTAGAGAAATACAAATCAATACCAAAATGAGATACCTTCTCATGCTATTCAGAATGGCAATTATTAAAAAGTCAAGAAACAACAGATGCTGGCTAGGTTGCAGAGAAATAGGAATGCTTTTACACTGTTGGTGGGAATGTAAATTAGTTCAACCATTGTGAAAGACAGTGTGGCAATTCCTCAAAGATTTAGAGCCAGAAATACCATTTGACCCAGCAATTCTATTACTGAGTATATACCCAAAGAAATATAAATCATTCTATCATAAAGATACATACACGTGTATGTTCATTCCTGCACTATTCACAATAGCAAAGACATGGAATCAACCCAAATGTCCATCAATGATAAACTGGATAAAGAAAATATGGTACATACACACCATGGAATATTATGCAGCCATAAAAAGGAATGAGATCATTGCAGGGACATGGATGAAGCTGGAGGTCATTATCTTCAGCAAACTAATGCAGGTACGGAAAACCAAACATCGCCAAGTTCTTACTTAGAAGTGGGAGCTGAGCAATGAGAACACATGAACGCAGGGAGGGAAACAATACACGCGGGGGCCTATCGGGGTTGGGCAGGGGTGGGGAGAGCATTAGGGAAAAGAGCTAATGTATGCTGGGCTTAATACCTAGGTAATGGGTTGGCAGGGACAGCAAATGACTATGGCACACATTTACCTATGTAACAAACCTGCATATCCTGCACATGTATCCCAGAACTTAAAAAAGTAAAATAATAAACAAATTTTAAAAAGAATAAAAAGATGTATCAACAGAAAATATACTGTGCTCCCAGTTGTAGAAAAATACCTGAACTAAATGCATGTGCATTTGAATTTACATACACAGAAAATATTTGAAATAATTTTCTAAGTAAAGGAATATAATGTTGTGAAAAGATATTGCATAAATAGATTAGATAGATAAATAATTATATACACATAGCTATATGGACATATATATACTCTTTAATTCTCTTTATATACTCATATTTTGAAATTCTATAAATTTGCAAGTTAAATTACATATTTTCATGTGCATAGATATATAAACACATCTATATGAGTAAGGGTGCACCTTTCATAAAGAAAACAATATCGTGCTGCATCTGGCAGGAATCAGAGAATAGAAAATTTCCAAGGAGGAGACTTGGCAAACTTCTAGAGGGACTATGAAATCCTATTGAGAAACCTGAAGGATTTGCAGCCTTGTAGGACTGTGGGGTGGTGAACTGCTTTCATCATTTTTCCCTATGAAGGTTGCGATTTTGGAGGAAAAAGTAATATGTGGCAAGTGAGTAGCTTGAGAGACAGGCCTACATAGATCTCTCTCTCTCTCTCATGTATATCTATATATGTACAAAACATATATAGACACACACACACATACATATTTCTGTGTGTATACATATACACACATATATACATACATACATATACACACACATATTCATGTATACACAAATCAAAGAATATAATTGAGATTTCTAAATCATAGGAATGGTGAGTCAGGAATGTCATCATGGCATACAGTTCATGACATATGAACCCACATCTTATTTGACGTCTTCAAAAGAAATTTCTATTGAAGAGAATAAGCTGGAGAAAAACAAAACACGCAGAGAAAATTTGACGAATTTTACTGTAGAACATGTTTTTTCCCTGCACCCCATAAACATGTTTTAAAATTATTAACATTCATTTTACATTCTTGGGTTAATATCTAAATATTCTTATGTAAGTATAAATGGTTGCAAAAGACATAATTTATTGTGTATTTTAAATAATGATTTTTAAGTAGAATTATCTTAACACATTTAATGCAAGTCAAATCTATCTAAATACCATAGTAATTTTAGAACTAGTGCTTTTGACATACAATGATGTTGAAGGTCCTAGACCACATAAGAAAGTCACCAGGAAGGCATCAGTAACAGGACAGTTTTCAATACCTATATAGCAATGGGCAAACAATAAATAATAACACAAATCTAATAAAAAAGGGTGATAAACAGAGCCTCACACTGAAAACCATGGCTTAGTAAATAAAGTAAGATGATGATTTGATGTATCCCAAATGAACAGAGATACTTGAGAAAAAGCAGAGTAGGACTGTATGTTATATATACTTTATATACTTAATCAGTGAGTGGTCATTAAAAACAAAGAAGCCTGAGCTCTATGACATAATTAATCAGATTCTCTGAGGCTATGAATAAATTTTTTTTACAAAAATTCTAGATTTAAGATCTGTGATGTTTGAGAATAATTTAGTGCATGGAAAGAATAACTCAATAATTTCAAAGAAAGAAAATAGTCATGAAGCCCTTAAAAGTGAAAATAGATCAAAATAGTTGAGAAGTTCTTCAAACAAATCTGATGATAAGATGTAAAATATTCCAATGAACAGGAAAAAGGTGAATGGATGAATTCTCTAAAGCAGTGCTGTTCAATGAAAATGTCAACGAGAATCACATATGTAATTTTAAATTTTATTCAGGACAGAAGCCTTCCCAACAGTGCACCTTAAGAAGGGAAGATCCCATGGTGCCAGGCACTGGGTGGAACCCCTGGGCTAGAAGGCAGGGAATGGGGTGGAGTTACAACATCAGGGAGGTTGCTGGGACAAGGGAAGATAGACTGGGCAGATGCAGCTAGGTACATACAGTCTAAACCAGGAACAGAACAGCCCCCCATCATTCACATCGGTCACCCCAAATTTCATCTGAATCTAGACATCTTGACCCCATCCCCACTACTCTCCGCCTGCTCTCTGTTCTGGGTTCTGCTTGATAGCATGAGTGGGACCCGGTTGTTTACTGTGTCTGCTTCACTTCTGCGGAGTGGGAGGAGGCAGTGGAAGAGGAGGCTGACGATGGGGCTGAGGCAGAAGCTGAGGTCAAGGAGGCAGAAGGTAAGGCTTTGGTGAGGGTACACGGGGCTTAAAGGGGTGGTGAGAATCCGGCCATACCTCTGGCAGCAGGAAACCCACCAGGAACACGCTCTCCCATGTGCATCCGCTCCTCCTGTCTGTACGGAGATTCATCTCTTGATGGCCTGATCGACAAACGTTGATCTGGCACTGGTTTGCTTCTTCTGAGTAAGGCAGAGTCTGGGACCCAGGAGCACAGGTGTGTGAAAGACAGCTTGCTGACCCCCTAGGCCCACAGGGTGCACCTTGATAAGGACCTGTCTATGGGAGAGGCTGCTTCTGGGGAGAGCTTGAATTCAGAACAAGGACTTTTATCGATGCCTCATGTTTTGTTTAGAAGATGGACAAGAAGTTGAAGCTAAGGAGACTGTTGGGCATCAGGAGAGAGGTTTCAGAGTGGCAAGGCAACCCCTCAGAGCAGCTTTGGGGGAGAATGTCACAGGGCTCTTTCCAGGTAGCAGGGGCAAGAGGGTTTGAAGAAGGAAAGGACAGAACTTGGTAGCACTTGCAGGGTTTTAGATGTTGAGCTCTAAACATTTGCCCCTCCTCATCCCACAGAAGCTGCACTGGTGGTGCTCAGTGGGAGAGGGAACACAAGTTCAGGCCCCTGGTCTGGGCAGTGGAATTGGGCCCAAAAGTCACATCCACACCTGAAGCTCCTGGAGCTTAGGTGAGGTAACATGCAGGGTGAGGTGCCTGTAGGTTAAAATCTCATGCAGGGGTGGTCCATGCCTTAGGTCACTGCTGTGGTCATTGTCACGCTGCAGCATCTAGGAGGGTTCCAGGTGGGCCCAGCCATGCCTCCAGAAGGGAGGAAACAGCCAGCTGGGGCTTGAAATCATGTCCATCAGCTTCTGCTCTGTGGCCACCAGGAAATCCAGGACAATCATGGAGGCAAAAACGTGGGAAGGGAGTCTAGGGCCAGGAATACTGGGCCCTTTTCAAAGAACCCCTCCTCACTGTGAAGGCCGAGAGAAGCCAAGCTGCTTTGCCCAGAATGGATGAGCGAGAGAGGCTTTGTTTAAAGTTCACATTGAGCTTTTGTGTGCCCTGAAGGACTCAGCCATTCCTTGAAATATCCCCCACTGGGCTGCTATGGGAGACAGAGTGTGGGATTTGCAACCCCAGCTGCCTTAATTTTTGTTGATGCTCCTGGAATCAGGGATACCCAGGGATGGAAAGGACTCACTGTGCAGAAGGGGAAATGGAGGCCCACAGAGGCCCAGCTCATCAGAAGCAGAGCTGCGACTGGATCTGGAGCCCTCTGACCCTGTGGAAGTGGCTGTGTTCTTTTCTCTCTTCTAAACTGCCCAGTGGGGGAGTCCAAACCCAAGCCCAGGTGAGTGGGATGCACCTGTGGTAATACCTGGAGCAGAGGCTCCGTGAGGGAAGATGATGGTGGAACAGGAGTGCAGTGTGGAGCAGTGGGCATGGACTGGGAGTGTGCTGGGCACAAACCACCCACTCTGCAACAAACTGTGCAACAAACACAGTTGTGTTTAGTGCACAACTAAACAGAGGCCTCTTCCCGAGGTGGAAAGGAGAGGCTGAATTCCACCCTATATTTCATTATTAATTGTGCATCCCAGCACAGATGGAGCTATATTCATCTAGAGGAAGGGGATGGATGAGTCACAGCCCTGGAGAGACACTCTTATCTCACAGGATGGTCAGAACACCCTTTACGGTTGAGCTGGAACCTGGGATAAAAGGGAAGCAAATTTGGGGTAGCCAAGGAGTGAAACTCTGCCAGCCTAGGTATGACAGCTTCAGACAGCCAAAAAGGGGCAGGGCAGGGTGGCTGCTTGCCACACCTGTGAAGCCCACCCAGAGGCGGTGGGTTTGGTGGGCATGGGAACAGGGAGCGCTTCCCTTCTGATCACGCTAAACCTACCAGCAGATGGTGCCGCACATTCCCACAGGCTTCTTCCCACCTCAGTGGGGACTTGGGAAACCAGCCCAGCCCAGCCCAGGCCTCCCAGTTCTATTCATTTCCCTTGCGCCCTTTCCTTTCCTGGCTGCTTGTACACTACAGTATCTCATTTCACCTCCACACACCAGAGGGCAGATGTGGAAATCAGGGGCCGGTGACCTCCCTGGGCCAGGGGGTAACACACTACGTATGTGTTAGGACCGGGACCAAACTGCAGGACTCTTGGGTTCATCAGGAGATTCTGCGGGGTCAACCAGCAGGAATTGGAGTCAGACAAGTGTGTCATCTTGTCACAGCCTGTTTGCTTCCTAGTTGTGTGTCGTTAAGCAAGTCAGTCTACCTCTATGAGCGTCAGTTTTCCTAAATCACACTGATGGTACTTACTTCATGGGCATATGAAGGATAAGATGGGTACAAAATGAAATGACATGTGTGAAAGAGCTTTGCATGCTTCCAGGTGCTAAGCAAGGCGGAGGACTGCTGTTGTTGATGTCAGTGTCAATATCATGGTTGTGGCTGGTTAAGGCAGTGGTGGAGAATGCTGCAGGAAGGAGCAGGGCCACGCCTGTTCCCTACACCTAGCTTCTGAGTCCAGAGTGGGGTTGAAGATCACTGATTATTCCTCCCTCCAAGGGGCCATTCCTGGCCAACTTGGTGCCACCCAAGATCCCCAATTGAGAGAGTAGATTTGATGTGAGCGGGCAGAGCAGGCCTGAGCTTGGGGTAATCCCAAGGGCCCCCAAAGAGTGAGACTTTGTGACCTCAAGTTAGGGCAGGTTGCAGGCGGGGTGATGTTTAGCTCAGGCCAGGCTTTGTGCCAGCCCTTGAGCATGGTCCTGGTTTCAGGCTGCAGTTGCCCTTTCGTTTGTGATATGGTTTGGATCTGTGTCCCCACCAAGTCTCATGTAGAATTGTGACCCCCAGTGTTGGAGGTGGGACTCAGTAGGAGGTAATAGAATTATGGGGTGGCATTTTCATGAATAGTTTAGCAATCCCCCACCCTCTCCACTTGGTACCACATAGTGAGTGAGTTCCCATGAGATAGATCTGGTTGTCTAAAACTGTGCAGCACCTCCCCTTTCTGTTTTCCTCCTTCTCCGGCCATGTGAATTGCTGTTCCCTGTTCACCTTGCACCATGATCAGAGCTTTCTGAGGCCTCCCCAGAAGCAGAAGCTGCTAAGGTTTCTGTATAACCTGCAGAACCATGATCCAATTAAACCTCTTTTCTTTATAAATCACCCAGTCTCAGATATTTTCTTAAAGCATTATGAGAACGGACTTATATTCTTGGCCAGGGCCAACCCTTCCAGAGGCCTTTTGCATTGAGGTGGTGGGTATCTAGCCCACCCATTTTTCCTCTGGACTCATCAGCGTAGCAGACTTTGTGCCCCAGCTATCCACCCAGAGGACATCCACCAGAAGCACATGAAGAAGGACCTGAGTGAGCTGCTGAAGCTGATCGAAGCTCACTTTGAGAACAGGAAGTAGGAGGAGAGGGAGCTCAGTTCTCTTAAAGACAAGATTGTAGGCATCGAGTCTCCCCATCTAATGTTGCCTCAGGTCCCAGCCTGTTCTCTATCCCTTTTGTTTGGCCCCACCTCCTCCAAACAGCCTTCCCTGGATCTCCAAACCCTGCTCAAGGTGGGCTCTCCTTCAGGAGCCCTGCAGTACTCTGAGCTGCTCCTGCAGCCCTGGCTGAGTCTTCTTTGGTCTCTGCCTTTTCTCCCCACCAGACTGGATGCTCCTTGACATTAAGAGCTCAGTCTGATCAGTTTCCAGGCCACCACAAGGCCTGACTCAGGACCTGGCAATGGAATGACTGGTCACATGCCTGTTGTCCACTCTTCTCCTTGCGTCCTCCTCCCCAACCTATGAGGTGAACTTGAGTGTGACCTGCAAAATCTTATATTATTCTACTGCTGAGCGTGAAGGTTGCTGTGATTCCTTTTGTTTCTCTTTACCAAGCTTGCCTTTCCACAGCTGTGCTCCTCTGGCTTGAATGACCTAGCCACCTGTCTGAGCACAGAGCACAAAGCAGATGGCAGGACAGGGTGGGGAAGGGGCAGGGACAGTGGCAGAGCTCAGAAGGAGCCTGCCTGACATTTCCCAAACCATTGCAGGCAGTCTCGCCATTAGTAAGGTTGGATGTGGCATCTGCAAGTGCCCTGCTGTGGGCAGTCCTTATCTAGCCAGGGCACTCTCTGTGAGGCCCACCTGCTGTGGGGCTGTCTCCTGCTGAAAGCTGAAGGACTTGGAGGAAGAGCGCCACTGTCCTAAGACTCTGGGAAGGAAAATTCCCCATGAGTTCTCTTGTGGCTCTGTCAGGGTCTGGCACCTGCGATGCCACCTATTCCCCATGCACACCTGGGTGGGCTTTGCCTCTTCTCCATAGGCAAAATGGCAGGCCCAGCGGGCCAAGCAGCTGCGCATCTGGAATGAGTGGAAGCAGGAACAGCAGAACTGCCTGGCTGGGAGTGACCCTCAAGCCCAGGCCCACAGAGCCCCTCAGGCTCCCATCTCCTGCCGTTACAAACCTGGTATTTTAAGAGACTCTCCAGCCCTCATCTCTTCCCCAGTCTAGGCTTCATGGGACATAGAGAGACCCTGTAGCAAGTGGGAAAAACAGGAAGCAAATTTGTGGTAGTCAAGAAATGAAACTCGGCCAGGCACGGTGGCTCACGCCTGTAATCCCAGCACTTTGGGAGGCCGAGGCAGGCAGATCACGAGGTCAGGAGATCGAAACCATCCTGGCTAACATGGTGAAACCCCATCTCTACTAAAAATACAAAAAAATTAGCCAGGCATGTTGGCGGGCACCTGTAGTCCCAGCTACTCAGGAGGCTGAGGCAAGGGAATGGCGTGAACCAGGGAGGCAGAGCTTGCAGTGAGCTGAGATCACAACCACTGCACTCCAGCCTGGGTGACAGAGCGAGACTCCATCTCAAAAAAAAAAAGAAATGAAACTCTACCAGCCTGGGCATGGCAGCTTCAGAAAGCCAAAAAGGGGCAGAGCAGGGTGGCTGGTTGACACACATGTGAGGCCCACCCAGAGGCAGTGGGTGTTGTGGAGATAGGGGACCAGGAGCACTTCCCTTCTGATCATGCTAAACCTACCAGCAGGTGGCACTTTGCATACCCACAGACTTCTTCCCATTTCAGAGGGACTTCCTGAATCCAGCTCTTTTCCTGTGAAGCTTTCTTCTTGTGCAACTACTGAAGACATCACAGTAACAGGCCTTCTTGGGTAGCTCCCAGCTGGAGGGGATGATGGAAACTGACACTCAAGAATCTGGATCTGATTCATTTGCTCATTTTTCATTCATTCAATAGACTCCTGTGTGCCAGCCTTGTGCTGTAAGTATACACTCAGCAAACTCATTGCCCAGTGGGAAGAAAGGTGAACTTACCCATAAAGACCACCAGCTTCAGCCAAGAATCAGGGATTCCTGTCCTTGTCATTCATTTGCTGTCTTTCCCCTTTCTGAAAATCAGAAAGACGGGGTTCAGTGAAAGGAGGAGAATAGGAGGAAATTTGAGGAGGACACCCTAAAAAGAAGGCTTTGTCAAACATGATGCATTTTGGAGAATACATCCAGGAGGAAGGGGAGCAGCAGGGATTCCCAGGAAGTCCTGGCATATTTGTGAGGAATTAGGTGTCCACTGCAGCAGGCAGACTTTTGTTGGATTCCAGACAGATATTCCCAGCTGCTGTTGTTGTAAAACTGAGACCTCCTCATGCCCAAACCCTGAGCTGGTGCTCAGCCTCTGTTTCACTAGGAGGGGCTTGCTGGGGTAAGGGGCTGCAGGCAGAGCCTGGAGCATCTGGTCATCCCTGCAGCACCCCATCCCTGCCTCCAGCAGTGCTCAGGAGCTTCCCAGGGGGCTGGTGGAGCTGGAAGGTCTCTGTGTCTAGAGTCAGAGCTCTGGGTTTAAAGACCCAGCTTTGCCACATAGAGATGTGTGGCTTTATGCAACCTCTGAGACTCAGTTACCTCATCTGAGATGAATATTGCCTTCCCTGCTGCTTTAAGAAGCTCAAATGAGCCAAGATGGATCATGTCTATGTGCTACACAGCTGTGAGGTTGTTTGTCCCTGGGAACTCACTCTCAATCCCTGATTTTTGTCCCCCACTCCTCTGAGATCCTCCATTCTCAAGGTAGAAGGGTTTATGTCCAATTCATTTTATCTATTTAGTGAAAGCAACAAAACATTTTCTTAGATTTCTAAAGTTGCTGGCTTAGAGCTAGGCTAGAGTCCCTGTCTCTGCCCCTATGGTTACTGTACTAACCAAGCCTTTGGCATCACCCAGCTATCAAAATACTCCCAGCCCTAACTACCACACTCAAGTCCTAGTTAACCAGGCTGCCAATAGTAAGTGTCTGAATTATCTTCTTTTTTGTTCTGTGTCTCTCTTTGCCTTTGTGTTCTCTGCCTTCTCTCTGTGCCTCTTTTGTAGTCTTGGTCTTTCTTTCTGGGGCTCTCTCTCATGGTTTCCTGGTTTATCAGGCCCAGGTGGGCAACAAAACCTCAGACCTTCTTCCTCCCTGTAGTTTTGGAAAAGTCCCTGGGAGCGGAAGGCATTTTGCTGGAGGGTAGGAGTGCAGAGATTGGGCTGGGTGAGGAGAATGAGCCTGAAGAGAGGTGGAACGGACTGGTTAGGCAAAGAAGGGCGGGGCTGCTGGGATTCCCCGTGCCCTTGCCTGAGATTCCCCAGGGAATCCAGGTAGTTGACAGTGCAAGGTGTTGCAGCAACAAGAGCATAAGAAGCTAGTCTTTCTGCAGGCCTCGCTCCATCTCCCCCACCAACGGGGAATTTGGGGAGGGATATGGGTCATTCTAGCTAATTCCTCCAACTTGCCACTTCTTCAGACAGAAAAAGTGGAAAGAGGCAGACTGAGTGGGAAAAGAAGAAGATTCTGGCTGAGAGGAGGAAGGTTCTGGCCACCGACCACCTGAATGGAGATCAGCTGGGAGGTGTGGTCCTAGCACACTGCCAGCATCTGCTTGGGGAGGGAGTAGCTGCCTGGCCCAGCACTCCGGGGAATTGCCGGGGTCTCAAGAGGTGTGGCTGTAGCACCCCAACCCCAGAGTTTCTCTAATAATTGGTAGAAAGGAGGGTACTCACAGGAGATACTGCCTGCGTGAGGGGCACCTGGAATCCTCCTGGGGCAGGTCAGAGACTGCGCCCTGGGAAAGAAAGACTCTGTCCCCTAGCTGAGATGCTGCATGTGCCTGGACATGGGCTGTCATGAGGCCACCAGCCACTCACACCGTCTCCTGCATTGCAGATGCACCATCCTCGGGAGGTGAGGAAGATGAGAGAGCACAGTGAGGCTACATTTCAGGCACACAGGCTGGCTGGGGTGGGGCCTGCCTTCCACCCACCAAGCCCTTCCCCCAAGAGGCCAATAAGGGACTGAGGACTGGGGGACAAACTTCCTGGGGTCACACCAAGGGTAGGGGTCTCCTCAGGGTGAAGGAGGGGCCGGGCCGCTGGGATGGCTCTGATGCCTGGCCCTGGGCTCTGGAAGGCAGGCTGGGGGTGGGCGGCAGGGGACTCCCATGCTGCAGATGGAGAGACTGAGGCACAGGGCTCCAAGGCTTCCAAGAGTCATGAGGAGGCCAGCGCTGGCCTGTGGGGACTTTGATGTTGGCTCCGGGTGAGGTGGGCCACCACAGGGGTGAGTACAACCAGGCATGGGGGCTCAGGTGGCTGCTACGGGGTGGCTAGAGTGAACAGTTAAGGGAAGCAGGAGACAACTGTCACAGTCCAGCAGGAGGGGAGGGTGGCTGTGGGGGCTGTACGGAGGATGCTGCAGCACTTCTCAGCAGATGGGCTGTGGGTGTGAGAGAGCGCTCAGGGGAACCATGCCCAGCCATTTTGGCTTGGAACAGTCGCGGGTGGACTTTGCCCAGCCATAGTGGAGACAGTTGGGATGTGGAGTTCTGATACTGGAAATGCTAAGAGATAAGCAAGTGCTGTTGATGGTCCTTGTGGGACAGATGTGTGGGGATAGTTACATCTTGGGGACAGATGGTGTATGGCCTGAGCCCTCTGGGGTGCAGCAGGCAAGGAGGTAAGAGGAACCAGCCAAAGAGACAGATCTTGGGGGAAACCCAGGGTAGTAGATCCCAGGAAAGGATCAGATCTGGGTTAGGATAAACATTTATCCAGTTCAGCTGCCTGTGCAGCTCCTGCCCCCACCACACACCCTGGTGCCATTGCCCTGAGTCCCTGCTTGCCCCTGCCCACCCGGCCATCCCAGGCAGGTGTTAGGTGTTTCTGTCCTGGTGGGCTCAGGCTGTGCGGGTCACTGGAGGGCCCCCTGTCAGAAGACACTGTCTGGCAGTGGGCAGCATTGAGTCACTGTGGTCTTCCAGTCCTGAGAAACACCCTGCCAGAGCCTGCTGGGCTCTCTCCGTCACCCCAGGGATCTCCGACCCCCAGCCTGGGAGTCCTGAGAGGGTAGATCAGAGCTCTGGGAGGTGCCTCTTCCTAGTGTCTGTCCACATTATATCCACCTGTGCTTTGGCAGCCCCCTCTTAAAGGTGGGCATATCTCTGAGGGTGGATGGCATGAGGTCATTGTCAGGAGGAGGCTACCTCTCCCCTGTCTTGGGGCCCTAATGCCTCCATCCTGGGGGATGGCACTCCAGACTCCCCATGAGACAAAACAGGGAGATGGGTCCCACCTTAGTCCCTAGGGGGGAAACAACATTGGGCTGTGAGGGTGGGGGTGGAGGCAGCCCTGGACTTCAGGAAGAGGAGGAGGTAGGGCTTCAGGCGCTATCCTCACCCGTTGCCTGCCAGGGCCTGGAGCTCTGCAGAAGGTGGTGCAGGGTCTCGAATTCCAGTGTGGACTGATGCCACCTGGCTGCCTCTGAGGCTCCTGGTTCTGCAGGTGTCTGGGAGTGTCTCTTGGTTAACTGCTTTCAAGGCCTCTCCTGGCTCACTCACACAGCTGGGCTGCCTGATGAGTTCTGGGTCTCCCACTTGGTGGGCCTGCCACAGTGTGCCTCTCTAAGTAGGTGGGGGCTCCCCCTACAATGCCCCTTTGCCCTGAAGGCTCCCAGGCCCAGCTGGAGCACCCTGGGCCTCAGCAGGAGCGGCCATTTGGAGGAAGAAGAGGCAAAGGAGAGAAGATGCATGGCCCAGCTCTGAGGGTTGGGGTTGGGGGACTTTGTGTTGAGCTCCTGGGAGGCTTATCAAGTCCAGGCAGAGATGCTTGAAAGGCCAACATTCTCCCTACAGAGTAGGGTAAACTGAGGCTGGATGGTAGGCAGGGGCAGCCTTGGAAGGGGGTTGGGCTGGATGGGCCTCTGCTCCCCACCTCTGCCATGGCCTTCCTGTGCAGCTTTGCCAGAAGTGCCCCTAATGGACTCAACCCCAATTAATGGACAGGAAGCTGCTGCCATGCCAGCCACCCAGCCCATTTGCTTTTTGCTGCCTGGCCATTGGCAACCCCACTTCCTCCATCTCTGGGTGGAAGAGCTGCAAGTCTTCCTCAGAGAGCACCACATCAGGGCAACAAGGTGTGCCTGGAGGTAGGGGTGGAACCTGTGGGCAGCAGGGCAGGGCCTGTGGTCCAGTTCTCTCACCTGACATCTTCTTACTGCTATACCACGAGCAGTGGAGCCTAGTCACGGAGAGTGTGGTAACCTCAGGTTATGTCCACTGCACCTGCAGGGTGGAGAACCAGTTCAGCAGCATCAGCAGATGTACAGTAGCACCTACTATGAACCAAAGTCCAAAATAAGATGCACACTTTCCTGATGTAAGAATACACATTTCAATACATAAAAATGTGTCCCTCATAATTCTTTCAAAAACATCTGCTTTTTTCTCTGCAACGTTGTGTTCTCTAAGTTATCACACTGAGTGAAGAACTCCATGGTAAGCTTATCTTCACATACTTAACAAATATGATATTATCTTAACATCCACTAAAAGTTGTAGGACAAAGCCTATTTGAATTACAGTAGGAGGTATATGAAACAGGATGGGCTATTCTGAAAAATGTAGAGTTAGTTATTTCTGTATTTGTTTTCTATTAACCCATATTAATTGCTAATAAAAATATCTTATTTTATCCTGTGAAGTTTAAACCGATCAGTTGATAATGAAAGGGATCTTAGTTGAGTCTTCACTGGCTGGTTGCTGTTGCACCATAGGTTGATGTGCCACCATTGCAGCGACTCTGATTTCTTGACAATAGCATCTTCACTTGGGTGGCAGGTGGGCAGATGTGTGCCAGGGACTACAGTGCTGAGCTGTCCCAAGCTCCAGGTTTCAGCTAGTCTACCCTGTCACTGTTTAAAATTCTTTGGTGTTGTGTGAAGATGGGAATAAATGGCCCCTTAATGCTGAGAACAGCTGTGAGTGTATCCTAGGGTGATCCAACGGGTCCTGCAGTGGTTCCAGGGCCCTCTGTGGCTTCTGTCTCCTCAGTTTGTTAAGTGGATTTGCTGGTCTTGTGATCCAGGGTATGTGGGTATTGGAAGCTGAGGTCAAGGTGGGGAAGAAGGGTGATGGCCAGCTTCCTGGAGGGCACTGCCAGGCTATTTTCCTTGTGGCTCAGCAAGTTTCTTGCTTGAACTTGCTTCTTGTTAAGTGTTCCTGTGTTCTGAACACGAGGGTAAGAAAAGAAGAAAATCTCAGGGCAGTCTGAGCTCTGTGAGGTCTGCAAAGCTTATCAGGCCCTGAGAGCATGAGTATGGGGCTTCAGCCAAGGCCCTTGCCCATTCCTAGTTTAAAGACATTTTGTTCCTGACTAGCTGCCTCATGCATTATCTTCAGGTTCCTGGAATCTCTTATACAAAGAACGATATGTAGCCAATCGATAGCTTATATGTTTTAATGTATATTCCCGATAAACATCTTAGAAACTGCTCTTTTCCCTTTCTTTCTTTCCTTCCTTCCTTCTTTCCTTTCTTCCTTCCTTTCCTTCTTTCCTTCCTTCCTTCTTTCCTTCCTTTCTAATTGTGACATATTACTGACCTCAGGACAAAGGTGATGTGACTTTCCTGCATGAGCCCTGTTTGCGGAGAAATATTGACATTTCCCTGGCCCAGCATTCAGGTGTTGTGACTTTCCTCTCTCGTCCTACCAACAGGTGGGATTGTGACCTATACCTAGGCCCACGCAACAGTCATAATAAAGACTTTCTTACATGGAGTTAGCCAATAGGATAAATTTTGACTTTCATAGGTAGACTTAGTGCAACAAGTAAGGTCCTTGGTCTCCTAATTTTAAAAAGGTCACAGAAGATTACAGTACTCACACATATTTTATAAAGCCTTCGGGTTGTATGAAGAGTGAAAGCAGGGCCCAGCGGACAGGTGAGAATGTGACTCTCATAGGCACATACAGTCAACAATTAGGATTGTCACCTTCACACAATCCATGTGAAGTGCAGTGGAGTGCAGCCCACTGTTGGAATTGTGACTGTCATATGTGGATCTGGCAATAGGCTGGATGTTGACTAATTTCTGCATCCATGTCACAAGCACAATGTTGACTACTGTACCTAGACCAAGCCAAAAGAAGATATTGACCATAGCTAGGCTTGGGGCAATCAGTAATGTCCTGGGTTTCCTGACTGCACAGAAGTCTCAGAGGACTATGAAATTCTAGCATTTGGTATAATTCCCTCAGATGGTACAGAATATGTCAAAACAAGGCTTGGCCTACAATTTAAATTGTGACTCATATGTATATCCAGTCAAAAGTTAAGTTTGTCACCCTCACATATGGACAATGCCCACTGCTGAGGTCCTGAATCTCTCATGGATGCAGTCCACAGTTGAAATTTTGACTGTCATATATGGATCCAGCCATAAGTAAAAGTTTTTCATAAAATTCAACATTCCTTCACGTTAAAAATCCTCAACAAATTAGGCATTGAAGAAACATAACTTAATAATAGCCATCAATGACAAAATCACAGAAAACATCCTACTGAACGGACAAAAGCTGGAAGCATTTTACTTGAGAACCAGAAAAAGACAAGGATGCTCTCTCTAACCACTCCTATTCAACATACTGAATGAGTACTAAAAATCCTAACCAGAGCAATCATGAAAGAGATGAAAATAAAAGACATCCAAATGGAAAGAGAGGCAATCAAACTATCTCTGTTTGGAGACAATATGATTCCAAACCTAGAAAACTCCATAGTCTCTGCCCCAAAGCTCCAAAGATAAACAATTTCAGCAAAGTTTCAGGATGCAAAATCAATGTGAAAAAATCAGTAGCATTCTTATACACAAACAAAATCAAAGCTGTGAGCCAAATCAAGATTGCAGTCTTATTCACAATAGCCACACACACACAAAAAAACTAAAAATACAGCATACCAAGGTGGTGAAAGATCTCTAAAATGAGAATTACAAAACATTGCTCAAAGAAATCAGATATGATAAAAACAAATGAAAAAAATATTCTATCATCATAAACAGAAAGAATCAATATTTTAAGTGGCCATACTGCCCAAAGCAACTTACAGATTTAAAGCTATTCCTATCAAACTACCAATTATATTCTTCACAGAGTTAGAAGAAAAGCTATTTCACAATTGTATGGAATCAAAAAAGAGCCCAAATAGCCAAGGCAATTCCAAGCAAAAGGAACAAAGCCAGAAGCATCAAGTTACCCAATTTCCAACCATACTACAAAGCTATGGTAACCAAAAGAGTATGGTACCGATACAAAAACAGACACATAGACCAATGGACCAGAATAGAGAGCCTGGAAATAAAGCCACAAACCTACGACAATCTGATCTTTGACAAATTTAACAAACATAAGTAATTTGGGAGAAAGCTCCCTATACAATAAATGGCACTGGGAAAACTGGCTAGCCATATACATAAGATTGAAACTGGATCCCTTCCTTATATATAAAAATCTACAGCAAAAAAGAAAGCTCTCAAAACCCACAGCCACTTCACTCACTTGAAGACATCTGTAAGTTGTTTTCTGTGTTTTTTATTTATTTTATTAAAATAAACTTACTGTTTGCATTTCTTTTTTATTTATTTATTTTTTTAATTATACTTTAAGTTTTAGGGTACATGTGCACAATGTGCAGGTTTGTTACATATGTATACATGTGCCATATTGGTGTGCTGCACCCATTAACTCGACATTTAATATTAGGTATATCTCCTAATGCTATCCCTCCCCTCTCCCCCCTCCCCCCACCCCTTTGTAGGGACAGTTTGCATTTCTATAAAGAATTAACCCAGTTTCAGGAAACCCTGTTGCAGCAGGGAAGGTAAACAACAGTTTCCCTGCGCACGTCTAGTTTCATTATGCACCCTGATGCTTCAAGATGTTCAGAAAAGCAGCAGCTTGGAAGAGTAAATCTATGTCTGGCCAGTGCTCAGGGCCACAGGCTCAGTAACCTTTGCAGAAAGCCAGAGGGGAAGTCTAGCTTACTGTGAAACCTTTTAAAAACATATTCACAGGCTTCCGTGAGTGCCTGTTCAGACTTTAGGAGAACATGGGCCTGGAAACACCCCATCCAGGCAGTTGAGAGGCAGCGTCTTCCTCACACCCTGTCCTTGGACGTTGGGGTGTCGGTGGACAGTCCTGGTTCTTCCACTGGAGAAAGGAGATCATGTTCATGTTTGACTTTCTTCTAAAACCTGTGCTGTGTCTTTGACTGCATGCCTGGAAGCACAAACGTTTGACTTCATGCAAAAAAAGTCCAAAAACAACTAGAAAAGTTTTGGTAATATAAGTTCATCTCTTCAAGTCCACCTTTGAAACCTGTAACATATATTTAAATACTACAGTGAAAAGGCATCTTAATATACTTTTTAAAAGCATCTGAAGTAATCTGCTAAGATTAAGTGTGTAAAAAAACATTGATTCCCTTTGAGGGCACTTTGTCCTTTGAAGAAGGGAAGGTGGGGTACAGAGGGCGCCCGGCCCAGGGTTAATGCTTCAGGCACCGGTTGGCTTCCAGGGAGCCTTGGGGCGGTCCCCACAGTAATACAGGGGCTCCTCCCAGGCCTCACTGTCTCAGGAGGTGATGAGGATGACATGAGGTAGCTGTCGATGTCCTGCAGTTTGGTTTGGCAATTCCCACATTTGCTGTGATTGATCAGTCTTCCTAAGGGATTTGTGTCTCTAGTTGCATCCAGCAGGTTTTGCTCAGATACTGAAAACGGTAGATGTAGCAGCTCACAGAGGCTCCTGTGCGTAAGAAGCCTCCTGCATCTTGGCGTCGCGATCTTGATGAGGCCTCGTGGTTATTTCACCACAGTCACTCTGGGAGAACTGCTTGATGGCGATCGCATCCCTGCCTTTGCCATCAACGAGGTCAATCTTCATTCCTTCTTTCTTCCCATCTGCAATCAAATCATCTGGTATTTTCCTTTCTTCAGACTGCAGCTCACCTTTGCTCTTCCTGGAGCTGCTTCGTACAGGGTAGAAATCCGAGAGTTTGCGAGTCTGTTGCGTTTTTCCTTGAGCTTTTTTCCGGAGTGGGGGATGGTGGGGCTCTGTGCCCTTGAAGGGCTTTCTCAGAGCTTGCTTGGCGATGCTGCATTGGTGGAATCACAAAACGAGGTTAGAGTTTTGGGAGGTTCTGCTGTTTCAGATTATTGGTTTGGAAAAGGTGCCAGGGGACTTCTGGCATGTCTGATCTTCTGTTCCGCGGACTTCCTGGTGCTCCTTATTTCATTTCCTTTCTCTTCTCCTTTCTTCGAGATTCCGGCTAATGGTTTCCTTGGCATTTGACTCGGTGATGTGTAACTGAGCTCTCTTCCCGAAGCGGGGAACGCATTCCAGAGCATTTGTTGGGGCTCAGGTAGGAATAGATCTTTGATTGCCCGGTGAATATATTCTCCCCGTCCGTGCGGGGCTCCCCGGGTCCCTCCACTCCACCATCTCCAGCCCGCGCCGTCGCTACCATCGCCGCCTCCACCGCGCGGGGCTTGGGCGTCTTTTTGCCCATAGCCCCGCCTGGCCCTCGGAGGAACCCCGCGCTCTCTCAGGAGTCGCCACCGCCGCTGTGGCAGCTGATGCCGCCGTCACTAGTGCCCCCGCGGCTCCCCCTCCCCCGGGTCCGGGCGGGGCGGCCCTGAGCACAAGACACAGGGAGGGAGGCGCAGAGCCCTGTCCTCTGCGGCCCCGCCCACTCTCCACTGCCATTGCCCACCATCCGGCGCCTGGCCCGGGGAGGGGGCTCAGTTCAGCTACTGTGGAAAGCAAAGTGGGGATTTCACAAATAACTTAAAACGGAAGTACCGTTAGACTCAGCAATCCTATTATTGGATATATACTAAAGAAACAGAAATCTTACCATAAAGAGACGTCTATGGGGGTACAGGACAGAAACCCCTCACCTCCCAGGCACCTTCTGGGCTAAGTAAGACTTGAAAATTTCCTGCGAGGCTCCCTGCATGGGGCTCCTAAGCAGGCGCTGGCTTCTGGAAGGATTAAACAGTTTTCATGAACCTAAGCCTCTCTTCTGTTGTCTTCCGTCAGATGGACAAGCATGGAGGCCAGAAAAACTTGATTCTTTGTTTTCATTTTAAACGAGAAGTTGACTTAAAAAACAAGTCGCCGGAATTGGAGGGAAAACTATTCAGGATTCAGTTTTTTTCTTTACTTCCTTACTTCCCTTCCCTTCCTCCCTCCTTTTTCCCTCCCCCCTCTCCTCCCCTTTTTTCTCTTTTCTTTCTTTCTTTCCTTCCTTCCTTCCTTTCTTTCATCTTTTCTTTTCTCCTCCTCTTCCTCCTCCTCCTCCTTCTTCTTCTTCTTTTTAGAAACACCTTTCCCTACCTAGAGACAGACTGTCATATATGGAACAGATATGCAGAAAGATTAGTTACAAAATTTATTTGAATTTATAATAAAAAGCATTAAAATTGTCCAGTGTAAAAACGTATGCAAAAGTTTTTACATTGTTGCAGATTTTTGTTTTTTTATTTGTGCTTGTTTTGGTTAAGACCAATTAAGTTCCTCTTCAAAGCTTCCTTAGTCTTTCTTGCTCTGTACACAGCCCTTCCTGCTTAATCTGTTAAGGAGCACTTGTTTCTCTGCTTAATCTGTAACTAGCAAACCTCTTACTCTTACTCTGTAAACAACCTTTCCCCGTGCCCAGACATGCCTTGTACTTCTTCTGTAAACAACCCTTCCAGCTTAGCAAAGTACAGCCTCTCCCTTCCCGCCTAATTAGCCATACTCAATTTCAAACAGTAGCCAATAGGGTTAGCTTAGACTGTGCAGTCCGACTCCAGCTAATGGGGAAAGGACACAGAAACAGGAATTGCATTAGGGATAAAAACCCCTACCCTACCCCGCTAGATGTGCTCTTGCTGTAGCAGGACGAGTCGCAGACAAAACTCCTCAGACACCTGATTAAAGAAGGAAGAGGTTTTTATTTGGCCGGGAGCGTCGGCAGACTTGCATCTTAAGAGCCCAGCTCCCAGAAAAAGAAATTCCTAGCCCCTTTAAGGGCTTACAACTCTAAGGGGTTCACGTGAAAGGGTCATAATAGATCAAGTAAGCGTGAGGAACGTGACTGGGGACTACATACATCAGCTAACAGAACAAAAAGTTTTATAGTGCTTTCTCATACAATGTCTGGAATTTACAGATAACACCAGTAGTTTTGGTCAGGGGTTAATATTATTATTATTATTATTATTATTATTTCAACCACCAGGGCCAGGTGGTGGCGCCAAGGTCGTTTAGCTATTTATCTTACTTCTGTTTCTTTCCAACTTACTGCTTTCTCCCGTCTTATAAACTAGGGAAAAGGGGAGGTTGGGGAGAAGCTGGGAAGGACAACAGAAGTGGTGGTCTCATTCCATTGCAATCAGAAGGAAGCAGGCAGCACCCTTCTGCAGAAGTAAATGTATCCTGCTGAGAAGTTTTCTAAGTGCTGGTTTTCTTTGTGGCACCAAGCACTTGTTTCTAACATCAGTGAGGGCAAAGTAATTACTAGTAGATGAGGGTAAGGGCTGAGTGAGGAGCCACTGAAGAAAGGGACTCTGTTCCCACTCTATCTCCACTGGATGTCAATCAACACACACCATTTAGTAAAAACAAGCAGGCACACAGAAACTGCAGTATGCTTGTACACCTACATCAGATACTTTCTGAACAGTAAAGAAATGGGGGTCGAGTGTGGCGGCTCATGCTTGCAATCCCAGCACTTTGGAGGACCGAGGCGGGCAGATCCCCTGAGGTCAGGAGTTCGAGACCAGCCTGGCCAACATGGCGAAACCCTGTCTCTACTAAAAATACAAAAATCAGCTGGGTGTGGTGGTACACATCTGTAATCCCAGCTACTACTCCAGAGGCTTAGGCAGGAGAATCGCTTGAATCCCGGAGGTGGAGGTTGCAGTGAGCCAAGATGGTGCCACTGCACTCCAGCCTGGGCGACAGAGCCAGACTCCTCTAAAAAAAAAAAAAAATTAGAAGAAAGAAAGAGAGAGAGAAAGAGAGAGAGGCAGAGAGAAAGAAAAGAAAGAGAGAGAGAAATGGGGAAGGAGAAAGCAAAGGATAGAGAGAAGGATACTCTACCAGTCTCTACCAATCAGGTTATGATGGAACCATATAGTGTTTTTCACATGAGAATGTCTTCTTGGTCTGTGGGGACAGAGTTCTAAGGTAAAGTAGCAGGTGTGTTCTTAGTAGACACCTTGTCTGCTGCTGGAACACATACATTCTATCTTTGTTCCCCATTTCCAGCTGTGCAGGTGTGTCTGTTTTACTGATTGCTGCTCATAAAACTGGAATCTGGTCTTTCTCATGAACAAACCCTGTCATTCAATGTAGGCTTCCACTAATTCACTAAGTGATATGTGCCTCCTTCCTTTCAGCTGCAGTCCAGCACCATCCTACCTGCTACCTTCAAATACACAGGATCATTGTCCTTAGTTTGGTTTGTTTGTTTGTTTGTTTGTTTGTTTTTTGAGACAGAGTCTTGTTCTGTCTGTTACCCAGACGGGAGTGCAGGGGCACAATCTCGGCTCACTGCAAGCTCCGCCTCCCAGGTTCACGCCATTCTCCTGCCTCAGCCTCCCTTGAGTAGCTGGGACTACATGTGCCTGCCACCATGCCTGGTTAATTTTTTGTATTTTTAATAGAGACGGGGTTTCACCGTGTTAGCCAGGATGGTCTCGATCATCTGACCTCGTGATCCGCCCACCTCCGCCTCCCAAAGTGCCAGGATTACAGGCGTGAGCCACCGTGCCCCGCCTGTCCTCAGTCTTGATTCAAACATTTCCTTGGCCCCAGTGGAGCCTGAAAGCTTCAGCTTCACAAAATTTCCTGTGAGGCTCCCTGTAGGGGGCTCTTAAGCAGGCACGGGCTTCGGAAAGGATTAAACATTTTTCATGAACTTAAGCCTCTCTTCTGTTGTCTTCCGTCAAACAGACACACATGGAGGCTAGAAAAACTTGATTCTTTGTTTTCATTTTAAACAAGAAGTTGACTTAAAAAACAAGTCGCCGGAATTGGAAGGAAAACTATTTAGGATTCAGTTTTGTTTCTTTACTTCCTTACTTCCCTTCCCTTCCTCCCTCCTTAGAGGTCCTAAGTCTGTGCCAGACTAGCAAACTAGCAAGCCAGTAAGGAGGTGGTAGAGCTTTGCTAGTGTTTTTATTACCATTCCTACAGCAACAGCAGCAGCAACAACAACTACTGCTTCTAATAGTGGTAATAACGATAGTAATGATGAATAACAACAGTAATTGTAATTGTTGATGTTTAGTTTATATATTTATAATTGACAATGTTCTATAATTTACTTTTAGTAACTTTATGGCATGTTACTTTTGGCATAAACCTCTGGACCCCTCCACATTCCACCTTAGAGATGAATTTCACCTATGGACCTATGGCTGCCCACCTGCTGGTGTGGGCCCTCTCTCCCCTCCACCCCTAGACCTAATATCTGGTTGACCTTCTGAGAAAACATAGTAGCCATGGCACTCATATAATCCATTTGATAACTTCCTGGAGTGGTTACATCTGCTGCCCGCCAGTGGTAGCCCACCACACCTCATGTTGGTTGACCTGGACTGGGCAAAGAGGAGCATCTCTAGGGAGGCTCAGGTCTGACCTTCTCTCCTCCATCATAGAGAAGGGATCTAAGCATGGACAGAGGAAGCCTTCCAGACCCACTCATACTCACTATTACCTGGCCTGTGGCCACCCCTAAAACAGGGGTGGGATGGCAGCTCCAACCACTTCCAAAATCCATTCCAGCCAGTAAGCAAGCCCAAGGAAAGTGGAGTAGAGGCAAGACACCCCCTGTCCCCTAGCCTTGGGGTGCATTGGTCACCTTCAAAAGCCCACAGGGTAGGTGGGGCCTCCAGTCCACTCTGCTGGCACAGGTAAACTATCGCATCAATACTGCAGGATTCACAGCAGGACAGTGATGAACATTGTTCCCCACACAGGGTGGAGAAAGAAAGAAAGGATGAACCTTGGCTGGGTGCGATGGCTTATGCCTATAATCCCAGCACTTTGGGAGTCCCAGGAGGGTGGATCACCTGAGGTCAGGAGTTTGAGACCAGCCTGGCCAACATGGTGAAACTCCGTTTCTACTAAAAATGAAAAAATTAGCCAGGCATGGTGGTGTGCGTCTGTAATCCCAGCTACTTGGGAGGCTGAGGCAGGAAAACCACTTGAACTGGGGAGGTGGAGGTTGCAGTGAGCCGAGATCGCACCATTGCATTCCAGCCTGGGCAACAAGAGAGAAACTCTACCCACCTCCAAAAAAAGTATGAACTTTAGGAGCGCCCTTGAGTACTGTGGGACAAACACTTACGACAATGATTTCAATAAATATATCAGAGTGAGGGAGCTGCTCTACTATGTAGGAAACCTCTACCCAGGAACAGTTTGTCTCTGAAGGGTTAACACCAGGCTCCGCAAGAACATGCATTACCTGATGGAGTGCCAACAGGACCACACTTTTTTTTTTTTTTTTTTTGTTAGCAGTTCTGATGAGCAAACAGAAAGGCTTGACCCTTTATCATGTACATGGTTCCTTGGGTCTAGTGGGTAGACTTAGATTTCACAGTGGGGCCAAAAGTTATGACTGTTTTTTCTCCGTGGTCTGTAACTGCCCTGCAAGCGTGGAGAAAAAAAGGTCTACTCTGCCATGGGTGGGGCAGGAACTGGTGGTTTGAACCATGAAGTGCACTTGTGAATCATGTGGCCTTGGGGTAGCTGGTAGAAACGTAGGACATAAACAGCCTTTTTCTCTTGGTTTGGGGTGTCAGGAAATGGGGTCTCAGTGCTTCAGTCATTTCAGGGTATGTGTTGGGGCCTCTAGGGCTCAAGGATGGGATGTTGCTGATTTACCGTGCAATACCAAGTACCCGGCATCTAAGGGATATAGATTGTGTGTTGAGAGGAGAGTTATAGAAATTGTTTGGAAATAGCTATGCTCCTGCTGTTGTTGAAGTGACAAAGAAGTGGCTGGCTGTTTCTGGGTTGGGGTGGAATGTCCAGAGCCCTGGGGACCAAGTATCATTGGAGGACTTCCATTCAAGTTCTATACGTTCTTGCAATTGCTAAACTTCAGAAAACAGAGGCGATAAAACTTTTTGTACCTGGTCTGGCCTTAGAGATCCACAGCCTCTCATCAATGACCCAAACTGCCCCATACTGGACACTCATCTATTACCATATACAAAAATCAACTCAAGATGGTTCAAAGACTTAACTCTAAGACCAGAAACCATAAAAATTCTAGAGGATAACTTCAGAAAAGCTCTTTTGGAAATTGGTTTAAGCAAATAATTTATGACTGAGACCCCAAAAGCAAACACAACCAAAACAAAAATAAGTAAATGGAACCTAATTAAACTAAAAACCTTCTGAATAGCAAAAGAAATAATCAGCATAGTCAACAGACAATAAACAAAGTTAAAGAAAATATTTGCAAACTATACATCTGACAAAGAACTAATATCCAGAATCTATAAGGAACCCCCAAAAATTAGCAAGAAAAAAACAAATAATCTCATCAAAAAGTAGATGAATAGACAATTCTCAAAAAAAGATATACAAAGAGCCAACAAACATATATAAAAAAGCTAAGCATTACTAATTATCAGGGAAATGCAAATTAAAACCACAATGAGAGATCACTTTAGTCCTGCAAGAATGGCCATAATTAAAAAATAAAAAATAAATAAAAATAAATGTTGGCGTGGTTGTGATGAAGAGGGAACACTTTTACACTACTGGTGGGAATGTAATCTGGTACAACCACTATGGAAAACGGTATGAAAATTTCTTAAAGATCTAAAAATAGAACTACCATTTGATCCAGCAATCCCTCTATGGGTACCTACCCAAAAGAAAAGAAGTCATTATATGAAAAAGACACATGTGCACAAAGTATGAAAAACTTTTACTTGTTACAGTATTAGTAAAAAAAGTGTTCTGGCAGGAACTAAAAAATGTCCAATCATTTATTAACTGAATGTCTATTTAATCTTATTAATATACTGCATACATGACAAGCTAAACGTCAAAACCAGATAGTTCAAAAAATTTGATTAAATAATGGATAATAATTTTAGCATTTTCTTGTTTTACCTCAAGCAGATATTGAACCCATTCTCATTGATTCATGCTCCTTACTTTAAACATGATGATTACATGCTGGAAAAAACTAGATTTTCTGGATTATCATTTTTGTATTTATTCAATGAGGCTTTTGAGGGAATCAGTACTGGGCCTGGACAGGAAGAAATCATGGTTCCCATGAATAAAGGTGAACAAATAAAATGGATTTAATTTTGCTGTAACTTTGGACATTTATCTCAACTATCTGGGCTAAACAACTGACTGTTTTCTTCTATATACCAAAAATAGGCATTTTGTATAGCAAAAGGCCAGTTTCACTGCAGGGAGCCTTGGGAAAAGGGAAACAGAGAGAGGGAGGATCCTGGGGCCTGAAAGATGAGGTTAGTAATCTGGCCTTCCCTGAAAACAGTGCCCCAAAATACAGCACCTTTAAACAATAAATTATTAATATCTCACAATTTGTTGGAACTGGAATAGGGGCACAGCTTTGTTGGGTGTCTCTGACTCAGGGTCTTTCATGAGGCTGAAGCTGAACTGAGGGAGAATTTGTTTTCAAGCTCATTCATGTGGCTATTGGCAGAATTCAGTGTAGACTGAGAGCCTATTTTTCTTTGTCTATTGGCCTTGTCACTCCTTCAGTTCTCTGCCATCTGGACCCATACACCCCTATGGGCAACTCATAGCATCAACATTGGAGCTTGCTTCTGCATTGTGAGGAATACAACAGAGAGACCCAGAGAGATACAGAGACAGGAACAGAGACTGAGGGAGCAAACACAAGACAGCATGAGTAGAAGAAAAATTACAACGTTTTCTTATATAATCCTGGGAGTCGTGAGAGACTGATGGTCTATTTTCTCCCACATTTATATCTTGAAATTGTAACCCTTAATGTAATGATATTAGGAAGTAGGAGATAATTAGGTCCTGAGGATGAAGTCCTCATGAATAAGATTACTGGCTTTATAAAAGGAATCTCAGAGAGATTTATCGTTCTCTCTACCAGGTGAGGTACAACCTGAAGTTTGCAGTCGGCAATTCAGAAGAGCTCTCACCAAAGGCTGACCATAGTGACATCCTGATATTCAACTTCCAGACTCTGCAACTATAAGAAATAAAATTTCATTGCTTTTCAGCCATACAGTCTATGGTTCTTTGCTATGGCAGCCTGAAGTTTGAGGTGTTATCCTACCATTTATCTTATATTTTGTTGGTCAGAAGTGAGTCACTAACGTCTTCATGCTGGGAGATTTTATGCAGCTGCTCACCTTATATATCAAGGTGAGGCACATGGGTCTAATTCTAAATATAAGGAGAAAACACCAGAAGGCTTAATGTCAGAAAATGGCAATATTTGAATTTCATTTAATTTCAACATCTCATGGCACAAAATTAAAAATAAGGCACAGAGAGAAAATGACTCTCCCAAGATCACACTGCTGGGCCCCAGGCCTGTTTAAATTATATATCATGCCACCTCCCATCCCTTATGGTGATTTTTGCATCTTTAAGTTTGCGCATTATCTACTTGTGATGCCATACCATGGGTTTTATAAGTTTTACCTCATATAAACCTGATGAGTTTCCCAGGAAGAAGATTCTAGCATTGTTACCATTATGCATGTTGGGTGACAGAGAAGGTCCTGAAACACACACTGACTTGTCTAAGGTCACAGAAATAGTAAGACAAGATGCTCTGACCCAGGTCTGTCTCAAACCTGGGTCCTCGACCACATCCAGCTCTTCTCAGGAAGCTGAGAAAGGGACTAGGGGCTGGGTTCTCATAATTGTGAACAGGTGAGGAGTTTACATGGGAAAGGAGGGTGAGCAGTCAGGGGCCCAGCAGGGCCTGTGGGTCGGTCTTGTTGAAGGAAGGAGCCCAGGTGATGGAATCTTGAAGTGACCTCACTTCCTTAGTTACAGACTCCAAGAGAATTTAGAACTCTGGTAAACTGGGACCCTCATTTTAGAGATATCCCTGTGTTTAGTAAGAAGACTCTGAAGACAGCAAGATGTTTTCCTGCTGTGGATTTCTGAGGCTCTCACCTCAGGGAGGCTTGAACTGACAGCATTTTCTTATGACGTAGACATTGGCTCATTCGTCATCCCTGGCTCTTCTGGAAAGGGGCACCCACAGGTAACAGAAGGCCATGCAGGGCAGGCCCATCCAGGTCAGGCCCCACCTTTGATATCATCTGGGCAGCCCTACACCTCTCCTCAGCACCATGTCTTGTGGGAAAGAAAGAGATAATGGGTCCTTTTCTGACAGGAGCAGGTTTCCAGCTGTTGAGAAGCTAACACGTCTGTCAAATTTATACCCCAGGTTATGGCTGGCAGGATAGAAAGTTGAGTGCTGGGGACCACCTTTATCTGTTCAGATGTTTATTCAAAAACTTTAAGCTGTCATCTGGTTTTCTCCCTGGCAGGAGGTCAATGCAAATGTTCCTTTGTGCCTGATCTAGGGGGCAGAATTTCTAACAGGGGTGTCCCCTGTGGGGAAAGCCAGGCATGCCACTGACAACTCTTGGCCAGGCTTCTAGGCACTCTCTTTGCTGAGCTCCATGCAGGAGATCCATGAGGAGCTGTTTGATGAGTCCAGCTACTTTATCTCATTGGACAAAGAGCAGATAGATGCACCATGCCAACAACCATGGGCAGAGCTGGTCTGGGGTGAAAGTGGGCACAGTGGGGTCTCCAAAGAGACCCAAAAGACCATAGAAGGCCCAAGATCCAGACCCAAATATGAGGACTCCCTGGAAAATGTTTTACAGCTTTTTCAATTAAGTGTCCCACAATTCCTTCCCAAAGGAATCTGGCGTCCATTAGTCCATAATAGCAACTTAGGTGCCCAGTCACCAGTCATATACTTGTAGGAATATCAAAGAAAACACTTTTGTGCTGTTTTTACTTTACACTAGGCCACAAGTGTCTTTGCAGGTTGCTACTATGTTTGTTGTTTTAACTACCCACCCCAGATACCTCCTGCAGCAGGCAGCTTCAATGCCTTCTCTGCCAGAACTTTTCTAAGATTTAAAAATGTACACTGTTACTAGAGAAGGGTTTTATCCAAATAGCGGAGCTTAAACAGAAAGGGTCTTATGTTACTCTATGCATTAGTCATCTCACAGAACTCATCCCTGTGGCCCCATCAGGGCAGGAGCTGTGCCCTCATATGTCTTCATAATATTTCATAAGAGAGAGCCTTTTTCTCAGTAATTTAGCTTTTTAATGCTGATGGAGTCTGACATAATAAATTCTATTTCCATTTCACTTATGCTTCAGGGAACATCTTACGTGTGTCCTAATAATAGGCTATGAGAGTTTGCTATGGCTTCCATAATACAGTAGCACAGGCTGAAGTGCTTTAACAACAAAAATTGAGTTTCTCACAGTTCTGGAGGCTAGAAATCCAACCTGAAGCTGGTGGCTAGGTGTTTTCTCTGAAGCCTGTCCTTGGCTTGCAGATGATCATCTTCTATCTCTGTGTCCATAAGATCTTCTCTTGTGCTTTTCTGTGCCCTGACTCCTCTTCCAATGAGGGCCCCAGTCATGTTGAATTAGGATGCGTCCCAATGAATTCACTTAACCTTACATTTGCAGAGACTATATGTTCAAATATAGTCACATTCTGAGGCACTAGGTGTTAAAACATGAAAGTATAAATTTTGGGAAGGGAACACAATTTAGCTCATAACATGTACTAATCCCTGGTAGATGACAGTCTCCCAGGAAAGAAATGACTCAGTGAAAGAATAGGCATGTGTAAAGTGTGAATAGCTAAAGCTGGATTGTGTTCCAGAAGGGCTGTGACAGGTACACTGCCAACAGGAGTTTCTGAATGTATCTGCCATTTTGGATCCAGACTCCCCTGGATGTAAACCTTCTTTGAATTATTTGACAAGCTGGTATCATTGTGGCAAAGAAAATTATGTTTCTATTTCCACTTTTCCAACTGGTATGTTTGAGTTACCTTTCAGTTGTTTTATTCTTATTTGGGTTTTCTGTTTACTGAGTTATCTCCTCAGATCCTTGGCCCTCTGATGGGCTTTCTCCAACCCTGGAGTTTTCCATCATGGACACTTTTGCCAGGTGTGGGGTTGCTGTAGCTGTTTCTCTCCCTTTGAGGTTAGAAAACCCAGTTATGTTGCTTTAAGTCCAAAGGGTTGTGCTAGGGTTTCTTGCCCTGTGCCCTGTCTTTAAAACAGAGAGAAAATGTGGCTTCCCCATGCCCTTCCCCTTTATGTCAGGAACAGACTGAGCCTCAGGTAGCTTAGAAGAAATTTCATGCAACCCTCACCGTGGAAGATTCTCATTCTGACCCATGTGTTTTGGAGCAGCCATTTGATATCACAAAGCCTGTGTTTTCTTATTTCTACATTGAGAATGATTTTTGGGAACTCTCTGGAATAGTGCTCTCCATAAAGATTATTAATACAGGAGAGTGCTATTGTTCTACAGCTGATACAGTATGATGAAGATGCCTTGAAGTTATTGATGGATTAATTATTCTTTACCTCCACATCAAATTCGACATTGGAAACCTAAAAAATTCTTCACCATGGACATCTATATCCTCCACATGTACAAGTCTCCAAAGGATGGGGACCTCCTGGTCTGAGCCACACATTCCAGTCCTCTGGTGTTTCATGGTCTCATCACTGACTGTATGTTCCTTCTTGTCCCCCCTACACAGCCACCCAAGTAAAAATATGAGTCTATCCCGAATCTAGAGATTTGAATGAAGCTGACCCCCAAGCCAGGCCCAAGAGAGAAGCTGATGCAGTCCCTGGCAGCAGCCTTCCGGGGTCAAACTATCTTCTTCTTTACCATTTTCTTGAACTTTTACCAGGACTTCACCACCCCTCCACAGTTTCAGTAGGCAAGCATTTGTTTTCTCCAAGGCACAGTGGTGACTCTGCCAGCTACTGTGTCTCAGAATAACAATGCATCTCTATCAGCCTCAGTTTCCATCTCTGAAGAGAATTGTACAATGAACCTCATATGGTTTTTGTGAGGAATGAATGACATAGAACATGAAAAGAGGATCCCTAGTGCCTGGCTTAGTGGAAAGGATTCTGGGCATGCTCTGGTTATTCATATTTATATATTTTTTTCTGTTCTTTCACCCAAGAGGCTTTTTCTCATGTCTCAATGATTCATGTCCCTCTATAATTGGAAAAGCATAGAGAAGACAAACTTGTTCTTACATTTGTAAAGGACAATTGAGCTTCATTTTAGCTGGACTTTGTCCTTGACCCAGAGAGAATGGATATCCCTGGGTGCTGAGAAAGTCACAGTCAGATATATCTAAAGAGGTGGGAGTTAGGGCTTATGTATTCATCACGTACATATTAAGCACTTTTTCAGACACTTGGCATAATTCAATGAAGAAAGCAGATGACAGTTCCTGGGCCTCAATTTATTTTATGGAGTCAGACACCCACAGTAGACTGTAAGCAGGTCATTTTGACCGAATGTGAGATATGATGCCCTTATACCCTCCTGTAGGTATGGATGCACGTCTCAGCTTCTGATCAGAAAGACACACCACAGGACCAAGTATAACGTTTAAATATATGAATAAATTTTTTTCAAAGTAACATCCCTTCATGAAAAAAACTCTCAACAAATTAGGTATAGAATAAATTCACCTAAACCAATTAAAGGTCATGTATTACAAATAAACAGCTAATAATATATTAAATGAGACAAAGTTGCAAGCTTTTTCTATAAGACATGGAACACAACAAGAATGCCCACTTTCATCAATCTTATTCAATACAATACTCTATATCCAAGCCAGAGAAATTAGAGAACAAAATCGAAGGCATACAGATTGGAAACGAAGTTAACTTGTCACTCTTTGCAGACCACAGAATTTTATATAGAAAACCTTTAAAACTCCACTAAAAAACTGTTAGATCTAATGTAGAAATGTAGTAAACTTGCAAGAGATAAAATCAACATACAAAAGTCAATAGGGTTTTTATACACTAACAAGAAACTATGTAAAAGTATTTGAAAAAGAAATCAAGAAAACAATTCCATCTATAATACATACAAAAAGTATACTCAGAAATAAATTGAATCAAAAAGTTAAAATCTCTACATTAAAAGCTAAAAAAAGCTTTAAAAATTGAGGTCAAAAATTAAATAAAAACAAATGGAAAGATGTCCCTTATTCATGAATTTCTAGAATTAATATTGTTTTAATGTCTGTATTACACAAGATAATCTACAGATTTAATGTAATTCTTATCAAAATATCAGTGACATACTTTACAGACATAAGATAAAAATTCCATAATTTATATGATACAATAAAGGCCCTGAAGAGTCAGGGTAATATCAGCTAAAAAAAAAAAAAGTGCAAACATTAAATTACTTGACAATGAAACATGGTACAAAGCTATAGTATCCAAAACAGTATGGTATGGGCATAAAAACAGACACATAGTTCAATGAAGCAAAATAAAAAGCTCAGAAATTCATGCATTTATAGCTAATTGATTTTAGATGAAGGTAACAAAAATACACATAAAGAATGACAGTCTCTTCAATAAATAGTGTTGGGAAAACTGGGTATTCACACAGAGAACAATAAAATAACACCTTCATTTTACACCATATATAAAAATTAACTCATAATTTATTAAAAACTTAAATGTAAGACCTGACACTCTGAAACTGCTGCCAAACAAAACAAAACAAAACAAAAAATCAAAAAATCATGGGTGGAAGTCCCATGACATTGGTCTGAGCAATGAGATTTTGAATTTAACCTCAAAATTCCAGGGAACAAAACTAAAAATAAACAAATAAGATTACTTCTAACTAGGTCAGGCATGGTGGCTCACATCTGTAATCTCAGCACTTTGGGAGGAGGAGGCTGGTGGATCACCTGAGTTCAGGAGTTTGAGACCAGCCTGGCCAACATGGCAAAACCCTGTCTCTACTAAAAAAATACAAAAATTAACCAAGCGTGGTGGTGCATGCCTGTAATCCCAGCTACTGGGGAGGCTAAGGCAGGAGAATCACTTGAACCTGGGAGGTGGAGGTTGCAGTGAGCCAAGATCATGCCACTGCACTCCAGTCTGGGCAATGGAGTGAGACTCCATCTCAAAAAATAAATAAATAAATAATTAAATAATTAAAATAGATAAAGACTACAAATATAAAAAATACTGAAGAACAATTAGCATAGGTAATTGTACAGAAGTACTAAAAGTATGATAGAAAAGAAATGTATTTAAAAATATTCACTTCTGAGTTAAGTTTGTAGATGTAGACACCTGACAAAGAGTTGCTCCTACACTACACAAACAAAAAATCTGGAGAAACTGCAAATGAATGAATGGCTTGTTCTGTGTCATTTAGAGACCTGAATTCACAGGGAAGACAACAAACCCAACATCAGGGGATGCAGAAGCCTGCAGGTAATGGAGGCCCCAGGCTTTTATGTGCACCAGAAAGACCATGTACACTGGTAAAATTAAACCAAAACTTTTGAAGTAGTACCTGGTGTCTGTGTGTGTGTGGGTGAAAGAGAAGGTGAAACCCTGGAGTCTACAGACATAAGGTTTACAGCTTTGTTAGAGTCTTTCTAGCAACCCTACAAGGCCTGTCAGGGAGGATGAGGTAGAATCCTGAGAATGCTTCCCCAACAATGCTGATGGGGAGGGACCACTATCCCACCCACTGCTACAACTCTGGAGACATAGCTCTCCCACCTCTCCTATAGAATACAAGGCCCAGTGTGCAGTGTGAGAGCATCCAAACATAAGCCAGAGGGAACCGTGAAAAAACTCACAGCAGCTGATGGTGGAGAAACAAGGCCAATATCCACATCTCCGCACGGATGCATCTTCCATAAAGAAACTGAAGCCTAGCCAGGCGCGGGGCTTATGCCTATAATTCTAGCACTCTGAGAGGCCGAGGCGGGCAGATTAATTGAGCCCAGGAGTTCAAGACCAGCAATATGGTGAAACCTTGTCTCTACAAAAAATACAAAAAATAACTGGGCATGGTGGCACATGCCTGTAGTCTCAGCTACTTGGGGGGCTGAGGCTGCAGGATCGCTTAAGCCCAGAAGGTCGAGACTGCAGTAAGCCGAGATTGCGCCACTGCACTCCAGCCTGGGCGACAAAGTGAGACCCTGTCTCAAAACAACAACAACAAATAAACTAAACCGTTAATTTACCGGGCACTGTTGCAGACCCACTTCCACTGGGAGTTAGAAACATGGACTAGGAGCCTCTCTACTACTGGGGGAGAATCGGAAATGTGCTTGTGTCCCTGCATTGCATCTACAGACGGGCAGGAAAATCTTTAAACATCAGTAACCACACACCCCAGTTGACAGTGCTGTCTGAGGCTTCAGAACAACAGAGAGATCCTCACTCCCTCAACCCCTGCCACCAAGTTAAAAAACATGGAGTTGGCTGGGCACAGTGGCTCACGCCTGTAATCCCAGCACTCTGGCAGGCCGAGGCAGGTGAATCACCTAAGATCTGGAGTTCAAGACCAGCCTGGCCAACGTGGTGAAACCCCATCTCTACTAAAAATACAAAAAGTAGCCGAGTGTGGTGGTGGGTGCCTGTAATGCCAGTTACTCTGAAACTGAGGCAGGAGAATCGCTTGAACCTGGGAGGGGGAGGTTGCAGTAAGGTGAGATTGTGCCATTGCACTTCAGCCTGGATGACAAGAGCAAGACTCCATCTCAAAAAAAAAAAAAAAAAAAGGAGTAAAAATGACAGTAAAATACAGCTGTGCATGAGACCATCTCTGATAAAAGGCACAAAAGGAAGGCACAGCAAACCTGGGAGATATTGGCAAAGTATCCTGAAAAGGATTTGAATTCCCTGGTGCTCAGAAGGTTATTACTGCCATAACAAATTTCAGTCCCAGTCTACCTCTCATCTACATGACCACAAACCCCTACTCTAAGGCCTATCTGAGGGAAAACTGCTCATCAATAACCTAAAAACTATTTACCCCCAATATACTGTTTTATACAACATATACTACTGCTTTTAACAAAAATTACAAGCCAAGCCATACTATTTTGTCAAATAGAAATGGAATAATTTAAATACATATTAATATACAATGTATGAGTTAAATATTAAATTAGACTGAGTTGATGACGAGAGGATTAGTGAACTGGATTAGTGAATTGGACCATCGAACAGAATGAATGTAGCCATACAGTAAGAGAAACAAAATAATAGCAATATGGATGTAATTATACGTATATAAGTAACAGAATGAGAAGAAACAAAGCACAATTATTTTACTTAAGTCCATATAAATAATAAATCACACTAATAAAATAATTATTTTCAAATTTCTAAAATTAAAAACCAGACATAAACTCATAAATGCAGAAGTGTGTTGTGTCTAAAAGAGAGCAATAAAGGAAGATATTTTACAAAATAACAGTCAAACTGCATAACACCAAATAGAATGAAGACAATTAAAAGCCATGAGAAGGAGAGATAACCTACAAGGTGAGAGTAAAATCTCCACAGCCCGTATAGACCCAGAAAACTGAGAAATATATATTAAGAGTTCTGAAAAAAAGTTATTGTTCAACCCATAATTGGATACATAGTTAGCATATTTTTAATAAATAAAGGTAAACTAAATTATCTTAAAAAGTAAAAAAAAAAAAAGAAAGAGAGAGGGAGAAAGGGAGAGAGATTGTATTTACCAACAGGAGCTTCTTGAGTGTACACTTCAAGAAGGTAGAAAAGTTGTCTTATAGAAAAATTAGAGAATCAATATTAAAGATAAAGAACTTGTAGACACAGGAGACTCTAAGGGTGGACATTGAATTCAAGAAACCACTAAGTCTTTGGCAGCATAGGTTTCAAAAGAATTTAGATAGATTAAAAGTGTCATTAAATTATATATCAAGCCATCTACTTCTTGGATAATTTAACTAATGTCAAAATAATCTATTTTTCAGACTTTTTATAATTAATTTATGAAAAATTTATATTTATATCGCACATTATGCAAAATTTTGATTATTCTTTTATCTGAACTAATAAGTGTAAAAGGGCTGACAGTGGAATAGAAACTGCCCACAAGCCTCTGGACACTGACAATGACTGAGTCATAAGCCAATAATAGAGCTGAGGAGGATGAGATAATAAGGTCCACCCAGTACATGACCACAAAGCAACTCACCAGCAGCAGGATGGTCTGGGTGGCCATTTTCTCTGGGGAGGATTTTGGAGACAGGTTGGTTCTATGAAGGTATTGGGATCGTCTCTGATGCCTGGACAAGAGAATTACCATGTATGCACTTGAGAGCAGTATGATTGCTACAAAGAAGACATTCATAAGCAGTGGCAGCATGAAAGACAGGCTCCTGATAATGTAGCTTATGGAAGACAGTGAGTTGTATTTGCTGATACTTAGCACATCGGTCTTGGTCCCATTAGAAGAAGCCACAATGGAGGAGAGCAGGTTACTACTGAGAGACAAACTGAGAACCCATAGGAAGAAGAAGGAGTGAAAGATGTAACCTGTGAACTTCTGTTTAATTGTTGCAGACCAGGAGGTGCCAGGGCTGATGGCGACAGCCTGGAGCATGCTCAGGAGGCAGGTGGTGCAGATGGAGAGGCTCCTCATCACCCTGTGCATGTAGAAGAATGCCTTACACTTGAAGTCACTCTGAAAATACAGTGACTCAAACAGGTCTGGAGATGCCAAGAAGACCACAATGAGGAGCATCACTAAGTGGACAAGGGCCAGTTGACGGGTGATGAGGTCAGTGGGCTTAGGCCTCTGATCCTGAAGGAGTGAGAAGATTCGGAAGAATAGGAGGAAGTTGTTGTCTGTGAGTCCAATACCAGCTTGAAAAAGAAGGGCGATTGTTAGTAGTACCTTAAGTGGAACATGGTCCTTTTAATGATGAAGGGGAATTATATTTTATATATCTGAAAAAAAGCAATAGACCTCTTATCATCAATGTTAGTTATTGTATAGTCAAAATTATTACCAACCTTATCATTTTAATTTTACCCATTTATCTTGATTAACCCTGACTATCTCATATAAAATTTTTAAATGCAGTCTGAGTATTATATTTTGTAACAAATAACTCATATATATATCAAATATCAACACATCCACCATCACACCTATGTAGGGTGCACATTATCTATACTCATATAGTACCTGTGGCTCACTCCTCAAAAAGCATTTCTTTACTTTCTGTATTTTTTGTTTAATTTTCACCACCCATAATAACATGCATATAAAATAAATCATGGATGCTTTTACAACTGAATTGAGGTAAACTTTGTGCTAATGGAAAAAGAATCACCAAAAATTTTTTGAAAAAAGTTGCAGTGAATCGATCCAATATCCCATCACTCTAATGCTTTTCTTATTGCCTCCCTGTATCATATTTAAGTACCCTTCTAATTAGATAAGGCTTCTGCTAATGATGAAGATAATCTATCATGAAGTCAGATGCTTATTAACCTTGACACCATCTGTACTTAATTTTCCTTTGTCATATTAGCTAAGATATTCACAGGATCTGGGGTTTAGGATGTGAACATTGCTGTACTAACTGTATCTTTTCAAAATGGTCCTGGTTCTCTTGAAGCTTAGTTTTAATATGGTACTCCTTATCTAAACCCTCATCATCTCAGAAAGGAATTACTAAAAACCCTGCTTTCAATTTTCAAGAGAACGAACAACACATTTCTCAAGTTTATGGCGTCCATAATTTTACATTAAAATGTTTATGTGAAGATCTTTTTCTTGAGCCTTCACTTAATACATAAATACCCTCCCATGCCTTCAAAAACACTTTGCTCTTCAATAGTAAAGGGAATTTTCATCATATGTTAATTGAAAGATCTCTGTATCAAAATAATTTTTCTGAAATTTTACTGAAAAATTTGAAAATTGTTCTCTTGTTATTTGCTCTGGATGCTGGCATTATTATTTTATTAAATCAATTTAATACTGGTGTAGAACAATTCAGCTGTATAATACTGAAACAAAATCTGTAGGCACTCTATTTTTCTTCTGAGATGTAAAAGTGTTCAATTGTTTTCAAGGTCACTTAAAACTACACTGGTCCCTAAGTGTAAATACGTAAGGCAGTGCAGATTATGTGATAGTCTGTGTTTTTGGCTCATACTCAGAAAATAATGGTTGAGGTAGACATTGCTCTAAGACCACTTGATGCATATGAGTTTACCAAAAAAATTGCAGCAAATAATTTTTACTTTTTATCCAAGCACTTAATCTATTACAGGGACATATTTATTTCAACTTACAGAAACAACCAATTGATAGTTCTCAACAATATACATTTGCACCCTCAGCTCAGTTGGAATCTGTTGCCATATTGTATTCAGGAGAAACACCGGAAGAATATCGACAGAAAGTCTTAATGATCTTCACATTATAAGGTTCACAATCCAGTACAAGTAAAGCAAAATTTGAGTATGAATCACTAACATACATGGAATTATTTAATAACTATGGACCAGAATCTTTTTATTATTATTCTTCAGGTATTGTAGATTATCTAACAAAGAGAGAGAATAAATGTAATAGAAAAAGTAACATAAATAATAATTTTAATATTTTCTCTTTTTACCCCAAAGACATCCCTCTCACCATTTTTCATTCATGCCCCTACTCTGTAAATGACTCTCATGTGACCTTCTACTCAATGGGACTCTAGGTCATTGGTGCTGAGCCCGGACACCGAGGAGGACTATGATTCTTATGGATTGAGATCAACAGATAAAGTATAAGAGTATTAAATATGAATTTCACATAAGTAAAAAAGTGAGTATATGTATGTAATATATAATAATAGTTATGCGTAGGAATACTACATGCAAATGTTTAAATATTTTATAGTCATATTAAAAAGTTACTTGTTTTCTTTCTGAATATTAAACTTAACTGTATGCTCTGTATTTTTATTTGCTGAGTCTGGCAATTGCAACATAAAATAATCATGAGATCTGAAAACATGGTATGCCACTGAGAGAAATTAAACAGAAGAAAAAAATCCATGAGGTCATATAGGTTGATCTGAGTGTAGGAATCGGGTCCTATATGATGCAGTACACACTTAGAAATCTAAATGCAAATCTCAGCACTCACTATGAGATCTGGCAACCAGCTTGCCTTTGGGTTGATGGTGAAGCCCCTGAGCACTCTCAGAAGACAGATAATACAGATAAAGTTCATCGTCATTATTCTCACTTTCATCTCAGGATATTCTTAATACTGTAAGCCCCAAAGGAAATGCACAATCGTGGATGTTAGGGAAAACAACAGTTTTCAATGGACCAGTAACCAAAGGCTGATTATAAGGTCAACGGCCTTGATCAGACATCAGAAGAAAAGATTGTCATGAGAGAAAGAAGCTATTCACAAACCTGTCACTGTTTTGCATTACAGAATATGTTGTTTTGGACAAGATAAAGTTTGATTAAATCTATTTTTTCATTTTTTTCATTATTATAATAATATTTACTATTTAGAATTGTATTTTTTAATGATATGTTTTAATAGTTTTTTTACATTCTTCCTGACATATATTTATGCTTAAAAATCCATATCAGAAAATAAATAACACCTTGTTTTATTTTTACTAGTTTAATAATTCTCATCAATTTCACCATATTCTATGAACAGTGTCCTAAAACATATTACTGGCCATCAACTATGATTATAAAGAATGAAGTGATTATGAGAATTGCACATGACCTAGTTGGCAGGGCAGTAGGTCTTTTTATTCACTGGCAATATTTGGTAAACTGACAAACACTGCTGGCAACATCAGAAAAGGGAGTCACCTTTTCCAGCTAAAACAATTTTTAGTAACCATCATTTGTGTAATGTACAAATGTACATTCAAAAGAATGATTCTGGCAAGTTCCAGATACCATTGAGAAATGAAACTGGAATGCATCTACTATTCTATTGTAATTTAGCTTAGCCAAGAGTGCAGATGGTAGCACAATGCTCACAAGTGCAGATATTCACAATCTCAAGACATTTTATTTTCACCTCATCTGAGAAAAAAACATGGGAAAAGAAAGTGTCACTGCAGAGGTAGGAAACAACAACAAAAAAAAACCACCCTGGCGGGGCTTGATCACTAATTCTGAGCTATAACTTTTTGGAAATCATAAAATTATGTCTGCCAGTGCATTTTTTTCTGATTACCAAACTCTAAAATTTTGAGCAAAATATAGGACTTTTTTCCTAAATGCTTTCAAGGTATTTTACCATCATATCCCTGTGCATCAGAGTAACAGAAAAATTATACTCATATTAGCTGTGTCAAATATTGTACTAAGAAGGAAAATGGAGGGCATGTCTTTCTGCTCAGGTACCCTGATCAGGAATGATTAGGGTCCATTAAGACCCATCATTTCAGACATCTTCCCTCTCCTACATGAAGTACAGGGCTTTTAACATGAACTCATTTAAGAAAAACTTAAAATTCTCTCATGATACAGATATAGAAAAGTTTGCTACTGATCAAATTTCTTAAGGCTTTCATGCCCTTGTGAGTAAAAAATGGACAATTTCTGTCATTGTCGTTTTGTTTCTTCTGTTTGCAACAGTGTCTTGGTTTCATTCTCTCTGTCTTTCATTTTAAAGAAACATAGACACTAAAAGGCATTAACCTTATTAAATACAGAAAATGTTAACTTGTGAATTTCAACCATTGAGTTAAAAATTACTCATCACTTTTTGTGACTATATGTTTAATAGGGCTACCTACAATTTAAACTTTTCAGAAGAATAAAAAGAGATACTAAATTTAGAAGATTTTCTAGTAATAAGGTAATGCTAAATTATTCACTTCACAAATTATTATTCTCTCCTAACTAATCTTATACAAGTGAATACACACATCTTATATGTTTTAGATCATTTAGAAAATCTAAATATCACACTAAATTTAAACAAATATTTGAAATTGTACTGGATATTACCAGCCTCTATTCATGTAAGTTGGTCACTCACACTATTGAGTTTTAATATATAACAAAAAAATGATGGTGCCAGATAGTTTGTATTATCAAGAAAAAAAATCCTTCTGTTAGCAATTACTATAATCCAATAAAACATAATGTTTTTTAGGGTCATCTGCTAAATTATTGGTATTGTGAAATGTTGAAAATATTTTATGTTGTGACATCATTATTTAAATAGTGCTAAAGTATTAAAATATATTGAAGTATCTCTAAACTGTAAAAAAGATATATGATTAAATTATTCTAAATTAGTTCCATTTGTTGTATGTTGAAAGATAGAATTCTTCATAAATACATAAAATACTTTGTTATACTAATTTATTGTAATCAAAAATAGCCTAGTCAAATTTCAATTCAAAGATGATATAAAATCACAAATTTCATTACATGAGTATGTAAATTTGTGTGCTGGTAATATTAATAACATTTATATTTCATCTGGAAATTCTTACTAATTAGTCATAATTCAGTGAGAAGTACAAATAAAATTATGAGAGAATCACAGACACTATGAAGAAAATCCTACCTCTTCTGACCATTCACCTGGGTCTTGAGCACTCACTAGTAGTGAAGGAGAAGCAGATACTCAGCAGCTGAGTCTTGGAGTGATTCTGTTCATGTGGATTGTGGTCCCTGAGACATGGTTGTAAGAAAGAAATGCTGCCAGTTTGTTTCCCTCCAGGCCC
Organism: Pongo abelii; assembly: GCF_028885655.2. Lineage (NCBI taxonomy): Eukaryota > Metazoa > Chordata > Mammalia > Primates > Hominidae > Pongo > Pongo abelii. The sequence goes on from NC_072003.2 coordinate 34,791,504, forward strand.
ATAACTGTGTTCTCTCAGCAGCTGCAATTGAAACGTCCTGAGCAAGGACCTATCCTAATTGAGAAAAACACTGTGATTATCCAGATTGAGGCTGAAGCTGACCTTCAAGTATCTGTGTACCTTCTGGTTTCAGAGGAAGGGGAAAGACAGCAAATCACAAAGGGGACATTTACTTACTGCAAGTGGGGAAGTGGAAGAAATGGGGGAGGCTGTGTGGTCAGAGGTGGAGCTGCGGAAGACATCATGGAAAGAGTCAGCCTTCTGCATTTGTAGAAATCACAGGGAGTTATTGAGACAGTACAGACTAGGCCATTGCCTTTGAAAGAATTTTATTTGGCTCTGCAAGGCACACAGAAGTTGCTGGCATCTGGAGACAAAAGTTAGGTTATTTTAAGAAAAGTTAAGAAAAATACGAAAACATACCAAAACAAAGATGTCTATTAAAATGATGTTGGCCTACAAGAAGAATAACTCCATTGTTTAAAATGTTTTTATATACATAGGTCAAGTTAGATATAAATATTATGATCTTCTAAATGTTTTCCTTTAACTCTTGACTTATAAATTCTATTGTCAAAAGTACCATAAAAATAATTACAGGGATTTAGAAAACACTAGTTATATTATATTTATTGCAATTTCTGTTATACCATTAACAAAATCTAGAAATATCCTAAATTCCCAACAAAAAAAAAACAGATTAAGTTAATTGTGGCAGAGTTACAAAATAGAAAACTCTTCAGCCAGGAAAAGCATTCTGAAGAATGTTTATTAATGTAGAAAAAAAATTCAGAATATGTAAAATGAAAAAAGCGAACAAAAACAGTGATACAGTATTTTGTCATATTTGAATAAAAATTACATTCACATGTATGTAGAAAAAGAAAGGTGATACGCTGAGATGTTAACTGTAAATTTTTTGAGTTGTAGAAATATAGAATATAGTAAATATATTAAAATATAGATGTTAAAATATATTCCAAATTTTTATTTGCCTTTTCCAACTTTTTCTGTGCATGTATTGCTTTGTAATAAGAAATTATCATAAAATCTATTTTAATTCAACATTAAGAACCTTGTTTGAAAATAAGGAAACATTGTACCTATTAAGATAATAATCATTTCCTTTTGAAATGTAAATAAAAATTTGGCAGTTTCATCCTTGGCATTCTGAGGGAAAGGACCATTCATAATGCACAAGTTTGTTTCCCTGATCCTCAGTAGAACCGCCCAAAGTAGCAGTCAGGGAGCCACTAAAAATGAGTAACTTTCTTAGTTCCTGCCAAAGGTGTACCTTCTTCTTTTTTTTTTTTTTTTTTTTTTTTTTGAGACAGAGTCTCGCTCTGTTGCACAGGCAGGAGTGCAGTGGTGCGATCTCAGCTCACTGTAACCTCTGCCTCCCAGGTTCAAGTGATTCTCCTACCTCAGCCTCCTGAGTAACTGGGATTACAGGTGCCCATCACCACGACTGGCTAATTTTTATATTTTTAGTAGAGACGGGGTTTCACCATCTTGGCCAGGCTGGTCTCAAACTCCCGACCACAAGTCATCCATCCTCCTCGGCCTCCCAAAGTACTGGGATAACAGGCAGAGCCACTGTGCCTGGCCAGCACTCCTAAACAGTGCTTTTGACTAGACATTAGCACTTCCTCTGAGGCTGGAGGGGATGTCTTCCATGGATAACCACCAGGGACATCCATCCTCCCTCATTGATCTGGCCCTGCCTTCATTCCTCTGCCTCTTCCCCACGGGCTGGCTTCATTCCTCTCTGGCCTAATTCGGGGCATGCATGCTTGTGCCCATTGCTTTGATGGGTAGACTTGGGTAAGGCTGATACAAAAAAAAAATTAACCTCCACAATTATGCATCATTCTCTCCATAACTATCTCCAAATTCAAGGGCCAGACATGCATTTTTGAAACATCTCAGCAGCTCTCTCCTGCCACTTTTTGTGCTTCTTAAGAATCAACACAGCTTTTCTTTTGTAAGGTTGAAGTAGAGAGTCCAGCCCTTGTTATGGCAATGAAATTCCCAGGGAGGAATAAATCATAGGAATTTAAAGTTGTGGGATAACATTGTCCTGGGGTGCAACTTCCATTCAAGAGGCACATGCGATAGCCTGCACTCTTCACAAATATTCATGCTGTGAAAGATAAAGAAGAGATAAATAACATCCCAGATCAAAGAAGACCAGGGTGGCAGAACCACCCAATTCCATGTGTGAGCCTGGGATGGATCCTTGGCCAGGAGAAAAATAAATATGGCATAGAGAGAAATATCGCATTAAGGTAAACATAGCTTAGAGAGAAATATAGCATAAAGAAAAATATAACATAAAGAGAGATATAGCATAAAAATAAATGTAGCATCAAGAAAAATATAGCATAGAGAGGAACGCAGCATAAAGAGAAATTCAGCATGTTGGAACCTCTGGCAACATTTGAAATGTGGTAGGCTGCCATGTGATTAAGGCATTAAATCACATTTTGTGAATTTGAAAGTTGTAGTATAGTTATTGTAAGAGATTGATTTTCTTCTGAGAAAATAACATTAAAGTATTGGTTGGAGAGAGACAGAGAGAGGGAGACAGAAAGGGATAGAGAGAGAGTGAGAGAGAGAAAGAGTGAGACACAGAGAGAGAAAGAGGGATATACAGAGAGAGAAAGAGGGATACATACACACACACACAGATTGGAAGAGTAAATATGGCAAAATGTATAATGTTGGTGAATCTAATAAAGGTACTTTGTACATTTTGTAACTATCCTTGTAACTATTCTGTAAGTTTGGAATTACTTCAAAACAAATTATTGTTTGTTTTGTTTGAAAGAAGCATGTGTCACTTCATAAAGCACTGACACCTGCCGTAAACAGCAGGAATTATTGATGAGGCAGATCAGATTCTTATTTGTTGTGCAGCCAATCAATGAACCAGACATACCTCCATGGTTGGAGATGGAGGACAGATGGACTGATGTCTTCCACCTACAGGCAGGAGGTGTCTCCTAAGAACAGAACCTGCCACTTTACTATGCTTCCAGATTAAATTAGATACTTCTCTATCATATATTAGAAGCATGTATGTCTGTATACGACTCTTCTCACCATATATTAAAGAAATCATTTTACTTTTACTTTGCCATTCCCCAAATTATTTCCTCTTTTCTCTAGAGTAATATATTTCAAATGTGTCCTGCAAATTGCCTTCCTGAAATAATAGTTGTTGCAATGTTAAACAATATTGTGGTTATGACAAAGAAATTTTCAAATTAAGATTTTATGAGACTGATGCGCTGTCTCCTGCACTAAGGAGGCAACTCCGATTCAGATTTTAATACCTGAATACCTCAATACCATTTAATACCTGAATACCACTGTGAGGGACAGGATGGCTTTAACACAGTGCAGTGACTATTGAGAGTTTGGAGCTGCTGAAAAGTTGTTGCATGATTTACTTGGCCTTTTGTTTCAGAGCATGGAAAATTATTTTGGAAGTTTGTTTTGATTTTAGAAAAAATTTTAATGACTTTCCCTAGAACAAGTTTCTTTAGATCTAAGACAAACTGACTTTACTTAGAAACATATGTCTATAACAAATGCTATGGAAAAATGGTGTAAAAAAATGGTTGATCATTTATAGAAGTTACATTGTTCATGTCTGTGCACCCAAGACATAATGTGACCGGTATGCATCATATTTAAAATCTGTCTTTATGGGGCACCCCTCTTAGAACATGACATTTCTATTTGTTGTCTCATGTTGTTACCATGTGTGACTCAATTCAGCAGTCTCTGTTACCTGGTGCTTTCAATTTAAATGACCAACTGTAATAACAGCTTTTATTTATTTATTTATTTATTTATTTTTTTTTTTTGTGAGACGGCATCTACTGCATTGCCCAGGCTGGAGTGCAATGGTACAATCTCGGCTCACTACCACCTCCGCCTCCCGAACTCAACCAATTCTCCTGCCTCAGCCTCCCAAGTAAATGGGATTACAGGCGTGTGTCACCATGACTGGCTAATTTTTGAATTTTTACTAGAGACGGGGTTTCGCCATGTTGGTCAGGCTTGTCTTAAATGCCTGACATTAGGTGATCCATCTGCCTCAGCCTCTCAAAGTGCTGGGATTACAGGCATGAGCCACCTCGCCCAGTAATAACAGCTATTTTTTTAATAGAACCCATTATGTACCCTGCCCTGTGCATGATGTTTGAGATTCTCTTTGTGTCCAGCTTTTAAGGTATAAGATGTCCAAGGTCATAGAGTTTGTCAATGGAAGGACAACATTTAAAACCCAGGGTTTTTTTTCTGGTTTCCCTCTGGCACCCTGCGTTGCTCAGCAATTCAACAGGAGTACTGTAACATCCAGTTTACAATGCAACCTTTAGTCTACACAAACACATTTTAGGCAATGGCATATTTGTGTTGACACCGTAAGTCTTTCAGTATTTCCCCTGCTTTATATGTTCTTCTGCAACATAAAGCTGAACCTGGAACTTAATCTTAATCTTAGAGTACCAAGAAAAAAACATAAAACTCTTACAAATCTACTTGCATGTAATCGACTGTTAGAGAAAATCAAAATGTCCACTTATTACACAGATTTTAAAATCCATCTTTATTAGTTCATTTTCATACTGCTATAAAGAACTGCCAGAGACTGGGTAATTTATAAAGAGGTTTAATTGACTCACAGTTCAGCATGGTTGGGAAGCCCTTAGGAAACTTACAATCATGGCAGAAGGCGAAAGGGAATCAAGGCACCTTCTTTACAAGGCAGCAGAAAGGAGAAGTGCTGAACGAAGTGGGGAGAGCCTTTTATAAAACCATCAGATGTCGTGAGAAGTAACTCACTACCACAAGAACAGCATGAGGGAAACTGCCCCCATGGTTCAATTACCTCCACATGTCTCTCCGTTGACATGTGGGGATTATGGGGATTACAGGGATTAGAATTCAAGATGAGATTTGGGTGGGGACACAGAGCCAACCATCTCACCATCCATAATATTAAAATCACTAATACTAAATTGTGTTCTTATTACACACTGTGTAAATTGTCAGATTTTGGAATATCTTGTAGATGTTTTCTCAGTTTTTAACCTATGTGCACATTTTGTTGAATACCATCTAGCCAGGTGCTTTGTGCATGGTGTATGTAGCTTAATATCATGTTTTCTTATTTTTAAGAAATAATGTTAAATGCTAAGAGAGGTTAAAAAAGAATAAACACATTTCAAGTTGAATTAGGAAGATGAGTATACCTTTATTTACAAGTGTTACCATGCTTTAATTGAGGCAAATTATGACATGACAAAAAGAACAAAAAAAGTATAAACAGGAAAAGTCATCAAAGAACTGACTGTGCATTTGGACTAAATCAAGCTTAGCTGGTGGGAACAGGAGCTAATGACTCTTCAATCTCTACTCAGGCCTCTTTCCTTGATTCTGTTCCATTATTACAGATTGTATATTGCTAGTTATTCTAAGTACATGTGATGCTTGCCATGAATGGATTGAGTTCCTGACAGCAGACATTTAAGAGCACACTACCATCACTCTACTAGAACTGTTTGAAGTGGTAAATTCTCAGTGTTGGCTTTACATAGAAACGGCATTAAAGACTCAATTAGAAGACCACGTCGTCATTTCTAACCCATAGATGTGATTTTTTTTCTAAAGAGGTTCCTCCCCATTATTCCTTTCTCATGGCTTCAAACATCAGTTGTACCATCCCCAATCCTAACCTCTCCCCTGTATGTGAAACTCTTATATCCCACGGACTATGTAACATCTCTTTCTGAATATCTAACATCTTCTCAGACTTCTGGTCTCTACCACTTTGATCTTGCAAGCATGCTTCACCCACCATATTTCTCTCCAGCAAACAGGTTTGTCCTTTACTTCCTCAGATGAAAATCCTTGAAGTCAACCTTGACTCTTTTCATCCTACAGCTTACCCATCAGAATATCCCGTGAGTTCCACATTCAAGATATGTGCATACAACAGCCATTTATCACCATCTTTCTCTGCCATTATCTTGTCTGTATTAGAGCAGTAGCTTCCTTGCTGGTCTTTCTATGACATTTCTCCCTTGTCCCTGTTGCCTAGAGTGTATTCTCAACACAGCCAGCATAATCCTTTAAAGACATAAGACAGATCGTACCACTACTTGGTTCCAAACACCTCAAATGATTCCATTTCATCTTGAGTAAAAGCCTAAATCCTTACATTGATTCATAAGACAATACAAGGTCTAGTCCCCAACCCCACACACCTCTGTCTTCTGTCTCCCCTTCATTCACAACGCTGAAGCTATGGCCCTTCATGGGGTACCTTGAATTTGCTAAACATATAATGCCTCAGGGTCTGTGCAGGTTCTGACTTCCCTTTCTGGAATACTCTTCCTCAACTTATCTGCATAGCTGGCCTCTCAGTTTTTCCAGGTCTCTCCTCCAATGTCATGGTAGTAATGAGGTCTTTGTTGGCCACCATATGTAGAATACTAGAATGGCCACTCCTACCCTGGCACTCATTGTCCTTTTCATCTGCTCTATTTTACTTCAGAGCATTTACTAGCACCACATGTACGTTGACTTGTTTGTTCCTGTCTCCCTCCCAAACACACCGGAATATAAAGTCCCTGAGAGCAAGACTTTGTTTTGCTCACTACTGTATTCCCAGAACCGAGAAGAGAGCACGCACATAGCTGGCACTCAATACATACTTAATGAATGAATAAATGAACCACTGAAGATTGAAGGTCCCCTATCCTTTTGTGACTGCTTGAAAGTATAATTAGCATCCTTGGAACTATTAATAACACTCAAATTATATTAAAACCCAATGAAAGACATAAATGTTTTCTATCAGAAAACAGCACTCAGTAAAGACTCATTCATCAATGTCATGATTCACTCCTCCATACATATACTTTATTAATTGAAAACCCTGGCCGGGCGCAGTGGCTCACACCTGTAATCCCAGCACTTTGGGAGGCCAAGGTGGGTGGATCATGAGGTCAGGAGTTTGAGACCAGCCTGACCAACATGGTGAAACCTCGTCTCTACTAAAAATACAAAAATTAGCCAGGCATGGTGGTGTGTGCCTGTAATCCCAACTACGCAGGAGGCTGAGGCAGGAGAATCGCTTGAACCCAGCAGGCGGAGGTTACAGTGAGCTGAGATCACACCATTGCACTCCAGTCCGGGTGACAGAGTGAGACTCCATCTCAAAAAAAAAAGTAAAGAAAAAATTGAAAATCCTGTAAATTCATATTTTGCAAAGTTGCATATATTTTTAAATATATAAATTAAATATACATATTTTAAATTACAGTTATTTCTATAGGTTTTTTATTTTTATATTGTCTCATAGATATCAAGTAGATAAGTTAGGGATGGCTTGAAAAAAATAAAGTTATGAGGACTCTAAATCATTCCTCCTTTAGACCACAAAGCTTGGTAAGAGCCAGCTTTTCACAGCCTAAGTCCCAGCCACTGTAGAAGCCTCTTTTGAGGAATGAGGACTCCAGCAAAAGATGGGCCACCTCTCATTGCTGTTACACACTAGGGTCCCAAAAATAATGTATCTCTAACTGGTCACACAAATTTAATAACCTGTGTCACGTATTTGACAGATTTAATTATATATTTATTTTCATTCTCATTCCCAGAAATGACAGTCTTAATTATGACAATGTCAGTGTTAAAAATCAGCACTTGCTCTTGTGCCTGAAACTGACAAGTTTCATTTCATCCATGACAGCCTACTGTTGTCACATAGAAAATATGATTTGAACTTGGATCATTGATGTGCAAAGCAAATGTCACTGCTTGGAGAGGCCAAGTATATAACATCTAGTTAGGCAGAAATCACTGTAATAATGTCTCGTTTTTATTAGAGTAGTGAGTGTTGTCAAGAAACAATGTTACTGCCCTTCATCTTCACAGGACCCCCGACACTGATACACACATCACTGAACACATCCTTCCCAACAGTATTGTAGCATTTACCCTCAGTTTGACTGAATTGTATGAAAACCATGATTTGCAGGGACTTATTTAAAGTTATATTGTTAGCCAAAATGTAGGTATAATTGAAATACATTTATAAAATTATGTAATAATTCATAGTAGAGTTTGAAAAGTTTGGTGTCAGGTTAAAATCAGTTAGTTTTAGACCGAGTAAAAATAGTAGATATGTAAAGTGTAAAGTGCATGTTGGTGTACACATGCCGGAGTGCATAAGGAAAAATGGTATAGGAATTGGGTATACAGGAGCTTTTAAAAATCAAAAGGAAACAAAACTAAATCCTCACTGTTAGGAGAACTTACAAATAGGAAATGTTCATAACTATACGGAGAGTTTCGGAGATGAAAAATTTGTTTACAAACTCAAAGCCCTTCCATATCTTTTTCAAAACAGGTCAGCCTTTGATTTGCTGGGTGAGGGAGTTCCATTTGTGAAATCCTAAGCCTAAGCAAGACTGGCTGAGTTTTTGGTCAGAGCAAGCATGGGGACACACTGGCACCTCTGCAGGTGATGAAGTGCTCCAGGCCTTGAACTGAACAGAATCAGACTGGGTGTTCCCACTGGGCCTACCAGTTGACCCAGGGTTGCCATGGTGTCCAGGATCCTTAGAACACATTACCTGCTCCCACCCACACCTGGACCTGCCTTCTCTGCAATGAACTGGGAGACAGGAGCTGGTCTCTACACAGTTCAGCCAGGGAGCATCTTGTCTGGCATTCGCTGCCAGATCCCAAGGCATCCTCAAAGAGAAAAATGCCAGGTATAAGAAAAGGATACAGGAAAAACTCTCAACTTTTAAAATTTAATTTAAAAATATCAGTTAAAGAGGAAAACAATTCAAAAAGTGCTTTTTAACCAGTTTATTTTAATTCAAAAAAATGAAATATATATTAATTTCCAAGCTTTAGCTGTAGAGCTAAAACTCTCACTTTTGAGTCCTGTTCTACAGGCAACAGAGACTTTTCTGGCAAAAAACAACTCTTAATGATCATCTGAAACTTCAAAGTTTTGATTACTATAGAATAAGGCAAGAACTTAATACCCATGAAGGCTATCTTTGTGCATGATCCTTCTACTCCAGAAACAAAAAACAAAAAACAAAACAAAACAAAACAAAAACCCACACTATTTACGGTCATCTTGCTTACAGCTAATTTGGCTGTGATTTTCATTTTTTGCTATTATTCTATAGTGACACTAACTCTTTTAAAATATTTTCATTCATTTTTAGAATATTTCATTTTACCACATAACTATAATGACAAGTGGCAGTGCCATAAATAGGTTTGGCATAAAAACAGCTGGCTCAGGATGAATGCACAGCACACCTGTTGGGAAACTCAACCTTGCAAGATAAGATACCAGGAGAGAAGCCCCAGTGGTGAGTGCCCATCCCACCAGGTGCCTCAGGCAGGGGCACAAGCCACCTGAGCCTGCAAGGTGATTAAGTGGAGCTTGTGTTTTTAAAAAAATCTTCCACTACTCTATATTTACCTATTCTAAGTGATTTATAATTTAGCCCAAACTTGGTCATTGGGAAACTAGCCATGGCTATAGCAGGCAAGAAAGGTAGAGTCTAATAGCAAGAAATAAGTCTTCCAACATTTTCAGACTGACCCAGAGACTAGCTGATGAAGACTCACCAGACTTCATCTCTGGAGGGAACATAACAGGCACGATCTTAATCCCTGTGATGCCAGGAATGAGCAGAAGGACTGGAGCCCCTAGAGACTTCCTGTCTCTCCCAGCCCAGAACCCCTTTCCCTGAAAGGGTTGGTGAAATCATTTTATTCTACACAAATGGATATCTCTCTGGGGGAAATGACATGAGACATGCTTCAACTAATGTCCAGTGCCCCTGCCACACACAGATGCTACCAGAAGGTAATGGGTGTGTGCAGTGGACTCAGTGGGGGAAAACCTCTTTAGGAAGGGCCGTGTCTACAACTCAAGTGAGAGTGTGTCCTACCAGAGCTATTCAAAGGCCACTGCTAGAAAGGTATAGGGCACCCAGGTAAACAAGAAGGAAAGGAGAAAAGCAAACATGAGTTCACTCAACACAGAACATACTCTCTCAGAAGCATGGGGCACAAAGTTATACCACTACTTTCCTAGAAATGCTTTCTAGCATGCTGGTATTCATTTTATAAATGACACATGCTTTTTCTCTTTTTTTCTCTCAGTACATCACTTATACACAGCATTTCTTATCTCTGTGAGAGTAAAAAGATGCTCTTTGATGGAGAGAAATCTGCATTTGAGCCACTGATTATGCAATAGTGCATAACCACTCTCCTAATCCCAAAAATAACGTGCTCAAATGAGAGCACAAGATGCGAGAGTGGGCTTCTTATGAAGCCCTTTCCTCTCCTTTCTTCCTTGCTGGTGCAGCTGTCTTTCTATTACAAAAGCTTTAAGCAACAGAGACTCACTTTGCAAGCCAACCAGTAATTGTTAGGACATGGGCATGTGGCCCAATCACGGCCAGTGAGACATACAGGAAAGTGTCTGCCAGGGCATTTTTGGGATAAACTCTTCTTCTGGATAAATCTTCACTCCACTGTTGCTGCAATGGACACTGTCATTGGTAATCCAGCATCAAAGCTCTCAGGCACCAGGTGTAAGCTAAGAAAATCCTTACAAAATGGGCCCAGAATCTTGACATTGTTGAGCCATTAAAACAACACTGGAATCCTTGATATTGAAAAAAACAAACTTCTATTATCTTGGACACTGCAGGTCAAATATTATGTTACTTGCAGCAAGAAAATCCTAATTCCATAAGCAAACATAAAGAAGAAATGGAGCACAAATGCTTTCCTAAAACTTAGATTTCTAGGAACCGCAGACTTTCAGAAAATATCTATACACTTAGCAATATAGGTCTATACATGGAAGTACAGAAGCCATATAACACATCTCACACCATTTTCCCCAAGAAAATGTTTGGAGCAATTGTAATATGTAGAATTGATCCTGAAAATGCAATTTATAAGGAAATATTAAAATACGGTCTCGCTCTTTTCACTGGCTACAGTGAAGGGGCATAATCTTGGCTCACTGTAGACTCAGTCTCCCTGGCTCAAGTGATTCTCCCAGCTCAGCCTCCTGAGCAGCTGGAACTATAGGCAAGGACCATCACACCTGAATAATTTTTCTATTTTTAGTAGAGATGGGGTTTCGCCATGTTGCCAAGGCTGGTCTCAAACTCCTAGGCTCAAGCGATCCGTCAGCCTCAGCCTCAAAAGTGCTGGAATTATAGGCGGGAGCCACTATGCCTGGCCAAATCATTTTAATATACTGTACTGCTTAATGAAATCTAAATGTTCAAAAGTCCAGCCTAAACATTTATAAAAATGTTGCAGCTGCCCTGTAACGCTAATAAGGTAAATCATATTCACTGCAGATTTGATTAATGCCCGGCAGATGAGGGTTGTAATCCCGCAGGTGTCCATCTGTTTTCCTGACTTTCCTTAGTGGCCTCTCTCTCATCATCTCTCAGAGCAGCCGGTCTTGGCATTTCACGGGAAGTCATTCAATCTCTCCCTAAAATACTTTCAAATTAGTCATTAAGGAACAAAAACTTTCACAAAGTGATCCAACTCATCTTTCAATGTTTTCCTTGAAGAAGACAAAAATGCCACCTTCGGTCATGGTAGCTCACACCTATAATCCCAGCATTTTGAGAGGCCAAGGGTGAAGGATTACTTGAGGCCAGGAGTTCAAGACCAGGCTGGGCAATGTAGAGGGACCATCTTTCTATTATAATATTATTAAATTTTTTAAATGCCACTAGTTCACATATTTAGACACCTTTGTCGCTATTGCTCAGTTGAAAGGTCTGTCTTGGTTTAGCTGAATTCCACAGGATGCCCTTTTATTTGGTAAAGTGGGAAATACTTGGATCTGGTAGCTCATTCATCTAACTACTAAAATAATACCATTCACACCACACTTGGATTGTTAACTTTTCAAAAAAATCCATTTAACACTAAAGTTGAAAGTAATTTAAACTGTTTCACATTAAGAAAGCAGGTCAAGGCTGGGCGCAGTGGCTCATGCCTATAATCCCAGCACTTTGGGAGACCGAGGTGGGTGGATCACCTGAGGTCAGGAGTTCGAGACCAGCCTGGCCAACATGGTGAAACCCTGTCTCTGCTAAAAATACAAAAATTAGCCAGTTTTGGTGACACACACCTGCAGTCTCAGCTACTCAAAAGGCTGAGGCAGGAGAATTGCTTGAACCTGGGAGCAAAGGTTGCAGTGAGCCGAGATCGCGCCACTACACTCCAGCCTGGGGGCGGGGGGAGAAGAGAGACACATAGAGAGAGAGAGGAAGGAAAGAGGGAAAGAGGGAGGGAGGGTGGGAGAGAAGAAATGAAGAAAGGGAGGGAAGGAAGGAAGGAAGGAAGGAAGGAAGGTAGGTAGGTCACAATCCTGTTGTGTTGTATGTGTTCATGTTCCAGCTTTTTGCCACAAAACAAAAACATCCTTTGTGTATCACAAACTATTCCCTGACCATTTCACAATCTTTGTTGCATGCATTAAGGATCTTTGGGTGATGAAAGAAAAAGGTGTGTTTTGTTTTATTATTATGACCTTCAAAAGAGTAGCAAGTTATTCTGCTATACTTCCAAAAACTGTAGCTGGGAAGAACAATATAGCAGATCAGAAGCTGAGAATTATTTTCAAGGACTCAGAAAACAAATGTATGGTATGTACTACATGTTGTCTGTTAAAATAGCCAACTATGGTGAAATCCCTTTGTGGGGAAAAGTAGGAATTTTTACAAATGCAAACATAATGCTGCTTCTCTGGGTATAACCACAGTAACAAGAACACAGAAAAATATGTCAGAACCAGAGGAAAGATGGGGTTATACACTCTGAGAATGAAAGCCTCCTATGGATTCTCACTCTGAGAGTGCCTACAAATAAGAAGCTGAGTTTCATCGATAGCAGTATGAAATGCAGAGTGGGAAAAGCAAGAAGAAAGTTCTAGTAGTGGCCCAAGCTCAGTGGCCTGCACCTGTAGCCCTAGAACATTGGGACGCTGAGGCAGGTGGATTTCCTGAGTTCAGGAGTTCGAGACAAGCCTGGGGAACATGATGAAACCCCGTCCTACCAAAAAAAAAAAAGAGTGAGAGAGAAGAAAAAAGAAAAGAAAGAAGAAGAAGAAAAAAGAAAGTTCTAGTAGCCACAGAAGTCAGTTGCTTTGACCATGGGTTATGATGTCAGAATTTCAGGAGTAATAGAAACAGCGGGAAAGCAGGCAGACAGATAGCAGAGATGTTTGCTGGAACCCTCAAGCCCTAAGAAAGAGTCTTGAGTATGTTAACATCACTTTTGAACACTTTAGCGACCACAGCTCTCAGTCTGTGAGGAAAAGCCCTGCTGGCCATTGAGATTGGTGTGACAGACTGGCCTGCTGTGGGAAATGTGGAAGGGCTAAATTGGAAAAGCCTAGGTAGGGTTGGCCAATATTTTGGCTTTCCTGGGCCACATTGGAAGAATTGTCTTGGTCCACAAATAAAATACACTAACACTAATGATAGCTGATGAGCTTTAAAAAAATGCAAAAATATCTCCTGATGTTTAAGAAAGTTTACACATTTGTATTGGGCTGCACTTAAAGCTGTTCTGGGTTACATGCGGCCTGCCAGCCAAAGGTTGTACTAGCTTGGCCTAGGGTTTCTTGATGAGATGAAAACTGTGATGGAGCATTCAAGCCCAAAGCATTGCTTTTTCACAAGAGTTTTGGAGAGTAACCAATTCACATTTTCTGGGTGGTTGTTCAGGTATCACAAGAAAAGAGCCCCTGAGAAAGCTCCAGCTTTTGGGACAACAGCACAAGTCACGCCTTCAACCTCCAGTCCTCTGCAATGTACAAGGAGAAAACAATCATGCTTCCTGTGGCCACCATGACACCTTTATCACAGCCCATGGGTCACAGAGTGACTCGGGCCCTGTCTGGCTCTTTCTTATAATGTGCATTTTCACAGCACATGGGGCAGTTGCCAGTGACGCTTGCTACTTCCCTAGGGAGCACTGATGCATTTCTAACACCAGGATGAAAACCAATACCAGACCATGGAGAGAAGTGACTTCTCAAATGCTGGTGCCTTGCACATGTTGTGGCTGAATCTAATGTTTTTTTTAAGAGACAGAGTCCTGCTCTGTCACCCAGGCTGGAGTGCAGTGGCGCAACCTTGTCTCACTGCAGCATTAACCTCCTGGGCTCAAGCATTAATTCTCCCACTTCAGCCTCCTAAGTAGCTGGGACCACAGGTAAGTGTCACCACACCTGGCTAATTTTTAAAACAAATTATTTGTTGAGATGGAGTCTTGCTAACATAGCAAGGCTTGAACTCCCAGCCTCAAGTGATCCACCCACCTTGGTCTCCCAAATCATCAGGATTACAGTCATGAGTCATGGCACCCAGCCATAGTCTAAATCCATAACTCACTGTCTTAGTTGTGACCTCATGACGCCTCAGATTTGCCAAGTCAGAGTTTGCGTGGCCGTCTGGTTTAATGATGATTAAACTGCTGTTGAAGATGCTGCATAGCAGTTCTTAAATTATCATGATGAGACATTAGCAATTGAGGCTTTCAAAGAGTTGTCCCAAATAAGCATAAGACAGCAGAGCCTCTCACCAAAAAGATTCCCCCAGACTCATTTAAATACAGAAGATGGTCAGGTGCAGTGGCTCATGCCTGCAATCTTAGCATTTTGGGAGGTGAAAGTGGGAAAATTGAGCCCAAGCGTTCAAGACCAGCCTGGGCAAAGTAGTGAGACTCCATCTCTATAAAATATTTAAAAATTGGCCAGGCAAGGTGGTGCATGCTTGCAGTCCCAGCTACTCAGGAGGCTGAGGTGGGAGGATCCTTTAAGCCTGGGAGATGGAGGCTGCAGGGAGATGGAGGCTGCAGTGAGCTGTGATTGTGCCCTGGTGCTCCTGCCTGGGTGACAGAGCAGAAGTGCCAGCCTAATGTCAGTGCTTAAAGGACAGGGCCAACTCAGGTATTTCTACATCACCATGAAAAGCTCACGGGGGTGGTGGGAGGAAGTAGATACTGAAGTCATCTTTTTCTGAAGTAGTCACCTCTTTGTTCCAGAAAAAGTTAAAATAAGGCATCCCTCTCCTGGTGTCTTCTCCCCCAAACTCCTCCACAGCTTTTTTAAGATTCCAGAGCAAAAATAATGGCAGAGTTGGCACGGTCACAAATAACTGATGGTCACAAATGCATGATTATCAACATAAGATCATTTATATTTTAAAGTGTGGTGTACCAAAATAAGTAAAACATGCATACACAGGTGAACAGAGGTTGCCGTAGAGATGGCCAGCCATATTGCACTCAGTTTTATTGTTTGTCATTGCTTGGAAGCACATTCACTGTAATTCTCATCTTCCCAGAATACTAAAACACGCATGCACACACACAGGCTAGACAACAGTCGAGTGTCACGTTCCTATAACATTTAGGTTATGCTCTTATTTCATTTGTGCTCTTGGAACCATGAAAACTCAGAGCTGAAGGATCTCTCTGTTCAGAGTATTATTCAACCTATTACTTTTATAGCTGTAGAGAATGAGGTCAAGGCCAGAATGGAGGCTAGGAGGAGGGTTCTGACCAGAACCCGAGTGTGCCCCTTTTCCTGAGGGTAAGATGGTATGAAAAAGACACCAAGCTGCAGGGTGTGGTGGCTCATGCCTGTAATCCCAGCACTTTGGGAGTCCGAGGCAGGCGGATCACCTGAGGTCAGGAGTTCAAGACCAGCCTAGCCAACATGGTGAAACCCTGTCTCTACTGAAAATACAAAAATTAGCCAGGTGTGGTGGTGCATGCCTGTAATCCCAGCTACTCAGTAGGCTGAGGCAGGAGAATTGCTTGAACCCAGGAGGCAGAGGTTCCAGTGAACCAAGATCACAACATTGCACTCCAGCCTGGGAAGCAAGAGCGAAACTCCGTCTAAAAAAAAAAAAAAAAAAAAAAGAAAAAAAGAAAAGAAAAAGATACCTGGGAAATGCAACCTTCAGACCAAGAAAGGACTCTGCGACATTTGAGAATGATATCTATCACACATAAAGCACCATTTTTAGGACATTACAGAGCTCTGGGATGTGAATTTTTCCTTTATCTCTAATTTGTTCATCTAAATGCTTTAAGAGTGCAAGTATTTTTTGAAGCTATACTTACAGTGAGATTATTGACAGCTGTAGTTTTTAAAATTGTGCTTCCAAAATACACACATAACTCCTAATTTCTTGAGAATACTCATAAAATTCTAACTTAAAAAACAGAAAAACCAGACACACTTTCCACAAATCCTACTCAAGAGACTGTTGGAGGAAAAGTGGGGGCAGAGAGCAGAACAAATGTTAGAAGAGTGAAAAAATAAGAAACATCACAGCATTCCAATAAGAAATTAAAGACGTCTCTTCTTTCCTCAAAAAGCTCTCTGGAGCATGGTGCAGTGGCTCACACCTGCAATCCCAGCACTTTGGGAGGCTGAGGCAGGAAGATCACTTGAGCCCAGGAATTTGAGAACAGCCTGGGCAACATAGCAAGACCCCCATCTCTACAAAAAATGCAAACATTAGCTGGGCGTGGTAGCTCACGCCTGTAATCCCAGCACTTTGGGAGGCTGAGGTAGGAGGATTTCATGAGCCCAGGAGTTCAAGACCAGCCAGGGCGACAGGGGAGGTCTTGTCTCTATAAAAATAAAAAATTAGCCAGGTTTGGTGGCATGTGTCTGTAGTCCTAGGTACTCGGGAGGCCGAGGTGTGAAAACTGCTTAAGCCCAGCAGGTCAACGCTGCAGTGAGCAATGATCATGCCTGGGTAACAGAGCGAGAGACCCTGTCTCAAAAGAAAAAAGCTCTGTGGAGAACACAGTAGCTGTGGATTCAGTGCACTCTTCTTGCATGCTCAGATCCCTTTGCTGCAATTAGGGCTTCAGATGTAGTCAACGGCAAGTAACACATGCACTGAATACATTTCCTTATTATCTATTTAATAAAGTCAATCCCATCAAAGTAGCCTACTTGCTGGGGTCTGATGCTACTGAGCAGTTCCCTAGCCTATTATCCCCAAGTTTCTGTTGCAGCTTTCTGCTGAGTTTTAACATCGGAAGAGATACAGCTTTGGAATATGATTATTACAAATTCTTCATTCTCCAAATGCATAAAATAATCTTTTTTAGCTTCTTTTCTTGTCAATAAAGTGATTCACCTAAACACTGGCTATTTCCACAATAGCATAATCTGAGGCTTTTGGTGTTTCTATGTGCTGTAAAAATGGGGAGGCAGCCCTTGGCTTTGGTGGTTGTGGAAGATAGAAATAGAGTAATGGAAGAAGTACACTGTACCAGTCAATGCAGGTGATGTCCCCTGTCTTCTTCAGCAACAGAATAACAACCTCCAGTTTTTCGATTCTGGATGAAGACTGGCCAGGCGTGGTGGCTCATGCCGGTAATCCTAGCATTTTGGGAGGCTGAGGTGGGTGGATCACGAGGTCAGGAGGTCTAGACTAGCCTGGCCAACATAACGAGACCCTGTCTCTACTAAAAATACAAAAATTAGCCAGGTGTGGTGGTGGTCACCTGTAACCCCAGCTACTCGGGAGGCTGAGGCAGAAGAATTGCTTGAACCTGGGGTACAGAGGTTGCAGTGAGCTGAGATTGTGCCACTGTAGCCTGGGTGAAAGAGCAAAAGACCATCTCAAAAAAAAAAAAAAAAAAAAGACGAAGAATTACCACAAATAGCTGAAATCTGAAAAAAAAAAATCATAAAGTCAGTTAGCTTTGTTAAACTGGTTGCTTTCAAACCTCATGCCAGAACCACTAATAAAGTAGCAAACCCAGCAAATTTGCAATATCTGCTGCCTTGCCCATCCTGTGATAGACAGCCCTTCACAAACTAAAATGTCATTAATCCCGCCATGGCAGGGTAGAAAGAGGTAAAGCAAAGGAATGAGATGATCCAGAGCAGGGGTCGCCCTCCCCCATCCCCAGTCTGCAGACTGGTACTGGTTCACGGCCTGTTAGGAACCTGGCAACACAGCAGGAGGTGAGCATTGGGTAAGCCAGCATTACCGCCTGAACTCTGCCTCCTGTCAGATCGGTGGCAGCGTTAGATTCTCATAGGAGCACCAACTCTATTGTGAACTGTGAAGGTTCTCCTTAGGAGAATCTAATGCCTGATGCTCTGTCACTGTCTCCCATCACCCCCAGATAGGACTGTCTAGTTGCAGGAAAACAAGCTCAGGGCTCCCACTGATTTTGCTTTATGCTGAGTTGTATAATTATTTCATTATATATTACAATGTATTAATAATAATGAAAATAAAGCACACAATAAATGTAATGTGCTTGAATCATCCTGAAACCATCCTCCCCAGCCCCTGTCCATGGAAAAATTATCTTTCATAAAACCCGTCCCTGGTGCCAAAAAGGCTGGGGACTGCTAATCTAGAATAACCTGATTTTTAGAGTTTACCCTACCCACATAATTCACTCCTTTGTATGATAGCAATACATTTCCTTTCTTTACAATTTTTAATTTATTTTTATTTTTTGAGACAGGGTCTTAGTCACCCAGGATGGAGTGCAGTGGCACCATCTCAGCTTATGGCAGCCTAGAACCTACTGGGCTCAAGCAATGCTCCTGGCTCAGCCTCCCAAGTAGCTGGGACCACAGATGGATGCCACCACGCCTAGCTAAATTTCTTTTTTTTTTTTTTTTTTGGTAGAGATGAGGTCTTGCTATGTTGCCTAGGCTGATCTCCAACTCATGGGCTCAAGTGATCCACCTGCTCAACCCAAAGTCATGGGATTCCAGGCGTGAGCCACCAGGCCTGGCTCACATTTTCTACTTTTTTTTTTAAAGGTTACATATAATCATGTTCATTAGAACTGAAAAGTGAAATGTAGTTTTCTTTTATGTAAACAGATAAAATTGCTTTTAGGCACATGTTATAAGAAAGGGTGTGGCTCTGGAGAGAAGATCTAGCTAAAGGTACCCCTACTTCCTACATGAACTTGGGCAAGATGCCCAGCCTCCTGAGCAGCTGCTCTATCATCTGTAACATGAGAGTGATCAATACCACTTCCCAGAGCGTTATCACAGAGGACAAATGAGAATCTACCTGAAAGCCCTTTGTAATTTCTGAAGTCCCATATATATTATTGCTTTTATGAGTTTAGAGCAGTGCACAGTTTTTAATAATTATTAAAGCATTTTTGTGACTTATGCTTGTAATCTCAGCACTTTGGGAGACCAAGGTGGGAGGATGGCTTAAGCCCAAGAGTTCCAGACCAGCCAGGGCAACATGGTTAGACCCTGTCTCTAACAAAAATCCAAAAATCAGCCAGGCATGGTGGTGGATGCCTGTACTCCCAGCTGCTCAGGAGGCTGAGATGGATGGGTCACCTGATCCTGGGAGACTGAAGCTGCAGTGAGCCGTGCTCATGCCACTGCACTGCAATCTGGACCACAGAGTGAGACCCTGTTACCAAAAAAAAAAAGTCAAAGTCAAAGGGAAGAGGAGGGAACAGAAAGGAAGGGAAGGGAAAGGAGGGGAGGGGAGGGGAGGGGAAGGGAGGGGAGGGGAGGGGAGGGGAGGGGAGGGAAGGGAAGGGAAAGGAAGGGAAGGGAAGGGAAGGGAAGGGAAGGGAAGGGAAAGGAAGGGGAAAAATGAGCTTAAAGCTAGAGAGAGGGGCAGGAAAGGTAGTAGTGTTACCAAAAGGACAAAAAGTTCGCTGGTTTCAGAACAATTTCCTTTTGGAAAGAGAACAACCCTCTCTGCCTCTGCCCCATTACCAGCTGGGCACAGAGAAGCCTACTGCCTGGGAAAGAGAGAAGCAGAAAATAACTTCAGCCAGGTTAGTGCTATAGAAAACCAACACCAAAATGTTGTCAGGTTCTAGGGTAAAAGGAAGCAAGATTCTAGAGCTGTTCAGGAGTTAGGACGTAGATTTTCTATGGCAACGGGAGAAAAACTGGACGGTCCCCAGAAACCCTGGTTTCAAACATTGTTCATTTTTAACAATACCAAAAAGCTATATTTACATTTAAGTTTCTTCTATGGTGTTGTTACATATTGTTTTACCATTTTATAGGGTAGCTAACACAGGCAGTGATCAGATCAGCGGGGTGGCTGGTGAAACTTTAACTGAAGATCCAGAAATAGTGAGGGGTTCACGCCATTTCTGTAAAGGTCACCTATGTACTACTCATTTTCCCTGCTTTTCTATTCCCCCTTCTTGTTTTCATCTGCCGTCATCTCTTTTTAATTTCTGTATTTCTCTCTCCCCTATCTCCTTATTACACTGAAAGAATGTGCAATTTTTAAAAGGTGCAACAAGAAAAAGTTTAAAAACGTATAAATACGCATGTTGAGATCCATTTTTGTCCAGTTAAGGAAACTTTTTTTTTTTTTTGAATTGGAGTCTCCCTCTGTCACCCAGGCTGGAGTGCAGTGGCGTGATCTCAGCTCACTGCAAGCTCCGCCTCCCGGGTTCACGCCATTCTCCTGCTTCAGCCTCCCGAGTAGCTGGGACTACAGGCACCCGCCACCACGCCCGGCTAATTTTTTGTATTTTTAGTAGAGACGGGGTTTCACCGTGTTAGCCAGGATGATCTCGATCTCCTGACCTCGTGATCCACCCGCCTGGGATTACAGGCGTGAGCCACCGCGCCCGGCCCAGTTAAGGAAACTTTTTAAATGATGAGGTCTGTGTTAGCACACACGCAAACAAACAAAAAAACTATAAGCATTTCACAGGATGGATTATCTATTTTTGGATTTAAAGAATTATGCAAATGCAACAGGGTTAAAAGTAATAAATGTATGCATGTGGAGTTTTTACAATCCGTGTTCCTGTCGCTTACTACCTAGGATTAGAAATTTAACAAGGCGGCTTAGGCCCGGGTCATCCTTTGGCTCTGCAAGTGTTTGCAGGCCCCTCAGCGACGCCGCCTGTGCCGCACTGCGTGCCCGGCGTGCTGCGCTCAGTCGTGGCCTGCCTCCGCGCTGCCGTGCCTAACTACCCTTTCCAGCAGTTCTTGCAGCGGCGCCTGGGCCACGGGCCTGGAACTTCTGGCTGCTCAGAGCGTGCGCAGGGTCTGCAGGGCGGTCCAGTCTCCTGCGGCCTCGCGGCTGTGGCTGCAGCGTGGCTGCGCACAAAAGGAGACAAAGCTTTTGTTGATTTCCTGAGTGATGAAATTAAGAAGGAAAGGCAAATCCAGGAGCATAAGACCCTCCCTAAGATGTCTGGAGGCTGGGAGCTGGAATTGAATGGGACAGAAGCTAAATTAGTGTGGAAAGTTGCCGGGGAAAAGATTAC
Organism: Pongo abelii; assembly: GCF_028885655.2. Taxonomy (NCBI): domain Eukaryota; kingdom Metazoa; phylum Chordata; class Mammalia; order Primates; family Hominidae; genus Pongo; species Pongo abelii. Next base: position 34,812,894 of record NC_072003.2, read on the forward strand.
TGTCACTTTCATTAACACAGCATTCCATCAACATTTGACGGTGAGAAGGAACTCTCACAAGGGCAGAAGGTTGAAGAACAGGAGCTTCAACTGACATCAACTCCCAATTTTGTGGTTGAAGTCATAGAGAATGATGGCAAGAAGGCCCTTGTGTTGGACTGTCCTTATCCAGAGGATGAGGTTGGACAAGAAGAGAAGGCTGAGAGTGACATTTTCTCTCTCAGAGAAGTTAGCTTTCAGTCCACTGGCGAGTCTGAATGGGAGGACGCTAATAATACACAACACAGATTCCCTGGGCTGAGCCTTATATGACCATCTGGTGGATTTCCTTGTGGACCAAGGGGTGGACAACACTTTTGCAGATGAGTTAGTGGAGCTCAGCACAGCCCTGGAGCAACAGGAGTACATTACTTTTCTTGAAGACCTCAAAAGTTTTGTCAAGAGCCAGGAAAGCAGACAAACACTGAAAACTGTAGTATTATGGCAGGCGTTAGCCAGTGAAGGAATCCTACTCTGAAGCCAGACACATGTGCTTTGAAATGATTATCCTAATATCATGGAGAAAAAATAGCAAATTTAAATAATTTCTTTTGCACTGTCGTTTATTATCATTTGTTTTTTTTCTGTAAAAATCCATTATTTCTAGATTTTTGTAAAACATAATAAAAAATAAAATTGGTTTATCTCTTCCAAAAAAAAAATCAAGGCAAAAAGTTTGAATAATTACTGAGCCAAGTAAGCTTCTATCTTAAGAAATGAGAAACAGTAAAGTACATGTGTAAAAGCACTTCTGCTTGTGGCCAAGGTGGAGCAACAAGGACAAGACTTACCTCCTGCTTGAAACAATAGAGCCAGGCAAAATACATGCAATGACAGTTTTCAAAACAATGAACATCAGAAAATGAAGGGCAGTGGATACAAATGAGGTGAGCCTGTTAGCAGTGGCCACTCCGTCCAGGTCTGCAGCAACCTTAATTCTTGCCTCCTCAGAATAAAGAATTTGACCGAAGGGCATAAGGCAGAGAAAAAAACCGAGACAAGTTTTAGATTAGGAGTGAAAGGAAGTAAAGTACACTTGGAAGAAAGCCAGGTGGCAACTTGAGAGATCAAGTGCACCATTCAGCCTTTGACTTGGGGTTTTATACATTGGCATGCTTCTGGGGAATTGTGTTTCTTCTCCCCTGATTCTGCCATTTTCCATTACTCTACTTGCTTGAGCCCATTTGCCCAACTCCTGAGATCTTATCAGGAAGCTGCGGATCACCGCCTTCACGTGTTTCTATCTATGAGGAGACTGCCTTTCCCGTGGGCCCACTGAGACCAATTGTTACTTTAGTTTTATTTTATTTTATTTGTTTTGTTTTGAGACAGAGTCTTGCTCTGTCACTCAGGCTGTAGGGCAGTGGCATGATTTCGGCTCACCGCAACCTCTGTCTCCTGGATTCAAGAGATTCTCCTGCCTCAGCCTCCTGAGTAGCTGAGATTATAGGTATGCACAACCACACTCAGCTAATTTTTGTATATTTAGTACGGATGGGGTTTCGCCATGTTGGCCAGGCTTGTCTCGAACTCCTGACATGAGGTGATCTGCCTGTCTCAGCCTCCCAGAGTGCTGGGATTACAGGAGTGAGCCACCACACCTGACCCAATTCTTACAGTGTAACAATGGCCTGACCATCACCTGATGGTCACCTGACATTCCTGGGGGTGGGGAGCCTCTCTCATGTCTGCCTGACTACCTATTGCTCATGTCTGCCTGATTATCTACTATAACAAGCCCTAGGAATTTCCAGGTTCCTTGCCTTAACCTATTTTCCAGCCCACTGCTCAGGGAGGGGAACCCAGGCAGAGCCTGGCAGCCTCCCCAAGTTGAGACAGAGCTGAGAGTCCACAGAGACCAGCACAGCTAGAGTTCATAAGACAGAGAATGAGAGAGGAGAAAGCTGCTGACAGAGAACCGTAGAGACTGGCAGAGGGTCCTCCCAGCATCTTCAGCAGAGTATCAATCACTGCATATGTGTGAATACACTACTTGAGGCTGGGGCAAGAACCATCCGAAAGGATTGTAGGAAATGGTGCGGAGCATTCACTCACACAGGGTGGGTAACAGTGGCTGATCTCGCCAGCCAAATAGAAATGCTCATAATTCACACGTCATTGGATAGAGAACTCAACAAATCATGAAAACAAGACCTCAAAGGATCAAACTTTCTAAGAAAATAAAATGTGTCATACAACCAAAGCAATCTACAGGTTCAGTGTAATCCCTATCAAAATACCAGTGATGGCCGGGTGCAGTGGCTTAGGCTTATAATCCCAGCACTTTGGGGGGCCAAGGAGGAAATGATCTCTTGATCCCAAGAGTTCAAGACCAGCCGGAGCAACATAGTAAGACATTATTTCTATAAAAAAAAAAAAAAAATTAGCTGGGTGTGGTGGTGCACAACTGTGGTCTCAGCTACTTGAGAGGCTGTTAAGGGAAGATCACTTGAGCCTGGAGATTGAGGCTGCAGTGAGCCGTGATCATGACACTGTACTCCAACCTGGGCAACAGGGTTAGACTCTGTCTCAAAAAACAAAAATTACCAAGGAGGCCAGGTGGCTCACGCCTGTAATCCCAGCATTTTGGGAGGTTGAGGTGGGTGGATCACTTGAGGCCAGAGTTTGAGACCAGCCTGGCCATCATGGTTAAACCCCATCTCCACTAAAAATACAAGAATTATCTGGATGTTGTGGTGCACATCTGTAGTCCCAGCTTCTTGGAGGCTGAGGCACAAGAATCACTTCGACCCAGGAGGCAGAGATTGCAGTGAGGCGAGATTGTGCCACCACACTCCAGCCTGTGAGACAGAGTGAGACTCTAAAAAGAAAAATATGGCTGGGGGTGGTGCTTAAGCCTGTAATCGCAGCACTTTGGGAGACCGAGGCGGGTTGATCACAAGGTCAGGAGATCGAGATCATCCTGGTTAACACAGTGAAACAGCGTCTCTACTAAAAACACACAAAAAAAAATAGCCGGGCGTGGTGGCACTTGCCTGTAATCCCAGCTACTTGAGAGGCTGAGGCAGGAGAATTGCTGGAACCTGGGAGGAGGAGGTTGTAGTAAGCCAAGATGGCACCACTGAACGCTGGCGCCAGAGCGAGACTCCGTCTTCAAAAAAAAAAAAAAAACAATTACATGCTTTACAGAAATAGAAAAAACAATCCTAAAATTTATATGAAATCACAAAAGATCCAGAATATCCAGTCTGTCCCTGGATCTAAGGAACAAGACAATAAAAAAAGAGACTCCTAAAATCCAAGAAATCTTGAGCAAAAAGAATAAAGCTGGAGGTAACACACTAAACCACTTCAAAATTTATCATAAATCTATAGTAACCCAAACAGCATGGTACTGGCATACAAACAGACACATAGGCCAATGCAACAGAATAGAGAGCCAGCAAATACATCTATGTATTTATATCCCACTGATTTTCTACAAAGGTGCCAAAAACACATAACAGGGAAAGGACAGTTTCTTCAAAAAAACGGTGTTGGGGAAACTGGATATTCACATGAGGAAGAATGAAATCAGACCTTTATCTCACATCATACACAAAAGTCAACTCAAAATAGATTATAGACTTACATGAATGTCCTGAAACTATGAAACTACTAGAAGAAAACATAGGGAATAAGCTTCATGACACTGGTCTGGACACTGAATTTTTGGATAGGATCTCAAAGGCAGAAGCAACAAAAGGAAAAATAAAATGGGATGACATGAAACTAAAAAGCTTCTGCACAGCAATGGAAATAATCCACAGAGTGAAGAGACAACCTACAGGATGGGAGAAAATATTTGCAATCCATGCATCTCTAAAGAGTTAATATTCCAAATATATAGGGAACTCGACTCAATAGCAAATCCAATTAAAAAATGGGGCCATGGTGGTTCTTGCCTGTAATCCCAGCACTTTGGATGGTAGAGGCAGTAAAATTGCTTGAGCCCAGGAGTTCTAGACCAGTCTGGGCAACATGGTGAAATCCTTTCTCTACAAAACAATGCAAAAAATTAGCCAGGCATAGTCATTCATGCCTGTAGTCCCAGCTACTTGGGAGGCTGCCATTGAAGGGCCTCTTGAGCCCAGGAGGTCGAGACTCCAGTGAGCCATGATGTTATCGTGCCACTGGCATTCCAGCCTGGGTGACAGAGTGAAACCTTATCTCAAAAGGTTGGGGGGTGGGGGCACAGAACCGAATAGACATTGCTCAAAAGAAGGAATATGAATGGCCAATATATCTATGAGAAAAATGCTCAACATCACTAATCATCAGTGAAATACAAATCAAAACCACAGTGAGATACCACCTCACACCTACCTGATGGAATGGCTATTATCGGAAAGGCAAAAGATAACAAGTGTTGTTGAAGATGTGTTGAAAAGGGAACCCTTGCAGGCTGTTGATGGGAATGTAAACTAGTGTAGCCATTATGGAGGCTACATATGGAAGAACGTATATGGAGGTTCCTAAAAAAATTAACAATAAAACCACCATATGATCCAGCAATCCCACTACTGGGTATATATCTAAATGATATAAAATCAATATGTTGAAGAGATATCTGCACTCCCATGTTTATTATAGCACTATTCACAATAGCCAAGAAAGAGAGAAACAAATGCATCCCAGATCAAAAGTTCCAGGTTACCTATAGGAATGCAAAAATATCCAGCAACCAGTAAAGTAAAATGCACAATGTCTGAGATCCAACCAAAGATTACCAGAAATGCCTTTGCAGGGAAAAAGGACCCATAATAAGGAGAATAATCATCAATCAAAACTGACTCAGAACTGATAAGCATGTTAGAATTAGCAATGAAGGACATTAACACTGTTATTATAACTTTATGTGTGAGATATTGTGATAGAAGAAGTATATATTTGGTCTTTGTTCCTGGTTCCTGGCACAAAATTCTTGTAATTTCCTGAATGATGAGGTGAGAGGATCATCCTGTTATTCATAATATGCCTCTTTCAACCTTCCCTGGGTTTATGCTAATGAGATGATGCTCGGTGGGCCCCTAGATAGCTTCAGATGAGGGCTGTTTGCTAGCCCCACTCTGGGCCTCTGGAAAGGGTAGAGGGTTTGGAGATTGAGGTAATCATCAATTTCCAGCCAATGACTTCATCAATCATGCCTACATAATGAAAAGTCCATAAAAACCTCTGAATTAATTAAGGGTTTGGAGGGCTTCTGGGCTGCTAAACGTATCAGCGTGCTAGGAGAGTGCCCCTTCCACATCTAGTCCTATACATCTCTTCCATTTAGCTGTCCCTGAGTTGTATCCTTTATAATAAACCAGTAAGGCTAAATAAAGTGCCTTCCTGAGTTCTGTGATTCATTCTAACAAATTATGAAACCTGAGGAAGGGGTTGTGGGAACCCCTGATTTATAGCCTATCAGACAGAATTATGGGAGGTCTGGGGTTTTCAATTGGTGTCTCAAGTGGAGGCAGTTTTGTGGGACCAAGCCCTTATCTTGTGGGGGTCTGACACCAATGCCAGGTAGTTAGTGTCAGAATTTAATTGAACAGTTGGACACCCAATTGGTGTCTGGAGAGTTGGAGAACTGGTTGTTGATGTGGAAAAAACCCACACATTTGATGTCAGAAGTGTTCTGAGGAGAAACAGTTCACAGTATGCATGTGTTAAAAAAGTTAAATGGAGACTTTGAGGATATAAAAAATACATTGAATGGAATTAATAGCACATTAGACATTGCAGAAGAAAATAGTGAACTTCAAGACATAGCAATAGAAACAATGGAAAACAAAGCGCAAGGAGAAAAAAACCTCCACAAAAATGAAAACAGCATCAATGAGCCGTGGGACTTCAAGCAGCCTAATTTGTGAATAATTTGTATCTTTGAAGGAAAATAGAGGAGAGAGTCAGAAAAAAAAAACACATTTGAAGAACAACCAGCCAAAATTTTTCCATATTTGATGAACCTACAGAACCAGGAGACTCAAAGGACTCCAAGCACACGAAGAAAATTACACCAAGGCATACCATAATCGAATTGCTCAAAACCAGTGCTAAAGATAAAATTTTAAAAGCAGCCAGTGGGAAAAATGGAACATGCTATGTACACAGGAACAAAGAGAAGGGAGATATCATATTTCTCACTTGAAACAATGCAAACAAGAAGACTGGGAAGCAACATCTTCAAAGTACTAAAAAGAAATAAAAAACTGTCAACCTTCAATTCTATACCCATGACAATATCTTTCAAAAAATAAGGTGAGTCTGGGCATGGTGGCTCACACCTATAATCCTAGTGCTTTGGGAGGCTGAGGTGGAAGGATTGTTTGAGCCCAGGAGTTCAAGGCTGTAGTGAGCTATGATTGTGCCATTGCACTCCAGCCTGGGTAACAGAGAGAGACTCTATCTCTTAAAAACAAACAAACAAAAAAGATGAAAGAAAGCCATTTTCAGACATACAAAAACAGAAAGAATTAATCACCAGTAGATCTGTACTACAAGATATGTTCAAAGACGTCTTTCAGACAGAAAGAAAACGATAACAGATAGAATCAGGAATGAAGAGTGATGGAAATGGTAACTGCATGAGTAAATACATATGATTATTTTTCTTATTATTTAAGTCTCTTTAAAAGCTAGGCGAGGTGAAGTGGTTCACGCTTATAATCCCAGCACTTTGGGAGGCTGAGGCAGTCAGATCACTTGAGCCCAGGAGGTTGAGACCAGCCTGGGCAACATGGCAAAACCCCATCTCCCCCCAAAACACAAAAATTAGCCAAGCATGGTGCCATGCAACTGTAGTCCCAGCTACTCAGTAGGCTGAGGTGGGGGGATCACCTGAGCATAGAGAGGTCAAGGCTCAGTGAGCCACAATCGCACCACAACACTCCAGCCTGGGTGACGGAGTGAGACCTGCTCTCAGAAAAAAAAAAGATAACTATTTAAATAAAAATAGTCCAATGGTCCAAGATGCTGCTCAGAGGCTTCTCCAGCTGGTAGAGCTTATAGAAGTGATGACTGAAGACCTCAGCCATCATCATCTGGGAATGAGAAACAAAGAGGGAGCTAGTCAGTCTGCAAGGTCTCCCCAGGCCCTTCCACCTACTTTCCCCTGAATCCCACCCAGCCTCCATCTGCAGTCTCACTCTCTCTGGCAAGATACCCATCTGTTTGGACAGAGCCACACATAGATCTGAGATCTTGCCCTTCTTGGGGACCACGAACCAGTGCAGAAGGATAAACAGTAACAAGAAAAGACCAAAAGGCCATTTGGTGAGTTAATGCTGGAAGACTTGAGGTATGACAGATAATCAAACTCTGACTATGTGTCCCTCATTATGTCCCCATGTCCCCACTGCCCCAGTACCTGCTCTGGCTTGTGGTGAGGATCCACTTAAAATGGAGCATTTACAGAGTTAAAAGCTGACGAGGCCTATCCTGGGAGACAGGGGAGATTAGATACATCTCTGCATTTCTTTTGATACAGATTCAATATTTTAAGAGCCTTTACCCTAAACATGACCTCACACTTTTTATGATAATAAAAATTTAAACTCACAGTACTGGATGATGTGGCTTCAAGAGTGGCTAGCAACCTTACAATTTTTCCAAACAGCCCCATCTCATTATAACACACGGCATCATTCCAAAACAAAATAAAAGAAAAAAAATTGATTACTATGTCAACCTTGGCATACATATGCCAAATTGTTTCTTGATAAGACCTAAGTATTAGGTAGAAACTTGAGAAAAAATGATTTTCTCAATTTCAAATTCTTACCATGAGAATTTTTTAAGCTCATGAATGTATATTTAAACAATCTGAGTATTTCCAAAATAACTTGACTGGCTTTTAAACTTTTCTTCTTAAGAGGTCAACTTATTTATCTACTAAGTACCTCCTTTCTTCTCTCAAATTGTTTCATTCAGCCTATTTGTCACATATGTAAAAATAGATATAATGGACAATCAACTACCTGCAATGTTACTACCATATAGCTTTGAATTTGGGAGGTATATCATTTCAGAAAATGTTAGGTCATTGCAGTAGTGAGTTAGCTTGCAGTTTGAATCATCAGGAAGAACACCAGGATTGTAGCTATGAAAACATTAGTATGGTTTACCTATTAATACTTCTCACATTCAAGCCCCAAATGAGGGCAAACAACTATCCAGACTTGGGATATGTCTCTTAATGAGAATCTTTCCAAATGCATGCTGTAGGTTCTTTTGACTATCCTATCCCTGAACTTCTAGTTCAGTGAAATATTGGGGAATTGATTGCATTGGCTTAGAGAAGTCACAGTTCACCATGCCTTCATTTGACTATGTTCCCGTTACACAGTTTTTTCAAACTAATTACTGCCTTTTACCTTGAATAGTTCTCCATTACCATCATATGTTCCATGTGGCCCTAATCTTAACTTCTGATTCATACTCCTAATTAAGACTGAGACCTTTTTCAGAGTTAACTATGAGTGTGCTCAATGTTAGAAATATGTTATTTTCTACTTCTGGCCAAAATTCAAACTTTAATATTAGTTGTAAAATTAGCATAAGAAAGTTCACTCCTTTGAGAATAATCACTATGTGCCAAGGCCCCACAAAATCCCACATTTGCCTTCATCCTGGCTCTTTTTTTTTTTTTTTTTTTTTTTGAGACAGAGTCTCACTCTGTTGCACAGGCTGGAGTGCAGTGGTGCTATCTGGGCTTACTGCAACCTCCGCCTCCCTGGTTCAAGTGATTCTCCTACCTCAGCCTCCCGGGTAGCTGGAATTACAGGTGCATGCCACCAGGATGGCTAATTTTTGTATTTTAGCAGAGATGAGGTTTCACCATGTTGGCTAGGCTGGTCTCAAACTCCTGACCTTAGGTGATCTGCCCACCTCGACCTCCCAAAGAGCTGGGATTACAGGCATGAGCCACTGCACTCAGCCTTAGTTCTATCATTTTTGACATAATCTTAGTTTGTTAAGAAACATTGCACATAAACGATTTCATCCTCATAAAAATATTCCATAGTTTCTTCCTATAGACAGACTTAAATTCACAAAATGCCGAGTTGCTGTGTTCTGTTGCTGATTACACAAAGGAGGCAAGCACTCTTAACTTCGCAGCTCTAAAGCATTCACATTAATGTATTTTGCTACTGACAGTTCTAGCTTGGAATAGATTCCTAGGCTGAAGGAGTGATTATAGAAGACCAGATTTCTTAAGATAGGTAATGAAAAAGAAGGTTGTTATTTGCTTAGCTGAATTATTCTTTTTCATTATGAGTGCCTTATATAATTAAACAGCATGGGCTTGAAGTTACTTTACACTAAGCAGGACTCATGTTTTCTCTTTTAATTGTTTAATATGATTAATTTGAAGAAGAAATAAAAATGGACATGAACAGACACTTCTCAAAAGATGACATTTATGCAGCCAAAAAACACATGAAAAAATGCTCACCATCACTGGCCATCAGAGAAATGCAAATCAAAACCACAATGAGATACCATCTCACACCAGTTAGAATGCCAATCATTAAAAAGTCAGGAAACAACAGGTGCTGGAGAGGATGTGGAGAAATAGGAACACTTTTACACTGTTGGTGGGACTGTAAACTGGTTTAACCCTTGTGGAAGTCAGTGTGGCAATTCCTCAGGGATCTAGAACTGGAAATTCCATTTGGAATTTCCATGGGATATACCCAGCCATCCCATTACTGGGTATATACCCAAAGGACTATAGATCATGCTGCTATAAAGACACATGCACACGTATGTTTATTGCAGCATTATTCACAATAGCAAAGACTTGGAACCAAACCAAATGTCCAACAATGATAGACTGGATTAAGAAAATGTGGCACATATACACCATGGAATACTATGCAGCCATAAAAAATGATGAGTTCATGTCCTTTGTAGGGACATGGATGAAATTGGAAATCATCATTCTCAGTAAACTATCGCAAGAACAAAAAAGCAAACACCGCATATTTTCACTCATAGGTGGGAATTGAACAATGAGAACACATGGACACAGGAAGGGGAACATCACACTCTGGGGACTGTTGTGGGGTGGAGGGAGGGGGGAGGGGGGAGGGATAGCATTGGGAGATATACCTAATGCTAGATGACGAGTAAGTGGGTGCAGTGCACCAGCATGGCACATGTATACATATGTAACTAACCTGCACATTGTGCACATGTACCCTAAAACCTAAAGTATAATAATAATAAATAAATAAAAAATCAGGCAAAATATATTTGTAACAATAATAAGAATATGTTTTGAAAGACATGAATAACCTGAACATTTTATTAAATTACAGTTTCTCGTAATGAGAAACTGAACTGAAAGATACAGATCATCTGTCTCCATTAATAGTTTGTTCTTCTTAGAGATCCCTGGGATCACACCTTAAAGCAGGGTATTAGTATTCACATTTTAAATAATCTTTGGCTGTTGCTAATAAGCCACATTTCAAATAAATGTATCAGTTACTGAGAGTTCATGTTGCTAATAAGCCACATTTAAAATAAAGGTATCAGTTACTGAGAGTTCAACAAAAACAGATTCCTTTTTCTTTTTGACTCTATAATCACTCATGCTTCTATCCATATTTATCGACTGCCCACAGGCTCAATGTTGTCCATAAGCCTATTTTGTTTGGTCCACATAATGTCTACAATTTTGGAGTTATTTTTCTCTTCAACAGGTAACAGGCAATCTCCAGTTTATCACGGTCCCTCACCTCCCTCAAGATTAATCCAAATCTCATTTGACTAGTTTCTGCAGTATGTAAAAAATGAAGAGAAGGGCTAGAGTAGGTGAGGGTGAGGCAATCTTCATATGGTGTTTCCAAAGCTGAGAAAGGCATGTGCCTTGATTTTAATCACAGGAGAACAGGGAGTGAGCCACTTGACCTGAACGGGAACTGAACAGAATGAGAATCAGTCTAGTACCTAACAATATAGATTGGTGTACTAGTGAAGTAGTAAGTGGTTGTTGGGTTTAGGAATAAGTGAGTAAGGAATAGAAAGCAAGAATGGAAAAATAGCATATGCAAAAGTCCTGGGGTGATAGAGAAATGCTGAGATTGGCATAACTAAAAAAATAGGAAGAAGAAGAAAAAGACTGTAGCCTGAATGCAGAGACTGCAGGGGAACCTGGTGAGAAAAAAGCTGGAGCAATGGGTAGGAGAGTGAGATGGAATAACTACAGCATAAGTAAAACTACCTCCTAAGTATTGTTAGTAATATAAATATTTACATCAACCCAGCATTTATATTTGCATTTTAAAATCATTATGGAAAGTTTCTAAAGGTACAACAGTAGACAGAATAGTACGTATAATGAGCCTCTGTGTATCCTTCACCCAGCTGTAACATAATTTTGCTTTATCCAGATTCATCTTCTTTTTCCCCTCATACTGTTTTGAAGAAAAACCTTAGAAATCCTATGATCTCATCTATAGGATATTTGTTTTTAAGGTAACTTCCTACTGTTGTGGAAAAAAAGTTTAAAATTAAATGTAAAGGTGGACTGTGGTGGTTCTCACTAGCGATCTGGAAAAGCATAAGCATTTCCAAATGGGCTTTTCCTCTACAGCTCAGCACCTCTGATTCTCTCACTGGTCCAGGTAAAAGGAGGAAAGGTTCCTTTCCCTCTAGACAACACTGGCAGCAGCTTCCACTGCTACTCACCTAAGGACCTCAGACCTTTGTTTCAAACAGAGTTTTACCTGCCATGAATGGAGATGCAGTTCACGTAATGAAAGGGGAATCCTTGGGTCTTCAGCTCTGTACCCTCGGTTTCCTGGATTTAATTCCAAACTCTGTGCTTTTACATACGGGTAATTTTGTTTACAGTTTTCTGCCTAGGATGGTCTAATCTTTTTAAAAAACAAAATTAATACAAAATAGAAACAGAAATAGTAATGAGTCAGTTTACACTTTAGAAATGTTTACTTTCCACTTAAAAAAAAGACATTAGTTTTACATGGTCCTGTTTGCTCATTTAGTGGACACTTACTATAGACTGGAGCTTGGTAAATATTTTAACTTAAAATCCAAAGACTGTTTTAAGAATGAACACACTGGCTGGGCACAGTGGCTCACACCTGTAATCCCAGCACTTTGGGAGGCCGAGGTGGGTGGATCACCTGAGGTCAGGAGTTCAAGACCAATCTGACCAATATGGTGAAACCCCATCTCTACTAAAATTACAAAAATTAGCCAGGTGTGGTGGTGTGCGCCTGTAGACCTAGCTACTCAGGAATGTGAGGCAGGAGAATCACTTCAACCCCTGGAGGTGGAGGTTGCAGTGAGCCGAAATTGTGCCTCTGCACTCCAACCTGGGCAGCAGAGCAAGACTCAGTCTCAAAAAAACAAAACAAAACAAAACAAAAAAAAGAATGAACAAACTATGCCATGTAAGTGATGAAGGCTGGGTGTCACAAGAGAGCATTCAAGGTTTAAATAATATTCTGGGCCTTTCCAAAGTGTGAATTGTACCTATAAAAAAAAAAAGACAAGCTTAGGTACCGTAATTCTTGTTAAGAAAAAAATATTTTCCCTCTATGAGACAAATAAAACCACATGGTATAATTAAGTACTGCAAATCACTTAAATAGGCACCAAAAGTTCTGGCATTTTTGCTTGATAAAATTTCTTCCTAAAAAAGTCTTTTACTTTGGCAAGAAAGTTTTTATTTTAATTTCATAAGTAGATTAATAGTTTCAACATACATCAAATTAGACAAGACCTTTTGAAAAATTGCATATTAATTAGAGACAGAGTAGAAGTTGTCCTAAGAAGAATTTTAAATCACAAGATAATTTTAAATTATAAAACTAACAGAGTTTTCTAGTTCTTATTTGAATACCAAAAGGGAAAAAGACCATAAAATGCATTAATTAATTAATTGAAAAATATCATTTTTAAGCCATAAAATAATTCATTTTTTAGGAATTTTGCAAGAGAAATTAACTTTCAAAAAATTTCTTTGAAATATGCCATCCAATATGTTAACCACTAGCCTTATGTAGCTGTTTGAATTTAAATTTATTAAAATTAATAAAATAAAAAACTCAAGTCCTCAGTCTCAATAGACACATGCAGCTAGCGGTTATCACACTGGACAGTACATACACACAGTATTTTTAACATCACACAACATTCTGGTGAATAATGTTGCTTTAGAAGACACAATTAACAAAAATTTATGCTGAAAACATTATAAAATTTTCCATGGTATTCTCATGATTTTTAAAAAATAACAACACAGAATGATGATCTCCCCCTTTCTGAAGCACTGTGTGGGGGTCCTTAGCCTGGGGCTCATGAGCCTGGGTGCCTGAAATGGTTTCGAGTGATGTTTGGTTCTTGTGCAGCCATGTGGGGGAGGTTTCAGTCTTGAGTTTCAAGCTGTCTTGGTCTGGAGTCGTCTGGTGGTTATCAGTGGTATTGAGAAATGGACCCCAGTGGGGAAACCTCCTCACCACTTTCCTTCTTATAGGTGTCCCTGCTAGCTTGGGAGAATTGAGGGGAGGGTGCTTGGAGCCTAGAAGGTCATGGCCTGTGATGTGGCCCTTCTTGGAGCCTTGGAAAGTGGTCACATCTGGAAGAGACATAATATGATGGGGCCTCTGTCCTTCCATCCCTTACCTTGTATCATTGGCTGGAGGGGCAGGTCAGTTCTCAGCTATCAGGATGCAGCCATTGGGGGTTAGCTCCCAGGGGTCACCGCAATGACTTCCCGCCCCCTTGGCTGTCTCCTGCACACCAAGAGCTCTATGGGTGGAGGAAATATCTTCCCCAGAGGTGGCCTCAGGCTTGGCCCCACCTGGGAGTTTTCAGGGCCTGGAATGGGTGTCCGAATGGGGATGACTTGGCGACTCCCCAAACCACTTTCTGGAGTCCTCTTATTCTTAGAGGGTCCAGGAGCTGTTCATCCTCCCTGGGACTCTAACTTCCTAGGCCGATGGTCAAAAGGGAAGGGGTTGGTTACAGCTAGTTTTGTATGGGGCTCCTGAGCCCAAGGCAGGAGCTAGAGGCTGGGGTATTAGCTCTGGGGGAGTGCCTGTGTGCCACACCTCTTTTCTGGAGTCCTCTCAGACAAGAGACTGGTTTGCAGAGGTGGCAGATGCCCTGTGGACATACCTTGTGAGCCCCCCTCCCTCCCACTATTCATGGCACCCTAGGATAGGGGTGTGTGCCAGGAAGTGTCACCTCATCTGGGGGAGGTCAGGTGATGAGGGGGAGCAACAGCTGGCAGTGGCGGGTGTCAATTGCCCTTTCCTGGATGGGGAGGTGTGTGGTCTGCTGCCTGGCCAGAGAGGGGCAACATGGGGGCAGGCCACCATCTCTCCAGCCACAGCTGGGATAGGAGACCCCCTTTCTTCTCCCCTCACTTTCTCCATCCCTTTCTTAAACACCGCACCTCATTACTTGCCCTCTTTGCCACCGGTTCCCTCCAAGGAAAAGAAGAATTGCTGGAAACCCACCCCCAACCAGAGCCCAGGTCCCGCCCCGCAGCCCTCCCACAGCCACTCCCAGGAGCTAATCCTTTCTCCCTGTTACTCTCTCCTAGAATTTTGTAGCCACCTTGGCTAATGGCATGAGCCTCCAACCACCTTTTGAAAAAGTAAACATCCTTTTGTGAGACCCCCTCCCCACCCCGACCTCCACATCAACATATCTCGTCACACATCTGGCCCTTTCTCGGGGTCTATCCAGCCCTCTTGCTTCAAACCAGTTTACCCCAGGCCCTCAGACACTTAGGACCAACCCCTCCAGGTTCACGGCCCCAGCTGGCCTCCCCCAGTATTGCGGCTACTTCCCTAACTCCACCTCCAGCCCCCCTTTGCCCTTCCCTGTGTCTGCCCCTGTTTTCCTTCCCCTCCGCTCCCCTGCTGTGGGCTGAGCTGAAGGCGGGGGCAGAGAGACTGGAGAGATGGTAGGCGTGGCTGAGGTATTGGGGTGCTCCCCTGGATGGTGCTCTGGGGGGTCCTGCAAGTGAAAAATTGAATTATTAGGTTTTGGGGTTCCTGGGGGGCAAGATGGCAGGTAGGGGCTGTAGGGTTGTCATGATACACTTTTGGGGCGTTCTGTACTACACTTCAGGGAAAAGTAGAGACCTGGAGTTTTAAGAGGCTGTGGGGAGCCCCCATATCTGACCCATGCTCCCGTCGGCCCCTCCCAGGTTTTCTGTGGCCAAGCGGAAAGCAGCGAGCCCAATGCTCAGGACAGGACGTCCAAAGATTACTACTTAGACTCCTATGCCCATTTCGGCATCCACGAGGTGAGTGTGGACAGCTCCCCAAGCCGGCGAACCTTAAGGGGGTTAAACGTTGGGGAGAGGGTTGGAACCTAATTTCCCACGCATGCGCACTGCGTCCCCCGGTAGCAGGCCGCCCCTGTGCCCCTCTGCTGTGCACCCACCAGGGTCGCCTCGCCCAGCCTTTGCGTAGGAGACCGAGGTTAGTCTCAAGCTTTGCAGGGGCCCCTTGCTGAAGGCTAGGGTGGGAATGCGCATGCGTGCCTGGGGCCTTAGCCGGAGGTCAGGCATGGCCCGCTGGTATCTCCCGCCCTCTAGAGACCGGTGGTACAAATGCGCCCCGGCCTCTCCAGGACTGACAGCTTCTGGACCCTTGTGACTCAAAACACTGAGATCCCAGAATGCAGCTGGGGTGGCCTACTAAGGAATTTTCTTCTTTCCCTGAGGCCACTTTCATAAAATTGTGGCAAAATATACATAAATTACCATTTTTTTATTTTTAGAGACAGGGTCTTCTTCTGTTGCCCAGGCCGGAGTGCAGTGGTTGCAGTCACCAGTCACTGCAGCCTCGACCTCCCAGGCTCAGGTGATCTTCCCACCTCAGCCTCCAGAGTAGCTGGGATTACAGAAGCACACAACCACGCCCGGCTAATTTTCTTATTTTTTGTAGAGGTAGAGTCTTGCTTTGTTGTCCAGGCTGGTCAACAGCCTCCTGGGCTCAAGCTGTCCTCTGGCTTTGGCCTCCTGAAGTGCTGGGATTACAGGCGTGAGCCACCGCCCCTGACCTGAGGACTTTTAAAAGCCAGGGTTTCCTGGTTCTCAGGTAGCAGTGGTAACATCTGGCTTAGATGAGAGTTTCGTCCATCTAGTCTGCTTTTACAAATAGGGAAACTGAGGTGCACGGAAGGAAGTGAGAGAGCCTAGAGCTGTCCCTGGCCCTCTGAGCTGTCAGGACACCCTGTTCTCCAGCTGAGGATGTAGGGCCCCTCAGACGTCTTTGTGCTGCTCTTCCCCCACGAGATGCTGAAGGACGAGGTTCGCAACCTCACATAGCAACTCCATGTTTCACAACCGGCACCTCTTCAGGGACAAGGTGGTGCTGGACGTGGGCTCAGGCATGGGCATCCTCTGCACATTCGCTGCCGAGGCCAGAGGCTGAAGGGTCATCGGGGTGAGTCTCCAGGGTGGCCCAAGGGGCCCGAGCCTGGGGGACACAACGGGGACCCACTGGGGCTCAGGGATTGTTTGGAGGGGGATGGGGGCTGAGGATGGGACTGAAGGGGGGGGGTCTGACGCTCCCTTCTTCCTGGGCCCTCAGATCGAGTGTTCCCATATCTCTGATTATGCAGTGACGATCGTCAAAGCCAACAAGTTAGACCACGGTGAGCCCAGAAAGAGGATGGATTTGTGGGAGTGGAGTGGGCAAATGCCCTGCTTCCCCAGGGGCCCCCCGAAGAGTTGTGTGGTCTACAGATGGGCCACAGATTCAGCAGCTCCTCTCCCATGGTCTTTTGGTCTGTGCCAGCAGCCTAAGAATCCAGTGTCAAAGCCCTAAGCTTAGCACCTCAGTCCTAAAGTTAGGGCAAGAACCACTCTCTAGTTTCTTGAATGAGTAACAGAGTCCCATGGTTGGCGGCTGAGGGCCCACAATGTGATTCCCAGCTGCCCTCCTCTAGTTTAACCAACACTGACTTCCAGAAAAGTCTGCACCTACAAGCACATATATGAGTAACGTTTACATTTACGCACATAATTTTCACGCCAGTAGCATTTTGTACCAGGCTCTTGCCCTTGGCTTCTTTCATCTGTGTATTGTGTAGTTTGACACTTTCCAGGATGTTGAGGTATTGCACTCTTTGCCACTACCACCATCATATGTACATCCCCCAGCTTTTTAAACCAGTCTTCTGTTGATGGGTGTTTAAGCTGCTCTGAGATTTTCTTTCTTTTCCTTTTTTTTTTTTTTTTTTTTTTTTTTTTGAGACAGGGTCTGGCTCTGTTGCCCGGGCTGGAGTGCAGTGAGTGGTGCAATGATGGCTCACTGCAATCTCTGCCTCCCGTGCTCAGGTCATCCTCCTACCTCAGCCTTCCGAGTAGCTGGGGCTACAGGTATGCGCCACCATACCTGGCCTTTTTTTCTTTTTTTTTTTGGTGGAGGCGAGGTTTTGCCATGTGGCCCAGGCTGGTCTTGAAATTCTGGGCTCAAGCAGCCATCCTCCCACCTTGGCCTTCCAAAGTGCTGGGATTACAGGCATGAGCTACTGCGCCCAGCCTGCTCGGAGATTTTCATCCCCTGCACATAATGTCATTTCATACACAAACTAATATATTTGTGAGGTCAATTTATAAAAGCATATTGCTTGGGCAAAAGGTTAGTTAGTGGCCAGGGCAACTGGCCATGCCCACTCCCTCACCTTTATGCTGCTTAGGGTCCACCACGTCCACTAGGAGCTCCTTGATGGCCACATCTTTGATGCAAGACATGTCAAAGCCATACAAGTTCTCCCACCCTGGGGAGGCAGGCAGAGAGAGTTGAAATCAAAGAGAGATCATCCCCTGGACCTGGTGCAGGACTCTGGAGGCCAGAGTGTTGGCCTGAGGTCTCAGAGCCTGACCTGTCATCCAGAGGTGGTGCTAGAGGCACAGAAAAGCCACTTTGTCCTTTAAATATCTTCGTGAGCTCTGCCTTGTGACAGCCATGCTTCACACTTGGTGCCAGGCTCCAGGAACAGTGGTGAGCAAGGCAGGCTGGCCCTGCCCCGGGGCACATCCTCTGGAGGACACACTGAAGCAGGCAGCTCAAGGCTCGCAGCATGCGCACTGGAAGGCAGGACTCCAGGGCGACGAGCCAGTGCACATGCAGACAGACCACCACAAAAGAGCATGGGGACAGCCTGGACTCAGAGATGTGCCTGTGGTCCCAGCTACTTGGGAGGCTGAGGCAGGAGGATCGCTTGAGCCTGGGAGTTCAAGGCTACAGTGAGCTGTTATCCCACCACTGCACTACAGCTTGGGCAACAGTGTTTGTTTGTTTGTTTGTTTGTTTTTTCTCTGTTTTTTCTTCCTAGACCCTGTTTTTTTTTTGTTTTTTGTTTTTTGTTTTTAAGTATAGTGATAGTGAGTATTTATTGAGCTGGAGCTAGGGGGGTGGGGTTTTGTATGGGGGGGAAGAGGAATTTGTTGAGGGGGAGAGGAAGTTGTTGAGTGGCAGAGGAGACGAAGCTGAAAGGGCAGGCACCCCACCCAAGCCACCCTCCTGAGAGCATGGGGAGCTGGCGCAGGGTTTGAGGTCGGCGTTTGGGTCAACATTTGAGGTCATCACGTTAGCGGACTTGTCAAGAAGGGTTCAGGAAGAGGACAAAGCAGGGCCCCTGCATTTGAGTGAAGTTTGGCCAGGTGGGGGGCGGGGCAGGAGTGGGCACTGGACAGAGTTAGGGTGGAGCTCCCAGGTTTGGGTGTGAGAAAGAAGGGAACAAGGAATACAGGCTTGAACCTGGGGCAGTTTGTTTGGAGCCAGACAGGCAGGATGAGAAATGAATGAGGAGCCGAGGCCAGGCACCAGTGAGTGAGGACCAGCAGGAAGGGGACAGCAAGGTCACGGGCCCTCCAGGAGCTGGCGAGGGTCGGGAGGAGGAAATGAAGTGGGGTGGAGACACATCCGGAGCTTTCCCTCTCCTGTCCTGCAGGAGGTGGACATCTACACTGAAAAGGTGGGAGACCGGACTTTCACCCCTGCTTCTGCCTGCAGGTGAAGCAGAATGACTATGTGCATGCCCTGGTGGCTTACTTCAACATCCAGTTATAGAACTGATAACAGGTGAGCTTTCTTGGGGGTCACATCCTCCACCAGAGATTTCAATGGAATGATCCCATTTAGCCCCCACTGCAAACTCATGGGGCTCTGTTATTATCCTTGTCTTGTGGGGGTGGAAAGTCTCCATCATGCAGTGTTGAAATCAGAATTTGTACACGAAGACATAGCCCTGAATCATTCATATTGGGACCCTCTTCCCCTTCTCTGACTCTGTGCCCTCATTCTTCACTCTCTCTGGGTCTCTATCTAACCCCCATCCTGTGCCCTGACCCTGCTCGGGCTCTGTCTTTCCTCCTCTTTCTAGGACTCTGTCCTCCCTCATTCCTGTGCCCCTCTGTCTGGGTCTCTGTCCCCTTCTCTGGGTGTCTTTTGCCCTCTGCTGTCTGGTCCTCGCCATCCTGTCTCTGATCTCACTGGGCTGATGCAGATGTTGCTGTGTGGCAGGGACACCTCTCCTCCTCACAAGACTCTGCCACTTTTCCCTTCCAGGAGGGCATCCTGGCCATTTCACATGGGGACTTGAACTTGCCCTTGGACAAGTGTAGCAGCTTCTTCCTCAGAAGCTGCTACAAGATTGGACCTCATGTCCCTGCCCTCTTCGTGTGCTTTGCCAAGCCTTCCTATTCTACTCAGGGCTGTGAGATGGTGGTTGTCCTTCCAGTTTTTGTCAAAAATAAATTATTTTAAAAATTTTATATTAAAAACATTACCAAGTATTCAATTGTCTGTTCTTTTACTTGAGAACTAAAGTTCTAAGTAAAGAAGATTTGGTTCAGAGATCTCTGTGGTTTACAAATTGAGGAAGGGTATTTATTTGGAGCATCTTCAAGAGCCTGTTACCTGGACATGTAACATATTTGAGGATATCTGTAAATATGATTCCAGCAACTTGCATTTTTTTCTCCTATTGTGAAATCTGGTTATTCCAGATAATCATGTGTTGACGGTCATGGAGTCTTTCCAGCGAGTTCCAGAGAAAGGTACAGTCTAAACTTCACCTGTGTCTAGGAACACCACCCTCTTCTTGCTTCTCACCTCCTATTGCTCCTTTCAAGTCTTTTTTGTTGGTTTCTCATCTACGTATAGACAGTTTTTTGTCACACACCCACCCCCAACTTTTTTTTGAGACAGTGTCTTGCTCTGTTGCCTAGGCTGAAATACAGTGATGCTACCATGACTCGCTACAGCCTTGACCTCCTGGGCTCAAGTGATCCTCCCACATCAGCCTCTCTAGTAGCTAGGAATAAAGGCATGCACCACTACACCTAGCTAATTATGGGGTCTTGTAACCTTTCTTTTCCCAAAGGTTACTGAACTGCTGCCTAAGCCTATGTACCTTGATTTTAAAAAGGCCTCTGCTTAAGACTTGGAGAGGTTTAGTGGCACCTATTGTCATCCTGTGTCTTAAAATATCTTGAGTTTGGCATAAAAAATGATAAGAGGAGATTAAATTTTTTAATTTAAAAGAACAGCTCTAATTTGGAAGGATGAGAAGCGGAATGCCTTTCCTTTTTTTTCTGTCATTGGGTTCTGTTCACATCAAATGGACATAAATTGAAAGTAAATGAGCTGATAAACAACTAGATTCAAACTAGAAGCAACTTTGTTGCTTGGGGTTCTGTAGAGATCTGTCAAACAGAGGCAGCCCACTAAGGCTGCACTATATACCACCCCACCCTCTGAAGCCATCCTTGCAAAATATTTAATTTAAAAATTCTCATTTTATAATGGTTTAATATTTTTAAAAGCATACCTTTAGAAAACTATGTATCCCTCAAACATAAAATCTACCTACTAAAGTTTGATAAAACATGAAAACTAAATCCATAAACCAGAACAAAGGAATGAGCATTTCAAAATGCTTTTGAAGAGTGTTGGTAGTTTGATAACATGACAGCTTAAAAGCAAGATCCTTTTCTTTTTCTTTTTTTGATTGCAAAATTCACTGATATAAATTGTCAAATTTTAAATATTTTAAAGAGGTGAGCTACTAATCATTTGAACATATTACTATCAATGGCATAGTAGCCATTTTCATGAAGTTGAACGTATACTAATAAGCAGAAATTAGCTCTATTATAGTCCCCAAAGTCTGAATTTATTGAAAATAAGGTTTGCTAAGAAATCTTTGTTCTAATGAAAATACTCTACACAACTTTACTAAAAAGCAACAACAATATTAACCTATCTTGTGACCTATCTTTTCTATAAAACTGTCCAACACAAGGATTAATTGCCCTTTTTGAGCTATACAGCCTTTCCTACAGTAATAGTAGTTAAAATACATTAAAATATTTAAACTATCTTTAAGAAACATGTACATTTTATTCAGCCTATCAACAGAATAAAGCCTGTTTCCTAGGATCTCTGAGCTCCTTTTGAAGTGCTATAATTTCCATCAACACTTAGGGTACAAATTATTGTACCCTATTAATGCTAATTGTGGATTAGGAAATATATTGGAAATAATAAAAATTAAAATAATATAATATTAATAAAATACATGAAACCTCCAATATAAAACAAAAAGATACATACACGAAGAAGCCCATTTTTCATTAATTAATGCTTCAATTAAATATATCTTTCAAGGTAACTAATGAAAGGTTTTACTTGATTTCATGTAACTTGATATAGAGAAGTTAAAATGGATCTTGAAAGACATTTTGATGATGGCAAATTAGAAACATGCTAATCAAACACAATCAGAAATTTAATCCCCCCATATCCTCCCCATTCACTGTAACAAATACTTAGCATAGTAGCAAATCACAGCATAATCCTTGGGAAATGTTTTATAATTTAATTTTGAAAATACATGATATAGCAGCATGTCAAGTCTAATGTTAATACGAAATACTCTTTTCAGTAGCCCAATATTTTAAAAGTATAAGATTTTATATTAATTATGTTAAATTTCTTGTTGACAATATATACAAAGCTAGCACAGGCTTTTTTAAAGACAATAAAAATTTAACTGTGTGTAGAATCTTGCTATAGAGGTAGCTATTAAAATGACACAGGACAGAATCCTAAAATTGCTATAACATTTTACCCCATATGCAATAAACAGAAACATTGTGGTGTTTCAAGGCTGAATCAGTTGGCTCCCAGAGCTGAGTAGCAATAAGAAAGCATGTTTTCCTCTTATGGATGTCATGGAGACCGTGTTAAAACTCAAGAGTCATAGGCAGTCAGCAGCAATGGGTCAATAATGCGCCCAGAGACACTGTGTAGATAATCAACAAGGCCCAAGGTTTTCTCAGCACTGCACACAGCCCAAGGGCAAATTAATACAGACAGGGAAGGACACTGCCCAGCTCTGCTTCCTGCAGTACACTATGGCTGCTCTAGGGAAAACACCCCCAAAATGAAAATAAAGCAAACTGGTTGTGCAACTGGCAACCAACTAACCTTTTAATGTAATCACAAACTCATCCTTCAAAGAGGCTTCCAAAAAAAATCCAAACACTATTCAGTGTAAAGTCTGCCTAAAAATGAAACCACAGGAAGGTTTCATTTTAAAAGTGCTGCGTAAGGCCAGGCACAGTGCCACAGGCCTGTAATCCCAGCACTTTGGAAGGCCAAGGCGGGTGGATCACCTGAGGTCAGAAGATTGAGACCAGCCTGACTAACATGGTGAAACCCTGTCTCTACTAAATACCAAAAATTAGCTGGATGTGGTGGTGGGGCATGCCTGTAATCCCAGCTACTTGGGAGGCTGAGACAGGAGAATTGCTTGAACCTGTGAGGCAGAGGTTGCAGTGATCCAAGATCTCACCACTGCACTCCAGCCTAGACAACAAGAGTGAAACTCTGTCTCAAAAAAAAAAAATATATATATATATATATATGTGTGTATATATATGAATGAAAAGGACAAACATGGTCTTATGAAGTATTTCAGTTTTTTAAATTTATTTATTTATTTTTATTATTTTATTTTATTTTTGAGACGGAGTTTCTCTCTTGCCCAGGCTGGAGTGCAGTGGAGCGAATTCCGCTCACTGCAAACTCCGCCTCCCAGGTTCAAGCGATTCTCCTGCCTCAGCCTCTAGAGTAGCTGGGATTACAGGGCTTGTGCCACCACACCTGGCTAATTTTGTATTTTTAGTAGAGACGGGGTTTCTCCATGTTGGTCAGGCTGCTCTCGAACTCCTGACCTCAGGTGATGCTCCCGCCTCAGCCTCCCAAAGTGCTGGGATTACAGGCATGAGCCACCACGCCAAGACTCATTTTTTATTATCTTAAAGTTTAACCAAAATTTTTGTGAGTAAAATATTCTAGTTTGGGAGATTTTACTGTTAACCTTGGTACTTATAGTATTGCTAGTGCTCAAAGAGATTATTCTTACGTTTATAATTAAAAGAGTAAATGAGGTTCGGGTGCGGTGGCTCACACCTGTAATCCCAGTGCTTTGGGAGGCCAAGCCGAGCAGATCACGAGGTCAGGAGTTCAAGACCAGCCTGGCCAACATAGAGAAACCCTATCTCTACTAAAACTACAAAAATTAGCCAGGTATGGTGGCACGTGCCTGTAGTCCCAGCTACTTGGGAGGCTGAGGCAGGAGATTTGCTTGAACCTGGCAGGCAGAGGTGGTGGTGAGCCGAGATGGCACCAGTGCACTCCAGCCTGGGCAACAGAGCGAGACTCTGTCTCAAAAAAGAAAAAATAAAAATAAAAGAGTAAATGAG
This sequence comes from Pongo abelii, assembly GCF_028885655.2. Taxonomy (NCBI): domain Eukaryota; kingdom Metazoa; phylum Chordata; class Mammalia; order Primates; family Hominidae; genus Pongo; species Pongo abelii. The sequence continues at coordinate 34,836,703 of NC_072003.2, forward strand.
AATTCAAAAACTACTACATTTTAGAAAGTGTGAATTACATTTGAATGACTTTGTTTCCAAAAAAGGAACATAACATTTAAATGTATTCTGTAGGTTCTGAGGACATTTTGTCAACAGTTTTTGTATATGACACCTTGATAAATATATGATGCTAATATTTTACATGTTTCAGTAAAAATGTATGAGTAGGAATATGTTGATGTATTATTTCTCAAGAAAAAGGTGATTCATCACATCCGTCATTTTGTTAATCATTAGGTATTATTTCTAAGTTACTATGTAAAGCCATCTTTCTTGAAACATGAAGAAAAGGTGCTGGAAGAAAAAAGGATAGTGAAAAATTTTAAGGTCTATTTCTTAATTTTTACAACTCAGTTTTTTCTTTTCAAGCAGATAAAATAATATCTTTAAGCATTAAAATGTGCCCTAGCTCAAGATTGAGATAACTGTAAACATTCCTCCAACATGTCAAGGGAAGAGTTGCAATATGTTCCTATTGTTATAATATCAAAAGAATAGTAAAAAAGAAAAAAACTACAATTGTGTAAAATGGCATGTAAGTGAATTTAAGAAACACATCACTGCCCTTTTATAACATTTTACTTGTATTTTAAAGAAATGTTCTCTATTCATTCTAGTGATTAGGCCATCTTGTTTTTCTTTTATTTACTGACAATTATTTATAGGTATTGAGGAAAACAGTTCTATATTGTTTAGTAAGATGCTACCATAAGAATACTCCAAAATTATCATTTTTCTGGGGACATGTTTTTTGACTAATAAGAATATGAATTAAAAAATAATTCCTTTGTTGATGGTTATTATTTTTTACTATTAGAAAACTGACAAGGATGGCCGGGCATGGTGGCTCACGCCTGTAACCCCAGCACTTTGGGATGTCAAAGTGAGCAGATCACCTGAGTAAGGAGTTCGAGACTAGCCTGGCCAATATGGTGAAACTCTGTCTTTAGTAAAAATACAAAAAAATAAGCCGGGCGTGGTAGCAGGCTGTACCTGTACAGCCTGTAATCTCAGCTACTTGGGAGGCTAAAGCAGGAGAATCGCTTGAACCCGGGAGTTCCGGAGGTTGCAGTGAGCCAAGATCGCCGCCACTGCACTCAATCTGGGTGATAGAGCGAGACTCAGTCTCAAAATAAAATAAAATAAAATAAAATAAAATAAAAAAGTTTGGCTACTTGAAATTTTAAAATTTACATTTGGCTCACATTTTATTTCAGAGGATTGCCTCCTTTTTTAAAATCTCAGGCTGCCTGCTCAAAGGACCAGAAATCAGGAAGTTCATAAAACCTGAAATTGCTAAATAATCGTTATTATATTCTTTTCATTTGCGAATAGCCATATAATATGTTATTTATAAATGCACATCACCTTGTACACAAGGTTAAATGCAAATACACTCCCGGTTGGTCCTAGCTCAGCTCAGGGAGGAGGCCCTGCCTGACAAGGTTGCAGCCCAGGCTGTCACTCTTTCTTCATTCAGCCCAGTGTCTGGTCAAATCTTCTGTCACTCAGGGACTGAAGGGGCGGGCCTTAAGCGTTATCCAGTCAGAGACTCTAAACTAGGAACAGTCCAGTAAGACACGCAGCTGGAAAGTACGGGACGGCTTCCGGGATTTGGCGGATCATTTGTCTTTTCCTGCAGCCGGAGCTCCTGGTCTCGTCTTCACTACTCTGTGTCCTCCGCTTCTGGAGACCCAGTCTGTGTGGCCCTATGACCTGCAAGTATTGGGAGATCCACAGCTAAGACGTCAGGACCCACTAGGAAACCTAGAAATGGTGAGAGTGCGGGGTCCGACATCTCCAGAGAGGGGGAAGGGGCTGGTTGAAAACCGTCGGAAGTGGCTGTAGCGGGACTCAGGCCTCCCAGCAGTCAGCTCTAAAATCTGAGGCGCCGAGTTCACCTTGGTGCAGCTCGGCCTTCAGTCCCCTTCAGCCGTAAGATGGCGGCTGGGCGGACAGGCGGACCCCGGGCGTCTTGTCTCTTCCCTGCGTAGTGACTGCCCGGCCTGGAGCCCTCTCTGGGCAGCTCTGCACCCACCGCGCCGCGTCTCTCCCCGATTGTGCAGGGACCACGGGAGGGTAGTCAGGGGAGAATCCTGACTCAGGGTGCGGGGTTCATGAATCGGAAGAGCTTTCGGTCCCTCTTTTCTCTTATGAAAAGTTTATAGCAGTCACCGCAAACATATTAAATAATTTATTCAAACAGTGGTTCAAAAATTGTAGAGCACCCAGCTATGGTTTGTAGTTTGTGGTCTATGGGAGAGGCTTTAAGAGAAGACTTTTATAAGGTGCATGGTGAAAAAAACCCCACATTCATCAATCGGTTAGGTACAGTTAGGTAGTTGGTTGGTTTGAGATGGAGTCTCGCTCTGTCGCCCAGGCTGGATTGCAGTGGCGCGATCTCGGTTCACTGCACCCTCTACTCACTGATTCACGCCGTTCTCCTGCCTCAGCCTCCAGAGTAGCTGGGACTATAGGCGCCCGCCACCGCACCCGGCTAATTTTTTGCATTTTTAGTAGAGAGGGGGTTTCACCCTGTTAGCCAGGATGGTCTTGATCTCCTGACCTCGTGATCCGCCCGCCTCGACCTCCCAAAATGCTGGGATTACAGGCGTGAGCCACCGTGCCCGGCCACAGTTAGGTAGTTTCTTAATTTCCACTCTGAGCGTACAAATTGCCTGGTTATGCAATCAGAGGTTACTTGGCAGTTTATAGTTGGTTAGGTCTGAATTTTGTTTCCCCCAATGTAGTAATTTACAGGAAAAAAAAATGCTCGAATTAGATTTTTTTTTAAAGTCAAAATCCAAAAATTAGAGCAACATCAGTCTCATTGCCTGCCACTTAGCTATTTTCACACTCCACAGGGGAATGATTTTCCATGCGTTTTTCACATGCGTCCCAAGCAACCTCTCAAGTTAACAACCCACCACCCTGCATTCCTTCTTCCTAACTCTGGCTTGCAGTAAAATACTAAATTTCTGGTTCTTTTTGACATTCCCAAATGCCAGTTTCACCTCCCTAATTCACATTATCAACTATTTGTCCTTTAGTGTGCATTTTAGATACCATATTTTAATTAATCATTTTTTTAAAATTAAGATGGAGTCTCACTTTGTCACCCAGGCTGGAGTGCAGTGGCGGGATCTCTGCTCACTGCAGCCTTTGCCTCCCGCGTTCAAGCGATTCTCGTGCCTCAGCTTTTGAGTAGCTGGGATTACAGGCGCGTGCCACCACACCTGGCTAATTTTTGTACTTTTAATAGAACCGTGGTTTCACCTTGTTAGCCAGGCTGGTCTCGAACTCATGACCTCAAGTGATCTGCCCGCCTTGGCCTCCCAAAGTGCTGTGATTACAGGCGTGAGCTACTGCACACGGCCATGAATTAATCATTTTTTGACAAAGCATTGGATGGGGCTTTTACAAAGATGTGTTTGAAAAATATTTCCCCTGAGAAGAAAGTGAAGTATAATCCTCTGACACTGTATTGTTAACAAAAAAACAAACCAAAAAAACCTGTCTCTCTTTTATCTTCTGTATGTACAGAGGTCTTATCAGAATGTTTTTGGGTCAAGGTTTCCCTTCGGAAACTTTTGGGATTATTTGTTTTCAGCCACCCTTGAGTTTTTCCTGGCCTTGGGTTTCAGTATTGTTTGGGGATAAACCAAGATACCCACCATGGTTATGTCTACTAGAGTGTCTAGTAAATATCAGCTCCTGGGTTATTTTCTCTCATAGGAAAACCTGAGGTATAGCGTGTAGCCTCTCAAGGAAGCAGGTGCATGCCCTAGGGCTGACAGGAATCTCCTAGTGTACTTAGTTTTTTGAAAAGCTAACCCCTTGAGACATTAAAACTGTCTTTACCCAACCCAACTTCCATTTCTTGGAGACACATTGCTGGTCAGCCAGTCAGATGCTGATATTGAGGGAAAAACATAGAAATAATTTCTACCCCCCTGGATTTTTTTAAGGGGACAGGAAAATAGTGAAATAAATATAGTTAGAGAAAAATAGTGAACAATTTGTGAAAGAAAAATACGGCATCCCAAAAGTCAAAAACAACCTGACCCCAGTGAGATGGTGCAAGAACTTGGAAATAAAACGCATCTGGGGCACTCACTGGGGCATACATAGTGCAGTGTCTCCTGAGAGGGTGGTTATTGAGCACTTAATTGAGCAGGATGGGGTGGGAGAATCTCTCAAGTGATTGAATGGCCTTACTTGACACATGAATAAGGAAGGCACTTTTGTTTTTTAATCAGCGCTGCCACTCTCTAGGCTTATCACCTGTAAAAGATTTGTTCACTTATTTGGACCTCAGTTTTTAATTGTAAGTTGCATTATATTAGTAGGACTTGAAAGATAAAAATATGTATATATATTTGCAAATGGCATAAAAAAGGTGGGTTTCAGAAAAAAATTAATATCTAATCATATATTCCATTTGTTAAAAATTCTCATTTACCTTTTTCTTTCCCAACGTTGAGTTTTGAAATTTTCTCAGGTGTGTCTTTTATGGCTTGGTGATTTCAAACAGAATTTTAAGGCTTTGCTTTTAGAATGCTAGCTATGAAGGAAAACAACAGGAAAAAATCTTCCATTTTGGCTGTAGAAATTGAATACATTTCCACAAGAAAATGTGGTAGATAACTGAGTTACATAGATTCATGAAAACATTAGTTCCTCTTCTTGCAGGGTACGTTTGTGACAGCGACTATCTCTGTTCTATATCTCTTTATCTTGATTTCTGAGTTTCATGCTAAATTTTATTAGATGAAACTTGGTACCTCCTAGAAGTGTTCCCATGTGATGAATTGTTTACTACATGATTTTTAATTGAAATAATTCAATAATACATTTATTGTTTGAAAGGAATAGATACTTTTGGTTTTCTTATTGAGGTATGAAATGTAGATGCCTTAAAATTTCCTTATATGAATACTGTGTTTGAGTAATTTTGGATTTTACAGTTTCAAAAGCCAGATGAATAACTCTGAGATGCAAATTAAAGCTTGAGTCCATTTACTGTGAGCTAAGGCTAATATTGAGCCTGCAAAAAGAGGTTATGAAAGGCCCAATTAGTTCTTTCTGGGGAGCCTCCTGTGCAGGTGTCTCAGCCTGCTCACCCCAGCCATAGAAGAAGGCTTTTATACTGAGAGAAGCTTCTGAGCCCTGGAAAGCTGGGGGTCCACAGGCAGATGGAAGGGGACTGGGAAAGTCTTACTGAAGATGAAGCTGTTACTGTTTTGAGGCAGTTTCTGGATTTTATAAAATAAAACAGTTATATTTAAGTAAAAAATAAAAATTGAATTCCAAAGGAGTATTGCAACAGGAGGAAGTGCCAACTATAATAGCTATAAAGATTGCAAAATTTAGGCAGACAAGGGCTTTCTATCATAGGGAGGATCAAAGCCCATTAGAAAGAAGGTGCGAGGGGAATGGCAAATGGAGGGTGAATAATCAGATTTTAGGTCAGAGAATGTTTTACCCTGAAGTCAGCATGTTCTTAGGAGGAACATAAAATACATTTGTATGTTGACTCAGACTGAGATAGCTCAAAGTTCAGGAGCCTGTGAAAAGGAGATAAACTTAAGTAAAGTTTGATTAAGAAGTATTTTATTTTGACCAGTGAAGACAAATTCAGCTGATTTTTTTTTATGAGAAAAAGAAGAAAATGTGGAGAGCCTGTGTCTGGCTATGTGAACGGTAAGCAAAGAGAGCACCATCTAAGTCATAATGGGAAGGGTGTTTCTTTCCATGAACTGTTCCTGGAGCAGGAACACAAAGGATGGAGAATTTTATTAATCACAGCTATTCAGCTGGATTATCTATGTGCTTCATTTCCCCCCACCTTTTTATTTGTTTTATACATTTCTTCCATTTGACTTGTCCTGGGTTGTATCTTTTTTAATAAACTGGTAAACATAACTACAGTGTTTTGCTGAGTTCTGTGAGTAGCTCTACCAAATTATTGAACTTGAGGGAGATTATGAAAGTCTCCAATTTTTAAGCAGTAGCTCGGAAGCATAGATAGGCCCGTGGGGTTTGTGACTGGCATCTGCAGTAAGGACCATGTTGTGGGACTGAGCCCTGAATCAGAATCTGTGGTGACTCTGGGTGGTGTCAGAATTAAAATATTAGACAATGGGTTGGTGTTGGAGAATTGCTTGGTGTTCAGCAAACTTTACAGAATTGATGCCAGAAAAAAGATATCACAGAGGCCTGGCCTGACTTGGAATGGAACTCTGGGTGTCTGGAAATGGTAGGCTCTCCTCTCCTGCACACAGGCTGTCACACTGCCCATTGTCCTGTGATTCCATGTCTCCTCCCAGGGTGAGAGAGGATTGAAAACTTAGAGGAAAGGAGTTTTGATAGCAGACGCATTTTTCCCACAGCTGCCACCACAGGATTTCCACCACTCACAGACATACCCACTAGACATGATGACATGATGTGTCTACACCCCTCCCAGGACTAGACACCACCCTTAGGAATTTCACCACAGAGTTTTTTATCCTAGTGTTTCTTGCCAAAAACCTAGTAAAGTATCTACAAGTCTCCTGGCATATCCCCACCCCCAGACACTGAATCTGCAGCAGCAAGCTGTTTTCTCCACCAGCCTAGGGTTCTCGACCATCTGTTTATAATCTCATCTGCCTGCATGGACACAGAAATAAACCAGAGTACAGCTCCACCTGGGCCACTATCTGTAGCATAAACCGTTTCTTCCACCTACATTGCACTCTCCCCTGCCCATGGATTTTTTCCTTTTAACTTCTATTTTTGGTTCAGGGGTACATATGCAGGTTTGTTATGTCGGTAAAATTGTGTCATGGGGTTTGGTGTGTTGATTATTTTGTTACTGAGTTACTATAGAACCAAACGGGTGTTTTTTTCTGATCCTCTTTGTCCTCCCACCCTCCACCCTCAACTAGACCTCAGTGTCTGTTGTTTCCTTGTGTCCACGTGTTCTTATTATTTAGCTCTTACTTTTAAATGATATGCATTTGGCTTTCTGTTTCTGCATTAATTTTCCAAGGATAATGGTCTCCAGCTCTATCCATGTTGCTGCAAAGGACATGATCTTGCTATTTTTTATGGCCACATAGTGTTCCATAATGTTTATGTACATATTTTGTTTTTATTAAATCTTGTTTTATGTTATTTTACTTTTTTGGAGAAAGGGTCTCACTCTGTTGTCCAGGCTGGAGTGCAGTGGCATAATCTTGGTTCACTGCAGCCTCAACTTTTGGGCTCAAGCAATCTTTCTACCTCAGCCTCCCAAGTAGCTATAAGTACAGGTGCACACCGCCATTCACAGCTAATGTTTGGTTTTGCAGTTTTTATAGAGGTGGGGTTTTGCCTTGTCATTTAGGCTGGTTTTGAACTCCTGAACTCAGGCCATCCACCTGCCTTGGCCTCCCAAAGTGCTGGAATTACAGGTAGGAGCCTCCATGCCTGTCTATACCACATTTTCTTTATTCAGCCTACCATTGGTTGGCATTTAGGTTGATTCCATATCTTTGCTATTTTGAATATTGCTGCCATGAACATGCGTGCACATGTGTCTTTTTGACAGAATATATTTCTTTGGGTACATACCCAGCAATTATGATAATTTTGTTTTTAGTTCTTTGAGGAATTACTACACTGGTTTTCACAATGGTTGAACTAATTTACATTCCCACCAGCAGTGTATAGCCATTCCCAGTTTTTTACAACCTTGCCAGCATCTGTTATTTTTTGACTTTTTAATAATAGCCATCTGACTGGTGTGAAATGGTATCTCATTGTGGTTTTTCTTATATTTCTCTAATAATTAGTGATGAAGATTTTTAAAAATATGCGTGTTAGCTACAGGTATATCTTCTTTTGAAAAGCATCCGTGCATGTTTTTTGCCTACTTTTTAATGAGGTTGTTTGGTTTTTTCTTGTAAACTTGTTTAAGTTCTTTACAGATTCTGGATATTAGACCTTTGTCAGAGCGTAGTTTGCAAATTTTTTTTTTAATTCTGTAGGTTGTTCACTCTGTTGATAGTTTCCTTTTCTGTGAAGAAGCTCTTTAGTTTAATTAGGTCCCATTTGTCAAATTTTGCTTTTGTTGAAATTGCTTTGGTACCTTCATCATGAAATCTTTGCCAGTTTCCATGTTTAGAATGGTATTTCCTGGATTATCTGTCAGTGTTTTTATTTTTATTTTTTTAACAACTTTAAGCTTTACGTTTAAGTCTTTAATTCATCTTAAGTGTTTTTTTGTATATGGTATAAGGATGGAGTCCGGTTTCAATCTTCTACATAGTGCTAGCTAGTTATTTCAGCACCATTTATTAAATAGGGATTTCTTCCCAAATTCCTTTTGTCAGCTTTGTTAAAGGTCATATGGTTGTAGGTGTGTTGCATTATTTCTAGGCCTCTACTGTGTTGCATTGGTCTATAAGTCTGTTTTTTTTGTACTAGTACCAGGTTGCTTCGGTTACTGTAGCTTGGTAGTATAGTATAGTTTGAGGTCAGTAATGTAATGCCTTCAATTTTGTTCTTTTTGCTTAGGATTGCCTTGGCTATTTGGGCTTTTTTTTTTGTTCCATATGAAATTTAAAGTAGTTTTTTGTTTGTTTGTTTTTAGTTAAAAATGTTAACAGTGGTTTAATAGAAATAGCATTAAATCTGTAAATTTAGTTGGGCAGTATGGCCATTTTAATGATGTTGATCTTTTCTATTTATGAGCATAAAATGGTTTTCCATTTGTTTGTGTCATCTCTGACTTCTTTAGTGAATGTTTTGTAATTCTTGTCATACAGATCTTTCACCCTCCCTGGTTAGCTGTATTCCTAGATATTGTGAATGGGATTGTTTTTGATTTGGCTTTTTGTTTGGCTGTTGTTGATGTACAGGAATGCTACTGACTTTTAGTATATTGATTTTGTATTTTGAAACTCTGCTAAAGTTGCCTGTCAGTTTAAAGAGCTTTTCTGCTGAGACTGTAGGATTTTCTAGATACAGAATTATGTCATCTGCAAACAGGGATGGTTTGACTTCCTCTCTTTCTGTTTGAATGCCTTATATTTTTTCTCTTGCCTGATTGCTCTGGCCAGAACTTTGAATTCTGTGTTGAATAACTGTGATGAGAGAAGGCACTTTTGTCTTCCTCCAGTTTTCAAAGGGAAACGGTGCCAGCTTGTTTCCATTCAGTATGTTGGCTGTGGATTTGTCATAAATAACTCATTATTTTGAAGTATGTACCTTCAATGCATAGTTTGTTGAGGGCTTTTAACATGAAAGATGTTCAATTTTATTGAAAGCTCTTTCTGCATCTATTGAGATAATCTTGTGATTTTTGCTTTAGTTCTGTTTATGTGATTAATAACATTTATTAATTTGTGTATGTTGAACCAATCTTGTATCCCATAGATAAAACCTACTTGAACATAGTGGATTAGCTTTTTGATGTGCTGCTGGATTTGGTTTGCTGGTATTTTGTTGAGGATTTTTTCATCAATGTTTATCAAAGATAGTGGCCTCAAGTTTTGTATTTTTTGTTTTTTCTCTGCCAGGTTTTGGTATCAGAATGATGCTGTTCTTATATAATTACTTGGTGAGAAGTCCCTCCTCAATTTTTTTGGAATAGTTATAGTAGAAATGGTACCAGATTTTCTTTGTACATCTGGTAGAATTCAGCTGTGAATCTGTCTGGTCTTGGGCTTTTTTTGGTCGGTAGGCTATTTATTACAAATTCAGTTTTGGAGCTTGTTATTGGTCTATTCAGGGACTCAATTTCTTTTTTTTCACTCTTGGGAGGATGTATTAGTCCAGAAATTTATCCATTTTTCTAGATTTTCTAGTTTGTGTGCGTAGAGGTGTTCATAGTAGACTTCAATAGTTATTTGTATTTTTGTGGGGTCAGTAATAATATCTCTTTTGTCATTTCACCTTTGGATCTTCTTCATTAATCTAGCTAGTGGTTTATTTAACTTAGAAATTTTTTCAAGGATTTAACTCCTAGATTTCTTAATCTTTTGTGTAGTTTTTACTGTCTAAATCTCTTTCATTTCATATCGATTTTTGTTACTTCTTGTCTTCTGCTAGCTGAAGAGTTGATTTGCTCTTGCTTCTGTCATTCTTTGCTGATGATATAAGTTGTTAAATTGAGGTCTTTCTACCTTTTTGATGTGAACATTTAATGGTATAAATTTTCCCATTAACACTGTCTTAGTTGTGTTGCAGAGATTCTGTTATGTTGTATCTTTGTTCTCATTTGTTTTAAAGAACTTCTTAATTCCTGCCTTAATGTCATTATTTACCCCAAAGTCATTTAAGTGCAGGCTGTTTAATTTCCATGTAATTGTATGGTATCAAGTGGGTTTTTTGTTTGTTTGTTTTTGTTTTTCTTTTGTTTTTTTTTGAAATGGAGTCTCCCTCTGTTGCCCAGGCTGGAGTGCAGTGGCACGATCTCGGCTCATTGCAACCTCTGCCTCCCGAGTTCAAGCAATTCTCCTGCCTCACCCTCCTGAGTACCTGGGATTACAGGTGCGTGCCACCACACCCAGCTTATTTTTGTATTTTTAGTGGAGACAGGGTTTCGCCATGTTGACCAGGCTGGTCTTGCACTCTTGACCTCAGGTGATCCACCCGCCTCCACCTCCCAAAGTTCTGGGATTATAGTCGTGAGCCACCATGCCCAGCCCAAGTGGGTTTTTTTAATGGAATTATATTTTTTATCAAGCTATAGTCTGTATGTGTGATTAGAATGATTTTGGGATTTTTGAATTTGCTGAGGATTGTTTTATTTCTGATTGTGTGGTCAATTTTAGAGTATGTGCCACATGGTAATGAGAAGAGGGTATATTGTCTTGTTTTTAGGTGGAGAGTTTTGTAGATGTCTATTTAGACTATTTGGTCAAGTGTTGAGTTTAGGTTCTAATATCTTTGTGAATTTTCTGTCTCAATAATCTGTCTAATAGTGTCTGTGGGGTGTTGTAGTCTACCACTGTTATTGTGTCAGAATCTAAGTCTCTTTATAGGACTCTGAGAACTTTTATTCATATGCACCCATGGACTTTTTATAACACTTTTCGTCTTCAGCTTTTTACCCCATAAGCATTCTTCCAAGTGCACCATGTACCCAGGGTTACTGCTTAGATGCGTGAATCCAGTGTCTACTAAAATTCAGATGTCCAAGAGTTCAAAAACATGTCCAGAGACCTGGCTGCTTTAGGAGAAAATATAAATGAGAAATAAGTGGTTTTATTCTCCTACCTGAAAATCAGGGAGGATATTTTGTTCATCTCCCTTAAAGCATTTAGATTATATGTAGGTTTTTTCTGTGCTTTTTAAAAAATATGTGTAAATAATTGTAACAGCTAAATAAACCTTTTTTCATTCTTACTGACTCAAGATTCTATTCATTTAGGACCTCAGATTCATTGCTTTTTATTTTTGCTTTGGCAAAGGTTTATGTTTCTTTTGTTTTCTTTTTTCTTTTTTTTGAAATAGAGTCTCACTCTGTTGCCCAGGCTGGAGTGCAGTGGCGCAATCTTGGCTCACTGCAACCTCTGCCTCCCAGGTTCAAGTGATTCTCCTGTCTCAGCATCCTGAGTAGCTGGGATTACAGGTGTGCACCACTACATCTGGCTAATTTTTGCATTTTTAATAGAGATAGGGTTTCACCGTGTTGGCCAGGCTGGTCTCAAACTCCTGACCTCGTGATCCTCTCGCCTTGACCTCCCAAAATGCTGGGATTACAGGCGTGAGCCACTGTGCCCAGCCTGTGTTTCATGTTTTTAGTCTTTTAAAGTAGACACAGATTTGTTTAGATTAAAGCTCATTGTAAGAGCACAAAAAAGTTGAGCACAAAGATAGGATTAAAGTTAGCATTGCAGAATGATAAAGACTAAAAGATACTAAGTTTGTTTGATGGAAACTGATTATCCAAGGTAATTATTGAATATGTGCAGGCTGAAGTATTTACACTGCAAAAGCAAAAGCAGTTCAGTATGTAAACTGAACAGTGTACTTTGGCTTCTATTTATTACTTTATAACAATTAGCATAGTTATGTGTAGTGTTTGTAGACAACATTTATTTATATAAATTAAACAGTATTTTTACAAAAGTATGAATATAAGGTCACAATATTTACTTTGAATACTTTTTTTTTTTTTTGAGATGGAGTTTTTCTCTTGTCCAGGCTGGAGTGCAATGGCGCGATCTCACCTCACTGCAGCCTTCACCTCCCAGGTTCAAGTGATTCTCCTGCCTCAGCTTTCTGCGTAGCTGGGATTACAGGCACCTGCCACCATGCTCGGCTAATTTTTTGTATTTTTAGTAGAGACAGGGTCTCACCATGTTGGCCAGGCTGGTCTCGAACACCTGACCTCAGGTGATCCACTCCTCTTGGCCTCCCAAAGTGCTGGGATTACAGGCGTGAGCCACCGTACCTGGCCTGAATACATTTCTTACATAGTTATTTTAATATTGTTATTGATACTTTTGAAACATAAATTGTCTTAATTGAGTTATGGTTACAGACACATTTTTAAAATCCTACATTATGACTACTACATTAAAATTATTTATACTTAGATATTTATATCTAGTATCCAGAGTAAATTTACTACCAAATTGCTACAGGAGATATTAGTCTGACATGCTTATTAATTTATCCAATAGGGATAACTCTAGGTAAGCATAAGTTTAGTGTCTTTTATTTCACTAAATTTGAATGCCGCTATTACAGGACAAATAAACACAAGTGATGTGGCCGCTCTAACACTATAATAGGTCTTCAGTTAGCTATGTTCCAAGCTCAAATATATTCCACTATATGAATAAAGTCAAATTCCAATTCTTCATCAAAAAGTGCTGGTGGAAATTGTCAGATGTATTCCAGTATAGACCCCCCATTCAATGGCAGGAGATGAGAGAGCACCAGAGATAAAAGAGAAACTTATAAAATTCTGCTGAGAATTTGACCCGTTTCTTCATAGTGCTTAGTTTTCTCATGCTTAGAGTAGCTGTACACTTTGGGTTTTTAGAGAGAAATTCCTTTTACGAAAATATTTTCTGGCTGACTTAATCTTATATGTAATCTGAGTTTTTTCTTAAGATGCTTTTAACTTTTTTTTTCAATGTAATCTTGCTTAGACTGAAAGCTGTTTTTTCTCTTTAATGCTTTGGGTGTCTTTCAGAAGCCATATTAGTATTGATGGCGTCTGTGAATGAGGTGGGTGGTCACAGTGAGAGCTCTTGGATCTGTCTCTATCTGGACTCATGCTAGAAATCCAGGAGTATTTTTTTCTATGACACCATTATAAATAGAAACTGAGGCTGAAACACTGCTCCTATTCCCATTATTTTGAAGCTACAGTTCTACCTGGGAGGCCTGCAGGCTCTCCTGCAGCTCAGGCTTCACTCTCTAATGTGGCACTGGAGTGCTGCTTTGGCAATTGAGGTTCACGTAAGATGTGAGCTGCCAGCTGTAAGCTCTGTGCTGTGAGCTGTGCCTGTGTGTTGGATGGTAGGAGTCAAGAGAGGACACTAGCCACCAGGAGTGGGCAAGCAGGAGTGCTATAGCCTAGTGCTCAGGGAGTAGAGAGCCATTGCTTTAAAATGTAGATAGCCAAAAAGGTAGCACCCTATTCAACCATTTATGTCAGACAGTGAGAGCTTACCTTCAGCAGGCACCTGGCTTCAAGTTGCAAAATTGCCTTCTGTCATGAAGATATGAAAAGTTTATTTTGTCATTGAATATAACCAATTAGCATATATGGATGGCCACCTTAATTACCAGATGAATTTAGAATGAACTATGTGTGACATGATGCTATACGTTCTTCTACTTGTGGACTAATTATGGTGACTGTTTTTCTGTCTGCAATCTCTGAAGCAGATTAACTTTTATATATGTCACGTTCTAGTTTAATTGTGTAATAAAACAGTTTTTTCTCTTTTCTATTATCGTGGAGTTGCTCTGGGGCTGAAGGGAATTTTTCTGTTAATTATAGTTCCCAAACACTGTCTAGAATTACTAGACATGATATAAATATATAAGGTGCCAACTAAGCTTTACTCTAGCAAGGACTTTCCCCCTCAGCCTTCCAGTAAACTCATAATTGTGCTACAAAGTGCATGCTGTCTCCTAAATCTGCAGGCAGAATTGTGTCTCTGCCTATTTGCTATTTATAGTCTTGTACAGTCACTTCTAGAGAGGCTAGATCAGATTTTTACAAACTTCACAGGGCAGCAATCAATCATTTTACCTCTTTCAGTGACTCTTGTGTTTTCATACCTGAAACTAATTCACAGACCATGGGGCCCAAAAACCCAATCAGAGTAATGACATGTAGACATGATATTCTCCACTTTCCCCTTCCTCCTCTTGCTAAAATGCTCACAAATTTCCTCTTTATGCCCGCAAAGGTGCAGGTAACATCTGTTGCTATTCCACCAATCCAGGATGTGAACCTGCAGCTCCATATTCTGAATCTAGCTAGGTCTTGAGATTTGGGGGAAAAAAACCTTTTATTTGAGGAATACAAATTCTTTCAGTTGTCAAACTCAGAGAGACATTAAAATTAGAGCACAATTATGTCTTTTTTCCCCTTTAAAGTATATTCATCTCTTAAAACTGTTTGCTGTTGCCATTAGCAGCTATAAATTAAACTATTAATGTCACACTGGACACTATAACCCATACCCTAAACCTTCACAATGTATATCCAACCAATAATTAATGTTATTTCTGTAAATAAATAAAAATTTTTGTATCAGCCCACTCTCTGTCCTTTTTTTTACCTTTACAAATCCACTGGTAACTACTGCTAATTAAAGTGTAGATACCAGGCAACTTGAATCTTTGCTGCCAGGTTACAGTCCTCGTGTTTGGCCCAAATAAACTTGTCTACTCATATTCATGTTTCTTCAGCTTTTTCCTTTTAGGTAGATATATCACTTAGAATGCTAGAGCAGCCCGTATGAGGGGCTTCTTCCTTTGATTGTACTCCACTTGCTGTAACACCCAAGAATGTAGAGCCAGGTTGATCCCACCTAGAATCTGCACCTAAATTCTGGCCTCTGCCTGGGATTACAAGACAGGGTTAGACTTGGGATTGAAAATGTACAGAAAACCAACAAGAGGCATTTGCTGCATTGTGAGATGTCAGCATTGACATCTTAAAGTTTCTTTTTGAGAGTGTGGCTCTGAGCTTTTCAGATCTTATCCGGTGACCTGCTATAGTTATGTGAGAGGCTCCAGGTGTAAACAATCTGAAGGGAAACTCTGCAAGTGTAAACAAGCATCTTAGGAGTGAGAGATCAAGACCACAAAGTATCCACAGCATGAACACAACTATACCTACCTGTAAAATGTGATTCTGGAGTACAGTATTCTCCTTCCTCTTACCCAAGAGCTAGCTAGTCAGGACAGGTGATCCAGGTTCTGGAGCTCCACCAGGGCAGTTCCATTTCTATTTAGAATCAGCCTGAGTTTCTCCTGCCTGGCTTACCATTGGGCCATCAGCCCAGGCTCACTGAAAACCCTCTCACAATCAGCTGGGTGTCGCTGAGAAATTTGAGGATGTCCAGAGAAGAATTGTGTCAGACAAGACCAGTTAATTCTGCTAAGTCTCAGTGTAAGAGAAATGAGTCAGCCTGTGTTTGTTCCTCCCTTCATACAAAATATGTCTTTGGTTGGTAGCCAGATGAGAGTTTCTCCAGTTTCCTGGCACTTGGGTGAAAAACGAGGTCTAGAGACTGAAACAGATAAAGTAATTTTTTAAATTTTTTATGGACATTCAAAAACTAGTTGAAGCAGTCATAGTTCTTACCATCCAGGAATGTTTAGTCTAGACTAGCAACTAGATACATTGTTGAATTAAGCATCGTATGGTTGGTACAATGAATAGATGTGTGCAAAAAACCTTAGTCTTTACTTGGGCCACTTTATATTTTTGTGACTTCTGATATCATCATCTTAAGAGATATTTAGGGACAGAAGAGTTGTTATTACTATTTGTATTTCTGTTACCTTGCTAAGAATACATATTTATCTTCTACTAAAATTACCTTAGAAAACCTTAAGAGATTTGTTTAAATTACTTATTAGTTTATGTTATAAAATTGACAGGGCAGTGGCCAAAAAAGATTAAAATTACACAAACTCTGACATTTAAGTTTCTCTTAGGTAAACTTAGGAAAAACAGAACTGGAAATACCCCTAGAGGCTTAGAGAGCAGAATTCTACATAGGGTCCTCTCCCTGACCCAGTTCTGTTCAGATTCATCTTATTTGGGGGCTTCATTTAGGTCTGGCCCCACCATGGAGTCTTGCTTCAGAGAACTGATTACGAAAAATCAGAGTTTTGGATGTTGAATCCTGCTACCTTTCTAGAGCTGTTATGCACAATTTCCTGAAACCCAGAAGGAGATAAATGGAAAAAATCAAGTACGTATTTTAAGGTCTTAATTTTTAAAGTTTCTATTAAAACCAGTGCTTGCAGAGACATTCCATTTAGCAACTTGTTTTCTATTCCTTCAGATCCAGTAGTTGCTCCACAAGTCACAACAAAGTAAATATAAATACAATAAAAATTTCACTGAACTACATTAACCTCTTCCTTTTTGTATCCCTCTCGTCTGTCTATATTTAGCTTTTACTCTATACATTTTTTAACAACCAATGACTGAGAAACAGAAAAGTAAATAAAAATGATGGGCCCTTTATCTTAATAATGGGAATTATTAGACACTTAGTACCAACCCCAGGGTGTTATGAGGATTAAATCACATAATATATTATTCCCAACACAGTTCTCTGTAACATACTCTTGATCACATAGTACTTGCTTAATAAACATTGCATTAGTACATGTGTACATGTTGTTTTCCAAATGCAGACTTATTCAGACATTGCTGCCCTCTATTTTCTCTGTAAACTTTAAAGAGCCAGCAAAGAATATGATACTGTAGGATGGAGATTGGTTGTCTTCATTTGTACCAAAATTATTTGTGTTGTGACAAGAGTACTGAGTGTAAGGGATTCTGTGCTGTGCCTGCTTTCTCTAACTAATCTAATGATGAGCGCAGGGGGAGTACCATCGGCATTGACAGTGGACTTGTTTAAAACACACATTTATGGACCGTTTGCAAACCTTCGGAATCACATTACCTAGAGTGGGGTCGAAATTATCAAGAGATTTATAAGATCATTTAAACATGCCAGGTAATTCTTAGCTAAGTGGTTATCAGCCTAGGCTTCTAATTAGGATTACATGGCCAATTTGCAGAAATCTCTTTACTTGTGTTTATGGGCCAGAAAAATGGAAAAACACAGGTTCTTTCATTTACTGGATGTTTGACAAAATATTCTTATTAGGCCAAAAACAGTTACATTACTGGTGAACTTGTTAGAAATTCAGAAACTCAGACGTCATTCCAAATCTTCTGAAAAAAATAATCTGCAAGACAAGATCTCCAGTTCATTATATGCGTTGAAATTTGAGAAGTGCCTTCTAACTCAACATGTCTTTTCCATCTGAAAAATGCACACAGCTCCTTTTGTGTGATGTAAATACAGCACTCAAAAATGTATGTTTGTGTTTATGCCCTCAATTTTCTATGTTATAATCCAGAAAACTATTATATATACACTGATGTTGTGGATTATGCCACTCTCTTTACACAGAGTTAGAGAATATATTAGAAAATATTTCTGTGTTGAGAATTATTTTATGAATTTCATTCATTCTTGTAAGTTAGAAGCACTTCTCTTTACCCTCTCATTTCATCTTGAGTCAAATTAAAAATTCTGCCCATGGCCACTTGGTAAATATGTATGTGTGTGTGTTTTCAGGGACTATTGACATTTATGGATGTGGTCATAGAATTTTCTCTGAAAGAGTGGCAATGCCTGGACACTGCACAACAGAATTTATATAGAGATGTGATGTTAGAGAACGACAGAAACCTGGTCTTTCTCGGTGAGAATAACTTCAATACACATTTCATAATATATTCTAAAGGTTTTATTTTATTTTATTTTTTTGTAGAATTTTTTTTGGTAGTTTTTGCTTTGTATAAATGAGTTACAGATTCCTGTTTTGAAATAAATTTTGGGGATTTAGGGCATTTGTCTATGTAGAGAGGAGTATCTTCAAGACGTTTCATCTTGATCTGAATTTTCCACATTCCTGAGCTGATCTGTGTTTTTCACTCTAGATTATTGGTAATGCCAGAAGGTTGGTGGCATAAAATATTGTTTGCTACACCTTAAAATCCACCAGTTTTTTTTTTTTTTTTTGAGACGGAATCTTGCGCTGTCCCCATGCTGGAGTGCAGTGGTGCAAGCTTGACTCACTCCAGTCTCCACCTCCTGGGTTCAAGCAATTCTGCTGCTTTAGCCTCCCAAGTAGCTGGGATTACAGGCGCCCACCACAACACCCAGCTACTTTTTTTACATTTTTAGTAGAGATGAGATTTCACCATTTTGCCCAGGCTGGTCTCTTAACTCCTGACCTCAGGTGATCTGCCTCAGCCTCCCATAGGTCTGGGATTACAGGTGTGAGCCACTGCGCCCAGCCTTCCACCACCAGTTTTTGATTCAGTAGTACTGGGTAGTGGAATTAAGAACACACAAATTTAAAATATTTTCTAAAGATTTAGAAATTTCTGTTATAAATTACTATTTTGGGATTAATTTACTAGAATATTCTATTACATCATCTTTACTGAGCAAATTACTAGCTTGAGAATTGAAGAATATGAGCAACATTCATGTTATTTATTTTTAATAAAAACAGGTATTGCTTTCTCAAAGCCAGACCTGATCACCTATCTGGAGCAAGGAAAAGAGCCTTGGAATATGAAGAGACATGAGACTGTAGCCCTAGGTATGTGAGAATGAATGCAACAGAAGAGAGGTCCAAAGGTCAAAGAGAAAGTCAGTCCTTAAAATGTGATTCGGGAAGCTGTGTTCCAAAGGAAAGAGTTTCTGGGATGCCTCAGGATTTTTTTATTTTACTGTTACACAGGGACACCTTCTGTCTTATGTTTTCAAATTTTCTAAAGATTCGACTTTCTCTTTGGTGATCTTTCTTCAAGTTTACAATGAGAGCCAAAGTCCTCTTCATGAAGTATAAGAGACTGCAAAATGTGACTGCTTTTCCATTGTTTTGGGGGACACACAAATATCTGCATAATTTTGAGAAACCTCTATGTGAAACTATTTATATTCTCTTTTAGCATCATGTCTGAAACAGGTGAGTAGTGGTTTATGTTCCATTTTTTTGTTCATTTTTCTACACAGTCCATCCAGTTTTTATTACTATACTCTTGAAATACAGTTTGAAATTATGAAGTATGATGTCCTTCTGCTGTGTTCTTTTTCCTTAAGATTGCTTTGTTTATTCAAAGTTTATTGTAGTTTCATGTAAATTTTAGAATTGTATTTTTCATTACTGTGAGAAAAATACCAGTGAAATTTTGATAAGTTTATTGAATTTATAGATTACTTTGGATAATACAGCACTTTACAAATATTTACCCTTGGCCGGGTGCGGTGGTTCACGCCTGTAATCCCAGCACATTGGGAGGCTGAGGCGGGTAGATCACAAGGTCAGGAGATCGAGACCATTCTGGCTAACATGGTAAAACCCCATCTCTACTAAAAATATGAAAAGGGAGCTTGCAGTGAGTGGAGATCATGCCACTGCACTCCAACCTGGGCAACAGAGTGAGACTCCTCCGTCTCAAAAAAAAAAAAAATTTATTCTTTGAATCCATAGAAATAAAAAATTTCAAATTTGTTTGTGGCTTTAATTTCTTTCATTGATATAGCTTTCATTGTGAAGATTTTTTACATCTGGTTGAATTTGTTATCAGAAATTTATTATTTTAATGCTCTTCCAAATAGATTGTTTTTCTATTATATCAAAGAGTTTAAGTGTATGGAACCATAACTTATACTTGTAATTTAATTTTATTTTTCTAATCTACTGAGTATATTTATTAGTTCAGATAAGTTTTAATGTACTGTTTATAGTTTTTTATACATAACATCATATGATCTAGAAACAGCAACTTTTTACTTATTTGTCTTCAATCTCAATGGCTTTTGAAAACTTTTTGATTACTTATTGTGCCACATACTTTCAGTGCTATCTTAACATAGAAGCATTGACAATGGGCACAATATAGTTTTGCATTGGTGTCTGTGAATTTGAAGGAGCAAACACTTCTCCAAGTTTTTATAAACTGGTTTCAGAAGGTAAAGATCGTTTTTTTTGTTGTTGTTGGGCCCCCAGGGTGATGGGATGCTCTCTGGATTTGTAGTGGAGAAGGATTATAGTTTGGTTTGTCACAAGACTTACGAGTCTACACTAGGGTCCACCTTTAGTTGGCTTGTTACAAGGAGCTTGGGTAGTTATAATTTCCATTTTACTTTTAGACAGACTGAATATCCTTCACGACTTTGATCTTTAGAACAGACACTAAGTGGGGTTTCTGCAGTTGGGTCTGCATATGGTGGGCCTTATATCAGGATGTGGATGAGTATGGCTTTCACAGAATAGCAAAGAGGATTTTCCTAGGTCACTGTGTGAGTTTCTATGTAGGCTTAACTGGCCATGAACTGTGGTCCAGGAAACTGAAACTGAGTCATTGAACTGCTTCAGTGATCATAGTAAAGACAAGGTCTGCAGGCCTGCCTGCATGGCTATTAATTTGTATCTTCCCCCAGGCCTCTGGAAGGGCAGGACATCTCCCAGACGGTGGCTGGGAGGAGTTTGGGATGGTTACAGAGTAAGTTCACAATTCTCAGTGAGACCAAGTTGGATGGACAATTTCCTGGTCATTAGCCAGGAACAGAGGTCCTGTAGATTGCCACCTTAATGAGGGCCTGCCTTCTGAAAAGAACCCTCCTCAATCTTGGGCTTTAGCAGAGTTTCACAACTTCCTTCCTGGATCTCAAAGCTCTATTAAAGGCACTTATTTTTGAGATGGGGTCTTGCCATATAACCCAGCCTGGTCTTCAAATCCTTTCCTGCAACAATTCTCCAACCTCAGTGTACCATGTAGCTGTCATTACAGATGTGAGCCATGATGTCTGGCTCTATTATATAGACATTTTTGTCATGGATGGCTGACAGATTTTCTTGGCTGTGGGGGAATAAGTAGAGTACCTTTTATTTTTCCATCTTACTGATGTCACTATCTCTATACATTTCTACTTTCTGTTTCCTATGTCAAATGTGTCTGCAACCTTAGATTTAGACATTTAGGACAATATGTTAGAATTTACATGTTATGCCTGAAGTAAATGAGATAATTAGTGTTACGGAATCTTTGAGGTGTCAGTTTTCTTCCTGGAAACCTCTGTGGCCAGTGGCACCTTTGCGTGAGTTCTTGTCATGGATCCAGGAAGAATAAGGTATGCAGACAAGTGAAGGGGGAAGAAAACAAAGAGGATCTTTATTTAGTGTTAGAACGGCTCAGAGGAGACTCACAGTGGGTAGCTCCTTTCTGTAGGCAGGTCATCCCATCGAGTGTTCAGCTCTCAGCAGAGAGGAGGCCCTGGAGGGGGTGGCTTCTCTGTGCAGACAGATCATTCTGAGGTCTCTGCAGGTCTCTGAAGCTGCCAGCAGAGAAGGTAGCTCCTCTCTGCGATTGGTCATCCCATCGTTTCTGTGTCCTCTGCCCTCTCTGGCTGAGCCCAGGGCTTTTCTGGACTGCAGAGAGGAGAAAGTGCATTCCAGTTTGTCCATTGGGTGGCCCTGGTCAGGCCTGGAGGAGGCACCAGAGGTCCCCACTCTGGTCTGCGGGCCCCTGAAGGTTGGGCCCTACAAGGGACTCACTCTCTTCTGCCAAGGAATCTGTCTTCCTCCCACTGCCATTTATATGGCCCCAGGTTTGGCTCCAACCCTGCTCTGAGCTCCAAGTGCATGGGTGCTGGGAGAGAAGAGAGGCCATGCAGCAGGAGCAGACACCTCCAAGCCAGCAGAAATGGCCAGGGTCTTCCCAGGACCCCAAGGATGTAGGCAGCAGAGCCGTCCAGTCTTCTGCCTGAGAGACAGCTGCAGCTGCACCCAGGGAGCTCCGACCCCACCAACTTGAAAAGGGCAGAGCTCTTGCTTGTCGTTGTGGAGCAGGAGGCCCAGGTCTGCAGCCGTGGGTCAGGCGGCTGCAGCTGCACCCAGGAGGGTAGATCTTGCCTTTTCCTGCCTTACCCTGTTCCCCCCACCACCACCACCAGGAGCACAGGGAGGATCAGATCCACAGCCATAGTTTGGGTGGCTGCAGCCCCACCCAGGAGGGCAGGGCTCCTGTTTGCTTTGTAGAGCAGAAAGCCTGAGTCTTCAGCAGCACCCAGGGAGTTCCTGCCCTAACTCAGAAGGGGCGGCATCTCACCAGCTCCATGGAGTGTGCAACCCAGCTGTGCCTCTCTGCTGCAGCCAGCATAATGGCACAGCTGCTTCCATCAATCCCCCCTCTGAAGAGGTACATCTAACTGTTGTTAGAATAGGGGCGTTAGGGATAATGACCATTCTTAACTGCTTCATGCTGACATGTGGTGGTGTTCTGGGAAAACAATAGTTCTGTCTCAGAGGCCTATCCAAGGGTTTCCAGTAAAAGAGATATATCTACTGAGGCTGTATTTGTATACCATTTGAAGTTTGACAGCCCATCGCTTATACTTTTTGAGCTATAGTCAGAGATCATTGGGTGGTTCACTTCCACAATTGTCAAAAGGTACAAATAACTCAAAAGCTTCCTTGATTTTGAAAAACAAAACATAAGGATCAGCAATGCTTCAAGCAAAAAGTCAAAAAGGATTAGTCTTCTATTCAGTTCACCCAGTCAACTCCTGTTCGCAATCTCCAAAGTTATTAGAAACCTGCACTCAAGGGTTATAATCCATTCTTTGAGGAGGATCAAAACAACAATTATCTATGAATGTTAGAATGTCCTAGGATAGTCACAGTGAAAGACATGATTGACAAAAGAAATTTAGTCACCTTTGTGATTTATAATAACCTAACACATAACTTTAATTATGATTGATAACACAAACTCAGACATCAGAACTCTAGGAATCCCATACAACTTTTGGAACACACATTAACATTTTTCACTAAAATATAACGTGAAAATCAAACACCACCTGATCAATCCTATGTAAGTAAACGTTAAATAATCCTGTTTACCTCTCCCTTGAATGTCCCAGGGGCCCTCTGTAGCATCAAAAAGCTAGGGATTAGAAAAGACAATTTTGAAGCTGTAAGGGCTCAAAACACTTAATAGAAGTTCAGGTTACCATAAGTCATCTGTTTAAATGACTCAAAGTGTTGTGTATGTTTTTTTGTTTTGTTTTGTTTTGTAAAGCAAAAACCTTTATTCGTCAAGAGGGAAGATCTAGTTTTTCAAACAGTCTGTTTCTTGTCCTTCCCTTCTTTTTTAGAGAGTTTATTCAAAAGCCAAAGAAAAATCTTTTTCAAGAGAGAGAGCCAAATTTCATGCTTGCATTAGGCTATTATTGTCAACCTCAACTTTTTAAATTAAACCTTACAGATAATTTTATCCAGTCTTAACCAGTTTGATCATGAGGTGTGATTCTTAAAAACCTTTTATAACCCTTTACAAATTTGTGTTAAAGGGTAGGTCAGTGCCTCAAGACACCCTTCTTGTGCTTTTATTCCAATGTTCATTTTATGGGAAAGCCAAATAATACCCTTTTGAATTTAGTCAATATGTTCACATACAGATTTTCTTCACAGTTTTTACAAACTTTCTATAACTTGTTTGAACCTTTAGTTGTATCTTATTTAAAACAATCCTTTAGCCCTCTAAACTAGGCAAAAATTTGCATTTTCACACCTTATATCATTTTACTAAAGACATATTTCACTTCCTTATGCACCTTGCATGTAAATCTGTTTTCAGTATTCTCAATTACATGTTAAAATGGCAACTGTTAGCAATGATTAATTTTGGTGAAATATTTGGTAAGTTATTTTAGTTAGGTACTTAGGTGCAGATCAGGTCTGTTTCCGGCATAGCTAGGGGCATGGCATATGTCTCCAGCCCTTAAAAACCTGTAAAGCAGGAAAGTCGAACAACTTTAAAAAGCCAAAGAAGCAGTTCATGACCTTTAAGCATTTAACCAACCTAGTTTCTGACTTGCGTAATTTAGAAGATACATCTACATTTTGAAGACATTTCTATTTTTACCAATAATTTTAAAGCTAGCTTATTAAGTTATACTTAAGTCACATGTATTTGAAAATTGCTTACACTTACTACTTGAGCGCTCTTACTTACAAGCTAATTTGGTAGACACAACATGTAACAATAAGTGTACAAACACATCTAGACATGTATACACACAAATGAAGATCTAATAGTTTAGAACCCTAGCCATGACATAGCAATACAAGCTCACCGGTTTTATTTTGTTTGCCCCAGTAGATAATCCAATAAAGGCTGTGAACCAAAATTTTGGGTAAAGCAGTTTCCATGGCAGTTTAATTTTTAAAGGCCCAACCTTTGTAGACTCCAAAGAACACTGGGGCCAAACAGCACCAAAGGAGCTCATGACATGTTAAACAGGCCCCCTGCTTAGAATCACAGCACAACAGCCTGTATATATGCAATGCCATTCCACTTTCCCATTTAATGGTAAACTCCAGGTTCCATACAATGTTGGGAGCCAAACGGTATGGCAAATGTGAGAGAAAATTCTAGGGAGGGTTTAGTACTAGACCTCAGAATTTCTGCCAGGGGTGTCCCCTTCAGAGAGGTTGAGGTCCAGAGGAACCCCTGGGGTGTCCCCTTTGGGATCCAATCTTACAGTGTCAGATGTCTCTGACCTTAGGTAGGTACTGGTGTCGCTTTATGTTTTCCTTCCAGAGGCAATGGCCTGCTATGAGCTTTATAAAACCACACTTCCCTTTGCTAACCATTCCACTAGAGTGATAGCCATAAACTAAAAGGAATCATAGCTTTAATACTTTCAAAGTATTTGATCTAAGTGCTTGAGCCGAAAAGATTGAGACCAGCCTGGCGAACATGTAAAGACCCCCTCTCTACAAAAAAATTTTAAAAAGAGCCATGCATGATGGTGTGCCCCTGTGGTCCCAGCAACTTGGGAGATTGATGGGGCTGGATTACCTGAGCCTGGGAGTTTAGGCTACAGTGAACCATAATTGTGCCACTACACTTCATCTTGGATGCCAGAGTAATACCCTGTGTGTGTGTGTAGTTTTTTTTTTCTTTGAGCCACAGTTTCCGTCTTGTTGCCCAGGCTGGAGTGCAATGGCATGATCTCAGCTCACCACAACCTCTGCCTCCTGGAATCAAGCGATTCTCCTGCCTCAGCCTCTCAAGTAGCTGGGATTAGAGATGTGTGCCACCACGCCTGACTAATTTTGTATTTTTAGTAAAGACCGGGTTTCACCATATTGGCCAGGCTGGTCTTGAACTCCTGACCTCAGGTGATCCACCCGCCTTGACGTCCCAAAGTGTTGGGATTACAGGCATGAGCCACCATGCCTGGCCTTACAGTATCTTAAGAAGAAAAAAACAACTACACTTCAGGCATGTTAAGTATATTCACATTGTTATGCAAAAAAGAAATTTTACGTTTGTAAAACTAAAACTCAATACCCACTAAGTAACAACTGCCCACTTTACCCTCTCTTCAGCCCTTGAGAAACATCCTTCCACTTTCTGTTTTTATGAATGTGACTGCTTAACATATCTCATGTAAGTGGTATCATATACTATTCATTGTTTTGTTACTGGCTTATTTTAGGTAATATAATATTCTCAAGGTTTATCTTAAAATGTGACAAGATTTTTTAAGGCTAAATAATATTCCACTGTATGTGTATGTTACTTTTTTTTATGTGTTTGTAAGTGAAAGAAATTTGAGTTGCTTCAGACTTGGCTTTTGTGAATACTGGTACAATAAACATAGATGGTCAAATATATATTTTCCAGGTCCTGAGTTGCATACTTTGGATATAGTTTCATAATTGAGATTGCTGTATTTGATGATACATCCATATTTAATTATTTGAGGAGCATAACATTTTACAATGATGGCTGTATTTTTGTTTTCCACCAGCAATCAACATGGGTTTCATTTACATTGCATCATCAATGGATTTGCTTCTTTTAAAAGATTTGTAATGGCCATTCTAATTGGTGTGAGGTGATTTTGGTTTTCATTATAATTTTTATGCATTTCTCTACAAATTAGTAATTTTTGTATGTCCTTTCAAATGCTTCTTTCTAAAGTTTAGTTCAGTTATGTGTCCATTTCTAAATCTAATTATTCAACTCTATTTTTAAATGTTAAGAGTTGTTTATATATTCTGAATATTAATTCCTATCACATGTGATTTGTTAATATTTTCACGCATTTCCTAAAAGGCATCGTCACTCTATTGAATGTTTTCTTTGATGTGCAGAAATATTGAAGTGTAGTGTAGTTAAATGTTTCTGTTCTTTTCTTTGTTGCTCAAGCATTTAACGTCATATCTAAGAAAATGGTGCCAAGAGCAATGTCGTGTCTTTCCCTTATTTTGTTTCTAAGAGATTTATTACTTTATTATGTCTATATATTTTATTTAAACTATTGTATTTATATGGCTCAAGAAAATGATCCAACTTTATTTTATCAGTGTAGATTTCCAGTTTTCAACATTACATTTTGACTGTAAAATCAAATTATTAATCATATTTGATAAAATATTATCATTTATTTTTATTGTGTGGTCATGGCAACATGGTGGAAGATTATTTGATCATATACAGAAAGGTTTATTTCTGTGCTCTCTATTCTGTTCTTTCATCTGTTTATCTGTCTTTGTGTCAGTACCACATTGTTTTTGTTATTGTAGCTTTTAATATGTTTTGAAATCAGGAAGTGTAATGCCTCTTTGTTCTTTTTCATGGGTGTTTGACTATAATTCATAATCAAATTTTAAAATTTCAACCAATATTCTTGTAAAAAGCTGCTATTGGGATATTTGTAGGGATTATACTGAATTTGTGTATCACTGTAGGCTGCATTAACATCTTTAAAAAATTTAAGTTTTTGACTCGAGCAAGAATATGTTGAAGAATGTGTTTTAATTTCATGTTTTTTCATTTGCCAGTTTTACTTTTGCTGTTAATTCCTAGTTTCATTCAGTTTTAGTCAGAAAACACACGTGTATTATTTTGGTCTTTGACATGGTTTAGCTCTCTGTCCCCACCCAAATCTCATCTTGAATTATACTCCCATGATTTCCACATGTAGTGGGTAGTACCTGGTGGGAGATAATTTTAATCATGGGGGCAGTTTCTCTTGTACTGTTCTTGTGGTAGTGATTAAGTCTCACATGATCTGATGGTTTTATCAGGAGTTTCTGCTTTTGCATCTTCCTCATTTTCTCTTGCCACCACCATGTAAGAAGTACCTTTTGTCTCCTGCCATGATTCTGAGGCCTTTCCAGCCATGTGGAACTGTAAGTCCAATTAAACCTTTTTCTTCTTCTCTGTTCCTGGTAGGTCTTTATCAGCAGTGTAAAAACACACTAATACAGTCTTCTTAAGTTTACTTGTTGTTGTTGTTTTGAGACACATCTTACTCTGTTGCCCACATCAGAGTGCAGTGGCATGATTTTGGCTCACTGCAGCCTCAACCTCCTGGGCTCAAGTGATCCTTCCCACCTCAGTCTCCCAAGTAGCTGGGACTACAGACATGCGCTACCATGCCTGGCTAATTTTTTGATTACGTGTAGTGACAGGGTCTCACTAGTTTACCCAGGCTGGTCTCAAACTTCTGGCCCCAAGTTATCCTTTCACGTTGGTCTCCCAAAGTGTTGGATTATAGGCATGAGCCACTGCACTTAACCAGTATTCTTAAATTTAGTAAGACTCATTGTGTGTCCTAACAGAATATACCAAGTGCAAATAAGAATATTGTGTATTGTCTTGCTTTTGACTGGAAAGTTTTGTACATGTCTGTTAAGCCTAGTTGGTCTATGATATGGTATGGGTGTCCATGTTCTCTAGACTTCATGCTGCATTATAATCCTCAGCGTTGGATGTGGAACCTGGTGGGAGGAATTTGGGTCATGGTCATAGGGGTAAATTCCTCATGAATGGCTTGACACCATCCTTTTGGTAAACAGTAAGTTTACACTTCATTGATTCAAGTGAGAGTTGTTTCCTTAAAAGAACATGGCTACTTCACTCACACTTGCTCTGTCTCTTATCATGTGATATGTCCAGTTATTCATGGCCTGCCAGCATGATTGTAAGCTTCCTGAGAATCTCACCAGAAGCCGATGCTGCCACACACTTCTTGTACAGTCTGCTTACTTGGCAGCCAAATAAACCTTTTTTCTTTATAAATGATCCACTTTCAGGTATTCCTCTATATGCAAAGTCATTAATGCAGTCTATAATGTTGTCTAAGTTTTCTGTTTTCTTACTGAATTTTCATCTGAATGTTCTACTTATTATTGAAAATGCGATCTTGATGTCTACAATTATTATGTTCCTATGTAGTTGTTTCTTCACTTACTATTTGCTTAATATATTTTAAAGCCCTGATATTATATATAGATAGATAAATATAATAGTTATAGATTCCTGGTAACTTGACCCATTTTGCCATTATATAAGTCTTTGTCTCATGCTAGTACTTGACTTAAAGCATATAATGTCTAAGATAATTATCACCACCTAAACAAATTGTACTATTAGCATGAAATACAAATTTTTTGTTTGACTCAATGCTAAAATAAGTCTCTTGTGGGCACCATATTGTATGCATTTTTTAAAACACTCAGGCATTTTATTCCTATTTCTTTTTATAATTTCATTTATTTATTTATTTATTTATTTGTTCATTTATTTTTGAGATAGGGTATCACTCTGTCAGCCAGACTGGTTTGCAGTGGTGTGATCGTGGCTCACTGCAGCCTCAATCTCTGAAACTTTTATGATCCTCTCATTTCAGTCTCTCAAGTAGCTGGGTTATAAGTATATGCCATCATACACAGCCAGCTTTTTTGTTTTGTTTTGTTTTATTTTGGTATTTTTTGTAGAGACAGGACTTTTTCTTGTTGCTCAGGCTAGTCTTAGACTCCTGGGATCAAATGTGCAGTCCATGTCATACTCCCAAAGTCCTGAGATTACATTTCTTTTTATTAAGTAGTTTACTTAATTTATATTTTAAATAATTGCTTAAAAATGGAGTCACTGTTACCAGTTTTATTATCACTGATTTATGTATTTTTTGTAGATATGTTTTCTCATTTCCTGTTTTGCTGCCTTAATTTTTATTTTAATTTTGCAGTGGTTTTGATTTTTTAATTTTGTTTTGCATATTTTTTATGAACGTTTGTAATCTTAAAATATGGAGATTACATGACATCTTAAAGTTAAAATAATGTATTTTAATCTCATAACAACTTCAATTGAATACAAAAACTATACTTCTGTATTTTCCAGTGTGTTACTGATATTAAAATTATTTTATATTGTGTACCTAGTAACAGATTTATATCTTGTTTATCATATTCTATACAACCTTAGGAGTTTTATGCACCATCATTATGATAGTAAAGAATTCTATATGTCTTTATATTTACACTTAGTAGAGAGCTTTAAATTTGTATGTGTTTTTATAATACTGTTCAGTATCATTTTATTTTTCAGCAAATTGACTCATTTTAGCATTTCTTTTTTTATATGCAGTTTCACTGTGTTGCTAAGGCTGATCTTGAACTCCTGGTCTCAAGTGATCTCACTGCCGTTGTCACCTAAAGCTGTAGGATTACAGGCATGAGCCACTGTGCCTGTCCACAATGTAGCGTATTTTGTAGGACTATGGTACCCTTACCTTTTATTTTGGAAAGTATTTACTTGTATCTTCTTTTTGAAGTAAAATAATTTAGAATCAAGAATTAGTGCTAATAATTTTTTTTATTACATCAAAATTTGGGTTGTTTGACATTTTTATCTCCAAGTAACCTCCGTATTACTTTTTCCCTATAGTCTTCTAAGATTCATTTTGTGAATATATTGATCCACTTGATGGTGTCCAATCAGTTTTACATTGCATTTATAATTTTGTTTGACAGTGATATTTTTGTGTTATATATTTTAGGGTATGCCACCTCACACCAGTTAATTGTGGTTTGATTAGTTTATAATTGTGTATGACAATGTTTAACTCTTTATAATTTAAGACAGTATGGAGCAGAATCAAATATGTATCAGCCATATGTCTGTTACCAATATTATTATCTCTGTTTTTTTTGCCTGGATAAATACTATCCCTCTATTTTTTTATGACTAGTGTATTTATTGTGTAGGTTTGTTGTGGATGACTATTTAACCCTAAGTGAGTAGTCATAAAACTTCTTTTAATTTCAACACCTATCTGTGAATCTGTATTTTTTTTGTGTGGGAAAAAATCTATATTTTTTTTCTTTTTTGAGACGGACTCTTGCTCCGTCACCAGGCTGGAGTGCAGTGGTGCAATCTCGGCTCGCTGTAACCTCTGCCTCCTGGGTTCAAGTGATTCCACTGCCTCAGCCTCCAGAGTAGCTGGAACTATAGGCGTGCACCACCACGCCCAGCTAATTCTTTGTATTTTAGTAGAGATGGTGTTTCACCATGTTGGCCAGGATGGTCTTGATCTCCTGACCTCGTGATCCACCCACCTTGGCCTCTCAATGTGCTGGAATTATAGGTGTGAGCCTCTGCTCCTGACCGGGAGAAAATCTTAGATTTGAAGATAATTTTAAAACTATCACATATCTGAATCTGTTCTAGGTATTGTTCATTTTTACTTTTCAGAAACACAAAACAAAATTTATAATACAATATTATTAAATATTCATTTTGATCATGTTAATTGCATGATATTATTATGCTACATATTGCTGGAATGTTTTTATCTTGCAAAGCCAAATCTCAATACACATTACACAACATGAATTTTTCTCATTTCTTGGCACTTTTCAAACACCACTCTGTTTTCTGTTTCTGAGAGTGTGGCTACTTTGTGTATTTTATACAATCTCTGTCTTTTTGTGGCTGGCTCATTTCTTTTTGCATAATATCATTAAAATTTATCTTTATAGTTAGAATATTTTCTGGTGTTTGAAAACTGAATGATATTCCAGTATTTTCAAGTTATATCTACTGAATGATTTTGGTGACAGAAATTTGCATTACTTCAGGAATGCCATGTGTAATTCCAAAAGCATTGCGTTAAATTTGTCAGTTACATTGAGCAATATGGACATCTTCATAATGTTAATATTTCAGCCTTTCAACAACAGCATGTTGAAGAGTTTGTTGTTTAATTTCTATGTATTTCTGAATTTTTCAGCTTTTTATGGTTTTATACTCATTCTATTTTGATGATAGTAATTTTTTAAAATCAGTTTTAAAAATTTTGTTAAGACTTCTTTTTTGGCCTAAGAAATGGTCTGTCAAGGAGAATGTTGTATGAGGTATTGAGATGAGTGTATCCTGATGCTCTTGAGGAGTGTTCTCTATACCTCTGTTAGGAATAATTGTTTTATACTGCCTTCAAGTCCTCTGTTTCTTTACTAATATCATGTCTTGTTTCATTTTTATTATAGAATGTGGGGTATCGAAGTATCCTACTAATATATGCTCTGTGATTCTTTAGTTTTTTCAATAGTTGCTTTATATACTTCGAACCTTAATGTGAGATACACACACACACAAATGTACATAAAAATTTGCCACAGGTTCCCAGTGAATGAATCTATTATTACTTAATATCTTTCTTCATATCTTTGGAGTTTGGACTTCAAGTAAATTTTATAAAATATGATAGTTTTTGACTTAAGATATAGCTTGTATGTTATTTTGACCTGTTCTACCATTTTGTTAATATTTGCATGGAACATCTACTTCTATTTTGCCGCTCTCAGGTTTGTTTGTTTTTTTTTTCTGCCATTAAATCTGAAATGACTTGTAGAAAGGCAAGTTGGGTCTTTGTTTTTAAAATATGTTGTATAAATCTCTTTATTGAAAGTATGTCTCTTAATTGGAAAGTTATATATGTGTGTGTGTGTGTGTGTGTGTATATATATCTAATTAAATAGAAAGACTAATGCTATTTTATTAATTCTTTGATTCTTGTATCTTTGTTCCTCATTTCCTCTCTTTCTGGTCTTTCTTTGTGTCTTTAATTTCTGTATTAATATGCTTTTACTTTCTTATTTTCTTTTGTGTATCTATACAGATATTTTCTTTGTGGTATCTTGGGGATTACATACAACCTCTAAAAGATACAACAATATGCTTTAATCTTGTAAAAAATTAACTTCAGTTGCAAACAAATATTCCTCCTCATTACATTTGCTCTCACTTGTTATTTATGTTGCTAATTATATCTCTTTATGTTGTACATTCATTAACAGATGTTTATAAAGATTTCTATCCTTTTATCTTTAAAATTTTAAACAATTTTTTGATATTTTAATGCTTTTGTTATTCCATTTGTATAGTTGTCTGTTTTCCTATTTCACTCACTATTACTCAATTTATTTAAAAATTTTAAAATTAATTTATGCATCTTCATTTTTTATGGTTGCTTCCTGAACATTTTATAATTTTTATATGGGGCTATGTTGCTGTAATATTTTGTATGCATTATAATCTTTGATTGAGATTTGGACATTTTAAAAGAGCTGTCACAGTCTTTATAATGTAGCTTATTTTCTGGGGGAAACCAATTGTTTTAGCTAGAGATTCTGGGAATCTCTCAAACATGTTCTTAGAATGCATCTTGTCTGAAATTTTGTGTTCATTTTTTAGTTACATAAATTTATTAGTGTTTCTTCTTAGCAGACTCAAACTGTCATTCTAAAGAATACCACTGTAGTTGTCTGTTCTTATGCTGCTAATAAAGACATACCCAAGACTGGGTAATTTATAAAGAAAAAAGCTTCAATGGACTCACTGTTCCATGTATGTGGCGAGGCCTCACACTCGTGGTAGAAAATAAAGGAAAATCAAAGTGACATCTTACATGCTGGCAGACAGAGAGAGGGCATGTGCAGAGGAACTCTCCTTTATAAAAACTGTCAGATTTTGTGAGACTTGTTAACTATCACAAGAACAGCACACGAAATACCTGGCCCCATAATTCAATTACCTCCCACCAGGTTTCTCCCACAACTCATGAGAATTATAGGAGCTGCGATTCAAAATGAAGTATAAGTGGGGACACAGAACCAAACCATATTAGCCACCACGTCCTTTAGTAATTAATGCCATGGGAGACAGAAACCAGTGTGTGAAAAGCCACAAATACAAATGTATGTGTCACTATTTTTCTGTTTTTTGTTTGTTTGTTTTTTTGGGGAAAAAAACAGGAGTTGACAATTTACTTCTAAAGGCACTATATTATGTTTGGGGAGCAGGAAGAGCTTTGTTGGGTAAATGTTACAGGCTTTTCCTTCTATGTGACTCTCTGCATTGTGCTCACCTGTGGTACTGCACACAAGTAACTCATTTATAAACTTTTCACAGATGTATTTTGCTTAATGTGTTTTTGTTGAATTTGTATGTCTATGAAGGAATTAGAGTCTGTGGTACTTTTCTATGCCATCTTGCTTATGTAGTTTGTATAATTTTATAGTGTAGATATCTAGAGTATACAAATCTTAGTGTAGCAAGTGGAGTAATTTGTTATTTTTATTTTTTTCAGTTATGTGTTCTTATTTTGCCCAAGACCTTTGGCCAGAGCAGAACATAAAAAATTCATTTCAAAAAGTGATACTGAGAAGATATGGAAAATGTGGAGATGAGAATTTACCACTAAGAAAAGAGTATAAAAGTGTGGATGATTGTAAAATGCACAAAAGAGTTTATGAGAAACTTAACAAATGTTTGACAGCTACCCAGAGCAAAACATTTGTATGTTATAAGTATGTAAAAGTCTTTTATAAAATTTCAAATTCAAATAGATGTAAGATAAGACATACTAAAAAGAAACCTTTTAAATGTAACAAATGTGACAAATCATTTTGCATGTTTTTACATCTAATTCAACATAAAAGAATTCATACTAGAGTAAATTCCTACAAATGTGAAGAATGTGGCACAGCCTTTAACCGATCTTCATACCTTACTACACATAAGATAATTCATACTGGAGAGAAACCATACAAATGTGAAGAATGTGGCAAAGCCTTTAACTGGTCCTCACAGCTTACTACACATAAGAGCATTCATACTGGAGAGAAATCCTACAAAAGTGAAGAATGTGGCAAAGCTTTTAACCAGTCCTCACACCTTACTACCCATAAGAAAATTCATACTGAGGGGAAACACTTCAAATGTGAAGAATGTGGGAAAGGCTTTTGTTTTTTCTCAACCCTTACACAACATAGGAGTATTCATAGTGGACAGAAACCCTACAAATGTGAAGACTGTGGCAAAGCTTTTAACCAGTCATCAAACCTTACTATACATAAAATAAATCATACTGGAGAGAAACCCTAGAAATGTGAAGCATGTGGCAAAGCTTTTAACCAGTCATCAAACTGTACTAAACATAAGAGAATTCATACTGGAGAGAAACCCTTCAAATGTGAAGAATGTGGCAAAGCTTTTAACCAGTTTTCAAACCTTACTACACATGAGAGAATTCATAGTGGAGAGAAACACTTCAAATGTGAAGAATGTGGCAAAACTTTTAACCAGTTTTCAAACCTTACCACACAGAAGAGAATTCATAATGGAGTGAAGCCCTTCAAATGTGAAGAATGTTGCAAAGCTTTTAACCAGTTTTATAAACTTACTGTACACAAGAGAATTCATAATGGAGAGAAACCCTACAAATGTGAAAAATGTGGAAAAGCTTTTAATCACTCCTCAATACTTAGGAACCATAAGATAATCCATAGTGGAAAAAAAACCCTACAAATGTGAAGAATGTGGCAAAGCTTTTAACCACCCATCAATCCTTACTAAACATAAGATAATTCATAGTGGAGAGAAACCCCACAAATGTGAAGAATGTGGCAGAACTTTTAACCACCTATCAACACTGATGAAATATCAGATAATTCATAGTAGAGACAAACCCTACAAATGTGAAGAATGTGGTAAAGCTTTTAATCACTCCTCAATCCTTAGTAACCATAAGAGAATTCATACTGGAAAGAAACGCTTCAAATGTGAAGAATGTGGCAAAGCTTTCAACCAGCTGTCAATCCTTACTAAGCATAAGAGAATTCATACTGCAGAGAAACCCTACAAATGTGAAGAATCTGGGAAAGCTTTTAAGCAGTCATCAACCCTTACCAAACATAAGAGAATTCATAGTGCAGAGAAACCCTTCAAATGTGAAGAATGTGGCAAAGGCTTTTGTGACTCCTCATCCCTTACTACACATAACAGAATTCATAGTGGAGAAAAACCCTGCAAATGTGAAGAATGTGGCAAAGGCTTTTGCAACTCCTCATCCCTTACTACACATAAGGGAGTTCATAGTGGGAAAAAACCCTACAAATGTGAAGAATGGCAAAGCTTTTAACCACCTATCAACCCTTACTAAACATAAGAGAATTCATACTGGAGAGAAACCCTACAAATGTGAAGAATGTGGGAAAGCTTTTAAGCAGGCATCAACCCTTACCAAACATAAGAGAATTCATAGTGCAGAGAAACCCTTCACATGTGAAGAATGTGGCAAAGACTTTTGTGACTCCTCATCCCTTACTACGCATAAGATAATTCATAATGGAGAAAAAACCCTACAAATGTGAAGAATGTGGCAAAAGGTTTTGCAACTCCTCATCCCTTACTACACATAAGAGAATTCATAGTGAGGAAAAACCCTACAAATGTGAAGAATGTGGCAAAGGGTTTTGCAACTCCTCATCCCTTACTACACATAAGAGAATTCATAGTGGGGAAAAACCCTACAAATGTGAAGAATGTGGCAAAGCTTTTAACTGCTTATCAACACTTACGAAACATAAGATAATTCATAGTAGAGAGAAATCCTACAAATGTGAAGAATGTGGCAAAGCTTTTAATCACTCCTCAAACCTTAATAACCATAAGAGAATTCGTACTGGAGAGAAACGCTTCAAATATGAAGGATGTGGCAAAGTTTTCATCCAACTATCAACCTTTACTAAACATAAGAGAATTCATACTGGAGAGAAACTACAAATGTGAAGAATGTGGGAAAGCTTTTAAGCAGTCCATCAACCCTTACCAAACATAAGAGAATTCATAGTGCAGACAAACCCTTCAAAGGTGAAGAATGTGGCAAAGGCTTTTATGACTCCTCAGCCCTTGGTAAATATAAAAGAATTCATACTGAAGCATGTAGGAAAATTCATACTGAAGCATACTGAAGCGTGAAGAATTCATACTGAAGCATGTGCCAGTCCTCAACACTTACTAACCATAAGCGACTTCACACTGCAGAGAAACCCTATGCATGTGATAAATGTGGGAAAGTTTTTAACTGGTCCTTAAGCCTTACAAAACATAAGATAATGCATAATGGATGGAAACTCTACTAATGTTAACATGGCAAAGCCTTTAGTGTATTATTAACCTTTAATAAACATAAGGTAGTTCATACTGGGGAGAATTCCAACAAATGTGAATAATGTGACAAAGATTTTAACAAGTTCTCAACACTTAGTACACACAATTCATACTGGAGAGAAACCCTACTAGCATGAAGAATGTGGCAAAGCCTTTTATGAGTCCGCAAGTCATAGCGGACGTGAAATAATTTATATCGGAGAAAAACTCTACAAACCTAAAAGGTGGGACAATGCTTTTAACAACAATTCAAACTTTTTTTCTTTTTTTGATGGAATCTCGCTCTGTCTCCCAGGCTGGAGTGCAGTAGCATTATCTCAGCTCACTGCAAGCTCTGCCTCCCGGGTTCATGCCATTCTCCTGCCTCAACCTCATGAGTAACTGGGACTACAGGCGGCCGCCACCACGCCTGGCTAATTTTTGTATTTTTTAGTAGAGACGGGGTTTCACTGTGTTAGCCAGGATGGTCTCAATCTCCTGACCTCATAATCCTCCTGCCTTGGCCTTCCAAAGTGCTGGGATTACAGGCATGAGCCACCATGACTGGCCCACCTCAAACTTTTGAAAATATAAATTATAATGGTCCCAGGCCCCAGAAATGTGAAGAATATGTCAAAGACTTTAAATGGTTGTCACTCTTGATTGTAGGTAAGATAATTCATACTGTAGAAAACTACACGTGTGAAGAATGTGACAAAACTTTTAACTAGTGCTCACATTTTATTGCACAAGAAAGCATTTATACTTGAGAAAAAATTGTACAATTATAAAGAATGTGGAAAAGCCATTGATATCTGCTCATATCTTAATCAATATCCAAGAACTCATACTTAATAAAAGCATTGTAAGTGCAATTACTGTCTAAATATCTTTCAGAAAATATAAGCCGTTAAAGTGAAGAAGAGTATTCATTCTGAAGACAAACATTACAAATATACAGGGGGTTGTTGTAGTACGATTACTTGTGTCATAGATATTATTGTGCAGATTTTGTGTTAGAGGAAAACCCTGACGCAGTTTCTCAAAATTTGTTCAACATCAGGGAATTTATATTGGAGAAAAACCTAATAAATGTAATGATTTTGACTGAAGAATTGTGAAAAAATGAGAGCAAAAAAAACCAGAGAGTTCATAGTAAAATATATTTTTACAGATGCAGTAAATATGAAAAAGGCATTTAATTCAAAATTAAGTCTATGTCAACATCAGATATTTCACAGTTGAAATAACTAAAACACTGACCCTTCAGACATTACACTAAATCAGTGTTGAGTGTAGAAAATTACCCAAAACTAAAGTTGTTAGGTAAATTATTTGTATATAACTTTAAAATAAGAAAATTGGAGAGTTACAATTGCATTAAAAATATGCTATTTTCATTGAAAAAACTTAGTTTTTGGGGGAAGTTAGTAATGATATAATTCAACTCACAAATTACTTCATGCTGTATCTTTTATTTTTATGGTCATAAGAAAAATCATAGGAAAATATAAATAAAATCCATATGTTTCTAACTCCTGAATAAGTATTTTTAAAAATTTGTTATATATTTTTCTTTGAACATGTGAACTCTCTGCCTGCAAACACATACAGACTTTGAGTTCTGATTCACATAAAGTTAAATATACACGTTAGTCTAATGATATACCTTAATTGTAATAGAACTGTAGAGTGTCTTTGTGTATGTATGAGTTTTACCTATTATCAGAAAAAAAGAAATACTAGAACAAAACAAATTATTTTAAGAAGGTGTCTAAGTTACTAGAAAACTAAAAACCTCAAGAATGCTGAATGCAAATCTATACTTTTTATTTAATTCATTACTGTACAGACTCATACTATTCCTATTTCTTATAATTTGTTGTTTTATAGTATAAGAAGTATTCATCGTGAGCAGGTTAGTAATTAATTTTCATAAAATTTAGTAGGGCACATGAAATAATTTTTAGATGTATTTCCATAATTAGTATATTTATACTTTTTTAGTTAGAGCATTTCATTGTGTTCAATTGGAGAACCTTCTATAAGCCTACTATTCAGTTGTTATTCCTTTTACTTTTTAAAATTGACAGAAGTAAATTTATCTGTTGAGCCAATTTATTCAGGTAACTACTTGGGAGACTTCATGAGTCATGAGGATTTGGGGTTTTTCTTTTTTTGTTTCTTCTGTCTGTTGTTGTTCTGTTTTGTTTTTTTGAGACAGAGTCTCACTTTGTCACCCAGACTGGAGTGCAGTGGGATGATCTCGGCTCACTGCAACCTCCACCTCTCAAGTTCAAACAAGTCCCCCTGTCTCAGCCTTCCCAGTAGCTGGGATTACACGTGCCTGCCATGACACCTGCCTAATTTTTCTATTTTTAGTGGAGACGGGGTTTCACCATGTTGGCCAGGCTTGTCTTGAACTCCTGGCCTCAGGTGATCCGACAGTCTTGGCCTCCCAAAGTGCTGGCATTACAGGTTTGAGCTACCACACCTGGCATGGATGTTTTGATATATTGAATGTAGCAAACAAAAATGACAGTGCTTCTCATGTAACAGATGCTCCATAATTTCTGCTGGAGTTAGTTTGCAAGTTTAAGTCAGAGATCGAAAATATCAATGGTGAAGAAATAACATTGATTCTTCATGTGGAGAGAACGTTTTTTCCAGGCTGCACAGCTGACACTTGAATTTGAAGATAAATCCTACCTTTATTTTCTGATTATCTTCAGTTTTTTTGTCTTATATGTATTCCAACTATGTATGCATCACAGACCTTCTTTTTCTGTGTTATGGCTACAGTGTTCTCACTTTTATTTTTATGCCGTGTCATTTCACGTGGTACTTTGTAGGTTTTGATGAGAAAGTTGTTTTTTTGTTTTGTTTATTGAGATGGAGTTTCACTCTTGTTGCCCAGGTTGTAGTGCAATGGCAATCTCGGGTCACCACAACCTCTGCCTCTTGGGTTTAAGTGATTCTTCTGCGTCAGCCTCCCAAGTAGCTGGGATTACAGGTATGTACCACCACGCTCGGCTAATTTTGTATTTTTAGTAGAGACGGGGTTTTTCCATGTTGGTCAGGCTGGTCTCAAACTCCCGACTTCAGGTTATCTGCCCCCCTCAGCCTTCCAAAGTGTTGAGATTACAGGCGTGAGCCACTGCTCACAGCCTGAAAGTTGATATTTTTAATGTACTAAAAGTTGGTTTTAACCGGAGAGTTTGCTTATCCATATAACTTTGACATCAGATAAAGATAAAGGCATACACTATCCATAGGGGAGAGAATTAAATCATTTACCACTGTTTTTGTTTGTAAAAGAAAAATTTTAAAAGATTCTTACACAAAGTGTGTCAAATATAAAATATATCTTCGAAATTAAATTTCTAACAGTTAATGGTAAGGAATTTTTAATGTTTTGTGATATAGCACAACTTATGTTTCCATGCAGAATTTTCTGTATTTAAGTGTGAATGTTAAAATTTTCAGTATAATAAAATTACCTGTGTAGATTTTAAATTTGAATAATTTTTGATGTTGGTATTACAATTTGAAGGAATTTCTCACTGTTATTTTATATAATTTTTTTATTGGGTGAAGTTTAGCATACAGTTTTTATACTTCATCACCTAACTGTAGCTAACTCCTTGTTTATTTTCTCTGGAAAACTTGAAGATTATGCCAGTTTTTGAATTAAAAGATTTTCTGTTATTTTGCTTGCAAACTTGTTTACTGTGTTCACAGAGTGGCCAGTCATAGGACCACCAGCAATGCCTGCACTTTTACTCTCTTTCACTTCATTACCATCATCACCAGAAACTCCAGGTGTCCCAAACTTAAAGTAAAAGCCGTAAAGTACATTGGCTTCTCCCAGACACTGTGTTGTGTCCAGAACATGATGTTAACTATCAGAGATTCTATGGTTATAATTGACAAATGACAAAACAGCACAAAGCTCTATATTGTTAGTACTATTCAGGCAAGTTTATGACAAATACAGACTATATTTGAAATATTGTTAACTCTCTATAAAGTTTTAAAACTATTATTTTAACTTGATAGGTGAAATGGGTATTTATTCTTTAAGATATGATATTTTGAAGTATATATACATTTTCAAATGCTTAGTCATATGTAATAAATGCATTAACTCACAGAGCTAACATTCTTGCGGTGAGACCACATGGCATTGTCTTAGTATTTTTCAAAAATACAAATACATTATTATGCACTATGGTCACCATGCTGTACAATAAATCTCTTGAACTTATTCTTCCTATGCAACTATAGTTATGTATTCTTGATAGACATTTTTCCAATCCCCCTATTCTTCTAAATACCTTGGCACCTGGTGGTCACTATTTTACTCTGTACTTCAATGAGAGTGAGTTTTTTAGAATCCATGTGTGTAAGTGGAATCATGAGATACTAGTCTTTCTGTGACTGGCTTAATTCAACTAATCTCTTCCAGGTAATCCATGTCATTGAAAATAATATAATTTTTCTAAAGATAAATAATCCATTTTGTATATATACCATATTGTATTCATTTATGTATTAGATGTTGAACTGTTGGTTCTATATTTGGGCTATTGTGAAGAGTGCTGCAAACAACATAGAAGTGCAAGTATTCATTCTTATTCTATTTTGAATATATATCTAAAAGTGCAATTACTGTATTATATGGTAGATTGATTTTAAATTTTTTTCAGAAATCTCTCCTTTTTTTTAATGGCTGTCCTCATTTACATTCAACCCAATAGTGTGCAAGCATTTTCTTTACATCTTTACCAATGCTTTTTTCTTTTTCATTTTTGTTAGAATTATTGTAACAGGAGTGATTTGATAGCTCATAGGTATTTGTTGTTGCCTTTCTCTGACAATAATTGACACTGAGCATTTTTTGATGTATCTCTTGGCCATGTCTTTTCTTGAAAAATATTTAAGCCTTTTGCTCATAGTTATTTGTTTTTTGTTGTGCAGTCATTTGAGTTTCTTGCATATTTTTTATATTATCCCCTTGTCACTCAATAATTTGCAAATACTTTCTCCCATTGTTTAGTTGTCTTGTAATGTTGATTGTATTAGTTTCTGTGCAGCAGGTTTTTAATTTGAAATAATCTGACTCTTCCATTTTTTCTTTTGTTCCCTGGGATTTTGAGGTTAAATTTAAAAAGTCATTGCCCAGACCAATGTTGTGAGCCTTTTAGTCTATATTTGTATAGTAGTTTTAGAGTTTCCAGTCTTACATTTAAGTACCTAATTTATTTTGAATTTTGAGATGAGGATCTCATTTTATTGCTTTGAATGTGGATATAAAGTTTTCTCAACACCATTTATTGAAGATACTGTCTTTTCCCTAAGAAACTGTCACCTTTTTAAGTATGTTACTGGTATTTTGATAGAAGTTGCATTGTATCTGTAGATCATTTTGTGTAATACAGATAGTTAACAATATTAATGCCAATTCATGAGTGAGTGATATTTTCCATGTTTGTATTATTTAGTGTTCTTTAGAGTATAATGTAAAGTGCTTCAACTTTTTGGTTGAGTTTATTTCAAAGTATAGTTACTACAGTTATTGTGGATAAGATTGTTTTTAAATTTCATTTTGAGGTAGTTGTTAGGGTATAGAGGTCCTACTAACTTTAGGATGTTGCTTTTGTGTTCTGCAAGTTTAATGAATTTGTTTAATAGTTCTGATAGTTTTTAGTAAAGTGTTCAACTTTTCTATACACAAGATTGTGTCATCTTCAAACAGGATAATTTAACTTCTTTTATTCAATCTGAATTCCTTTGATTTTATTCTCTAATTTCTCTGTCTTGGACATTTTGTACCATGTTTAGTAGGACTGAAGAAAGTAGACATCCTTGTTCTAGCTCGTAGAGTAAAAGCTTACAACTTTTCCTGTTTAGTATGTTCTTAGGTGTTTTTTGCTACATGTGAGATTTTTTGGCTTGAGATGATTTTTTTCTATACCTAATGTTTTCAAAGATTTATCATAAAGGGATGTTAAATTATGTCAAACTTTTATTCTGCATCTATTTAAATTTTAGAGTTGTGAAATCATAACTAATCCTACATAATAAAAAAAAGTTTTAAAGACTACTATGAACATCACTATGCATGCAAATTACAAAATTTATAGAAAATAAATAATCTTCTGACCCACAGCTTTCCACGATTGAACCAGAAGAAACAGAAGTCTTGAACAGAGCAAAAATATATAAAATGTATAGTGAGATTGAATAAGTAATACAAAACATACCAGTCATAGAAAACTCTGGATGGCTGGGCATGGTGGCTCATGCCTGTAATCCCAACACTTTTTTGAGGCCGAGGCAGGTGGATCACCTGAGGTCGAGAGTTCAAGACCAGCCTGAAAAACATGGAGAAACCCTGTCTCTACTAAACATACAAAAATTAGCCAGGTGTGGTGGCACATGCCTGTAATCCCAACTACTTGGGAGGCTGAGGCAGGACAATTGCCTCAACCCAGGTGGTGGAGGTTGTGGTGAGCTGAGATTGCACCATTGCACTCCAGCCTGGGCAATAAGAGTGAAACTCTGCTTCAGAATAATAATAATAATAAAAAGCCCTGGATCAGATGAATTCACAGCCAAATTCTACCACATATACAAAGATGAGCTGGTACTAACTCTACTGAATGTATTCCAAGAAAATCAAGGTGAGATTCCACCCTAACTCATATGAAATCACTATTATCTTGATACTAGAATTTAGTGAAGACACAACAATAACAAAAGAAAAACACAGGCCAATATTCCTGTGAACATTAATACAAATTCTCCATGAAATACCAGCAAGATGAGTTCATGAGCAAATAAAAAAGTGTTTTGCCACAATTGTGAGTTTTATTCTGTGTATTCAAGAATGTTTCATTATATGCAAATCAGTAAGTGCAATTTACCTTGTAAAAATAATAGCAAAAAGTTATATGATTAACAAAATAGATGCAGAAAAAGCACTCAAGAAAATCCAATATTTATGAAAATATTCTTAACAAACTAGGCAATAACAAAACATACCTCAAAACAGTAAGAGCCATCTATTACAAATTCTCAGCCAACATCATACTGAACAAGCCAGTGTGGATACATTCTTCATATGAATAGAAAGAAGACCAGAATATCTACTGTAAACACTCCTATCAACATAGTTCTGGAAGTCCTAGCCAGAGCAATCTAACAAAATAAAAGTCACTTATGTAACAATAAAGAAAGTCAAATTATCTTCACTGATGACATAATTTTCTACCTAGATTTCACCAGAAGACTCCTAAGCCTAAAAATGACTTCAGCAAAGTCTCAGAATATAAAATCAATATAGACAAACGAGTAGCATTTCTGCACACCAATACCATTGCAGCTGAGAACAAGATTAAGAACATGGTTCTATTTACAGTAGACACTAACAAAAAATAATACCTAGAAGTAATATTAAATCAAGGAAGTAAAATATCTATACAAGGAGACCCACAGAATACTGCTGAAAGAAATTAGGGACAACACAAATATTAATGG
Organism: Pongo abelii; assembly: GCF_028885655.2. Lineage (NCBI taxonomy): Eukaryota > Metazoa > Chordata > Mammalia > Primates > Hominidae > Pongo > Pongo abelii. The sequence continues at coordinate 34,880,849 of NC_072003.2, forward strand.
AAAAGCATTTTCATGCTCATTGAATTGAATAATCAATATAATTCAAATGTCTAGGCTGACTAAAGCAACCTACAGATTAAGTGTTATTTCTATCATGCTATCAATGCCATTTTTATAGAAAAAAATACTATTCTAAAATTTATATGGAAGAATAAAAAGGCCCAAATAGCCAAGGCAACTTTACGCAAAAAGTAAGAACCTGGAGGCCTCACGTTACCTGAGTTCAAACTGTACTACAAGCTAGTTACCAGTATAACATGGTTCTGTTACAGTAATATACATATAGACCCCTGGAACAGATAGATGAGAGAGCCCTGAAATAAAGGTACTTCTATAAGCAACTTATTTTTGACAAAGTCAACAGAAATAGATGAAAGGGAATTAACTCCTTATTCAATAAATGGTACTGAGAAAATTGGTTAGTCATGTGCAGAACAAGAAAACTGGACCCCTACCTCTTACCGTATAAAAAACATGACTAAAGATAGATTAATAACTGTGAGACTTCAAGCTATAGAAATCCTAGATGAACACCTAGAAATTATTCTAGATACTGGCTCCTAAAGAAAATTTATGACTAGCATTTTAAAAGTGAGTGCAACACAAAAATAAAAAAATCCATCTAATTAAAGACCTACATAGCGAAAGAAACTTAGCCAAGTAAACAGACAACCTGCATTATGGAATTAAATATTTGTAAACTGCATATAAAAAGGATTAATATACAGAATTTATGAGAAATTTAATAAGAAAAAGGGACACAAATGAAATAGGCACTTCTCAAAGGAAGACCTAAGAGCTGGCAATAAACATGCAAAAAATTGCTCAATATTCATAATAATCAGAGTAATGTACATCAAAATGACAGTGTGGTACCATTTCACACCAGCGAGAATTGCTGTTATTAAAAAGTGAAAAAACAGATGTTGTAGTTTTGAAGAAAAGGAAATTTTTATACACTTGGTGAGAATGCAAATTAATTCAGCTCCCTCTCAACAACAACAATGACAAAAATGTAGCACTTCTGGCCTTTCTTGTGCTGCTCTGTTTGTGTGAAATAGGAAGGCAGAAAGTAAAGCAGAGTCAATCATGGCATTTCTAGTTTCTACAGTGACAGCATCTAAAATCTTGTGTTAAGTCAACTAGAAACAATGATAGTATTTAAAAACTGAGAAAAAGTTCTTTATATTTTTATTTTTTATAATTTATAAAAATTTGGTTTCTGAATTATTAAGTTGAACAACTTGAACATGCAGATACATAAAATTTCATCTGCATGATAGTATTAATATCTTAATAGCGTATGATTTCGATTCACAATTGCTTCACTGGGTTTACCTGAAGGCAGTAGTTTATTTTCTAAGTATAAATAGAGAACAGGTTTTCCATAATCCTAAGTATACAGCTCTTTTAAGATTAGCAGTATGATTATATCTGAATAAAATTTATAGATTTCAAGTAAAAGAGATTTTGATTTTTTAATAGACGTGAAAAAGCAATGAAAATAAGTTGTTAAAATGAGTTTTTTAAAAAACTTCACGTGTTCAGTAAATAACATTTAAAATCACATTGTAAGTGACTGACCAGTAATTCCAATCTATTTTATTTTAGTCACTGAGAAAACTTAATATTATTTAATTATTCGACAAAAGTATTTGTATATTATTGTTTTTGAAACTTTCAGAAACTCAATGGATGATGATGTGCATGCAGACCGCAAATATTCTATATAATAATAGGCTCATTTTAGCATTTAATAGAAAAATTCAATGTATTTTAAAAGTAAAATTATTGCCTTTTTAAGTCAGAAGAGGGATATCATAGTTAGAATTCATCTACCAAAGTATTTGTTTTAGACTTAATAATAAGTACTTTAAACTGAAAATCAAGTTCTACATACTAGCTAAGGGTTAAAAAAAATGGTATTTAAATTTCTGTTTATTTCTACTAAATTAGAAAACTTAAAGCCAAAATGCGAGGTCAGGAATGAAAACAAGCATTGGATTAGAGTGTGTCTGGCATAATGGTTAAGATTGAAACTAAGTATCAGGTGGTTTCTGATTGTGTCCCAGGTCAGCCACTTATGGGCTGTATGACCTGAATAGTTTTATGTCCTCTCTGTGCTTGACTCCTCAGCTGTACACTGAGGATAATACTGCCAAAATCCTAGGGTTTTGGTAAAATTGAAGCAATTAATGCAAATAAAGGTGCCAGAAGAGCACTCAGCACATAGCAAGTGTATGGACAATTTATAAGCTCTTATTTGTTGATTCTGTTAGATCATGATAAATGTTAGTCCTGAAAACAAGGTGGCCACATTAGTAGTTTCTAACTCATTTTCATTCTTATCATTCAGTCTGTGGTAAAATAGAGTCTGGCAAGTTCCCATATATTCATATACAGCATGAATACAAATATGAAAAGATTTCTTATTAAGTACTATTCACACTCCAATAACACTAGATAAATAAGCATTTAAATGCTGGGTGTTTGTCAATTTTAAAATTAGAGAAGGAGGCAAATTGTTTTTTCATCTATTATTTAATAAATACCTTATGTTCATTTGTTAAATTTAAATGTAGTTTAAAAATATAAATTCAAATAACTTTTCTTCTTTAAAAAGTGAAGGAAATTATTTAGACATTTAGAGCATTTTAAACAGTTGCTTTAGAGTCTTTTAAAGTATTATATTGTTTTGAACATTAAAAGTCAACATTTTATTCCTGAGTGTTGGGTTCAGACTATTCATGATATTAGAAGTTTACTTACCTACATCATGAAATGAGCAAGCCAGTTGAAATAAAAATATATATCTGTACATTTCCTGCAATTTTAAGATGAAAAAACATTTTTTCTCTAGCCTAATTTCTTAAAGTTTTTCTCTTTTTTTTAATTACTAGTATTTTAGATTGACGAATTAAAGATGTATACATTTATGGGATTCAATGGGATGTTTTAATATAGGTATATAATATGAAATAAGCCATGTTAAATAATATATTTATCAGCTCACTTAGCAATCATTTTTTGTGGTGAGACATTTTAAATTTACTCTCGGTTATTTTGAAATATATAATACATTACAGTTTACTATAGTCATGCTGCTGTGTAATAGATCTCAAAACCTATTTTCCCTATTTGAAACCTTGTACCCTTTGTTCAACAACTTATTTTTTTCCCACCACTCCCAGCCTCTAATAACCATTATTCCACTTTCTACTTTTTTTTAGTTAAACTTTGTTAGATTCTACATATAAATGAGATGATGCAGTATTTGTCTTTTTTGTCAGGTTTATTCCATCTAGCATAATGTCCTCCAAATTTATCTATATTGTTTTAAATAATAGGATTTACCCCTTTTTAAGACTAAATAGTATTCCATTGTGTATCTATACCACATTTAAGAAAATTAATTTAGATATGGTAATCATCTATTGGTTTGAAAAAATCGTGTGTTATTTAAGGATATTTTGTGTCAAAGCAGGTGTGTGTCAGATGACTAGAAGTGAAACCTTATGCCTTGGAATTGCCAGATAAACATTCCTTGGCCTTTGTTGTATTCATTGAAAGGATTGATGGCATGAGTTTACTGGTGCAGAGAACCATTGCAAGCCTTCACCTAAAGAAAATTTTTAGAGGTGTGTTTGTAAAAGTCACCCCCCAGAATCTAAAAATCTGCTTATAGTGGCAGCTTATATAGTGAAACCTTATGAGACTTGGGGATTTCCAAATCTGAAGTCTGTCTGGGAACTCATTTTGAAACATGGACATGCCAAGGTCAAGAATAAGACCATCCCTCTGACAGACAACACAGTGATTGAGGAGTATCTGGGGAAGTTTGGTGTCATTTGCTTGGAAGACTAGTCATGAAATTGCCTTTCCAGAGAAGCAATTTCTTCTTCTTGTGCCCTTTCCACCTCTCAGTAGGCTGTCATGCTACCAAAAATAGAATAGGCTTCCTCAAGGAGATCGGCACACCTGGCTATCAAGATGAACGCATCAAGCAGCATACCCGCCAGCTGAACTAGACTCAGGTGTCAAAACAGCAGTGAATTTTTATCAATGAAGTGGCAACGTGTTTTTGTTTTTTTGGAGAATTTTTATCAAGTATCTTCAGAGAAGATTATTTCCTGGTTTATCTTCAAAAACTGGAAAGGAAGGGTCAAAGAAAAGACAGTAGCTTATGTTCTGGCAAGTAACTGTCATCACAGTCCAGTTCCAAAGAAAATTTCCAGAGTTTTCTACATTGGCCGCCACCTCATCTGAAAGCAGCACATTCTATGGAGGAAGGAGTCCTGCTTTGTTCCATCTTCTATTCTGGGGTTTAATGTTGGTAAATGAGTAACTCTAGCATTTGTGCAAGGCTCCTTAAGACTCCTGCAGCAGGCAACCAAGCACAGGGACGTAATTGAATCTGGAGATTCCTGGGGACTTGTTTTGAAAAAGACATGAAATACACATAGGAAGAAAGGCACAAAAATAAATATTCACTTGTCTCTGCTGTGAGTCTATGCTCCAACTTTTCAGTGATGGCTTTGAGAGCTCTCAGACTTGACTGGCTCTAAGTGTATCTGGTGGCTTTTGTATTCTAACCTGAAACTGGCTTAGTACTTTTTCCTAAAAGCTCAAGATTTGAGAATGTGGACCCCTTCACCAGAAAAACATGTATAAACTCAAAATGTTGCTTGCAGTTCTATGGTGTTTAGACCCTTCTCACCTTATGGGTTTTGTTTTTTGTTTTTGTCTGTGTTTTGAGACACTTGCACAGGCTGGAGTGCAGTGGTGTGATCTCAGCTCACTGCAGCCTCCACCTTCTGGGTTCAAGTGATTCTCCTGCCTCAGCTTCCCAAGTAGCTGGGATTACAGGCATGTGCCATCACGACTGGCTAATTTTTGTATTTTTAGTAGAGATGGAGACAGGGTTTTCACCATGTTGGCCAGGCTAGTCTCGAACTCCTGACCCCCACTGATCCACCCGCCTCTGCCTCCCAAAGTGCTGGGATTACAGGCGTGAGCAACCGCACCCGGCCCTTGTGTACCTTAGGTGAGGAAGTCCTGCTCTTAATCAGGATCTGTCACGCAGACCCTGATCTTGCTTCTCTGGTTCCATGTCCTATGGAAGACCAAAGCTCACCAAGATAGCCTTTTCCCTTCATGGTGGCAGATAGTGTTGCCCCCTGCACCATCTATACCCACCATTTCTCCCCCTGGGTTTCAGGATAGAATTACTTGTTTTTTTCTGATGATCAGCACTCTCCCTTAAAACACAAATCAGGAAGGAATTAACTATTTTCTTCGTTTGGCATGAATGAAATTAGTACTGTTTGGCTTTGTAGGCCCCAGACAGGCAGGCAGCTTAATTATTTCCTTGCATACTCTAGTCTCCAGAAGTATTGCCCCTTATCCTGCTAATAATGACATAGTAGCTAGTAGACCAGCAACTGGGCATCTGGGGATTTTCATCCTGAAAACAGTGGGTCTGGTACTGCTTGTGTTTTTTATCAGTGTCCACCCACTTGGGGTGGACTATCCTGCTACTATCTTCACTTAGTTACCCCCCACTTGCCATCTGAGCAGTTGGTGAGGATGTGCCAGGCTTAGGTTAAACTTGGAAACATGCTTGACCATTCTATTCCTTGCTCCTTTCAGATCAGTTTGGCTGCAATTTTGGCTCCTGAGACCCTCAACCACAGCTGGGAAATCAAGTTAGAGGCGTAACTGCCTTAAAATATGCCCACTTATGAGGTAATTAGATTGGTTCTCTCCAGAGGTAACCTGCCAAAAAGAGATGCTATAGATGTTACTCTTATACTGTAAAACATTGTGAAATCAGATTACTTTAAAATGATGTATTACAAACTTATGGAAAAAGCCGTTGTGACTATGGAAGCCCAAGGCTTATATCCCAGCTCTGTCTTACACTAAATATGGGTACTGTGTTTCCACTCTTGTCTATAAAATGGGAGCTAATATCCTCCAACCTGTTTGCCTGACATGGTGGTTAAAAGGATTAAGCAAAACAACAGTTTGTAATTTATTCTGTCAGAGAAAACTGATGGTAAATGAATAAAAGGGAGTAAGTTGATTAAAAATAATTTTTTTAAAAGTAAGAAAAATCATAAAACATGTTTGTAATTTATAATTGTATACAAATAAAATGTTTTTAAAATCAAATTCACATCTTTGAATGGCTTGGCATAATTGCCATGTTTTTTAAAATGGCTAGATTACTAACAAAAAGCAAAGAAAAGATTTTGGGTTTGCTCAATCATTAAGTTTTTGACCTTCTAAATCTAAAATACTGCCAAAAAGATTTGAAGGGAATATTTTTTAGTCGGCTTCTTAGGGTTTCCAATGCAATGCAAGAAGAATTTTGATAGGCCAAAAAAATGCATTCTATGTACACAAATTTCTCTTCTCTGATTTGCTTTAACACTGAAAATTGAAGATTGAAAATTTAGTATCTCAACATACAGTAAAAATATTTATTTTTCAGTCAAGCAAATAATTCTATAAAACTAATGGGTAGCAGATGCCATTAGCTGCCAAAAAAAAAAAAATATAGTATGACTATATTTGGTAAGTATCTAGCCACGCAGTTGACAGCCCAATTAAATTAAATCCCCAATATGTGCAGGTGAAAAGCGTTTATGTGCAATGTGCTGCACCTCCAGTTAGCACCTCCTTCTGCCTGTTTACAGAGATACCAATTATCCCTGAGTAACTCAGGGTAAATAATGGGAGCTGAGAATGTTGTGTGCAGAGTGATTGCTGGGAATATGGTTAATTCATTTCTTCCATATTAAAAAAAATTCATGACTCCTCAAAAAGGCTTTTAGTAAAAGATTGTTTATTTCTAGTGCTCAATTTGGATTCATGGAAAATTTATTCTAGGTAAGTCAGAGACACTTAAATGTCAACCAAATTTTATGAAACATATTTGAGTGAGATCAAGTCTTAGGTGAGAATTTTATTAGTAAATTTAGAGAAAAATTAAAAACCAATACTTTGGGCCAAATAACAGTGTTTGGCATAGGAGTACCACCCAAACAAATGCTCTTCATCATCATCATCGTTAAAGTAGCAATAGCAACACATGCTTTCTTGGAACCAGCTGGCCTGTTTTTCACTTATGTAAAGTGGTGAGTGCATTGAAATAGTGAAGGAGGGTAATATAAATTGAATGCTTCTATGAAATACAATTTTTAATAAGAAGCATTTGTTGTAGAACTACAGATGAGACTATTTGTATGAGGTTGTATTTTTACTTTTATTAACAGAATAACTTCATTCACAGTATTCTTATTACAGATACTATTCCTTGTTCTGCCATATATTTGCTAGCTTTGGGTCAAATACTACCTGAGCTCAATAATGAATATTTATTTCACCATGAGCATTTTATTACTGATGAATATTAATATTTTGCCTAAAATACGTTAGCTTTTGGTGAAAATTTTTTTTCAGTGTGTTGTTTTTTGCTGAGAAGTGTCTATTCTGCCAAGAAGCTGCTATTATCAGCTCTACCCACATTGACTAATAGTGAGTGAAAGTGATTGTGTGGATAAGAAGCAAATGAGTCTTTTCTGTATCTCTTTTATTTATTGGCTGAAGAAAGAGGAGGATGCAGATATAAAATGAAAGAAGATATCCCAAAAATATCATGAAGAAGTCATTTTAAACAGAAAACAAAAGCAGGGGATGGTTATGTCAGCAGAAAAAAATATTATTTTGCTAAGCCTCTGAAATATTAGTATACAACCTGCATTGCTTTAATAAATTATTTCTTCAGTTTTGATTCTTCAGGATATGATTTAGTTCACTGGTGAATCAAAACTAAGAGGAGAATAACTTATTTGTTAAAGTAAGAGTTGTAGAGAAGATCCATTACTTTTGACCGATATCTCCTCCACCCCCAACCCCAGGCAATCATCATTCTACTTTCTGCCTTTATCAATTTGAATTTTTTTACACTCTACATAGAAATGAGATCATACGGTATTTTTTTTCTTTGCTGGCTCATTTAATGTAGCATAATGTTTCCCAGGTTCATCAGTGTTGTTGCAAATAACAAGACTTCCTAGAATTCCATTGTGTAAATATATCACATTTTCTTTATCCATTCACATATTGATGGATACTTAAACTTGACTTTATATCGTAGCTATTGTGAGTAACCCACTTCCTTCTCTTTCATTTGTGTTTATCTTTTTTCCTACCCTTCTTTATTTCCAGGAATAATTTTAAAATATAAATTATAATTGTTAAATACCTTCATTTCCATGCCTTCTTTTTGGTTAATGTTATGACTGATTGAAAAATAAGTTTAAAAAAATACTTGAATTAAGGCCATTATTTCATTAGTAACATAATTTGAGACAAAACGGTAGTGAAAATCAACATTGATTAGTGAAATAATAATAAGGCCCGGTAGTTATTTTCTCTTCCACCTAACATAAACTAATCCATGACCAGTAAAGTTCCTTTTTTTTTTTTTTTTTTTTTTGAGATAGAGTCTTGCTCTGTCGCCTAGGCTGGAGGGCAATATGGCAAGATCTCGGCTCACTGCAACCTCCACCTCCTGGGTTCAAGTGATTCTCTTGCATCAGCCTCCCTGGTAGCTATGATTACAGGTGTGAGCCACCATGCCCAGCTAAATTTTTTTTTGCATTTTTAGTAGAGACAGGGTTTCACCATGTTAGCCAGGCTGGTCTCACCTCAGGTGATCCGCCCACCTCGGCCTCCCAAAGTGCTGGGATTACAGGTGTGAGCCACCACCCCTGGCCGATTTTTTAATATGTATTGTTTTACTCTATTCTGTTTAAGTTCTTCAGAAAAACTAAGCTGACAAAGAATGCATTTAAATTTTTTGGAAATTAAAATTACTTAAAAACATTTTTTATAGAAACTAAAACTAAAAATAATTTTAGATTCTTAGAAAATATCTCTCAAATACTTCAAGTTACCTTCCTCTGACAGTAGATATATATTTTTCTATATTGCTATGAAACAGCTTTGGCTGTTTTTTGTGGCCAACTCCATCATTTCCATTCTATCTTGTTGTACAGTGTTTATATTATGCATTTTACATTTTAAAAGTTATAGTCCATGGAATGTAATTTTCAAACAATTGACAAACCTTTTTCCATGTAAAACTATCTGCTTAATTAGCACTTTATTTTCACTCTTCAAACACATTTTAATTGGCTGAAAAGCAAAGGGACAGTTAAGTGAGTGTGCTGAGCTGGTCCTCTCTAGTGTCCATCTATTCAAATTCACATAGGTAATCTTCTGATGAAAGAGGATGCACTTCAACAACAATGTGGAACACATGTAAAAAAAGAGAAAACACTCCCTTTCAGGAAAATGAGTTAATTCTTCTTATTCTGTGTGTGTGTTGATTTTAAGGTTGAGAATAAAGACTAAAATGAGAGAGAGAGAGACGACTTTACATTAGTAGTGCAATGCAGTGCAGATCCTATACAACTTTCTTGTTTGTCAAACATACCCTGAATGGTTTTGTTAAGTATTATGTTGCTGTATCCATCACTTATTGGACTCTGATGATCATTTTCTACTTTATCCATTTAAATATGTACTAAACATCATCCAGAGTCCTGTCCTTGATGCTTAAGTGCTCAGACATAAAGCTATTAAAATATTATTGATAAAAAGCTGAGGTTTTATTTATTTTACTACAGAGCATTTGATGCTAGTAAGCTTAAGTCCCTTGAACCTTTGAAAACATGCTTTAGTTTTTCCTTAATTTGGAAAGCCAAATTTGGTTAAGAGTAATAAAACAATAAACTTGAATATAAATCATTTTGGAATTGAACCCAAATTATTAAATATTACATTTGATAAATGAATTTGACTGTGTCAGAAATGTTTTTAAAATTTTGAATAGAAAGTTTGATAAAGCTTAAACTCGAGAAGTATACGTGCTTTTATGACAAATCATTTTCTGATTAAAGTTTCAATTTTGCAGTGTTATATAGTAGACTTCAGTACAAGTTGGTTGTGTTTAAAATGTGAGTACTAACATATCAGAGAAAAAAACGTTAATACTATAAAATACAAAACAAAACATGATATAATGATGGTTGTTGAAGACCTCAGGGGTTTTCTTTTTTTAGTTAAAAATATTTAAACGAGAGACACACAACAAAGGAGATACAGCATAGAGTAATTTGTTGCAAAGGAGAAAGACTATTTTAAAAGTTAGTTGCAGAATAGCCAGTACATTCTGAGAGAAAAAGGATTCATGGTGGGATACTTATAAGAATGAGACAGCAGATGTGTGGTATTATTTCTGAGGGCTCTGTTCTGTTGCATTGGTCTATATCTCTGTTTTGGTACCAGTCCATGCTGTTTTGGTTACTGTAGCCTTGTAGTATAGTTTGAAGTCAGATAGCGTGATGCCTCCAGCTTTGTTCTTTTGGCTTAGGATTGTCTTGGCAATGCAGGCTTTTTTTTGGTTCCATATGAACTTTAGTTTTTTCCAACTCTGTGAAGAAAGTCATTGGTAGCTTGATGGGGATGGCACTGAATCTATAAATTACCTTGGGCAGTATGGCCATTTTCACGATATTGATTCTTCCTATCCATGAGCATAGAATGTTATTCCATTTGTTTGTGTCCTCTTCTATTTCATTAAGCAGTGGATTGTAGTTCTCCTTGAAGAGGTCCTTCACATCCCTTGTAAGTTGGATTCTGAGATATTTTATTCTCTTTGAAGCAATTGTGAAGGGGAGTTCACTCATGATTTGGCTCTCTGTTTGTCTGTTCTTGGTGTATAGGAATGCTTGTGATTTTTGCACATTGATTTTGTATCCTGAGACTTTGCTGAAGTTGCTTATCAGCTTAAGGAGATTTGGGGCTACAATCATCTGATCTTTGACAAACCTGACAAAAACAAGCAATGGGGAAAGGATTCCCTATTTAATAAATGGTGCTGGGAAAACTGGCTAGCCATATGTAGAAAGCTGAAACTGGAGTCCTTCCTTACACCTTATACAAAAATTAATTCAAGATGGATTAAAGACTTAAATTTTAGACCTAAAGCCATAAAAACCATAGAAGAAAACCTAGGCAATACCATTCAGGACATAGGCATGGGCAAGGACTTCATGTCTAAAACACCAAAAGCAATGGCAACAAAAGCCAAAATTGACAAGTGGGATCTAATTAAACTAAAGAGCTTCTGCACAGCAAAAGAAACTACCATCTGAGTGAACAGGCAACCTACAGAATGGGAGAAAGTTTTTACAATCTACCCATCTGAAAAAGGGCTAATATCCAGAATCTACAAAGAACTTAAAAAAATTTACAAGAAAAAAATCAAACAACCCCATCAAAAAGTGGGCAAAGGATATGAACAGACAATTCTCAAAAGAAGATATTTATGCAGCCAGCAGACACATGAAAAAATGCTCATCATCACTGGTCATCAGAGAAATGCAAATCAAAACCACAATGAGATACCATCTCACACCAGTTAGAATGGGAATCATTAAAAAGTCAGGAAACAACAGGTGCTGGAGAGGATGTGGAGAAGTAGGAACACTTTTACGTTGTTGGTGGAACTGTAAACTAGTTCAACCATTGTGGAAGACAATGTGGTGATTCCTCAAGGATCTAGAACTAGAAATAGCATTTGACCCAGCCATCCCATTACTGGGTATATACCCAGAGGATTATAAATCATGCTGCTATAAAGACACATGCACACGTGTGTTTATCGCAGCACTATTCACCATAGCAAAGACTTGGAACCAACCCAAATGTCCATAAATGATAGACTGGATTAAGAAAATGTGGCACATATACACCATGGAATACTATGCAGCCATAAAAAAGGATGAGTTCTTGTCCTTTGTACGGACATGGTGAAGCTGGAAGCCATCATTCTGAGCAAACTATTGCAAGGACAGAAAACCAAACACTGCATGTTCTCACTCATAGGTGGGAACTGAACAATGAGAACACTTTGACACAGGGTGGGGAACATCACACACTGGGCCTGTCGTGGGGTGGGGGGAGGGGGCGGGAAGCATTAGGAGATATACCTAATGTAAATGACGAGTTAATGGGTGCAGCGCACCAACATGGCACATGTATACATATGTAAGAAACCTGCACGTTGTGCACATGTACCCTATAACTTAAAGTATAATAAATAAATAAATAATAAGTAATGGTGATGTTCACAAAAAAAAGAATGAGACAGCAAAAATTGTAACTAGGGAGACTCCTTTGGAATCTCATATATTTATTAGGAGGTGGGAAGAGGTGTTACTAGTAAGCATGTTCTGGGTGGTCCTCTTGGTGCACATACACAGTAGGTGTACATGCTTATTCATATGTCACATGTCTCAATAGCATCTTAAATCTCCACCCACGAGTGTGTTTTACACTATTATAAAAGTAAATGATCAGTATGTTGACAGGTAAAATCAAAGTTTGCATGCTCTCTACAGGGAAATTTTCCTACTGGAGGTAGCTTTGCTTAAATCAGCTGGAATACAATGCAAATACTTTAGCTTATTGTGTTGACAATATGCAGTCACCATGCAATCACCATGATTCCTGCATCCTGAGGACATGGTAACTTTCTTGACCACCTATCCTGCCTCAATAATACTTGTCTTGATTTATTTCCAACTATCAGCTCTGAGACTAATATTAAACTCTTTCGTCAGTATTGTCAACAGTGAGAAAATCAGAATTCTTAAACATAGTTGAGCTTGATTAGGGTCATTAGCTGTATCCCCAGAATAAATTATTTTACAACCTTAGGACTTCAATATTTATTATTAATAAAAGTACTATTTCCCCCAGGGATGATTTAATTCATACATGGTGGCTACAAGTATTTTTCACTGAATGTGTTCTCTAAATACAGTAATTATTTAAGAATAAAAATAAAATCATGTTTCAAAGATATTATAATCGATGGGTTATATTTTATATTTAATGTATTTGTAATTTCCAAAATATGCCAAAATAAGAATTTTATTACTTTTTCTGGAATAACAGACCAAGGGTTTCTAAATCATGACTTTGCTTACTTTTGCATATGGTTTTGACTGCTACCATTGAATTTAGGTTGAATTTTAAATGCACTGTTTAACTTGTGTGGTTTTTGGTTCATTTGTGAAAGCAAATATAATAGACTTGGACTAACTTGGCTTCATTTCTGCTCTCTTTCTGTTATTACATCTGGGGCTTTAGAAATGACTAGGATTCAAATAAGTTTGGTTTTGAATCAAGCAACAGAAAAATCCCAGAAAAGACTGAGGGAAATAGCTACTGGACATTGCCTTTCAGTGAGATTTATGCATGAAACAGCGTTCAATGAAATTCATAAAATTATTGCAAGTTTGTCAAATTTAGAAAGTAACTACTTACAACTTATTAGGACACTTGTCTTAGTTTGTCTGTGACACCCCTAGCTTGGGGAACTGGACGTTACAGAAAAGGATATTGCTACTGTAATAAGTTTGGGAATAAAACAGTTCAATGAAATTCATAAAATTATCGCAAGTTTGTTAAATTTAGAAACTGACTTCTTACAACATATTAGGACACTTGTCTTAGTTTGTCTGTGACACCCCTAGCTTGGGGAGCTGTACATTACAGAAAAGGATATTGCTACCGTAATAAGATTGGGAATAAATACTTACATGTTTGTAAACATTCCTCTTAATAATCCTTAGATACATGTCATCCTTGCTCAGTCATTTTGGCACAACTGTTTATGATTTCAGAGACTGCTTACCACCAAATTCAAGCCATAGTGTTTTCAGCTTTTTATGTTTTTTTTTTTCTTTTACCCAGTATGCTTCATAGTCGACATCATTACGTTCAGGTTCCCCAGGCAATCCCTGGGCCTTAGAACTCACCATCCTACCTTATCCTTCTTGCTTGGCATGCTCTGTTGTTGAGTCCCTCTCACTCCATACTTGAGTTTTAATAAGACCTCAGTTTGGAGGAACCAGAGGAATGCATTGCCATATATGTTGGGTTGAGAATGCATATCCTCTTGAGGATAAAGACTTTACATTTATTTTCCATAGTACAAAGCAGTATTTTTAAGATGTGGACATGTTTCACTCAAATTAAATATAAATGATTTTATCATTTGTCAATATGGTCAAAATAACAGTATCGAGTTCACCAAATGTTCTGCTTTAGGCTCTCCCAGCATAAAGAGCAATATATGCAAATTGGTGGAGGTTAGTTTTTTTGGTGTGGGTTTTTGTTTGTTTTCATTTTGAAAGATTTTTTTTCTTACTTTATGCAGATGTAAAGTACATGAAGCTTACCAAAAGCTTTATTGTACCTCATTTTTAAACCAAAAGTTCGAATATGTCAACATTCAAAGTGACATTCTGGATACCGTTTTTTTGTTTGTTTGTTTGAGAGGGAGTTTTGCTCTTGTTGCCTAGGCTGGAGTGCAATGAATGGTGCTCTCTTGGCTCACCACAACCTCTGCCTCCTGGGTTCAAGCGATGCTCCTGCCTCAGCCTCCCGAGTAGCTGGGATACAGGCATGCATCACCACACCCGGCTAATTTTGTATTTTTAGTAAAGGCAGGGTTTCTCCATGTTGGTGAGGCTGGTCTTGAACTCCTGACCTCAGGTGATCTGCCCCCCTCAGCCTCCCAAAGTGCTGGGATTACAGCAAATAAAAAAGCACCCAGCCTCTGGATACCATATCTTATGTCATATAGTTTGCGTTTATTAGTAGTACATTTCAGTTTTTTCTTATGTGGTAGAAGGTTATAAAAATGCATTCCAGTTGATGTCTTAGGTAACAGTAGAATCTGTTTTCTCAGACAGTAGAATATGAATTCTTAATATACCACCTTTAGAGGTTCTGAAAGCAGCTGGATAAATTTGGTAAAATCTGGAATTACAAGCTCATTAGAGGCAGAGTCAAGAAAACACGTTAGCTCAATTTAATTTATTTGTCTAAATTCTTGTTGAGCCACATTCATCAGTATATGTAACACTAACTTGGTAAACAACTCCTTTATACTGAGTCAGAAGTTGTTTCACCTGGTGATTTTATTTTAAATTTTTGAGCTGTATTACATTCAAAAAAGTAACAGAAGGTAATAGAATTTGATTCAAAGAATATGAAAAAGTCATACAGGCACACTGAAAATGAATTGTAGTCTGTCACCTGACACTAATTAACAGATTGAGCAGATTAGAGTAGATCTAAATCTCTGTACACAATATTTTTTTATTTAAAACATCATCAGCGGCTGGGCATGGTGGCTCATGCCTGTAATCCCAACACTTTGGGTGGCCGAGGCTGGCAGATCACAAGGTCAGGAGATGGAGACCATCCTGGCTAACATGGTGAAACCCCGTCTCTACTAAAAATAAAAAAATTAGCCAATCGTGGTGGCCCGCGCCTGTAGTCCCAGCTACTTGGGAAGCAAGAGAATCTCTTGAACCCAGCAGGCGGAGGTTGCAGTAAGCAGAGATCATGCCACTGCACTCCAGCCTGGGCAATAGAGCGAGACTCCGTCTCAAAAAAAAAAAAAGAAAAACAACAATCAAACAAAAATCATACAATTTAATAGGCCAGTGGGATTTCAAGAAAATTGATTTGTTTACCCATTATCAATCAATATTAGGTAAAACTAGAAAATTTTAAAACACACCATACACAAAATAAAATCAGTCAACTAGCTCCAGACTTAATCTGATTAAAACAAGACTTCTCAGTACTTGAAAACACCAAATTATTGATTAAAAATATTCATTTTGAACAGATCTTCTATCAAATGTATATATTGCTACTAAGTAAAACCTAATACTAATAGGTTTGATTCATGAAATATTAGTGAATGTGTATCACTGTACTTAAAAGTAAGCAATTATTTAAATCCACTGTCTAAATGATTTTGAATACATTATTTGGTATTTTAATCGAGTGCCAGTATTCATGTAGCATAGAAAACTACCCATTTTTTTTTTGCTATTTTGACATTTTATAAAATAAGACTGAATTTGTGGAGATGTTTTTATAGAAACCAGTCTTTTCTAAAAAAGATTTAGACATCAAAAAATAGAGATATTTATGTCATATTATATACATAGTTTGCTCAACCCTACAGTAATTTGTAAAGTTGGTTTGTGTACACCAATCTTAGATTACCTAAATATAATAAAGTGTCTTTTTAATGTTATATTTAACATACAAAAGTTCAAAATATATCCAGACAGACAGGAACTGTGGTGGCCACTTTAAAAAACAAATGTTTAGCATGATACACTCTTCTGTGTATGTACAGATTGAAAACCAAACTTTGAAGTTTTTGAATCATAAACAGGAGCATTATTTGTGAGTCTGCACCTTAAATACATAAACCAAATACATACAGTTTACTCTTGTTAATTTAAAATATACTGCATTTTAAAAATTCAAGTATCGAAAACTTCATGAGCCATACAACTGTTAACTGCATTTTCAAAATATAAGAACTTTAAAAAATGTAAACTAAACCATGAGTTTAGTTGAAAAAAAGATTAATGACTCTTTTATTTGCACTTGTGTTGAAAATCAACTTTATTCATTTTGGAACAAAGAGGAGATGATGTGGTGTTAACTTGCTGGGTGGTGACTGTGATGGTATTTACTGTCCTAGGGATGGTGGGATCCAGTGGACCAGAACTGTCAGCACTTTACCATGTTCACTGCTGACCTTTCTGCGACTAAGATTCATTTTCCAGGCTCCTTCATCAACTCTGTTTCTGTCGTGGTGTGAAGCATTTTGCACTGCTTTAGCATCTGCCTTTCATTTCTGCTGATTTTCTTTCACTTTTCATTTGTCTTTTCCATCTCTGGTGGTTGCTTTGCTGTCCCATTTTGGGGAGTTTGGGCAGCTTCACCCTCATATAATTATGTAGATATAGAACCACAAATATAATTAACATATATTTATATCTTCAGCTTGTATAGGCCTTGGCAAGCCCTCTTCCAGAATGTCATGCCAAATTATACTACCAGCATTATATGAGTAATACTTTATTCTCTAATTGTTTTTATTTTTCAAACCTTACAGTGTAAACTCTGTGAAAACAGAGACCTTTCATGTCATTCACTACTACATTTGCAGATTTTAAATTAAATAAATAAATTCGCTTTGACTTTGAAACATTTATTTTCTTAAAACTAGCTGTGGGAGCCTGGCGCGGTGGCTCATGCCTGTAATCCCAGCACTTTGGGAGGCCTAGGGAGGCAGATCACGAGGTCAGGAGATCGAGACCATCTTCGCTAACACGGTGAAACCCCATCTCTACTAAAAATACAAAAAAATTAGCCGGGCGTGGTGGCGGGCGCCTGTAGTCCCAGCTACTTGGAAGGCTGAGGCAGGAGAATGGCATGAACCCAGGAGGCAGAGCTTGCAGTGAGCCAAGATCGCACCACTGCACTCCAGCCTGGGGGACAGAGCGAGACTCTGTCTCAAAAAAAAAAGAAAGAAAAAGAAATAGCAGAAATAAAGCAATTCAGGGTTTTAACTAAAGATAAATTGTGTTAGGCATGTAATTAGATTCTGTATTGGTCATTTGACATCTGCTATTTTTAACTGCTTCATAAGCCTGCTGAATCACAGGGCCAGATGAGCAATCACTGTTGTTCACATGCGCCTTGGAAGGCAGCTCCTATGGGCTGCAAATGTTATAATCTTCCCAACTACTGACCCCAACATGCATAATTTTCCTTTGTATCTAATAGAGGACAGCCTCACTTGGTTTCTCTAAGCATCATAGTCATAAAGAGTCCCAGTTCCCTGATATCTCTGCCTTCTGACTCCTGCATGAGACAGCTTTTGTGAGGCCCAGCATGGCCTGCTGTTCCTCTTGTTTTTAGTAGAAGTGTATTAAACACCTTTTAATTGCAATTACTTCCCTTTTATGAATCAAGATCCAGGCACAATTTACAAGGCCAGATTTCAAGAAATCGTGTTGCTGTGCTTTGTTACCAGAAATAATATAAGGGTGGAAACCCAAAGCAAAACTAACTAAAAGGTGGGTAATGCTAACTGGTACTGAAAGGTATATTTGTGAAATATAGTTTAATAAAAATGTCTTTGCTGGAGAGTCAAGGAAGAAATCACCAAACATCAACCTCAAAATATTCACAAAAATTCAGCAATTTAGAGATGGGTTTTTTTTTTTTTTTTTGTCTTAGATTTTTTTCTGCTCTCAGTAAAGCAAGTATTTATTGTAATACTGAAGCATTGGAAATTAACACTAATTAACTTTAAGATATTTTTAAAGCTGAGTCTTAATTATAAGAGATTCACAGTTTTATTGGAATGTGTTTATATCACAATCAGTGAAGTGTTGCACTAATATATTCTATAGCTCTGAGAATACTTAAAAGATTTTTTCAAGGTCTGAGACATGGTACAAAAGTACAATTTCCACATGAAAAGAGGATAAAAGAGATGGGGCAAGATCTAATACGCTACAAGCTTCCACTGAATGGAGAAAGAAAAATATTCCCAAGTATTTGGGATTAAGCATATGCCCAAATAAAAGTATAATTTATGCATTAAAGTTAAATAAATTTTCAAACCTAGCATCTAGATTTTTTATCAGAATTTCAAATAATATTTCACCCTGAAGTGAAGTGACACTTGGTAATTAACTGTAGGGTTTTGTTTTTTTCTTTTTTTCTTCTTTTTTTTTTTGGAAACGGAGTCTCGCTGTGTAGCCCAGGCTGGAGTGCAATGGCGCGATCTCAGCTCACTGCAACCTCTGCCTCCCGGGTTCAAGCGATTCTCCTGCCTTAGCCTCCTGAGTAGCTGGGACTACAGGCACCCGCCACCACACCTGGCTAAGTTTTCGTATTTTTAGTAGAGACGGGGTTTCACCATGTTAGCCAGGATGGTTTTGATTTCCTGACCTTGTGATCCACCCGCCTCGGCCTCCCAAAGTGTTGGGATTACAGGCATAAGCCACCGCGCCCGGCGGTTGTTTTTTTTTTTAATTCTATATGAAGACATCTTTTACTTGAGTGTATCCAACTATAAAATTGCCATTAGAGCCTAAACTTAGCCAAGTTGGAAAAAGTAGTGCATATTTTGACAGCAATTTTTAATTGATGCTTGCCATCTCAATCCATCAGCACCCAGACACAGGTACCTCCCTCAATGTACCAAAAGTGACAATGTTTGTTCTATCTAGTTCTCAATAGAGCACAGTGCCCTTCATGTTTCAGGTATGAGGGTGAGAGGATGAATAAAGTGGGTACCATACCAAGCATAGTTGCAGTTTGAGACTTAGCACTCAGGCATCTTACAACGACCACAAATAAGGGAGGAGCTGAGACAAGACAAGCACTCATTGGCTTTGTGCACAGAATGCCAATTTTTTCCTGGTTAAAATAAACAAAGCTATGTTTTAGTACCTACACGTGGTGTAGCCAAATAAACAAAAAGAAAGAAGACAATGATAAACTCACCAAATTATTTATAACCTGTGCTAAAACAGACTCATAAGTATCCAAATTACACAATTGAAATGATTTCACCCAGAAATCATGTGCTCAAAGGCCCATGGATGAAGATATTTTCAAGGGAAATTCTAGGGAACAGGTATTTGTTTCAGGAAGTCAGCTGAATACAGGAAAATTTGGGTCCCATTATGTTTAACTTAAAGATAGAAGTTTCATAAACATTTTCAAAATATCTGTATCTGTTTTCCAGATACTTACAATCCAGAATAAAATTTCACAAAATCTCTGCACAAGAGTTTGTAGACAGGTAAGTTTTCTTCAAACTGAGACTGTGACCATAAGGTCTGGGTTCCAGCAGATCTGGCAGGGCTACCTACAAACCTGCATGCTGGGCTGTGTGAGTGGCTGCTCGGGCACATTGGTGGGCAGGAAAGGGCCATGGAGACATTCATGATGACCAGATGCCTTCAAAGCTGCATTCTGCAAATGCTGAACTTTATTTCCTAATGGGTTCTAGAAGGGGAGTGTTTTCACCAGTTCCTGAACCATGCCTTCTGAAGCTTTCCAGCCCAGGGTTCTCACAGCTGTCCACCGTGCATGTCTCACTCTCTGTCCCTAGAGGCTACCTAAAATGAGGACCCAATAGACTTCAGGAAAAGCACCTAACACATCTATTATAAACATTTCAGGAAAAGATATTCAGATCTTATTCGAGGCATATTTGTTGCTGTTTATTGTTTGTGAGGATGCTTTTTAAGCAGCAACTGACTTGAGAGTCATATTAGCTACTACTATTTGTTTTCCTTCTAAGGTCCTGAGTCAACCAAAACCAAAATGAAACCAACAAAAAAACTCAAGATTATAGCTTTTGTGTATAGGCCCAGCTGGGTAACAGTCAACTTGGGATAGCAAAGTAATTCTTGAGTAATCTTCAGTGCTTACCCATGTAGCTCTTGGGATCAAACCGTAAAGACATTTCTTTTTTCTTCCTTGCCTTTTCCCATTCACAGTGTTGAGGTTAAAATAAATCAAAGTATAGCAGGAAAACAATCTTAGGTCTTCTAGAAATAACGATTTCTTCATTTAGAAATCTGAATGATGGGGGCGGAGGCGGTTGGCAGGGGGTCACCAGAATCCAAAAAAGGTTAAGTTTTATCCTCCAGCCCAACTATCCACATTTAGAGGTGACAACATTCATGAACTAAGTTAACATCCACCAAAAATAACATAAAGCTCACAGTTTTGTAATATGACAATAATGCACCAATCACTAAGCTGCAAAAACAAACATTGGCATTTAAATTTTTCTACAATATCAGATTAACATGTTCTTCCCCTGAATGTAAAGTTCTAATAGGCTTGATCTAATCTACCTTTACTACATACCCTTTCCTTTTTTTTTTTTTTTTTTTTTTGAGATGGAGTCTCGCTCTGTTGCCAGACTGAAGTGCAATGGCACAATCTCGGCTCACTGCAACCTCCACCTCCTGGGTTCAAGCGATTCTCCTGCCTCAGCCTCCAGAGTAGCTGGAACTACAGGTGTGCACCAGCACACCTGGCTAATTTTTTTTTTTTTTTTTTTTTTTTTAGTGTTTTAGTAGAGATGAGGTTTCACCATGTTGGCAAGGATGGTCTCGATCTCCTGACCTTGTGATCTACCCGCCTCAGCCTCCCAAAGTGCTGAGACTACAGGCATGAGCCACTGCTCCCAGCCTTTTCTTGAGATGAAGTTTCACTCTTGTTGCCCAGGCTGGAGTGCAATGGCACGCAATCTCAACTCACTGCAACCTCTCGGCTCACTGCAACCTCTGCCTCCCAGGCTCAAGTGATTCACCTGCCTCAGCCTCCCAGGTAGCTGAAATTACAGGCACCTGCCACCATGCCTGGCTAGTTTTTGTATTTTCAGTAGAGATGGGGTTTCACCATGTTCGTCAGGTTGGTCTTGAACTCCTGACCTCAGGTGATCTGCCTGACCTCAGGTGATCTGCCTGCCTCGGCCTCCCAAAGTGCTAGGATTACAGGCATGACCCACTGCACCCAGCCTAATATGCTTTCAAAAATATATGTAAATGCTGGGAAAAGTTAACTTTCTGTGCTATGCACAAATTTCTTACTGTACAGCTAAATATGGTTATATACTTTGTTTAAAAACATGTTCTTTTCTACTAATGACACTTCAAGTGTAGTTCTACAGAAAGTTTTGTCCTAAGAGCTAATGGAAAGGTAAAAATACCCTTGCAATTTACCTCTCCTTGCTTAGCCATGTTTATTGTTTGGGGTCTGGTGTTTGTTCTTTTCTCTCCATTTTATTTTTCTAAGACAGTGCACTCACTGGTAAAAGTTGGCAGTGCTGGCTGACCTTCATTTGTCTTTGGAGCAGTGGAGGGTTTTAGCCCCTGTGAAGGCAGTTTAAGCAGTCTGACCTGCTTCTTAGGTGCTCCAGCTCCTCATTCACACTGGAGCTGCC
The DNA here is from genome assembly GCF_028885655.2 of Pongo abelii. NCBI lineage: Eukaryota > Metazoa > Chordata > Mammalia > Primates > Hominidae > Pongo > Pongo abelii. The sequence continues at coordinate 34,902,801 of NC_072003.2, forward strand.
ATGTCTGTACAAGCCCATGGGCCAGGTGATATGCAGGCACCACTGTGAAGCACTGTGCAGTGTCATTCCCCACCCTTGTGCCTGTGCAGGATGTGCATGCAGGACATGAACAACAGGATGGTCCACACGATCCAGAGGAAGTTCTGAACACCAGGTGCAGCCCTCTGAAGGTTAAGCCTAAGAACCAGAAGACCAAGCAGATGGCACTGACCAACAGAAGGGCATGGGTTTAGCTGCTTCCCACTGAGGCTGGGTTAAAATGCTGGGGCAGGCTGAAAGTGTCAAGTCCAAGAACATCCAAGAGCTCTGACCAAACTCTACACAATGTGTGCATGAACATACCCACTTTCAACATGAACTTCTCAGTCAGCCGGGTCAAAACTTCTGAGCAGCAGACATTGTCTCCTCATAACAGGCTATGGATGCTCTAGCAGAAAGTGTTGACTATACCAGAGTGGCTGTTCTCAATGTCCCAGGAGCTCCATGCTCCCTGCACTTCTGAGGCCAGCAGCTCAAGAAGCAGCAGGAGCAGGAGAGCAGCTCAGGGCCGGCACCTGGGGACTGTGCAAGGTGCAGTGCCCATGTCAGCAGGTGGCATGTGGTATCATTGTGCAGGGTGAGGGCTGCACACAGGCCTGGGCTGCCACAGGCCCAGCAAAGACTGTTGGAATGACCAGAGGCTGCAGGCCACACCTCTACCCACTACTTCTGCCACTGTCTATAATTTTTAAATAAACACCTCTTTGAGGGCATATGTAGTCATTTATAAAGATAAGACCTCCCTCCTGCTGCTTTTTTTTGGTCCTTCTTTTCAGTTTCCAGATTTCTGGCTAGCATCTACAAATGTATTAGGTCACAGCAATATGATGATTATTATTTTTTCTTTTTGAGACAGGGTCTTGCTCTGTCACCTAGGCTGGAATGCAGTGGCACTGTCTCAGCTCACTGCAGCCTCCACCTGCCAGGTTCAAGCAATTCTCTTCCCTCAGCCTCCCAAGTAGCTGGGATTATAGGAGTTAGCCATGACGCCTAACTAGTTTTTGTATTTTTAGTAGAAACAGAGTTTTGCCATGTTGCCCAGGCTGGTCTTGAACTTCTGGCTTCAAGCGATCTCCCTACCTCGGCCTCCCAAAGTGCTGGAATTACAGGTATAATCCACCATGCCCAGCCTGACTTTTTTAAATAAAGAGGCTTTCAAAATTACTCAGTGTTGAATATTTGAAGCCAAACTTATATGCTAAAAAAAAAGCCTTATCTCTAAAACAAAGATAGAGTTGTCAGAAAAATAAGTTTTCTAAACCATTAATCAATGAGGTGTTTTTTGTTTGTTTTTTGTTTGTTTGTTTTTGAGATGGAGTCTCACTCTGTTGCCCAGGCTGGAGTGCAATGGCGCAATTTCAGCTCACTGCAACCTCCACCTCCTGGGTTAAAGTAATTCTCATGTCTCAGCCTCCCAAGTAGCTGGGAATCAATGAGTTTTTAAAAGATAAAATCTTAACTTCTGTATCAACAAAATAACATGAAGCTCATATTACAATAAAAGTTGAAAAAGTTGATGGGCTGCATATATTGACTGGTAAAAGTTTTAAGTACCAAAAGCTTCAAAGCCAGTACAATACCCTTGATTAGCCTGTTAGAGTAGGTAGTCATATAGTGATGAGTGGAGGTAGGGTGGAGGTCCTGGGAATGTGCCCCAGGAATGTCAGGTGATTATCAAGTGGTCATCTCAGAACTGGTAAGTGGTCTCAGCTGGTGCCAGGTAGGGAGAAACCTCCTACGAAACAGAAAGCATCTTGAGTTCATGGGTAGCAATTTCTTAATAAAATCTAAAAACTTGGGTAAGATTATGCAAGCATGCACAGTGAGAGGCAAAAAACTGGAGTTTAGGCTGGGCACGGTGGCTCACGCCTGTAATACCAACACTTTGGGAGGCCAAAGTGGGCGGATCACGAGGTCAGGAGATCGAGACGATCCTGGCTAACTGTGAAACCCCGTCTCTACTAAAAATACAAAAAATTAGCCAGGCGTGGTGGTGGGAGCCTGTAGTCCCAGCTACTCGGGAGGCTGATGGAGGAGAATGGCGTGAACCCGGGAGGCGGAGCTTGCAGTGAGCCGAGATCGCGCCACTGCACTCCAACCTGGGCAACAGAGCGAAACTCTGTCTCAAAAAAAAAAAAAAAGTGGAGTGGAGTTTAACCAGTAAATGACCTATCTCTGGGGGTGCTCAATCGGTTAAAAAAAAAAAATCCAATATTGCAAGCGTAGAACCTCAGAACACTCGCGGAGTGTGCATACAACTTTCCTAGTACTGGCAAGCACTGCGCAAGCAACAGTGAAGCAATAACCCACCAAAAGGAGGGACCGGGGGAGGAGACCAACTAACTAGAAAGAATTGAGTGTATAAGAACCTAGAGCCAAGGGCCAGGCAGGGCACGTGATCTGGAAACTTACCCCCCTTGATCCCTTTTCAAGTGTACTTTGCTTTCTTTCAATAAACTCCCATTTTGCTTCAAACTTTCTCTTCATCTCTTGGCTAGGTTCTTTCTTTTGAAAGACAAAAACCAAAATCATTGCAAATCTGTGCAAACCGGCCATTGGTACCACAGTAATGAATAATTTTTTTATTGCTGGCAATTTGTGACTTATTAATTTCTTCATAATAGAAACTAATGAACATGTAAGAATCTAATTTTTATTATATGAAGTTTTTCATATTTCCAGAAATAATTGTCAATTTTTTTTCCAAGAATTAACAATTAACAGGTATTTGTTGACTTTGTTGTGTTTATATCTCTTGAGATTGCTAGATGTGAATAAGTCTTTATAAATATAATTCTCTGGAGTGAAATTTCTCATATTTTGAAGTCTGTGAATACACGTATCCCATGAGAGCTAATAATTTGGAAACTGCAGCAACTGAGTCCAGAATTGTTCACCCTGGAAATGTTGGAGTGTTTACCATTGCAGGCCACTCCAACACCCTTTCACCTTCTGTTGAAGGACCAGTGAGAACGTGTTCATTTCAACCTGCAAGAGCCTTATAACTTCAAGATTAGCATTAAAAATCAAGAAAAGGCAATTTTCTTGATTTAATTAATTAAGTAATAATTAAGTAATTAAGTAATAGTAATAGTAAATAGTTACCAAATTAAGTAATAGTAAATAGTTACCAAAATAAAGCAAAATATGGGTGGTGACTATTCAGAGAAACTGCTCTATCTCCTCTGGATTCCCTGAAATTTCTGGAATATTTTAATTCAATAGTATTATGATGTTAGTTCTATGCTTTTGCAATCTACAATATGAGTTCTACCCAGTGACTAGAATTGCAGTTTTCTGAACTGAACACTGTTGGTGAAGCCTTTCCCTCCTCAATTTTGAAAGGTAGTTTTGATCAGTGATTAGTGCTACCTGCCAGAAATGTGCACAGTTCAGAGACAAGTCAATGAATTGGCTAAAAGCACAATTTGTAAGTAGAGAGGCCACAACTGGATCATTGCAGATTCCATTTTTTCTTTTTAGATATTTTAGGGCTTCATACTGTATTTTAATGTAACATTAAGAGCATATAACTTGAGGAACAACTTGTTTTTCAGTTCTTTCTAGAAGTTATACCTCATTATTGAAGCAAATTACATATTTGCTTGAAAAAGATTTCAGTGCAGTTATGCAGTAAATGCAGACAACAAAATGAATTTTGAAAGTCCTTGTAAGATATTTACCCTTAATATTAAACTAACATCACATTAATAAAGGAATTGTATTTTTATTAATAACTTTAATCAAATTTGTTATTTTCAACCTATATGTTCTTATAATTGTTGAAGCTGAATTTAAAAATCTGTTTTGAAAATTGAATATTATATATGTTTATTTATTTTGGAGTTACTTATTGTTCTTCAAGATACTCTGATATTGTCCACCAAGGTTGACTATTAAATTATATACCATCACTCCTCTTCCTTATCATCTATTTAAAAATATCATCTGCAAGATTAAATTGTCTGTCTATATGTGGTAGGTCATAAGTCACATAATATATTTTCTATAATATTTAGTTCCTATCCAATCCCATTTTATTATACAGAAATTTATTTTGAATTAAACTTTAAATAAGGACCAGGTCATTTGCTAGAATATCTACTTTTCTCTTCTTTAGATGTAATTTATAATTTGTACAATGTAGTTTGTTCTGATTATTATCTCTCTTTAATTTATGCTTCTTTACCATTTCTCTTGTCGTGTGCAAAAATGAATACTTCTTCCTTAATCTTAATTTTTATTCTAACATCTTATTTAAAATCTACATCTGCTTCTTCATTCATTTCTAATTCTTGTACAAAATGGTGTATGGTATTTTTACTTCCTTTAAATCCAATTTTAATTTATAAATGAATATAAGCATCTGATTATTCAATATATCTTTTAGTTTTAAATTACACTTTAAATATAGTTTTAAAATATACTTTTTATAGTTTTGAAAGTTTTAAAATACACTGTAGTTTTTAAATTTTTTTCATAAAATATTTTCTGTAGGACCCTTATATTATGATGAGTGTACTATAAATTATTTTAGAATTTGTAGTTTATTATTAATGAGTTCTTTTTCAGTTTCAATGTCCAAACACATATTATGAAATATTGGCTAAAATGGAGGGATGTGTTGGGTCTGATAAAGTTGATATCTGATTTGAATTTCTAGCAACAATATATGGCTAAGTTCTCATTGGTACAAGTTTTATTTTCATAAATTTTCTTAAATATGTTTCTCTAATTTTCTGCTGTTTCATATTTTAGTCTATATGTTAATTTCTGAGAGAGATCCATATTCATTAGGTTCTCATTTTTAACAGTACAATTTCAGTTTTTTACTGTAATTGTATTCATTATTCTTTCCTCTATTTTGAATCCCAATCAGTTTTTGTTAAGCTTTATGTCTATGATTATGTAAAATATCTCACTACGTTTATTTTAATTATTTCTGTTTGAAATTCTTTTTGAAGTAACTAATTTTGCTACTTTTTTTTTTTTCAGACAGAGTCTTGCTCTTTAGCCCAGGCTAGAGTGCAGTGGTGCGATCTCTGCTCACTGCAAACTCCACCTCCCAGGTTGAAGTGATTCTCCTGCCTCAGCCTTCCAAGTAGCTGGGATTACAGGTGCTGCCTGGCTAATTGTTGTATTTTTAGTAGAGATGGGGTTTTACCATGTTGGCCAGGCTGGTCTCAAACTCCTGACCTCCAGTGATCCGCCCACCTCGTCCTCCCTAACTGCTGGGATTACAGGCCTGAGCCACCATGCCTGTTCTACTCATATTTCTTTTCCATATATAATAATATATGTCTTTTTTGTTCAAAATGTCATCAAGTTAGGATTTTTGTTTTTGCCAATCTGTGGAATTTTTTTAAATTAAGGAATGCAATATATTTGTCATAAATTTGAAAGTGAAAAATAATTTCAATATTTCAAAATGCTATGTCCTTGAAGGAATCAAGGTATAAGGTTTTTTATTTGATAAACAGCAGAAAGGGAGTAGATGAAGAACGAGGCCCCCTCGCTCCTCCCTGGTTACTGAGGAGAGTGGAAGTGCTATTTGGTAGAGATGAGTAAGCATGATGGCTACTTGCTTGGAGAGACTTGTTTCTGCCAACCCACCTGTTACATTTAGGGCTGGATAATAGAACCAACACATATCATTTGTGAAATCAGAGATAATTATATCTCTTTCCAGATAATTATGTCTTAAAGCAGAAAAGCTCATTAAAGAAGGTAGTGCGTTAGGGATCACCTAAATTTCCTTGACCCTTAGGATAAAATGGGGGAGCAACCGCCACTGAGAAGGACATGGCAATTACTTGAGGGAAAATGTTGATGCCACAGTGTGGCACTGATGAGAGGATGAAGATAACGGCAAGGATTATGTGAGGTGAAATTCATTTGAAGACACGCCCATCTCAGCAGACAGGTGGAGAAGTACCAGCCACTTCAGGGACTGCAGATGGGTGAGGTGCCACCAAGCATGGATCAGAAGGAATCATTAAACTTGCGGATGGTGTAACCACAAGATGACTGTGGACCAGATGCATTCTGTGAGGCCATGATGAGACTCCCAGCATTGAGATGTTATTTGGGGGAACAAAAAAACAGTAATGAGGCATTCCTAAATGTGAAATTAAAATAGAACAACTTTTAAAAGTTCTTCCACTAGATTGAAGTATTTGCTATCATGTAGAAATTGAGATACAAACTAAAATATTGAGACTTTTCTAAAGCTTTGGGAAAAGAATGATATAATTTTTTGTTTACTCAAATTTCTGGCCTAGGAATTGTACTCAATATTAGAAGAAAAAGGAATTTGCTGGGAATGTGTGCTTCTTTCACCATCACAGGCAGCAGGGTTTTTAAAATAAATTTTGTTGGCTAACTCAACAAGTAGATGACACCAGGATGGTGGGCACCTGAGGAGAGAGGGACAGTCTCCAGAAAAGGCATGACGGAGCAAGGGCAGGAAGATGGAATGGCTAATAAGGTGCCAGTAACAGTCTGTTCCTTCTGTGCTACGCTTTCTGAGTCTGTTTTCATTACCAAGAGTCAAATCCAATGAGAAACAAGTCAACACATATTAATTATTTTACATGTATGCTACATATGTATTTTATAGTATGTTATGTACATAGTGCATTTTGATAACAAGTCACTTCTCATTTATGATCATTTCTATCTAATTTTTTTATATTCTGCTTAACAATATGGCTTCCATAAATATTTTGAGATGTTTGGTTTCTAAGAAAGCTAATTTTCTCTTATCAGTTTGGGTATATGTGAATATATATACCCAAATATATACCCAAACATGTAAATATATAAATACTTAGTATGCAAATTAGAATTCTAAAATATGATCAATAGACCTGATGGCAGTTTACATTATATGAAAAGAAAATGGTGATTTTACATTTATCTCATTTTATCAAATACCTGTCTAGTTTCCTTTGTGCTATAGTTCTTACTCAGATCTAAGTCTAACAGTGGATTTTTTATTTTTTATTTATTTATTTATTTTTTTTTTCTTTTTATTATTATTATTATTATACTTTAGGCTCTATGGTGCATGTGCACAATGTGCAGGTAAGTTACATATGTATACATGTGCCATGCTGGTGCGCTGCACCCACCAACTCGTCATCTAGCATTAGGTATATCTCCCAATGCTATCCCTCCCCCCTCCCCCCACCCCACAACAGTCCCCGAAGTGTGATGTTCCCCTTCCTGTGTCCATGTGTTCTCATTGTTCAATTCCCACCTATGAGTGAGAATATGCGGTGTTTGGTTTTTTGTTCTTGCGATAGTTTACTGAGAATGATGATTTCCAATTTCATCCATGTCCCTACAAAGGACGTGAACTCATCATTTTTTATGGCTGCATAGTATTCCATGGTGTATATGTGCCACATTTTCTTAATCCAGTCTATCATTGTTGGACATTTGGGCTGGTTCCAAGTCTTTGCTATTGTGAATAATGCTGCAATAAACATACGTGTGCATGTGTCTTTATAGCAGCATGATTTATAGTCCTTTGGGTATACACCCAGTAATGGGATGACTGGGTCAAATGGAATTTCTAGTTCTAGATCCCTGAGGAATCGCCACACTGACTTCCACAAGGGTTGATCTAGTTTACAGTCACACCAACAGTGTAAAAGTGTTCCTATTTCTCCACATCCTCTCCAGCACCTGTTGTTTCCTGAGTTTTTAATGATTGCCATTCTAACTGGTGTGAGATGGTATCTCATTGTGGTTTTGATTTGCATTTCTCTGATGGCCAGTGATGGTGAGCATTTTTTCATGTGTTTTTTGGCTGCATAAATGTCTTCTTTTGAGAAGTGTCTGTTCATGTCCTTCGCCCACTTTTTGATGGGGTTGTTTGTTTTTTTCTTGTAAGTTTGTTGGAGTTCATTGTAGATTCTGGATATTAGCCCTTTGTCAGATGAGTAGGTTGCGAAAATTTTTCTCCCATTTTGTAGGTTGCCTATTCACTCTGATGGTAGTTTCCTTTGCTGTGCAGAAGCTCTTTAGTTTAATTAGATCCCATTTGTCAATGTTGGCTTTTGTTGCCATTGCTTTTGGTGTTTTAGACATGAAGTCCTTGCCCATGCCTATGTCCTGAATGGTATTGCCTAGGTTTTCTTCTAGGGTTTTTATGGTTTTAGGTCTAACATTTAAGTCTTTAATCCATCTTGAATTGATTTTTGTATAAGGTGTAAGGAAGGGATCCAGTTTCAGCTTTCTACATATGGCTAGCCAGTTTTCCCAGCACCATTTATTAAATAGGGAATCCTTTCCCCATTGCTTGTTTTTCTCAGGTTTGTCAAAGATCAGATAGTTGTAGATATGTGGCATTATTTCTGAAGGCTCTGTTCTGTTCCATTGATCTATATCTCTGTTTTGGTACCAGTACCATGCTGTTTTGGTTACTGTAGCCTTGTAGTATAGTTTGAAGTCAGGTAGCATGATGCCTCCAGCTTTGTTCTTTTGGCTTAGGATTGACTTCGCGATGCGGGCTCTTTTTTGGTTCCATATGAACTTTAAAGTAGTTTTTTCCAATTCTGTGAAGAAAGTCATTGGTAACTTGATGGGGATGGCATTGAATCTGTAAATTACCTTGGGAAGGATGGCCATTTTCATGATATTGATTCTTCCTACCCATGAGCATGGAATGTTCTTCCATTTGTTTGTATCCTCTTTTATTTCCTTGAGCAGTGGTTTGTAGTTCTCCTTGAAGAGGTCCTTCACATCCCTTGTAAGTTGGATTCCTAGGTATTTTATTCTCTTTGAAGCAATTGTGAATGGGAGTTCACTCATGATTTGGCTCTCTGTTTGTCTGTTATTGATGTATAAGAATGCTTGTGATTTTTGTACATTGATTTTGTATCCTGAGACTTTGCTGAAGTTGCTTATCAGCTTAAGGAGATTTTGGGCTGAGACAATGGGGTTTTCTAGATATACTATCATGTCATCTGCAAACAGGGACAATTTGACTTCCTCTTTTCCTAATTGAATACCCTTGATTTCCTTCTCTTGCCTAATTGCCCTGGCCAGAACTTCCAACACTAAGTTGAATAGAAGTGGTGAGAGAGAGCATCCCTGTCTTGTGCCAGTTTTCAAAGGGAATGCTTCCAGTTTTTGCCCATTCAGTATGATATTGGCTGTGGGTTTGTCATAAATAGCTCTTATTATTTTGAGATACGACCCATCAATACCTAATTTATTGAGAGTTTTTAGCATGAAGGGTTGTTGAATTTTGTCAAAGGCCTTTTCTGCATCTATTGAGATAATCATGTGGTTTTTGACTTTGGTTCTGTTTATATGCTGGATTACATTTATTGATTTGCGTATATTGAACCAGCCTTGCATCCCAGGGATGAAGCCCACTTGATCATGGTGGATAAGCTTTTTGATGTGCTGCTGGATTCTGTTTGCCAGTATTTTATTGAGGATTTTTGCATCAATGTTCATCAGGGATATTGGTCTAAAATTCTCTTTTTTTGTTGTGTCTCTGCCAGGCTTTGTTCAGGATTAAGAATCTCACTCAAAACCGCTCAACTACGTGGAAACTGAACAACCTGCTCCTGAATGACTACTAGGTACATAATGAAATGAAGGCAGAAATAAAGATTTTCTTTGAAACCAACGAGAACCAAGACACAACATACCAGAATCTCTGGGATGCATTCAAAGCAGTGTGTAGAGGGAAATTTATAGCACTAAATGCCCACAAGAGAAAGCAGGAAAGATCCAAAATTGACACCCTAACATCACAATTAAAAGAACTAGAAAAGCAAGAGCAAACACATTCAAAAGCTAGCAGAAGGCAAGAAATAACTAAAATCAGAGCAGAACTGAAGGAAATAGAGACACAAAAAACCCTTCAAAAAATAAATGAATCCAGGAGCTGGTTTTTTGAAAGGATCAACAAAATTGATAGACTGCTAGCAAGATTAATAAAGAAAAAAAGAGAGAAGAATCAAATAGATGCAATAAAAAATGATAAAGGGGATATCACCACCGATCCCACAGAAATACAAACTACCATCAGAGAATATTACAAACACCTCTACGCAAAGAAACTAGAAAATCTAGAAGAAATGGATAAATTCCTCAACACATACACCCTCCCAAGACTAAACCAGGAAGAAGTTGAATCTCTGAATAGACCAATAACAGGAGCTGAAATTGTGGCAATAATCAATAGCTTACCAACCAAAAAAAGTCCAGGACCAGATGGGTTCACAGCCGAATTCTACCAGAGGTACAAGGAGGAGCTGGTACCATTCCTTCTGAAACTATTCCAATCAATAGAAAAAGAGGGAATCCTCCCTAACTCATTTTATGAGGCCAGCATCATCCTGATAACAGTGGATTTTAAAATCTTCTCTGGAGAAGGCTTCTTGTGCTCTTTTTAAAGTCTTTAATCATGAATGACACAGCTAAAACTTCAGCGTGCATAGGGACTACCTGGGGCTATTGTTACAAAGCAGATTCCTGGGTCCCAGCCTCAGAGATTCTAATTCAGTGTAGCTGGTAATACTGTTGTTGAGGGTCTGTGGACCACCCTTTGAGCAGTACTGGTCTAATTCACTTCATTCCTAAATGGTTATATCCAACTCTGATACAGCATGCACTTGGATTCCACCTCTAAGACTTACTTCCTGAGTTATCTTTTCATTTAAACCTCTCTCTCTTTTAGCTCTTTCCTCTGAGACTGGAAAAACCTTATTAAAAAACAACAGTAGCAATATCTTCTCTCCCTATCTGTCTCTCCTTCCTTTCTTGCTACTGTTTGTCTTTGCCTCTCCCAGCCCCACTTTTTCCAACCAAGCCCATTGCAGACATCCTCGACCTCTACCTCAATCCCTTATTGTTCGATAACTCATGGCTTTTAATCTAGCTTACCTAAGGCTGCACCGCAATAGCTCTGATGATCAACATCCCACCAAATGCAATGGTTCTTGCTGCGCTTATTTAACTTTACCTCAGCCTCATTAAGCTGTTGTTTCTACTGCAGGTTTCTGCTCATTCAAATCTATCCTTTTTTATTATAATTTATTTTATTTAACAATCTAGGAAGTTCGCAGCTGTCAGCAGTTCTAGTGCAATTTCAGGTGCAATTGGGAATTCGGGAATCTCGGTGGAGCTGTTAGTGTAGCGAATCTTGTATGTAAAATATATGCATACTTTTGATAGCACATGTGAAGGTATCTCTCTAAAATTGACCTCATTGGTTTGTTCTCAGCAAATTGGCCTGGGCCACTCCACATGGTTTTTATCGTGCCTGATGTTAATGCATGTTCTCTTTTTACAATAAATTCATGGCCATCGATGATACCAATTTGACATACATCGCATCAGGGCCTTCAGAGGCACCATAGGTTTTCTCCTCTCTATCCATTTTGTTCTCACGAAATTCTGCTTTACTTTCCCAGGAACTTTAGTAGTTTTCCAGATCTCTGTTTCTGCCCCAGCCTGAGACTCACTCGTCACCCCTGCAGCCACTGCAGCCGGGTACCTGTGTACTGCCACAGCCCCTATTCCAGGGCTGCCCTCCATCACCCCCAAATCTATGCTCTTGACTCCCATTACCAAGCTCACTCATGCCTCCTACTTTAAGTTCTCATTTTGCTGCTTTTTTTAAAAAAATAAAATCCTTTTCCTTCTTTGATTGTGGATAACATGCCTAGTTCCCCTACCTTCTGTCTTTAGTCCACACTCTTCCTAATTTTGCAGTGTCTGGCTCCTAGCTTTGCTCTGACATTCTTCCTGAGTTTCTGACTCAAATGCTTAACTGTTACCTTGGATTTCTTACAATCAAGCTTAGCATAGCCAGTAATTTCCTTTTCAGTGCCATTTTTGCTGTCTTCGTATGTCGAATGATTCCACTCAGACTCTAATCATGAAAGCCAAACACATTGAATTTAATCTAGTATCGCATCAAGCATCACATCTAGCCATTTGTACTTTTTAGATATTTCTCTTTCTCTCTTTTTTTGTTTTGTTTTTGTTTTCTTTTGTTTTTGAGACAGAGTTTCGCTCTCATTGCCCAGGCTGGAGTGCAGTGGTGCGATCTCGGCTCACTGCAACCTCCGCCTCCCAGGTTCAAGCGATTCTCCTGCCTCAGCCTCCCCAGTAGCTGGAATTACAGGCATGAGTCCCCTGCACCTGGCCTCAGATGTTTTTCTCTTAGGCCTTCTCCTCACCAGCCCTGTTTATGTTTAAGTTAGTGTCATCTCTTATTGGGACAGTTACTGCGTTCTCCTAATTGTTTTCTCTGCCTGTCTCTTGCTTGACCTCTTTACTTACACATTGTAGCCAGGGTGAATTATGTATAACAGGAATCATCATCACTTACTTCAAATTCTTCAAAGAGCCATGCACCTCAGGTTCATTAGCCTGACAGATGTTGACCTGATCCTATTTATTTCTCCAGTCTCTTTTCCAAATATGTCTTACTTGTCCCATACCTGACAGTGACAGTGAAAACACATTGCTGTCTTTTGCATTTACAGCTCTGCCTACTTAGAATATACTGTGCTTTATTTCTTATTGCTAAAATACTAATATAGAGATATTTATAGTTATATAACAGAGACATCCATCATCAATAATTAAGGCTGCCATTTTCTCATATTTGCAACACATACAGATATATGTAATGTGTAATTATTAAGAGAATGGATATTGGAATTGGATAATCCAGGTCTGCAACCAACTAGCTATGTAACCTCAGGCTTGTGACTTGAAATTTCTGTGTCTCAATTTTCTTATCTATAAAACTGAGGTAATAGTAGATTCTTCATGGGCATATTGCAAGGATTAAATGAGTAAATAAATCAAATTTTTCTGGCTAATCTGAAAATAAACCTATAAAAATTTCAGAAACACTTTGTTCTATTGAGACATTGTATTGCATTTTCATTAAGTTTTTAGAATATGTAATTAAGAAACTGACACCCCACCTCTGCTCCTTACTTTCACTGTTAACATCAATAATTGTTTAAACCCATTGGCCTTAGCTTCTCTATTTTGAAATGAGCATAATCATTTATAATATTCAAAATCATATTGTAAGAATTAAGTAAAATGATTTTGTAAAGTACTTGGAAAAAGTGCCTGGCACATAGAACATGTGCAATAAATGCTGGCTTTATTATTATTATCACTACTAATTTTATCAGAATTAAATTCCCTCATTCATGAAATGAACTATACTTTATTCAGTTTGTCTTTGATGTACTTCAATGGCACTTTTATAAGTAAAATTATTTTTTAAATTGAAGTAGTTTTTTTGATATAAAAGGTAAGATACTTTATTACTGGTTTTGCTCTTTTAAGTAGCTACTGCTATTAAAATGCTGTTGGTTTTCCATATTTTAATTTATCCAGCAAATCTGCCTGTATATATTTTGCCTGTATATTCTTTTGCATTTTCTGGATAGACAGTATTATTTTAAAACAAGAAAAAATTAGGTTTTTATTTCAAATCTTTTACTATGTGTGTGTGTATACACAATCACACATTTTATATATATATATATATTTTTTTTTTTTACACACACACACATCTATATGTACACATTTTGCTTGTGTCACTGTTCGGTCTGAATTTCTAATAAAATGTGGCAATAAGACACTCTTCCAGAGTAAGCTTTTATCAGGCTCAACCTTGGCTCCCATCCTTGCCAGACCTGCATTGCCCGGTTTTAGCAATAATCCTGCTCAGTCAATTTAGAGAGAATCTTCTCTACCCTTGAATCTGAGACCCCAGCTTTCTTCAGCAAGAATTCTGTGAGGTTGGTCTAGCAAGAATCTCCCCAACCCTTTATTCCTGCTCTTAGGAGTGTTCCATCCACAGACCTCTCCCTACTCTTTGGCTGTAAAACTCTAGCAGCCTTTACTGTATTTGGAATTTATCCCAGCTCTATACTGAGGCTTCTTTCTCCCTGTTGCAATAGTTTCTGAATAAAATCTATCTTTACTGCATTAACTAACATTTTACTTTGGTTCTTTTTGACAGTTTCTTGCTGCTGAAACTAGCCTGTGGATCAGAACCACCATCAAACTCCTGGAGACAACCACTGGACCTCTCAGAGTGTCACTGAGACTTTTTATCTTCAGTATACTTGCTTGTCTACTTGCTTGTTTGTATTTGCAGTGACGAATCTGGCTCCAAAACTCAGTGCTCTGGATAAATGTCTGTGGACAGATTTAAGAGTCTTAGGATTCTCAGTACACATTTGAGGCTAGATTATGGTCCCAGGCAACCAGAGGCTGCATTAGAGCCCTGGGCTCCACTGTGTGTAAGGGGCTAGTTTCTGTAAGAAGCAGATGCTGGGATAGAGTCCCAAGTTTCTCTATTCTAAGTTTAAAGGAACTGCATGCTTCTCATTCTACTGAAAGCCATTATACTAGTCCATGTTGTGCTGCTATAATAGAATATCACAGACTGGGGAACTGATAATGGACAGAAATTTATTGGCTCATGATTCTGTAGTCTGGGAAGTCCAAGGTTGAGGGGCCAGCATCTCATGAGGGTCTTCCTGCTGTGTCATCTTCATTGGTGTTTTTTGTTTTTTTTTTTTTTGGAAATGTGCTTGGATTTTCAAACTCAGGTATGTGACACTCTACAGTTCAATGCTAGCACACCTGTGTGGGGCTTAACAACATGAGGAACTGACAGCCAGTGACACACAAACCCAGCACCTCCATCTCTATTTACTCTGTTAGGCTGTACTTGGGGAGCAACACACATTTTATATATTTCAGAATATATAATTCTATATATTCTATAGTGAGAAAGTCAAGGTCTTTTTAGTAGGTGACATCAACAATGACACAAACATATCACAATGCAACTGAAGGCAGGGAACCAGACTCCTAGGGCTGAGCAGAGATGTCAGACTTCAGAGGCATTTGGGGACTTTTTTTTTTTTTTTTGAGATGAGCCTCGCTCTGTCGCCCAAGCTGGAGTGCCATGGCGTGCTCTTGGCTTACTGCAAGCTCCACCTCCCAGGTTCACACCATTCTCCTGCCTCGGGAGATGCCTGGCTAATTTTTAGTATTTTTAGTAGAGATTGTGTTTCACCCATGTTACCTAGGATGGTCTCGATCTCCCGACTTCATGATCTGCCCACCTTGGCCTCCCAATGGGGACTTTTATTTCAGATGAGCATCACCACTGGAAACCCAGGGCCTGTTTCTTTCCAGTTCACTACTGCTTGGGCAGCAGCTCCAACTGCTTGGAAAGGCAAAAGAGATGGTGAGAGAGAGAAAATAGAGGCCAAATTCATCCTTTGATAAGGAGCTCACTCCTGTGATAAGGCCATTCACCTCTTTACAAAAGCAGATCCTTCCTGGCCTAATCATGGCACATTAGGCCCCACCTGTCAACAATGTTACATTGGAGATTGTTTCTAACACATAAACTTTGGGGGACACATTTAAACCACAGCACCCTCTCTACTCAAACTCCTGTGGACAGTATGCTTTGCCACTGTGGCTGTAATACCACTGGCTTTAATACCATTGGCCTTCTTTCACCCGGGAAAACCTTTACCAAAAACCCTCTTGGCTGGGCGTGGTGGCTCATGCCTGTAATCCCAGCACTTTGGGAGGCCGAGGTGGGTGGATCACCTGAGGTCAGGAGTTCGAGACCAGCCTGACCGACGTGGAGGAGCCCCGTCTCTACTAAAAATACAAAATTTGCCAGGCATGGTGGCACATGCTTGTAATCCCAGCTACTTGGGAGGCTGAGGCAGAAGAATCACTTGAGCCTCGGAGGCAGAGGTTGTGGTGAGCTGAGATTACACCACTGCACTCAAGCCTGGATAATAAAAGCAAAACTCCATCTAAAAAAAAAAAAAAAAAAAAAAAAAAAAACCTTTTGACCTACAATGGCTCCTCCGGGGCTTCTTCTCTGTCTCCATGTTAGTTCACCTAGAAGGGACCTAGACCAACAAGGAACAAAATGCACAATTCACTTATCCTGCTTGACATGAAGAAGCTGGAAAATGGCTAAATAATGCAAATTGTACTAAAAATTCTTAAACAAGAAGAGACTCTTAAATAAGGTATTTAGAAAACATTTTCTGACCCAGTAAGCCCTCTAGAGCCTTCCCATGACATTCCCAGAGTCCCCTCCCAGCATCTCTCCGTATCTTTCTTTCTCAAACTGTCCCCTGCATGTCTCACCCCTAGTCCTTCAGCTCCCTAGAGCTGTCAGGCTCACCAGGTCCCCCTCTCCTGTATTTGAAGCCAGGGATGCAGCCAGTACTTGTTTCCAAGTGAGGCTAACAGGAGAGATAACACTTAATGACTTGCTATCACCAAAGACTCTACTGACCCCCAGGAGGTAAGGGAAGGGTTTATGGAACAATTTAAGACTTTCCTGGGAAAATACTCTCTCGGACTGTCTGACTCATTTCAACTTATCCCTATTCAAGGAGCCTGAAGATGCCTCCCATCAGTTTGAAAAAGCCATATGTTCCACCACCCTTCAAAATCATTAAAGGTCTCAGACTTCCTCTGATTCCCATCAGAAACTGAGAAAAGTAAGGAAAAAAATACTAGGTATTACCCCTCAGTACTATCTCACTAAAATTGATTGGTCATGCATTCAAAAGTGGACTACAAAGGGCTGAAACTGTGGTTAATCACCACCATCAATTACAAACAACATGGAAGAACATTTGGGGCTGGAACTGACTTCCCAAGCAGCTTCTGTTCTGGCCACAAACTGTAAATGGCCAGAGACCAGAACTGCATGACATGTCACTGAATAAAATTAATTGGTAAAAGCAAATATATCTAAACTGCAGACATTAGTCCAGCATTCTGAAAATAGTATTTTTTTAATAAAAAGGAAAATAAACAGCACAAGTTTATGGCATTTCAATTAAAACAGTAAAACCGAGAAAATGTGATAAATAGCAAGCTCTGAAACTGTGGGCTCCCACTGACTGGGACACTTGCTGGCATTATCATAAAAGGGGACACAGGTCCTGTGGTTGCCAGTACACCAAGAAGAGAGAAAATCCTGAGTACCCACATCACCAGGAAATGATTGACACCACTCCAAGAAAGAAAATGTCCAATGCCCTCAACCGCCACTACCCTGTAAGGGGAATAACCTTGTTTCTTCTTCCCTTCCTCAGGGCCACCACAAATTGCCAGTGGTAGCTTTTTATAATTTGCCTCATGGCTTGCCTCTGTCTCAATCTCTTAATAGTTATATGAGGTTCCTGAAAGCTAAGCACAACTTTCTTTTCAACTCTGCCCCCCAGTAAGCTTGTTAGGAAGAGATCATCTTGATACCGCTGGGGTATCAAGTTCACTGTGCCCTCAGGGAACTCCTTACACCTCTGTCCCCAGTAGCTTCATCTCACTTCTCCAAGTCCACTTGCCTCTTCAAACTACCACACGGTTAGCCAAAAACTTAAATCAAGTATTAAACAAAAATTTCTTTTCTCTACAAGCATTAAAAAAAACCCAAAACAAAACTTCACTGATAATGGATTTATATGGATTTATATGGAATGAACAACTCATTAAATCAGAAAAATGTCCTTCCATGCCTATCCCCAGAATTCTCCAATATCATTTAAAATCAGCAGGACTTGAGGGCTCTACTCAGTAGTCCCAGGTCTATTCAATAAAAACTTCTAATCTCCACTTGTAGTTTATGAATACTCCCATCTTAGCCATTAAAATTCCAAATGGGCCCCAGCTACTTGGGAGGCTGAAGCAGGAGAATCACTTGAACCTGGGAGGCAGAGGTTGCAGTGAGCCAAGAATGTACCATTGCACTCCAGCCTGAGCAAGAAGAGTGAAACTAAAAAAAAAAAAAAACAAAAAAACAAAAAAAAACACCTCCCAAATGGGAAAGGGTATCATTTAGTCCAAGATCTATCAATAAAATGGTAAAACCTGGGTTTCTCTGAGTGCCTACTCCTTCCACTGTCCTGTATGCTGTCACTGCAAACACCCAATATTTCACTGTCATCAATTTTTATTCTGCCTTTTTTTAAATATACCCCTTCATAAGGAATTCCAATACTTGGTTGCCTTTACCTGAAATATCCAACAACATACACAGACTAGTATGCCCCAAGAATTTACACAGGCCTCTACCTGCTTTTTACACCTCTAGGTACCAATTTTAGTCTTCCCAATTGAATCTACTTTACTCCAGTATGTGGATGACCTCCTTCTAGGTACTGATGGTTAGGTCACTGAGCACCTTCTTAAGGCATGAGCAAGAGAGGGTCACAGGGTGGCTAGAGACAAAATTCTGTGGTCCTTGCTCACTGTGCCTCTGGTATCTGGGCCATTGTAAAACTGTCTCCACAGACCAAACCTCTACTATTGAATATTTTCTTTTCTTTGAAACAAAGTAATGCTGAGAAGTTTTTGTGCCCTGTGAGATGTTGTAAGATATGGTACCCAATTTATTTATGATTGCCCCAGTGCTCTATGCTCTGACTAGGGAGTCATCCCCGAGCCCAGTAGTTTGAGACCCGCTATCCAAAAATGATTTTGAAAACCTTAAGGGCTCTCTACTTTCACACCCTCTCCCACGCTTGGATGCCCCAGTTACTTCTTGACTTTTCCCTTCTTCATGGATGAATGAGGAGGTCATGCCCTGGAGTATTATTCTAGAAACATAATGGATACCAGAGACCTCTGTGATATTATAGTTTGGCCTTGACTAAGTACCTTGACTCATTAGCTAAGGCATATCCCTGTTGCCTTTAAGTCAAGGCTGGAATTGCCAAACATGTCCAAACTACTACTGATGTGGTATTAAGTCACCCACTTGACACACATGTTCCCCCTGCTGTGCAGATCTTATTGCTTAATGAGAATGCATAGCACTTTTCTGCATCTCAACTTACCTTATGAAAGTTTACTAGACTCTTCCTCTCAAATTATCATATATCATGGTCAAAACCTTAACCCTGCTAACCTTGCTTTCTTTGCCCATTGATGGGATGCCCCCATGAACGTGTCATTAACACCAGATATTGTCCTAGGCTAGATTTCTTAGAGAACCCCTCCCCCAAGTTGACTTCAATGTTTGTGTCTATGGCTCCCTCTTTAGAGAGAGAATGGAACCTTCTGGAATGGATATGTATCACTGATTAACACAAACTTTGAATATCAAGCCCTGACAAACGTTAAATCAGCCAGGGAGGCCACGTTACTGTTCTTACTCAACATAAGTCTTGCAAAAAAGCAGAGGAAATAAAGGTTAGGATTTATAGTACTGTCATAGCCACTGTACCTTTGGCATAGTACATGATGTGGGTATGTTGTAGAAGAGGATTCATGACAGCAGCTTGTGCCCCAGGCAAAAGCAGACATCTAGCAGCAGAACTTCCAGAGGTATTGTTAGCATCCCAGTAGATGGCTAGTGTTAAAACTGAGAGACACAGTAGGAAGAGGCATCTTCATACAGTGCATGGGGTAATAAATTGGCTGCTTAAATGTGTTAAATTAGCAGCCTCTTTCCCAACCACTCAAGACAACCAGACTGTTTCCAAACTTTGGGAAAATGAGTCTGGATCCTGCTTCAAGGTGCTAAACCCCTGGTAGAAGTATTCATCCCTTCCTTGCCTGTATGGCTCAAAAGAATACTTCAGATAGACCTAGGAGACACTAACACAGCCATTTGTCAGCTCTGAAGTCTATTGCCTGAGCCACTGTGTTGTCACACAACATTACTCAGCATGAAATGAACAAACTGTGATATATTTTGGACAAATGATAGTTTGGATTCTTTCAATTTCATTTGGACCACATGATTTCCACTTGCCACATCCACCAGAAATATAACCCTGGAAAAAATGGTGAAGTTGGAGCAAGGAAGGCAAGCAACTTCCACTTCCTCCTGCCAACCCGGACTCTTCCTGATGAAATCCCTCAGCAACTGCCTCAGCCTTGCTAGAATAAATTTTCTTCACCTGGTGTGTCCCCTATACCATGTCTTGTGACAGAGCTTCACATGCTTTTGGCAGAATTATACAGCAAATTTAAAAGGCAATGAAAATTAGTCAAACACCCCACTTTTCGGCTGGATCCTATAGATATATCTTCTAGTCCTAAGATTCTTCTACTTTAGTCTATTGTTATAGCTTTTGAAAGCATGTTGTATTTCTTCCAATAAACCCTTTATTTAGTTCCAGCAGTTACTTGCTATTAAAATATTTATCTCTTTGTTAAAATTTTCAATTATATCCTGAATTGTTTTTCTGATTTCTTCTTATTGTTTGTCACAGTTAACTTGTATTCCTCTAAGTCTTTTTAAGTCAATATTTTGAATTTTATCCTATATTTTGAAAATTTGTTATTAAAACCTTTTTCTGGAGAATTATTATGGTTTTTTTGGAGGTATCACATTTGCTTTCTTTTTCATGTTTCCTGTGTCTTATATTGATACGTGCACATCTGGTGTAACAGTCACTTCTTCCTATTTTTAAATTTACTTTTGTGGGTGAGCACTTTTTCCTGAAGTTGTATCTATGTTGTTTGTTGGGTAGGAATTTGAGCTTTGATTCTGCATGTGTGCCATATAGTCTCTGGATTTTATCTTTGAGTGTAAACAGCATTAATGGTATTTTTTATTTCTTTGGTAGCTTAAAGTGCTTTTATTACTGGAGGCTGTGGTGAAGTGCTGAGGGCTGGATTGCCAGGAGGGCCAGTGTTTAAGCCCAGTGGTGGCAGTGGTGGACTGAGTGTACCTACCCTTGTGCCCCAGGGTAGTGGATGCTGGGACTTGTATTAGGGGTTTCAGGTGGTCAATTCTTAGGCCTCCAGGTTCCTTGTTTGTATTCCAGTAGTGTCAGCAGTGGATCATGTATGTGGACAGTCTCTTGGGTCCCTGGGAAGTTGGTATGGCATGGGCGATGGTAGTAGCAGTAATGGGATAGTCCTCTAGGTCTCAAGAAGTATGCACTGGTGTTGGTGATGCTGCAATATGTTGGACATGATAGTCTCCAGACCTGCTGGTGACGTGTGCCAGTAGGTGCAAGGTAAGGAAATGGCAGCAGTGTATTTAAGCCCAACCTCAGACCCTAGGTGGAATGCTCAGGTGTCATTTGTGGTGAACTGGTTAGGAATTCTCCAGATCCCCATTCTACATGTGTGTCCTGGTGAGAGTTGTGTAGCTGGGTCAGACAGGCTTGTCCTCATGCTCCCCAGTGGTGACTGAAAGCATCAGACATGATGGGCAAAAATGGAATGACCCCAGGCCTAGGTAAAATGCTCAAGTGAGGGGCAGTAGCAGCCACACTGAGGAGAGCAGGGCCAGCTTCAGTGGCCGCAGCCTGGACCAGAAGGTAGAGAACATGTGCCCCACTCACATATCAATCCTGTCAGGGCTCATGCATCATCTCCAGAAGTTGTAGTCTGTGCCTTATTCATGCCCGTGTCCTGGCTACAGGAGCCTTACCTTAGCTAGCAACTCAGTTTTAGTGTCAAAATGTGTACCACTCATGCCTGAGTTTCAGCAGTGCTTGCTTGCTTACTAGCTTCAGCAGCAGTATTCCATCTTATGCTCTTGCCTCACTTTCAGTTGTTGAGTTCCTTTCTAGATAGGACCTCAGTTCCGGTGGTGACAGACCACATTCTCCTCATTCTGCAGCGTCATCATTGCTGGGATGCAGAATGCTGTACCTGCTCTGTTGAAAGTTGGACTCAAAAATGACAACTCGTTGTAGCTGCTTAGCTCTCAGAAAACCTGTGGGACTTAGCACAAGCTCTCTCTCTGGAAAATTTTTATCTGCCAGTCTCTCAGTGGCTCACTATGTTAGGTTCAGGTTCTACAAGTATGGAGCAGGGCTCAGCTGTGGCTAGAATTGCATGATGTTATGGTGATTATGTGGGTCACTGGAAGTCTCTCACCCTTTTCCTACATTGCAAATTCATTCCTGGCTCCCAATTTATCCCAGTCACGTGAGTCTCCTCTCTTCCACCTTCTTCCTTGCCTTCGTTGATTGATGTCATTTTTTTTTCTTGAATTTCACTGTTCTCTTCTGTATAATCTGCTTAAATTGTTAGTATATACACACTGTTTGGGTTCTGTTAAGTAGAGGAGGAGATTATAAAATTCCTCTAATCCATCTTGAAGCATCTCACTTTCCATCTTTTAATGTATCTCCATTCTGCTTTTATATTAACTGATATACATTTAAAAATTTTTCTGTTTGGATCATTAAATATTGATGATTAGTTCTATTTACCACTTGACTAAAGTTGATCTGGAGTAAGCCACTTGCAGTCTTTCAAATACTGTTTATTGGTATAATCACATGGATAAATACTCCAACTAATAAGCTGTGACAACATGTGTAAAACATTGTCTACCAGGAAAGCTCATTACAGATGCAGTGCTCAGAATGTTTTTAGGGGCCTGATTCTCTAGGCGTTGCTGCAAAAATAAAAGAAAATAATAGACTTACAGAAGGAAAACAGGAGTTAAGCAAATACCCTATTGTTTGCTTAAATTGTTAAGTGATCCACTCTTATAACTTAGGTTGATGGGATCTCTTCAAAAATCAAAGTTCTCTGATACCATCAAAGGTCAAACATTGTGAGCAGCCAATTCTAAGGATAAGTAGTCTTAAGACTAATATTAACTTTCTTGTGCACACCAGGTAGTAGAACATTGTTAAGGCAGGTACTGGATATCCACTCTACAAACAGAAATTGGTGACCTAACAGCACATCTTACTCCCTGGATCCACCAAGAATGTTGTTCCTACTCTACTGTTGCCTTTCTAAATAGTTCAATTTTAGCATCAGAAATGCTGTGTGGGATAAAGTAAGTGTGAACAGACAATAGAGTTGTTCACACTATATAGAGATGAAATCACAGAATAAATGTTTGGAGATCGCAACATTTTATGAATGTCTTATTAAGCATAGATTTCCAGCATTGACAGTCTCAATAATCTTCCTCTACATGTATGTGTAATGTTTAGGACTCAGTTACCTTTGAGGATTTAGCTGTGAACTTTACCAAGGAGGAGTGGGCTTTGCTGGATTCTTCTCAGAAAAATCTGTACAGAAATGTGATGTGGGAAACTTTCAGGAACCTGGCTTCTATAGGTAAGAATGATTTTTTTTTTTACTTTTTCAGTTAAAGAACAAGTATTTTTGGTCATAGCACTGCTTCATGATTTAGAATGTGGAAAGGAAATACTTTGGTAAACAAGGAGGCGTGAATGCAATGTACAATGAATCTAGAGTCTAGTATTTTAAAAAAATTTATGTATAGTGTATAACAATTTTTATGCGTTTGCATCCTAGAAAACAGATGGAAAGTTCAGAACATTGAAGATCAACTAAAAAATTCTGGAAGTAATCTAAGGTAATTTGCACTCAGAAGAGGAAGAAATGTCCCTTGAGAGAATCTTAGCGTATAATAAATTTTTAAAGGCAAGCAAACAAAACAAGCACAACTTTAAATTTATTTATTTTTAGAAAAAGAATACCAATAATAAATACTTCAATGTAACATAGTTGATGTGTTTACAAAATAGGTCACTTCGAAAAACTAGTAACAAACTGCATATGTAAATATTATATTTATCATAATAGCTATGGAGACCTGTATTTTAGTGTAATCAATCTATTCAATTTCAAGGAATTCAGATATTGCAGAAAATGTGTACTTTTCCTGGTATTGGTAGCAATGTAAATTCAACACTTACTAATCAATTGAAAATTATTAAAACACCAACCATTAACAATATGCTTACACACATCATATGGCAGAGACTCAAAAGGTGAAGAAAATTGTCAGTGTGGAGAAACCTTTGGTCAGATCCTAAATTTTAATCTGAACAAGATGATTCCTACTGAAGTAAATTCATGTGAATGTAGTCTGTGTGGGAAAATCTTTATTTGTCATTTATTCTTTCCTAGGCACTTCATATCTCATTCTGGAAACAAGCCTTATGAATGTGAGGAAAATGGACAGAAGCCAGATAAACCTAAACAATATCAGCAAGCCATCATTTTTCTCACACATCTTCAAGGACACATGGCAATGCACCCTAGAAATGGACCATATAAATGTACAGTATGTGGGAAAGCCTTTGATTTTCCCAGTGTTTTTTATGTACATCACAGAAATCACACTAAACAGCCTATAAATGTAAACAATGTGGTAGAGCCTTCAGTTACTTGGATTCTTTTGAGAAACAGAAGAACTCACACTGGGACAAAACTCTATAAATGTAAGGTATGTGGTAAGGCCTTCAGATATTTCAATTACCTTTGTAACCATGAAATAACTCGTACTGGAGAGAAACCCTATGAATGTAGATGATGTGGTAAAGCCTTTAGTTATTCTAGTAACCGTTCTAAACATGAAAGAACTCATGCTGGAAGAAAACACGAATGTAATCAATGTAGGATAGCATTTTATTCCTTCAGTTCCTTTCAAGCACATAAACTCACATTGTTAAAAAATGCTATGCATGTACAAAATGTGGAAATGCCTTCAATTACTCCAATTCCCTTTAAAAACATGAAAAACTAATACTGGAGGGAAACCCTTTAGATGTAAGAAATGTGGTCATGGTTTCAGTTATTCCTCTTACCTTTGATATCATGAAAGAACTCACACCAGAGAGAAACTCTATGAGTAAAGATGTGGGAAAGCCTTCAGATCTTCCAGTTATTGTCAACAACATAAAAGGACTCAGAGGAAAACCCTATGAATGTAAGAAATGTGGTATACATTTCAGATTGTATAGTTCTCTTCCAAAACATAAAAGAACTCATACTGAATAGAAACCCAATTAATGTAAGTAATGTGGAAAAGTATTCAATTTTTCAGTTGATTTTCTTAGTTAATTTTCTCAGTTGAGAATTTTTTTTCTGCTTATTGATTTAATATTTTATTTTTAAGGATTGTTGAACTTTTTCAAATGGTTTTCTATTGGGATGATCCTTTGTTTTTTAAAGTTATTCTGGCTGGGTATGGTGGCTCACACCTATAATCCCAACAATTTGGGAGGCCAAGGTGGGTGGACTTTTTGAGGCCAGGAGCTCAAGGCCAGCTTGGCCAATGTAGCAAAACCTCGACTCTAGTAAAAATACAAAATAATTAGTTGGGCATGGTGGTGCATACCTGTAATCACAGCTACTTGGAAGGCTGAGACATGAGAACTGCCTGAATCCAGGAGGCAGAGGTTGCAGTGAGATGAGATCATGCCACTTACCTTAGCCTGGGCATCAAAGGGAAATTCTGTCTCAAAAAAGAAAAAGTTATTCTATTAATTGACTTTCAGATTTGACACCAATGTTCTTTTTCTTGATTAAATCTTGGTAATAAAGTGCAAGTCTTTTTTATATATTGGGAGCTGGAGTTCTCTAATATTTTATGGAGAATTTTTGCTTGTATATTATAAGATTTGTGTACCCCAGTATAGTCTATAGTGCATTATTATCTAGTGTATATACAGTGCACATACATGTGTGAATATGTATGTATAACTATAGTCATGGATCATTTAACTTGAGAGATACATTCTAAAAATGCATTCTCAGACAGTTCTGTCAATGTAGAAACATCATGCAGTTTACTCAGAAAACTACAGTTTTGCCTCCTACACACCTCATCTATACAATCTTATATGTTGTATGTCATTGAGATGTTATGTGGCCAGTGAGTGTGATATGTTTTACAATGTGTAATTTTGCTCTTAAGTAGTGTTTATTATATACAACTATGTAATAATACACATTACTAAAATACATTTACAGAATGTCCTCAATATCATTGATAGGTTCTTAAGAACTGTGACTTGAAGCAAAATGCTGCTTGACATAGGAACTTTATTTCTGTATGTCAATCAGCCCATGGTAAAATTCACTTTATTCTATAGTACATTGTTTAACTTTAAGTCACAGTTTTCAAGAAACTATCAACAATATTGTGACAATTTTCTGTAGTTAGTGTTGTGGTAAATAGTGTATTACAGCTTTATAATACTATTCTATGATACTGTAGTCTTTACAGTTGGTAGTATGACATGTTTCAGTTCCCAGTCAGCCCACAGAGGTAAACCAGTCACATCTTCCTTTGAGAATCAAGGAATATCTCAACCTCTGGATACTACAAAGCCTTCCCATAACAAGTGCAATCCCTGGGTGGACCTGCGTAGATTATAATACTTCCCTCCTTTTGACTGAGTACATGTAACTAATAAACTGTTGTTAATCTTATCTGTCTAGTGATGGATGTCACGGGTTTGACTGTCCCAGTAGCACTAAGGTGCTAATTTCTCCCTTAATGATGAGTAGGCTACTGAAATAATTGACAACACAAAAAGAGTGGACCAACAATGACTGAAAATATCTTTTCAATTTTAACTAACTGCTCTTGGGTTACTGGTTCTATGATACACTGAAAGTAACCTGGGTCAGAGTCACCAATTGATGAGCTTTTGTTTGGTCTGCACAGGAGTTTGTGACCTTTATCAGGAGTTGACGTCTTTATCCACACTAAAGCACTCCCATCTGTAGATTGTTTGAGTAGTATAAATATTTTAACAATATTGATTATCCCAGTCCATCAACATAGAATATTGTACTTTTCTTGTGTCCTCTTTAATTTCTTTCATCAGTGTTTTATAGTGTTTATTGCAAAGATTTTTTTTTTTTGGTTAACTTAATTCTGGGGTATCAAATTTTGTTCATGGCTACTGTAAATGGAATTTCTTTTTAAATTTCATCTTCAGCTTGTGCACTGTTGACATGTAGAAATGCTACTGACTTTATGTTGATTTTGTGTCCTGCAACTTTACTGAATTTATCAGTTTTAATAATGTATTGGTAAAGTCTTTAGGTTTTTCCAAATATAAGATCATATCATCTGCAAACAAGGATAATGTTTTTTTCTATCCAATTTGGATGTCCTTTCTTTCTTTCTGTTATCTGATTGTTCTAGTTAGGACTTCCAGCGCTATGTTGAATAAACTGTGGCAAAAGTGGGCCTTTTTTTATTTTACTAGATCTCAGAAGTAATGATTTTAGTATTTTATTTTCCAGTATGATACTAGCTTTGGATCTGTCATATATGGCTTTTATGATGTTGAGGTATGTTCCCTTTATATCCAGTTTCTTGAGGGTTTTTTAAAAAATGAAAACATGCCAATTTTGATCAAACCGTTGTTAATATCAAATAAAATTATCATATAATTTTAGTTATTCATTCTTTTATGATGTAACCGCATTGACTGACTTGCAAATATGGAAGCATTCTGTGAAATAACCACAGCACAAAACATATCATTATCTCTGGGATAAATTCATTTGTTCATGATGAATGGTCTTCTTAATGTATGTTTGAATTTGGTTTGCCACTATTTTGTCAAGAATTTTTACATTAGTATTCATCAGAGATATTTGCCTATAGTTTTCTTTTTTTTAATGTGTCTTTGGTTTTCATATCAGAGTGATACTCTTCATTAAAAATGTAGAGTTGAGTGTAGTCACTTTCATCAATGATCTTAGGTAGATCTTTCAGATAACTTGCTGCAGCTTCTACATTAGCACTTGCTGCTTCACTTTTCATTTTTTTGTTTATTTGTTTTTGTTTTGTTTTGTTTTGTTTTTGAGATGGAATCTCATTCTGTCACCCTGGCTGGAGTGCAATGGCACAATCTCGGCTCACTGCAACCTCCGCCTCCCGGGTTCAAGCTATTCTCCTGCCTCAGCCTCCCGAGTAGCTGGGACTACAGGCGCGCACTGCCATGTCTGGCTAATTTTTTGTATTTTAATAGAGACAGGGTTTCACCGTTTTTGCCCAGGCTGGTCTCAAACTCCTGAGTTCAGGAAATCCACCTGCTTCAGCCTCCCAAAGTGCTAGCATTACAGGCACAAGCCACTGTGCCCAGCCCACTTTTCACTTTTATTGGGTTAGCTTCTTTTCTTAAAACACAAGAGCCAACTTCTGCTAACTTTAAACTTTTTTTCTGCAATTTTCTGACCACTCAGGCTTTATACAATTGAAAAGAGGACCTCGTGCTGCATTAGGCTTTGGCTTAAGAAAATGTTATGGCTAATTTGACTTTTTCTCCAGGCCACAACAACATCTCCCTATTCACAATAAGGCTGTTTCACTTTCCTACTATGTGTTCACTGGAGAATCAATTTTAACTTCCTTGAAAACACTTTTCTTTGCATTCACAACTTGGTAGCTGTTTGATGCAAGAAGCCTAGCTTTTTGACATAGACTTTTCTCCATCACTAAGCTTAATTCTTTCTAACTTTTGACTTAAAATGAGAGACATGCAACTCTTCCTGTTACTTCAACACTTAGAATCCATTCTAGGATTATTCACTGGCCCAATTTTAATATTGTTGTGTCTCAGGAAATAGAAAGGCCCAATGAGAGGGAGAGAGATGGGGAAATGGCCAGTCATTGAATCCCTCAGAACACACATAACATTTTTCTATTTTGTTTACCCTCTTATATGATTCAGTTCATAGTGCCCCCAAACAGTTACAATAGTTAGATCAAAGATCACTGAACACAGCTTACCATAACAGATATAATAATGATGAAAAATGTTGAAATATGATCAGTTGCCATAATGTTTTTCTTCCCCCCCCATATGGACAGACACAAGCATTATTAAATGCTGCTACATGCTGAGTTGAATCTCAGGAGACTCACAGGCCTGCTAGAGAAATGAGTTGAACACCTGAGCCTTCCTTCCTACCCTGGACTATTCCTGAAATCTGACACTTCTTTCTCCGTGAAGGGAATGTGTAGTCATCCCTGTCTTTTAGTAGAAAATTATGTTCCTGAATGGCTGTGCCAGGTCAGCAGGGCCTGGACTATTAGAAACCAGGGTTTGTGCTCAGCACCTGGCTGCACCAAAAAGGATTCCCTTGCAGAGGAGAGCCCCACTATGTGTCTAGAAGAAAGTGCAAATGTTGGGAAAGAAAAAAGAGGATTAAGAATGGCCAAGCAATAAATCTGGGTCCTCTCCTACAGAGTATTTTCAGAGGATAGTGGTCAAAATGTCAGTGTTAACCCTTTAGTTCCTGATAACAGGAGGAAACTTGAGGAGAGCTCAGAGCAGTGTTTGTTGACCACACTGACTGGAAGCATTTCAGGATTTTAATTGGAAAGGCTCTGTCTGTGCATGCCCATGAACCATCAGTGTTGGGAGCAGTACCCAGCTGGCTGTTTGCACTCCCTTCATGTCTCATCTTTTAACCCTCCCCATGGGAAATGTTAATGTCCTCAGGACATAACCACAGCACAAGACTGGATGAAGAACACAGCCATCCTAGGGTGGGGGGTGAGGGAGTGCTGCAGGACCTATGAACTAAGCCTCAGCTTCTTCCTTAGAACATATTATTAACAACACAATTGACTATGTAAGCCTGTGACCCCCTGAGACCATGGACCTCAGGACCACTGTGGCCCCAGACTTCACTTTGGCCAGCAAGGGAGAGTGGAGCTCTTTCACTGGTGAGGAATAAGCACCCTTATTCTGGGGGTAGGAAAGCTCAGCTGTGATTCACCAGCCAGGCAGGAGAGGACACAGTGAACCTGATAGAGAAGTTGGTAGCCTTCTGGGGTATTTCTACCTTAAAAAGAATTGATCAAGGAAATACATAGATGCCAGAAGCCCTAGTTCATAAGTATCAGCTATGATCATGGAATGAGGTTCAGCTATAACTTTAAAGCTGCATCACAATTCTCTTCTCCTAAATAAGAAACCAGCAGGAAAAGAAATTTTGAAGTCAGATACCAGAATCCTGGGAGGATTCAAATCCAAGGTAAAGCATTGATCATTGGTTCTTAGAGGTAGAGTGAGGACGTGATGTCCTGCCATCCTCAGTACATTTGTAAATGCTATTCCTTGGACCTTGTCCCTCCCACATTGCTTGTTTTTATCTTTTCACGTTTTTCCCCATGTAGTTTCAGTTTCAGAGTTGAAACTGTAAAACTACAAGGTCCTAGAAGTTGGTCAAGAGAAACCTCAGCAGGTGAAGCACAAGGTGTTTTCCATCCCTCCACTGCTGTAGAAAGGCACCTACAGTCCTGGGTCAAGAAGTAGTCCCTGCAAGTGTTATTCTTGAAGACACCCAAGTTTCTGAGATTGTTTCTATGCCCTGTCAAAGTACCTTCAACATCTGAACCCTAGAAATTCTGAGTGGCTTTCTTTCCTCATTGCCCAGGTTAATGATCCTGAAATAAACATGTGCACTGAGAAAGGTGGACTTGGGTGTCCCCTTCAGGAGCCAGAGAGAATGCCCGGTCATCCTCCTTTCTCCCACACACATTATACTGCTGATCCTGAAAGGTTTCTTATTTCAAGGGGAAATGTGAGAGTCTACATCTCATTTAATTAAATGCAGTAAATGAAAAAAAAATCATACCTGTCAGGCTACAGTAGAAATGTGATTTTAATATAATATCTACCATTTAGAATGTGTGTGTATGTGTTTGTGTAGGTGAACAGAGGCCGTGGAAGAGCCATCAAAGAGATTGAGCAGGGTCTTCCCCTCTACTCCTGGTTTTCAGGAGATCCCAGAAAAATGCTTACAATGCCCTCCTTCACATCAGAGCCACAGGAGCCAAATCAAAATTCCGGGTGCCCCAAGTGCATCCTGCTCTTGTGGTGGAAACTGCACCTGAGATAGTCTCAGGAGTTTGGGGTTTTTTGCCACCAATACAGAACTGTGTGGTAGTGCCAGGTGGCTAGATGGAAGGACTGGATGACCATAGGAAGCCTCCCCCAGAATCAGCCTTCCTATCTCAATTGCACCGTGTGCTCCAATGCTTGGCTAATCAACAGTATCCATATGTCCCTGTCATGTGAGTGACCATTTAGCATCACCGCACTTCACAGAGGAGAAAACTATGTCCCACAGTGAGGTGACTCAGCCCAGTCACATGGCTGGCCACTGGTAGAGCCGGGATCCCAGCACCAGCTGCCTGACTCCCTGAGCCCATGCATAGTCTGAAGCTTCACTGAGCTCTCAGGTGGTTCACACCTGCCTGCTAGGGCACTGTCTTGCTCCTGGGATTCATGGTAGTCAGTTTTCTTGGCCTTCTGTGTGTTCATGGACAACTGGGACTAGGACTCAGTTGCAAGACAGGTGCAACTGTGGCATAATAGGCAGTTGCTGTAGGACAGAGAGTCAGCTGCGAGGCTACCAGAGCCCACATTTCAGGTCTGCCTCCCAGTTCCTGCCCAATAGCTGGAGTCCTTGTACTGCAGCAGTCACCACACAACATGACCAGTGCTGACCAGGGAGCCATAGTTACAGGCTCTCTGCAGCTGGACCCAAGAAAGAGTTTGCCCCGGCCCTCACCTAGTTCCTGCCCAGTTACCACTCCATGACTAGGAATCGAGCTCCAAATTGCTCCCAGGGTTGATGGTTATAATTATTTGCAGCCAACTGCATCTACTGACTTACTTTGAATTCTTTGGACAAGAGGGAAGGACATGATGCTGACAGGGTTTGCGTGGTTCGTGCTAGAGGGGCCCTGTGCATGGTTTTGGAGTGGCCCAGGGACCAATCTTTATGTCTTTGCACTTAAGAACCTCCCTTCTCCCCTCCAATCCCATCTAGGCCCCAAACTGATCAGAATTGGGTTCAAACAGCTCCTCCTCCAGGAAGTTGTTTTTGACTCTAGTCCCATACCCAGGCTGGCTCTAGCAATGGTGCTGTCACTGATGCTGACTCTAGAGCTGGCCCTGGCCCTAACTCTATAGAAGGTGGTAATCCCAGTGCTTTGCAGCTCCATAGCTGTCCCTAGATCTGGTGTTGGTGTTGTTGCTAGCTTGAGAGTTGGCTTTAAGTTGCCTGTGTATCTAGATCCAGCACTATAACTGGAAGATGAGAAAAACTCACCAACATAACCCACTTTCTACATACTACTGCAAACAGAGACAAAAATCTCACTCCTTTTAAGGAAACTCTTAGCCTAAATACCCACCCCCAGAAGGTCTTCCAGATTACAGTCCACCCTACCCTCTCAGTCTGTCGCAGTGAGCTTCAGATGTCCCACCTGGACAAAGAGAAGGTGTTCATGGCTCTCTAGAAATTGTATGAAACTACTAGAAATTTATCTTCAGGTATAATGTTATCAGTCATAATTTTGGTTATTATTTTTAATTAATGTATGCCACAAAAGTAACAAAATTTTCTTGACAATTTCATTATCATGAACTCTTATCAGATCTTTAACAATGTTCATGTTAACTCTTTTGTCATCCATAGACAGTCAGTTGCTTTACTCTGGTGCTTTCCTAAAAGCTTTAGCAACTACTCTGTCTTCAAAGAGATTCATGGAAAAGACTATGAGTAGTGCGGGGTATTTTTTTAAAGAGACCATATCTCACTATGTTGCCCAGGCTGATCTTGAATGCCTGGCCTCAAGCAATCTTCCCACCTCAGCCTCCCAAAGCACTGGATGATAGGTGAACCAGCACACTTGGCCAGTAGTACAGGTTTCTTACAGCTTTAACATCCTACCTTTAGACTGGGTCAGAATTATCAGAACTCTAATGATGAATCTAATTGGTTTATCTAGCTGCCAATCAAACATCAATCAGAACAAGTATTAATCACATGTATGGAGTAAATTGATGAAAAAGAATTACGGTTTTTCAAATGATAGTTTTGTATAAAACGTTGGTTCTTTAATGTTTTGTTTTCCATATATAAAACAATTTGTTTTATCTTATGCTATCTATAGCATACAATAACTTGGTAAAGTATAGATTTGTGAACAAAGATGAAATAATTTTTTCCCTACCTGATCTCTCTAGAACTCAAAAACTGTTAGTGAGTATTCTTATTTTCATGCTAATACAGTTATTTGCATAAGTTAAAAAATCTGTTCTCTTTATAGCAGGTCATAGTTAAAAACATTTGGTATATCATCAAGAATTTGATTAAAATGCCATACTCGAGAATGTGCAAAATGCCAAATATGACCAGAGAGTTCTAAGAAACTAAGGTTGACTTTATGGACCCAAAAAAGCCCCCTGGGGAAAGAAAAAAACTGGTCTGATACTTCATATTAATGATTCCCCAGTCTTACAAGTTGAATAAAGAAGCCCTAGAAAACTTACAAAATATTTTGAAGACATTGAGAAGAATAATTCCTCAGATCTATAGATATTGCAGATAAAGTCTGATGCCAAGTCCTTGGCATGGCCTCCTTCCCTGAAGAGGCTTTTAATAGTCTAATCTGAGATTCTTTATTAAAAGTTCTAACAAACAAACTTTTTAAAAAATGTATATAGGATCAATCACTATTCTTATTGCACTTATGTAAAAAATTAGGCCGTATTTAATAGGATTAGATTCATTTTTTTCAAACCAGTTTGTATTACTGTGGTTAACTTTGGTAGAAATGGAGGTCACCACAGGTAGAAATTATGTTCCAATAGAAAACTATAGTACACCCATTATCATATTCTGGTCTTGTTTATAGTCTTTGATATTTTATTACCTATCTATAAACTGTCCTTTCTTTGAAGACTTACATCCTGGAACTGAATAATTTGATATAAATTTCAGAGGACAACCTTTCTGCATGCTGATGTATGGATCTCTTAGGGAGTTCACTGAAATTCTAGAAGCAATAACCAGAGATATTCAAACCACAAACCAGGAAAATATGCTTCAAGCTCAAATCTAGAAATCTTGACTTAACTGCTCTCTGGAGTCAGGCTGACTTCATAGTTTGTTATAGCCATTAACTTTTGTTTCTCTTTTTTTATTTCTTTTTTTGTTTGATTTGACTTCGTTCACAGGGGCTTTGGCTACGGATCATATCCTACTATGTTGGTATTAGTCTCCTGACAGTCATCATTATCATCTCCCTGGTGCACTATATTCTATGAAGGGTATGAAATGCATGCTTTTTGCCCATCAAGGGGAGATCACATGGGTCCACTGTGTGGAGAATGACAAAAATAAGAAAGAAAATGTCTTCAGTGAACCTGATCTCATGACTTACGGGCTTCACACTGAGACAAATTCAAATTATCTATGATGGTGACAGAGTGATGCTTATCTCACCCATAAATGAGAAGGTGACCAAAAAGGAGAAATATATAGAATAATTAATTTGGAGTCCATTAGGTTGAGATGGCTCTAGCACCTTGAGTTTCCACCTAAGTAAACCAAAACCTATCTCAATGTGAACAGTAATACAAAACTTAAGCTTAACTAGAAACAACCAACTTCTAACTAGAGACTGTCTCCCTTAACCAATCAAATATTTTAGGTTTTTCTCTACAAATGCCCTATAAAAATTTCTGGTTTTGCCCCTCCATGGAGCACTAGGCTGCTTGAAGTCTACTGCTGGCCAATTCATAAATCTCTAAATGATCAAATAAACTTTTAAAAATTTTAATTTGCCTACATTTATTTTCTAACACAATGCTGAAATGAGTGTGTGTGTGGCTGTATTCTATAAATATTTATATACTCTGAGATTTGAACTTTATATAATTTTTACATTGTTAATTTTTTCGTATTTTTCAATTATTCAATTATCTGCGCATTCTGACAGGGTCAAATGAAAATAGGCAAAGAGTCAAATTTAGCCTCAGGCTGCACTTTGTAGACCCATGACCAGGATTAGGGCATAAGGCACGTATATTTTATTTATTTATTTATTTTATTTTATTTATTTTATTATTATTATACTTTAAGTTTTAGGGTACATGTGCACAATGTGCAGGTTAGTTACAGACATATACATGTGCCATGCTGGTGTGCTGCACCCATTAACTCGCCATTTAGCATTAGGTATATCTCCTAATGCTATCTCTCCCCGCCTCCCCCCACCCCACAACAATCCCCAGAGTGTGATGTTCCCCTTCCTGTGTCCATGTGTTCTCATTGTTCAATTCCCACCTATGAGTGAGAACATGCAGTGTTTGGTTTTTTGTCCTTGTGATAGTTTACTGAGAATGATGATTCCCAATTTCATCCATGTCCCTACAAAGGACATGAACTCATCATTTTTTATGGCTGCATAGTATTCCATGGTGTATATGTGCCACATTTTCTTAATCCAGTCTATCATTGTTGGACATTTGGGTTGGTTCCAAGTCTTTGCTATTGTGAATAGTGCTGCAATAAACGTATGTGTGCATGTGTCTTTATAGCAGCCTGATTTATAATCCTTTGGGTATATACCCAGTAATGGGATGGCTGGGTCAAATGGAATTTCTAGTTCTAGATCCCTGAGGAATCGCCACACTGACTTCCACAAGGATTGAACTAGTTTACAGTCCCACCAACAGTGTAAAAGTGTTCCTATTTCTCCACATCCTCTCCAGCACCTGTTGTTTCCTGACTTTTTAATGATTGCCATTCTAACTGGTGTGAGATGTTATCTCATTGTGGTTTTGATTTGCATTTCTCTGATGGCCAGTGATGATAAGCATTTTTTCATGTGTCTTTTGACTGCATAAATGTCTTCTTTTGAGAAGTGTCTGTTCATATCCTTTGCCCACTTTTTGATGGGGTTGTTTGTTTTTTTCTTGTAAATTTGTTTGAGTTCTTTTAGATTCTGGATATTAGCCCTTTGTCAGATGAGTAGGTTGCGAAAATTTTCTCCCATTCTGTAGGTTGCCTGTTCACTCTGATGGTAGTTTCTTTTGCTGTGCAGAAGCTCTTTAGTTTAATTAGATCCCATTTGTCAATTTTGGCTTTCGTTGCCATTGCTTTTGGTGTGTTAGGCATGAAGTCCTTGCCCATGCCTATGTCCTGAATGGTAATGCCTAGGTTTTCTTCTAGGGTTTTTATGGTTTTAGGTCTAACATTTAAGTCTTTAATCCATCTTGAATTGATTTTTGTATAAGGTGTAAGGAAGGGATCCAGTTTCAGCTTTCTACATATGGCTAGCCAGTTTTCCCAGCACCATTTATTAAATAGAGAATCCTTTCCCCATTGCTTGTTTTTCTCAGGTTTGTCAAAGATCAGATAGTTGTAGATATGCAGTGTTATTTCTGAGGGCTCTGTTCTGTTCCATTGATCTATATCTCTGTTTTGGTACCAGTACCATGCTGTTTTGGTTACTGTAGCCTTGTAGTATAGTTTGAAGTCAGGTAGCATGATGCCTCCAGCTTTGTTCTTTTGGCTTAGGATTGACTTGGCGATGCGGGCTCTTTTTTGGTTCCATATGAACTTTAAAGTAGTTTTTTCCAATTCTGTGAAGAAAGTCGTTGGTAGCTTGATGGGGATGGCATTGAATCTATAAATTACCTTGGGCAGTATGGCCATTTTTACGATATTGATTCTTCCTACCCATGAGCATGGAATGTTCTTCCATTTGTTTGTATCCTCTTTTATTTCATTGAGCAGTGGTTTGTAGTTCTCCTTGAAGAGGTCCTTCACATCCCTTGTAAGTTGGATTCCTAAGTGTTTTATTCTCTTTGAAGCAATTGTGAATGGGAGTTCACTCATGATTTATATTTTAAAAGATTGTGGGGTTGCAGTGAGGATTTAAATGCAGGTGATGTTTGGTCTAGATGCTGTGAGTCAGGAAACTGAAAAAAAAAAAAGAGATTTCTTTCCAAAGGCTTAAAAGAGAAAGAAAAAAAAAAAGGAAGAGAGATGATTCAGAGAGAGGTCAGTATGGTCCATGTGAGAGTCCTGACTGGCTTCTGTTGTTGATCCTTCTTTCTTCTAGATCCCTAACTCCATCTTCCTACCAATGACATCAATGCAACATTGTATGTGTCTACACATGGGATTTTCGGGGCAGTAAGACCAAGGGTGTGACCTAGGGAAGGCCAGAAACTCTACTTCAGAGGGAGCACCATAAGCCGAGGTGGGACCCAGAAGGTGACTTTGAGGTGTGCACCTAAGATTTGAATTGTTGGATTATAAAATTTATGTATGTTCATCTTTAGAAGATGACACCAAAGTGTTTTTGAAAGTGTTCATAACAGTTTACATACAGAGAATAATACGATAGCTCCAGTTGCTCTACATTCTTATCAACACTTGATGCTTGGGGGAAGGTGCCCAGGCAGTGGTGTCCAGTCTCTGAGATGCAGAGTCTCCACTGGCTAACAATAAATAATTCTAACCCTGGGCAGGTCAGCCTACAAGGTCGCTTCTCTGGATCCTGCCACTGCAGAAATGCTTTAAGGTTCTGGCAAAGTGAATAGTGTGGCAGATCTCAGACCTCTTCAGCTACTTCCAGGAGGCTGTGTGGCTGTGGCAGGCACAGCAGAGTGAGCTGTTGCTGCAGAAACTGGAGCCTCAAAAGAAAACAGAGCAGCATCTGGAGAAGCACAGCCTGGAGAAATAGGTGCAGGCCCCATCTGCTGGGGAAGCCCTGAAGGGGATGAGAGATGGGTCACAACCAGACAGTCATCTGCCCTTAGGGCTCAGCGTGGTGGCCTGTGAACCCAGCCAGGATCCAGATGCAAAAATGAGAGACAACTTTATTCTTTTTAAAATCAGCTTTCTCTGGTTGAAGAAAAAGAGACAACATTTATCCATATTTCACGCCAGAAACAAAAATTAACTCAAACCTAATTCTAGATGCAAATGTAAAACCTTAAGGCACAAAACTTGTACATATAGAAGCTTGAGGCTCACACTGGTCATCAGACCAGAGAGAAGTAGCAGAAGTCTACCCGTGCAAGGCTCCAGCTGTGTGACGACTCCCTGAAATGAAACACGTCTGCAAGAGAGTGTGCATGAGAGACAGATGTAGGGTAGATGGGTATGGAGTGCATCTATCAGTCACTCTACCTCCACAAGAGGCCACACAGCCTATGGAATGGGTGGGGGCATATTCAGCAACTGATTTTGAGTATCAATGGTGAGAAGCAGAGCAAGGAACAGGTGTCATCATGAGGCAGGAAAGAACGTTCCATACAGAAGAGCCCAGAAGCCTAAGCAAAAAGAGTGAGGGCAGTGGCAGATTTGGTGTCCTTGTTTTAGAAAAGAAAGTCCTGGACCTGCCTGGGCACCTGGATCTTAGTTCCAGTTGCAGGGTCTTTGTATACCACTGAAGATCTGTGGTTTGTATCTGCTTCCTCTTGTTTTGGGGATACCGCCAGATCTGGGAGGTTCACTTCCCTAAGCTCTTGGACAGAGGGAGCAGATCCATGAGGAGATACTGAAGTTTTCCCTGGAAAAGGCCAACAATTTTCTAAAAAACACACATTGAGATAGGCCAGCCAGATGCTAGAGGCAGAAGAAAATGGCCTGGAATTTATATTCTCACATTTTATTTATTCTTTCTATTACTGATGAAAACTTGGGTTGGTTCCAGTTTTAAGAATTACCACATAATACCGCTGTGAACATTCTTTTGCACGGTGAAGAGATGCAGGGATTTCTATTGAGTATATACCTAAGAGTTGAATTGTTGGATTATAAAGTGTATGTATATGTACACTTGTCTTCAGGAGAGAGTACCAAAGTGTTTTTGAAAGTGTTCATAAAAGTTTACACACAGAGAAGCATATGATAATTACAGTTGCTCTACATCCTTATCAACATTTGATGTCTTGTTTTAAAGTCATTGCATAGAAATAATACATTGTTATTTTAATTTGCATTTTCCTGATGACTAAGAATGTGCAGCACCTTTTAATTTACTTGTTAGATATTTGTTTTTTTTTTCATGAAATGCTTAGAGAAATCTCTTAACCATTTTTTTCCAGTGTATTATCTGTTTTTCTTATTAGTTTATGGGAGTTAGTGACATATCCTAGATGTGAGGCTTTTGTCACATTAATCTAAAGCAAATATTTTCCTACACTCTGCTCTCACCATTTTTTTTTGTTGTTGTTGAGACGGAGTCTTGCTATGTCACCAGACTAGAGTGCAGTGGTGTGATCTCAGCTCACTGCAACTCCCACCTCCCCGGTTCAAGTGATTCTCCTGCCTCAGCCTCCTGAGTAGCTGGGACTACAAGCATGCAACACCACAACCAGCTGTTTTTTGTATTTTTAGTAGAGATGGGGTTTCACCATGTTGGCCAGGATGGTCTCGATCTCTTGACCTCATGATCCTCCCTCCTTGGCCTCCCAAAGTGCTGGGATTACAGGCATGAGCCACCGCGCCCGGCCACCTTTTTACTTTCTTAAATATATTCTTTGGTGAGGACGAGTTTTTAATTTTAATAAAGTCCAATTTATAAATTTTTGCTGTTATGCCTAGTGTTCTTTGCATCCTATCTAAGAAATCTTTACCTGTTCCCAAACTACAAAAATGTTCCCTTGTTATCTACTAGAAATATATATTTAAACCTTCACAATTGAATTTAAAATTTACTTGGAATTTATTTTTATTTACAGGATGAGGCAGAAATCAAGATTTGTTTCTTTCTCATGTAAACAGCCAATTGACTCTAGAGGGCATTTACTGAGAAGACTACTTTCCTCATTGCCCAACTGGGTCTCTTTTGCCATATACAAGACATCTGAAATTTGTGGGTCCAAGTTGGACTTTCTATTTTTTCTTTATCCTTGTGCCTATGACTGCACTACTATATAACAAGACCTTGGTTACTGTATCTTTAACCTAAGTCCTAATATCTGACAGTGTAAATCCTCCGAATTTGTTCTTCTTCACAATTGTCTTGACTGTTCTTGGCCCATACCTCGACATAAATTTTAGTGAAAACTGTAAGCTAATTTCACAGTGAGATACTTCACTGTGGTTATATAGACCTGTAGGTCAATTTAGAGAGAAGTGATGTCTTAATAACACATAGCAAACAAAATAAAGCAAAACAAGCAAAACACCAAACAAACAAACAAACAAAATTCGAACTAAAACTAAACACCGTAATAAAACAAGAAGTATTAACTGGGAAGAAATATTTGCAATGCATATCACAAAGGGACTCACATCCCCACTATATAAACAACACCTAGAAATTGATAACAGAAACACCTACAAAGCAGAAAATTTCACAAGATAACCCACAGTTCACAGAAAAAGAAATATCAATACATTTAAATACAAGAGAATATACTCAGGCTCAGTCATGACAAAATTGTCAAATTCAAAGTTTGACTAGTCACCCTAAAGCTGTGGAGAAATAGAAAAGTGTTTTCTCTTCTTCAGGCCCACCAGGCCTAGCACCCTGTGGCTGTATCTGAATACAATGGTTGTGCCCCAAGAGCCCCAGAGGACATAAAGTACAAAGAGCAGGCAGAGGCTGTGGGTAGAGGATCAGATGCAACTGGCTTCAGAGCAGTGTTGGTGCATTTTGCGTGCCCACTTAACCTTGACAGGAGACTTGGCTTTTATATGCTCCATGCCCCCAGCAAGGGCCATGTCAGAAGGCCTGTGCACCCATGTATAACTGAGCGCCGCCCATGCCAACAGCCTATCTGGTGTTGATGGAGCCTAAAACCATGTCCTCACTGAGCACATACTTATTCCACTCCTCACTGTATAATTGGAAAACTGAGGTCCAGAAAGAGGAAGGGACTGGCTCAGGCCAAAGAAGGTAGGCAGAGTCCAGGATATTAGGGAGAGCTCTGGATTTCTAGGCCTTGGCTCCACCTGATCACTCCCTCTTTACCTGGGATTATTTCCCTTTCCATGTCCCCAGGGAAGACAGACACACACACACACACACACACACACACACACACACACACACACACACACACGCACAGTGACTTCCTAGGTGGGAGCCACAGAGGTAGGATTAAAAAAAAGGTTGACACCATGGAAGTGACAAGAGGAAGAGAAGAAAGAGGTTGGAGGAGCTCTGCCATGGGGCAGTGGCCTCCACTCTTTTAGCAACATACCCAGAGGCCCAGGGCATGAGCAGGAGGATCTGCAAGGATCCAAGGGTTCTGTCTGGGTTGGGGCTATACCCAGCACACCCTTGAGAGGTTGGGACTGGGCTCCTGCAGCCCATTTCTGTGGGTACCTGGAACTAGGATGAACTCGCCTGCCCCAGTGTAGACAAGAGCTACAGCAAAGAAAGCCTCCACTTCCTCCTGTATGAAGTGAGGTATTTAAGTGGGTGACCCCAAGGGTTTCACATAGTCAAAAGTTTTTACTGGCCTTGGTTTCCCCATTGATGACCCACTGTGCTTTGAAACTCTTGGAAAATGCTTTCTGCTCCCTAGAGGTCCTTCAGGACAGAGAGATATGTAAAGGATTTTGTAGATGATGACTTGGAATAGAGAATGTTTTAGAGCACTGGGCCCTGAGTCTATGGTTTAGGAACAGGACTAGGATGTGTTGGATCCTTGAGGTCCTCAATGGGAGGTGGCAAGAAATCACTGCCCTGGATTAGGTGAGGATGTGTCATGAGTGAACTCCATGCCTCAGAAGGTGAAGGCAAAGAGGGGACAAGGGAAAATTTTCAGGTCCCTCTTAGTGAACCTGGAGCCTACAGATCCTACTTCAAGGTCCGCTGGGGCCCTGGAGAGCCATTATTTTGCGGACCCCTGAATGCAAATGCCTGTTTTGTTCTGTGATGCTCTTGCCTGGGGACGCAGTGCTAGTGCTGGCCACCAGGAGGCAGCATCCTCTTGTGTCCCTGGTACCCAGTGAGGTTTGCTGAAGCAGTGGGAGCCAGGGGAGTTTCCTGCTGAGGTCATTTTGGCCATTAACTGCCAAAGACCCAACTGAAACCTCCTGTCTTCAATTATCTTTACATTGTAAGGTGTTCAGAAGCATAAAGGAGGCTCCAGATCCCATTTATTTTCTCAGCAACTCTGCCTTCAGCATTCACTCTGTACTAGGTGCCCTGGTGGGCCAAGCATGTAGTGCTAAAAATGACCAAGTGGTCTCTGACCCCCAGGAATTCACAGTGTGATGCCAACTGGAAAAAAAACACTAAAGCAAGTACATATAACAAAAGAGCAAGTGATATAATAAAAACAAAGTAGGATGTTGTGAGGGAGAGCTGGGCATTTATGTTGTGACCAGAATGACAGGAAAAAGCTTGTTCTGCACAGGTCTGGAAACAGCGCGACAGGGAGAAGTCACCCTGATGCATTAAGACTTTTGTTTTAATGTTATTTTATTAAAATTATTTTATCATAACCAGTTTTTTATTTTGTTAGGATGAGTCGCTTTGCTGCAGCTTACAAAAAATTAAAAATTTGTATTAATAATTTTTTTAACTTTTAGATTGTTTTATTTTTAATTTTAAAATAACCATTAACCTCTAGACAATATTATTTTTTAGTAAAAACTACATCTATATGTCATTTTAACAAACGTTTATTTTACCAAAAACACATCTTAATTTTTAATATACTTTCTATGTAGATTTTTTATATCCAGTAATTTCAATTACACATATTAACTATGATTTTAATGCTTAGCAATGCTAATTTTTAGTGGGAAACTTAAGGTTACTTAACAAAACAGGACTTTAAGATTTTAAATCGTAAAAAAATTTATGACACAGGTACTTCCTCTAATTTTTTTGGGGGAGGGGGTTTCAAGCACCTATGTTATATATTTAAACCTAATGTTTCTGTAAGCCCTACCCTTAAATCAAAACAACCTTGATGTTACTGTGAACAAGTACTTAGCATAAATCCTACCCTTAGGCAAGTTTGTATAGTGACTTCAATTGTCCTACACATTCCTTTTTCTGTGATAAGTGTCTGGGTTTGAGGGTAA
Organism: Pongo abelii; assembly: GCF_028885655.2. Lineage (NCBI taxonomy): Eukaryota > Metazoa > Chordata > Mammalia > Primates > Hominidae > Pongo > Pongo abelii. The sequence continues at coordinate 34,945,494 of NC_072003.2, forward strand.
CACTGTGGGGATCCACCATCTTCAGCCATCTGAAACACAGCTTTTATTCATAAGTCCCTCTTAAATGTTTCTTTCTGGGAAACTTGATTTGTCAGCCTCTTTCTTCAACTTCTCAACTCCCTTGGCCTTTCTATGTACGTTTACATATACCTAGTCATGACAGAACAACATCATATATATGGTCTGTCAATTTCTACGTTATTACGTGGTTCATGACAGTAATGTGTAGCACAAAGTACAGTTTTGTACATGAAAAGTATATTTTATATAGCATATTTTGTAGAGCTACTTTCTATTACACATCACTAAAATACATGCTCAGTAAGTACTCATTTAATGTCATTGATAGGTTCTTGGAAACTGACTTCAAGTGAAACAAAATACTACGTATCATAGAAAATGAACTCTTGTTTATATCAATTAGCCAATAGTAAAATTGGTTTCATTATATAGTACGTTTTACTAAAAATCACAGTTTCCAAGAATCTATCAACAAAGTGAGAACATACTGTAATTAGTATTATAGTGTACAGTACATTATAGAGTTATACTATTATAGTATGTTAGTGGAGTCTTAGCAGTTGGTGCTATAATGTGTTTCAGTTTCTCCCAAGATCACAGAATTATTCAGACCAACCAATAACAACCTCCTGTGGGAACCAAGAGCATCTCACCCTCTTGATACTACAAAGCCTGTTTGTTCTCTCTGCTCCCAAGTGCAATCCCTGTGTGGGTCTGTATACTTTACATACTTTCCTCCTTCCATGATTATATGTAATGAATATCTGCTGTCAATCTTGTTAATCCAATGATTGGTGTCATGGCTTTAACTGTTCCAGTAGCCCTAGGGTGGTAATTTCTCCCTCACCATTGCAGTAAAGTGGAGGCTAATCAAACAATTCACAACACAAACTGGATTAACCACCATGACTGAGGACACCTGCTCAACTTTAACTCCTTTTTGCTTACTGGTTTCATGATATATTAAAAATCACCTCCGTCAGAACCAACAGTTGGTGGTGGGCTTTTGCTTTGGTCTAAATAGCAGTTTGTGGCTGTTATCATGAGGTACCTTCCCTGCCCACACTAAAGCACACTCATCACCTAGACACAAATAGTCAATTGACTCTGCTCCAGCATGATGTGTCATCAGGTTTAGCCTGTGTTTGGCAGGCAGTTTGCAAGACACTTGCCTGTCAAGGCAGTGAAAACACAGCACTTTAATCAGTCAGCACTTCAGTCCTGATTACCTGATTATAGTCAGGCTATATCCCTGTAGTCACTTCATCTAGTCTGGTTATCATTACAAACAAACAAACAACAATCAGTAAGGTTCTGGGTCTCCTAATTGTATAAAGAATACAGATTACTATGACAATAATCAATATTCTATAGACTACTTGGGTCCATTATTATCAGAGTCCATTACACGGGTAAAATTTTGCCTCTTATGGGCACACTACCCAACAATTAGGATTATCATTCTCACACATGTACAAAGTGCACTGGTAAGGTTCTGAATCTCACATGTGCAAACAGTCCACAGTTAGAATTGAGACTGTCATTTGTGGATTTGGCAGCAGTTTGGAAGGTGACTCATTTCTGGACCCAACTCAGTCGTGTGAATGTCTCTCATGCCTGGTCCAAGGAAGTAGAAGAGATGTTGGCTCTTGTATCGAGGCTTACTGCAACAGATAATATCCTGGGCTTCCCAATTTTACAGAGGTCTCAGAGAATTACAACAGTCATGCATATTGAATAATGCCCTAATGTGGTACAGAGAGTGTGAAAACAGGGCCCAGCTCAAAATTTTGATTGTGACTCTTGTATGCACACACAACCCACAGTTAGGATTAAATGCAAAGAGAACCCACACATGAGGTCCTGGATCTCACTCACAGAAACAGTTCACAGTTGGAATTCTGACTTTCATATCTGGGTCCACCCACAAACGGGATGGTGGCTCATTTCTGGACCCAGTTCACAGGCATACTGATGAATCTCATACCTGGACCCAACAAATAGGACAGGTGTTGACTCTTATGTCTGAACTTAGGGCAACATTTAGGATCATGGATTTACACCATCACGAAGGTCGCAGAGCAGGTTTCATTCTCATGCAGACCATATAGAACCATTAAGTGGCACACGGGGTGTCTTAAAAAGACCCAGTGCATAGGTGACACTGTGACTCTTCTATGCACACACAATATACAGTGAGGAATGTCACCTTCCCACATGGACATAGCCCACTGTTGAGATTCTGAATATCACACCCAGATCAGTTGGAAGTTGACATTGTGACTATCATACATGGATGCAGTTCATAGGTAGATTGCTGACTTTTATACCAAAACTCAGCACACCTGTGAGGCAGTGACTGCTCTAATTAGACAGTGTTTGCAGGTGAGGGTGGAGCTTTCATGCATGAATTCTGTCCACCATTGAGACTGTGATTTGTGTACTTTAACACAATTCACAGAAGCTGTTGTCTGTTATACCCTGAGCCAGAAAATGTATGGGACTGTGAATCTCATCCCTGGACTTTCCTGCAGGTGTGACTTTGACATATAATTTTTTTCTCATCACCTGACTGACTTTACTCTCTTGCATGAGCCCTGCCAACAGTTGGGATTGTGACATATACCTGGCCTAAACACCTAGGTGATGTTACTGTCCTGCCTGGGTCCTGCCCACAAGGAGCATTGTAATGTATCTCTGAGCCCATCACCTGGGTGATGAGACTCTACTTTCCTGCCTGTGCCCTGCCTCCAGTAACAGAAATCTGGGCATATTACCTAGGTGGTATGACTCTCCACTTATGATTCGGCCCCGTGAACAGAGGGGATTGTGACATACTGCTGGGCCCAGCACCTAGGTGATATGATTCTTTTGACTGGGTTCTCCCTACAGTGGGCATTGTGACATATCACTGAGCCTAGCACAATGGTGATGTGACTTTCCTGTGTGGGTCATACCCATGGAAGGATATTGACATTTCCCTGGCCCAGCGTTCAGGTGATGTGACTTTCCCCCTGGTTCTGCTCACAGGTGGGGTTGTGACGTATAACCAGGCCCAGGCAACAGTCTGGTGTTGGGACTAGGAATAAGTGATGATGGCTTTCTTACATGGACCCAGAAAATAGAAGAAATTTGGACTCTAATAGCTAGGATTAGGGCAACAACTAAGGTCCCTGGTCTACTAATTCTAAAAAGCTCGCAGAAGATTATGACACTCACATGTATTTTATAAAGCCCTTGGTGTGTATAGAGAGTTACAGAACAGGGCCCAGCAAAGAGGGAGCTTGTGACTCTCATAGAAACATGTAGCCAACAATTAGGACTGTCACCTTCATACACGGACAGAGTCCCCTAGTGGGACTCTTAAATCACACATAAATGCAGTTCAGAGTTGAAATTGTGACTGTCATATATGGATCTGGCCTCTGGCCGGATGATGTTTAAACTTTCCCTTGTAACTTTTCTTACAGCAATGTAATTTTGCTTTTTGGCCAAGGATAACTTTTTTTTCCAGACAAAGTCATCATTGTGGAGAAACACTGATTTAGATATATGGAATCTGTTTCCTTTTTAATAGAGCCTGAAGATATACAGCATTATGTATTTATCTTACCTAAGTTGTTCCCCTTAAAAAAGGCTAATACATTGAAAATTTTGAAATTTTCTCAGTAGCACATTTTTATCCAAAATACATAAATAACCACCTTTACACTATTGCAAATTTTTGGACATTGGGAAACAAATGTATTTTGACTCTCAAGAAAAAAGTACTTGGTGGCACATTCAAGAATGAGTCAATGAGTTTACAAAACACAAGAGGCAGGGTACAGTTACTCCAAAATGACAGAAAACAACATTGTGCCTTTGCTTTTGTTTGAAGAGAAATAAAATGTTTCCACTCAAGTTTTAAGTGCCAAAATAGCTAATCACTGTTAAAATGTCACCAAAATTAGTAACATAACTCAGAAAATCAACTATTTTCAACAGAAACTATTTTAGTTACCTTTTACAAGAACTATGCTGTAACTTTCATTTTTAAGGGTCTTATATCTCCTTAGTATTATTACAAACCACCGTGTTACATTTCAAATTAGCTAATTTTAACCCAACCCAAATTAAAAACTGCTCACATCCACAAGCAAGACACACTATTGCACATTACACTCATATTCGAGGAATGTGTGCTTCCCTCCATACCCACAAACTGACAATGCATCTATCAATTACATTCCATTATCTGAATTTATAACACTCAAAGTGCTCATGCTCTTCCACTGAACAAGTACATTAATATACTTGTAATCTCAAAATACTTCACGAACTCTGAAGAGATTCTCTATGGAGGGACCTTCCTTTGTGAAATGAATTCGGCCAGTCACCTGCATATCAATATCCGTAAGTATCTAAACAAATTAATTTTGTTCCTTTCCAATCCAAGATCTCACTGGATCATGTACTTAGTAAGGTGTTACATGGGTGTGTACAATAATCCCTGTTTGTGAAATTCTTTCAAGACTTGTGGTTAAGTAACACAAGTATTGCTTCCTCTGGAATGACCACCATCCAGCCAATACATTGTTCTTATGCTTTTAATGAAAGCATCTATGTCCTTGTCTTTCTTGGCTTCTTTCAATTCAAAAAGAAACTGCTTCAAAACAACACAACCTTTACTGAATCCAGTCAAGGTAAAAGATGCATCATTTAGCGATGGTGGATAAAAACTCATGACCAATGCATCAGGTTTTTCACAGGCCCTCTCTTTTTCTCCCTGGAAACAATTTTTAGTATGAAAAGAATTCCACTACAATTAGATCCTGTGGCGTCCTTATTCCAATCATTCAAATTTTTATTTAATAAACTATTCTGACTTAAAAGCATCAATAAAATATAAAAGTGCTTAAAAGCTCTAGAGTCAGTATTGTGTTTTTGGAAACCAAACACGTTACTTTTCAGAAAACTATCATGGCAGCTGAATTTGTGCAAATGCATTCGGGAGCACTTTTATTACCCAAACATAACTATTGGGGAACCGGTGAGCTAAAACTGTGGCAACATTTTCTAGACTCCAATTTTCCCACTGGTAATTCGCAGGATGACGAGTCATAATTTCATGGTAATCCTGCACATTCCCGGGGAAAAAGAGGGCCTGGCGCCTGCGGCTTTTCCTTCGCCCACTCCCGGAGATGTCCCGCCGCTCCAGTATCCCTCTGATCGCCGCAAACAGGAGCAACTCCGCGCTGCGTTGCACGTCGGCTCCGGGGATGGCGGACAGTGGCAGGCTCTGAGGCGGCGCCCGTCGGCGGATTGGGAGCATCGGGGACCGCCGGTGCCGCTGCTTTCATGGTTCTGTCCTGAGAGTAGGACAAGGCATCTCCAATTCCAATCTGAGGCAGCAGGAGCAGCAGCCGCCGCGACCGCAAAGACTCGAGCTCTTTGGAGGTGGAGGGTGGGGAGTCCTGAGGTTGGGACTGCGCAGGACGCCCAACTGTCGCGCCGCGGCCAGGCCAGAAGCCGGCGCGGGGCAACACGTCAGAGGCCAACGTCAGCGCGCAGCTCCGGATTTCATGTTTTCTGTGGTTAAATCGTATTCCATTGTTTGTATACACCACATTTGCTTTATCCATTTATCCCTTGATGGACTCTAATATTGATTCCATATCTTTGGCTACTGTTAATAGAGCTATGATAAACATGGGAGTGCAGATCTCTTCAATACACTGATTTTATTTCCTTTTGATATATACTGAATAGTAGAATTTCTGGATTATATGGTAGTTCCATTTTAGGTTGGTTGGTTGGTTTGTTTTGAGAAACCTGCATAGTTTTCCATGCGGTTTCTAAAAAATCAACAAATAAATCTAAAAATGTACTAAATTTACATTCACAACAATAGTGTTTAAGTGTTCCCTTTTCTCCACATCCGCATCAAAACTTGTTATCTTTTGTCTTCTTGATAATGGCCATTCTAAATGGGGTGAGGTACTATCTCATGTGGTTTTGGATTGCATTTTCCAGATGATTAGTGATGTCAGGGATTTCTTTGTGCCTTCTTTGGAAAAATGTCTATTCAGGTCTTTTGCTTACTCTTTAGTTGAGTTTTTTGATTTGTATTGCTGTTGAGTCTCATATATTTTGGGTATTAACTCCTTGTCAGATGCACATATTTTCTATTATTTTATAGGTTGTCTTTTCAGTTAATACATTTCTATGCTGTCCAGAGCTTTCCTTTTAATATTTCATTAATATTAATTTTACTGTTTTCTGACTTGATACAGAGGCAAGAGTTTTCCCTCAGCTTCACAGGTTATCTGTCTTCTATCTCAATGCTTGTAAGAGTTTTTCTTCTTTTTGGTGTCATGCAGTTTGATCATTATTATTATTATTTTTTCTCAAGATGGAGTCTTGCTCTGTCATCCAGGCTGGAGTGCAGTGGCACGATCTCAGCTCACTGCAACCTCCACCTCCCAGCTTCAAGCAATTCTCCTGCCTCAGCCTCCTGAGTAGCTGGGATTACAGGCACATGCCACCATGCCCGGCTAATTTTTGTATTTTTAGTAGAGACAGGGTTTCACCATGTTGGCCAGGCTGGTCTCTAACTCCTGACATCGTGAGCTGCCAGCCTGGGCCTCCCAAGGTGTTGGGATTACAGGTGTGAGCCACCTTGCCCGGCTGATCATTATTCTTTTTTAAAGAGGTATTTTATTCATAATTGATGCACATGGGGTATAGTGTGATGTTTCTATGCGTGTATACATTGTACAATGACCCAATCAGGGTAATTTGCATATCTAGCACTTAAACATTTATTATTTCTTTGTGCTAATAAAATCCAAAGTCCTCTTTTTTAGCTGTCTTAGAATAAAGAGTACATTATTATTAGCTATAGTCACCCAACTGTGTAATAGAACACCACAATTTATGCTGCCTAACTGTAACTTTGTAACTTTGACAACCCTCTCCCCATTTCTTCATCCCTTCACTCTCCCTAGCCTCTGGTAACCACCATTCTACTCTCTACTTCTATGAGATCAACATTTTTAGATTTCACGTGAGTGATATCTTGTGGTCTTTTTTCTTTCTGTGACTGGCATATTTCACTTAACATAATGTCCTTTAAGTTCGTCCATGTTGACATAAATGACAGAAGTTTATTCTGTTTTATTACTAAACATTATTCCTGTGTGTGTATGAATGTGTGTGTGTGTGTGTGTGTGTGTCTGTGTATAATATTTTCTTCATTCATCTGTAGATGGGCACTTATAGACTGTTGGTGAGAATGTAAATTTGTACAGCCCTTTGGGAAAACAGCATGGAGGGTTTTCAAGAAATTATAAATAGAACTACCATATATTTGACCCAGCAATCTAATCACTGGGTATATATCAAGAGGAAATAAAATCAGTATGTCAAAAGATAATTGCACTCTCATGTTTATTGAAGCAGTATTAACAATAACCAAAACCATCACTTCTTTTAAGTATTTCTTAATTTATCTTTTTTGACACATTACACTCTAAACTTCATTCATGCCTTGTTTCCAATTTCTCAAACTGATGAGTCACCGATTATTTGAATATTGCCTTCCTGTTTATATAGTATAGTAAAACCATTCAATGTTTTTCATTTCTTCTCATCTAATCTTCATATATAATAAACAATTTGTATTTTGTATTAATTTGCCTGCTAAAAAGTATATGACTACAGTAATTGTGCTCAGCAGTTCAGTTTACTAGTCCTCTCATCAGCTCAGTCTATTTTAATGTGTAATTTGTATGCTGTACATTAAACACTTTTACTACATTTTCAATACTTTCCATTTGCCTCTCTTCCAAATATGACTTGCCAAGCTCATAGGTTTTTCACACATTATTTTGGTTTCTTGTTTTTTCATTATATTAGCAAACATTTAAATATAAACCTCATATCTTTTATGTGCCATATAATTTATCTAATGCTTCACATTAGTAGCTTATCTCCTGTGTGCAACATAATCTATAATTTAGTTCTCACATATGGAAGATAGCACACTCCAGAAGACAGCAGGCAGTTTATCTATGTTTATTCCATTTGCCTTATCCAAAGCTGAATGACCCACATAGATTTGACATCCTTGTGATCAGATGCATCTGAATGAAGCACTGGCCTCTTAGGTTGATACTTCTCAGGATCATTACCTTTATCTACTTCTGATTCTGAGAAGTTTCCATAATTTTCTTTCAACTATGTTAGGCGTTTTGTGAATTCTTGTAACTTCTTGGTGATTTTAGTTATGTTTATTATGTTTTTATAGCATGTTATTTTTCTGAAAAGCAGAAATATCAACAGTTGCACACATGAGTAAAATATTTTACATAGATTTTCTATGGCATAGATCACCACCTCATGAGAAATTCAAAGTTTGTTCATTTGAAATACTGATCTTTTCAATAGACCACATTGTAATATTTTGTAGAATGTGATTACTTTTTGCCATTAGAAAATTAATTATGTATTATGCACAAATTTCTGGAATACTTCACTGTAGTAAATAGTATATGGTCAGAATTATTGTTTTTATGGATAAAATTATTTACCCAAACTCAGATCTTTTGGCTTCAATTGCCATTCTACCTTATTAGCACTTCCCCAACTCCATACAAGTTATCATTTGATTTTTTTGTTTAATTCAGAATTTATTGAAAATTTTGTTAATGTTATAATGTTTTTATCACAATTGAAGATATTTTCAATAAATGTCTTAAACTTTAGGCCCTGGCTAAGTATTCCTTTTCTACTAGAAATCAGATTTCTCTGATGCAACTCCATTGCATGCAATAATATTTATGAAAACTACAAATACCAGCACAATATTTTAATACTCTACTCAGGTGTTTATATCTGAATATCTCATTAGCTATGATACAAACCAAATATAAATGCTGAATATATAGTACAAATAAACAGATTCTTCACAGAAGAAAACAATAACAGACTAATTTTCTACAATATGTCACCTGTTAATTCGTTCTCCAATAATATTATTTATGCTATTTTGAGGATAAGAGGTTCTTTTTGTTTTTGAGACAGAGTTTTGCTGTTGGTGCCCAGGCTAGACTGCAATGGCACGATCTTGGTTCACTGCAACCTCTGCCTCCTAGGTTCAAGCAATTCTCTTGTTTCAGCCTCCCAAGTAGCTGGGATTACAAGGTGCATGTCACCATGCCCGGCTAATTTTTGTATTTTTAGTAGAGACGAGGTTTCATCATATTGGTCAGGCTGGTCTTGAACTCCTGACCTCAGGTGATCCACGCACCTCAGCTTCCCAAAGTGCTGGGATTACAGGCATGAGCCACCGCGCCTGGCCAGGAGGTTCTTTGATGTAGGTTTTTAACAGCATAAACAAGGATGCATATAGTTAGGTTTATTTTTATAAACTTTTGATGTTTCTTTTGCTCTGTGTCTTACTGTGAATATATGGAGACAAATGTACATTTAAGTCATTCGTGATCATATTACTTTTGCTTATATGGGTTTTTGCTTATATGGATGTTGTAAATGACAAGATAAAATCATAAAGTTTGATAAACTCATCTGTGCCCTGTAAACTTTAGTCCACTGACTGCATAACTCGATTCAGTCACTATTTATCAGTTTAAAAATGGTTTTAAAAAGCTGTAAAGCAAGCTTTATTACACATTTCTGAATCAGGAAGGGGTAAAATGTGACACAGTTCCTCTGTGCCACAGACTCTTTTGGGGAGAAGAGTTTTGCAAAAATAAATAAATAAATAAAATAGGTAAGAGATTCCAAAGTCTATTTTTCAAAAAGCTTGGGTGTTTTTCTATGATTAACCCTCACTATACAGTCCCTTTTACCCAAGGCATGGTCCCTAGGTCATCTTTTTAAGGTTTAGTTTCTGGGAAGTTTTCAGCAAATCTATCTCATGCTTTGTCCCAGTTTGTTTGTTTTTGTTTTGGAGAAGGTGAACATCTTCAGTTGAGGATGGACTGTCTGTCCCCAAGCCTACATGTGTTCGCCAAAGCTAAAGCTGAATCGGAGTTTTCATTTCTTCACCACCCTTCCCCAGGCCCCCTCCTTTTTACCAACCCATCTTCTCCAACATCATCTGATCTTTGTTGCTGTCAGTAATTTCAGAATGAACAAATGCAGGAGCACCATCTCTTTGGAAAGTTCCTTCACTTCCAGTCTGCTCACTACGTCCTCCAACTGTATCTTTATATTTTAGATTTTTCAATATCTATACCTCTTCATAATGTATATTCTGTAAACCATATTTTACTACTATTGTATAAAATTATTTTCTTATTTCCAACTCTTTTTTATCCTTACTTAGTGTTGGACCAATACACAATTCATCCTTCTTATTAAGGCAAAAGTGAGCTCTAACCTGCTGTGGTTCACAGCCATCATAGGTATGACTGCCAGGGTGAATGTAAAAGGGTAACACAGTCTCACCAATTTTCACTTCATGTCTATGCTAAGCTACATAAGGCTCACATTTAGTTTTCAGCTGAACAATACTTTTTCCATTAGCAATTTTTCCATTTTGACTGTCTTCATCTACAAGGACATAAGTTTTCAAGTCTTGGTGAAAATAAATTTCTGCATGAAACTTACTGACACCAACTTCAGGGATTCAAAGAGTATGATCCAGATCATTTTCTCAACCAATTAGCAGGTTTCAGAGCAGTAATGACAAAGTGTGATCCTGCCTGCAGCATGGGTGATCTAATGACAATTATTCTAATACACGGGGTCCAATTTTTTTTCTCATTTTCCTCCTCAGTATCTTCCGCAGTTACATTGCCTTCACTAGTAACGAGAGGAGGGACTGCGCTGGAGCCATACTGGAAGCCTAAGGAGCCAGAGGGCACAAGAGGGCAGGCAGGAAAGGCAGCCTCGTCCCGGGTGGCTGCTATGGCCACTGCCAGGACTCCGTAAAATGCATTGCCTGGAGCCAAACGGGGCTGTGGGCAACAAGCAAGGGGATGACTGATGGCCCTGTCCAATCTGCACGGCCTGGAACCCGGAAAACTCCTGGGAACTATTACATCTTCTGCAACTACAAGAACAGCGGGAGGAGCGTCGGAGAAATCAAGGGGCCAAAAGCGCTTGGGCCGTTCCTAGGTTGAGCCAGAAAGAGTGGCCAAGAAAGTTTTAAATAAATTTACCTGTGGCTAGATATGACCTGTTGATTACTCTTATTTTTTTCCACATTTATTGAGGTATGATTTACACATTAAAAAGTGTATCTATTTAGGGTGTACAATAGAATGCTTTGAGATGTGTATACATCTTTAAATTATCTCAATTAAACTAGTTATCATATCTATCCCCTTACATAGTTACTTTATACATTTTTGTGTGTGTGATGAGAGTAACTCGGGTCTACTTTTGTAACAAATTTCAAGTACAAATTATTATTAACTATAGTCACCATTCTACACATTAGGTCCTCAGCAGTTTTTCATTATATAACTGACAGTATGCACCCTTCAATGGATATCTCCTCACTTTTCTTTCTTGCTTGCTTTTTTTTTTCTTCCTTTTTTCTCTTTCTTTCTTTATTTCCTTAAGATTCCACATACAAATGAGATCGTGCAGTATTTGTCTTTCTGCATTTCACTTATTTCACCTAGCATAATGTCTTCAAGGTTCATTAATATTGTTGTAAATGAAGAATTTCATTCTTCACTAAAGCTATAATTCTCTCTCACACAGTTTATCCATTTATCTGTATCAGAGGAGTACAGATATCCTTGGTGGTACGTATTCTATGTCCTTTGGCTATATACTCAGAATTGGAATTAATGGTACTTCTAGTTTAAAAATTTCAAGAAACCTCCAAAACTTTGTGTGTGTGTGTGTGAGAGAGAGAGAGAGAGAGAGAGAGAGAAAGAGAGAGAGAGAGAGAGAGAGAGAGAGAGAGATAGAAAGGATACAGAAAAAAGAAAGAAAATGTAAGAATAATGAATGTTTCAATATCAATGGCTGGTTCCTGGTCATCCTTGGTAGGAAATAAACAAGTAGGTTAAGTCAAGCATAGCCTAAATTATGTTTAAAACATTTTGTGAACTTAAAGTAGATTAGATGTTTAGAATAATTTTGTTTTCTTTTTGTCTGGATTCATTTGTTTTTTTACTATACTTTAAGTTTTAGGGTACATGTGCACAACATGCAGGTTTGTTACATATGTATACATGTCCCATGTTGGTGTGCTGCACCTATTAACTCGTCATTTAACATTAGATATATCTCCTAATGCTATCCCTCCCCCCTCCCCCCACCCCACAACAGGCCCCGGTATGTGATATTCCCCTTCCTGTGTCCATGTGTTCTCATTGTTCAACTCCCACCTATGAGTGAGAACATGCGGTGTTTGGTTTTTCGTCCTTGCGATAGTTTGCTGAGAATGATGGTTTCCAGCTTCATCCCTGTCCCTACAAACGACATGAACTCATCACTTTTTATGGCTGCATAGTATTCCATGGTGTATATGTGCCACATTTTCTTAATCCAGTCTATCATTGTTGGACATTTGGGTTGGTTCCAAGTCTTTGCTATTGTGAATAATGCCGCAATAAACATACATGTGCATGTGTCTTTATAGCAGCCTGATTTATAATCATTTGGGTATATACCCAGTAATGGGATGGCTGGGTCAAATGCTATTTCTAGTTCTAGATCCCTGGGAGGAATCGCCACACTGACTTCCACAATGGTTGAACTAGTTTACAGTCCCACCAACAGTGTAAAAGTGTTCCTATTTCTCCACATCCTCTCCAGCACCTGTTGTTTCCTGACTTTTTAATGATTGCCATTCTAACTGGTGTGAGATGCTATCTCATTGTGGTTTTGATTTGCATTTCTCTGATGGCCAGTGATGATGAGCATTTTTTCATGTGTCTTTTGGCTGCATAAATGTCTTCTTTTGGGAAGTGTCTGTTCATATATAATGGCTGCACCAGTGGAAATGCTCAGCAATGGTGTACAAATATTGTGTCTCTGCATCCTAACACTTTTTATCTTTTGACTTTTTGATAATAGCTATTGTAACACCACCATAAGGTGATATTGCCTTGGGATTTCGGTTTTAATTACTCTGATAATTAGTGATGGTAAGCATCTTTTTATATGCCTGCTGGCCATTTGTATGTCTTTGGAAAAATGGCTATTTAGATGTTTTGCCCAATTAATCATGGAATTGGTTTTTGTTTTGTTCTGCTATTAATTTTATTCCATATTGATTAGTATTACATATATTTTGGATAGTAATATATTATCCTACATGTGGTTCACAAATATTTTCTCCCATCCCATATATTCCCTTTATATTTTGTTGATTGTTTCCTTTATTGTGCAGAAACTTTTTACTTTGATATAGTTGCACTTTTTTAGTTTTGCTTTTGTTGCTTGTGTTCTTCGTGTAGAATCCAAAACATCATTGCCAAGACTGGTGCCAAGGAGCTTTTTCCCTATTATTTTTTAGAGGATTCATGATTTCAGTTCTTACGTTTGAGTCTTTTTAAATTTAGTTTAATTTTATTTTAGTTTATTTTATTTTCCTTTCAGTTCTAGGATACATGTGCAGAAAGTGTAGGTTTGTTACATAGGTATACATATGCCACGGTGGTTTGCTGCACTTATAAACCCGTCATCTAGATTTTAGGTCCTGCATGCATTAGGTAATTGTCATAATGCTCTCCTTCCCCTTGCCACCCACCCCCCAACAGGCCCCGGTGTGTGATGTTCTTCTCCCTGTGTCCATGTGTTTTTATTGTTCAGCTCCTACTTATGAGTGAAAACATGTGGTGTTTGGTTTTTTGTTCTTGTGTCAGTTCACTGAGAATGATGGCTTCCAGCTTCATCCATGTCTGTGCAAAGGACATGAACTCATTCTTTTTTAATGGCTGCATAGTATTCCATAGTGTATACATCCCACATTTTCTTTATGTATTCTATTGCTGATGGGCATTAGGGTTGATTCAAGTCTTTGCTATTGCTAATAGTGCTGCAATAAACATACATGTGCATATGTCTTTATAGTAGAATGATTTACAATCCTTTCGGTATACACCCAGTAATGGGATTGCAGGGTCAAATGGTATTTGTGGTTCCAGATTCTTGATGAATCACCACACTGTCGTCCACAATGGTTGAACTACTTTACACCCCCACAAGCAGTGTAAAAACATTCCTATTTCTCCACACCCTCACCTATTTCTCCACACCCTCACCTGCATCTGTTGTTTCCTGACTTTTTAATGATCACCATTCTAACTGGCATGAGATGGTATTTCATTGTGGTTTTGATTTGCATTTATCTAATGACCTGTGATTATGAGCTACAAAAAAACTTCTTAAATAATTTTTACATAATTCCTTTTCCTCCTTGGACTTATATTTGAATTCCATTTCCCCAACAGACTTATATTCTGCTAATGACCTCTTCAATGAGAACTACAAACCACTGCTCAAGGAAATAAGAGAGGACACCATTGACTTTCTTCAAAGAACTAGAAGAAACTACTTTAAATTTCATATGGAACAAAAAAGAGTCCATATAGCCAAGACAATACTAAGGAAAAAGAACAAAGCTGGAGGTATCATGCTGCCTGACTTCAAACTATACTACAAGGCTACCATAACTAAAACAGCATGGTACTGGTACCAAAGCAGATATATAGATCAATGGAACAGAACAGAGGCCTCAGAAATAACACCACATATCTACAGCCATCTGATCTTTGACACACCTAACAAAAACAAGCAATGGGGAATGGATTTCCTATTTAACAAATGGTGCTGGGGAAAGTGGCTAGCCATATGCAGAAAACAGAAACTGGATCCCTTCCTTACACCTTATATAAATTAACTCAAGATGACTTAAAGACTTAAACCTAAAACCTAAAACCATGAAAACCCTAGAAGAAAACCTAGGCAATATCATTCAGGACATACACATGGGCAAAGACTTCATGACTAAAACACCAAAAGCAATTGCAACAAAAGCCAAACTTGACAAATGGGATCTATTTAAACTGAAGAGCTTCTCTTCAGCAAAAGAAACTATCATTAGAATGAATAAACAATGTACAGAATGGGAGAAAATGTTTGCAGTCTATCCATCCGACAAAGGTCTAATATCCAGAATCTACAAAGAACCTAAACAAATTTACACACCAAAAAAAACCTCATCAAAAAATAGGCAAAGGATATGAACAGACACTTCTCAAAAGAAGACATTTATGCAGCCAACAAGCATGAAAAAAAGCTCATCATCACTGGTCATTAGAGAAATGCAAATCAAACCACAATGAAATACCATCTCATGCCAGTTAGAATGGCACCAAAAAGTCTGGAAACAATAGATGCTGGCGAGGATTCAGAGAAATAGGAACACTTTTACACTGTTTCTGGGTGTGTAAATTAGTTCAGCCATTGTAGAAGACAGTGTGGTGATTCCTCAAGGATCTAGAACCAGAAATACTATTTGACCCAGCAATCCTATTACTGGGTATACACCCAAAGGATTATAAATCATTCTACTATAAAGACACATACACACGTATGTTTATTGCAGCACTATTTACAATAGGAAAGACTTGGAACCAACCCAAATGCCCATCAATGATAGACTGGATAAAGAAAATGTGGCACACATATACCATGGAATACTATGCAGCCATAGAAAAAATGAGTTCATGTCCTTTGCAGGGACATGGATGAAGCTGGAAACCATCATCCTCAGCAAACTAACACAGGAACAGAAAATCAAACACCACATGTTCTCACTCACAAGTGGGAGTCAAACAATGAGAACACATGGACACAGGGAGGGAAACATCACAAACCAGGGCCTGTAGGGGGGTGGGGAGCAAGGAAAGGGAGAGCATTGGGACAAATACCTAATGCATGCAGAGCTTAAAACCTAGATGACGGGTTGACAGGTGCAGTAACCCACCGTGGCACATGTATACCTATGTCACAATCCTGCATGTTCAGCACATGTATCCCAGAACTTAAAGTAAAATTTTAAAAAAAAATGTTTAAGTCTTTATTTTAAACTAATTTTTCGGATGATATAAGAGAAGTGTTCAGTTTTTTGTGTGCATATTTAGTTTCTTCTACACCATTTCTTGCTGTGTCTATCTTTTCCTAATTCTGTGGGAGCAGTTGACTGTATATGTGTGTTTATTTCTGGGTCCTCTACTCTGTTCCATTTGTTTTTATATAGGCACTGTACTGTCTTGATGACTATACCTTTAAAATATAGTTTGAAATGAGGAGATTTCAGGCTTTCAGCCTTTTTCTTTTAAGTATTTGGCTATTTGGGGTCTTTTGTGGCTCCACACTAATTTTAAAATTGTTGGTTCTACATTTATTTTAATGCATTAAAATTTTGATAGAAATTTCTTTAGCTCTGTAGATGACTTTTTGTATTAAATTTTAACAATATTAATTTTTAGAATCCATTAACACAGGATATATTTCACATTTTGTATTCTTCAATTTCTTTCATCAACATTTCATACCTTTCAGTATGCATATCTTTCATATTCTTGGTTAAACTTCTTCTATTTAATGAATTATTTCATTCCATTTGATAATATTGTAAATGGAATTGTTTCTTTATTCCTTTTTCAGATATTTTGTTGTTACTGTAAAAAAGTGCAACTGATTTTCATGTTAATATCATATCCTGCAACTTTACAGAATTACTTTGTTAGCTTTAACAGGGTTTTGTTGTTGTTGTTGTTATTGTGATTGTCGCTGTTGGTAAAATGGCAGGTATTCTTAACCCTAGTTACACTTTAAATTGATAGTTGCTATTATCATTTCATAATTCTTTAAAATATGACTAGATGGGTTTCTGCTGTTATAAATTCAGTTAAATTCAAATGTTCCTATATAAAATAATTTTGTCAGATTTCCCTGAGCTCTGGGAATGGAGGGCACCCTGTGGGAGCCAGGAGATTCAGGATGGGGAAGGAGAAGTGGAGCGTGGGAACCAGAGAGGGTCTCCGGGGACAGTAGGGAGGAGAGGGTGTCGTGTCAGAGATCCAGTGGGGAGAAAGAACGGACCAAAAAAGGGTGAAGGGTGGGAGTGGGCAACAGGACTGCTTCCCGACCCAGGCAGGTGGCAGGGAACTTTGCTAAGACTGCAGGCCCCAGGGAACAGTGCAGGCCGGATGGGAGGGAGTGGAGAGGACCAGGTGGACCCCAAGGTCAATGTGGAGAAAGGGACATTTCCTGGTTTCTTCGCCTCTGCCCAGCGTTCTGCGGGCATGGCCCCCCAGAAGCAGGGCAGGGGAGGAGGTGATTCCCAGCGGGATCAGAGAGCTGAGGGAAGAACAGCCGCTTCGCAGGGCCGCGGTGACAGTGGAAACAAGCGAGGCTGCTGATCCCGCTGTCCCCGTGGGTGGATGGGGCAGGGGCGGAGCCGAGCTCTGGTGGCCCAGCGCCGGGGCCTGCAGCTAGCCCTGGAGGAATCCACTCAGACCTGCAGTGGGCCTTCTAGGAGACCAGTGTGGACGGCGCAGTGGACACACCCTTCCCTGCTGGAACATTTGTGAGGCTGGAATTTAAATTCTTGAAAACAAGATGCCAGAAGGACTGGAAGATATCCTAGTGCAAAGTCCAGCCCAAGGGGAGGAAGCGGAAATCCCTGGCCTGCATCAAACAGGGCTCTGAGGGTAAGGTTCCAGGCCAGATGGTCACTGCCCTATAGAGACGCACGCTCTGCAGGACCCTGAGGAGCACCAGGGACCCAGTGCAGCAAGGTGGAGCAGGCGGTGAGGACCCCACAGCTACTGCTTCCCTACATAGTTCGCCTTCTCCAAGGCTCGGCCCCCAGCTGAGCCCAGCACTGAATTGTGTGGTGCCTCCTGGACCACTGCCGGGAGTGACCAGTGGAAGACTCCACCTCCCAGGGAGAGGACCCCACTATATCCCCAGCTGATAAAGCTGCTCCCCCCACCAAAAACAAATAAATAAAAATTGATAAAACAATTTGGTTTGGTCTGAAAATAATGTGTATCCTTTGTTTACTGGTCAACATGCTGCCCATTTATCTATATGCCTAATTAGTAAAACTTTTTAATGAAGTTATTTAACGTTATGATCCTTTATTATGAAACAAAATGGTAAATTTGATAATGGTTTTAATAGCACGTAATATGATTGAAAATATGTCAATTTGTCGTTGCCAATGAATCTTTGTGTTATTTTACACTGTGGGATATTCTGTCTACAGATGTCTAAGAGCTTAGAATCTTGCCTCACATTATTGTCTGTGCTGAGTACTAACTACTCTAATTCATCAAATTATCTTTTTTATATCATTCTTAAAATACAATATCATTATTTATTTTATTAAAGTTATCTTTCTGCCTAATCTAAATATTTATGAAAATTATGAGGTCTATTCAGCCTGCCTTCTTGATAAAGGTCAGTTTTTGTCCTCTTTATTAATACATTAGAGGGTACAAATTCACTTTCATTACAGGGACATGTTGCATAGTGATGAAGTATGAACTTTTGGTGTAACAATCATCTGAATAGGGCTTATTGTCCCAATTAGGTATTTTCTCATTCCTAACCCCTCTAACAACTTCCCATCTTTCTGAGACATAGTCTCCAGTGTCTATTTTTCCAGTCTCTAGATTTAAGTGTATGCATTATTGAACTCTCACTTACAAGTGAGAAAACATAGTATTTTATTTTCTGTTTCAGTTATTTTACTTACAATAATGGCCTCCAGTTTCATTCATGTTGCTGCAAAAGACATGATTTTATTCTTCTTTATTGCTGAGTAATATTCCATGGTATAAATGTATAGCAAATTTGCTTTTTTCAATCATTAATTGATAAATTTAAATTGACTCTACATCTTTGCCATTGTGAATAGTGCTGCAATAAACATGTAAGTGTGAGCATCTTCTTTATATAATGAATTATTTTCCTTTGGGTAGATACCCAGTAGTGCAAGTGCTGGATCAAATGGAAGTTCTATTTTTATTTTTTTGAGAAATCTTTATACTGTTTTCCATAGAGGTTGTAGAAATTTACATTCCCACAATGTGTGAGTATTCTCTTTTCCTTGTATCCTTGCCAATATCTGTCACTTTTCTGCTTTTTAATAATTAGCCATTATGAATGATGTAAAATGGTATTTCATTGTGGATTTTAATTGGCATTTATTTGACCATTGGCAATGTTGAGCATTTCTTACATGCTTTTTGGCCATCATTGTCTTCTTTTTGAAAAATATCTGTTGTCATTCTTTGCCTGCTTTTTAATGAGGTTACTTGTTTTATTCTTGTTGATCTGTTTGATTTCCTCGTATATTCTGAACCTAAGTTCTTTGTGACATGCATATTTCGCAAACTTTTTTTTATTCCATAAGTTCTCTGCTCACCTGCCAATTAAAAGCTTCTTTTCAGGAGCTTTTTAGTTTAATTAAGTTCCATTTGTCTATTTCTGTTATTGTTGTGTGTACTTTTGAGATCTTAGTTATGAATTCTTTGCCCAGACCAATAACCAAAAAAGTTTATCATAGGGTTTCTTCTAGAACTTTCATCACTTCAGGTCTTACATTTTAGTATTTCAATCTATATTGAGTTGATTTTTGTGTACGGTGAGAGTTAGGGGTACCATTTTATACTTCTGCATATGGCAATATAATTTCTCCAGCAAAACATGTTGAAGAGAATGTCATTTCCCCAGTGTAAATTTGTGTTCACTTTGTAAAAGATCAGTTGTGTGTAGGTATGTGGTTTTATTTCTAGGTTCTCTATTCTGTTCCATTAATCTATGCATCTGTTTATATCAGTACCCTACTGTTTGGATTATTAAAGCCTTCTAGTATAATTTTTCAAGTCAGGTAACATAATAGTAATATCTCCAACTTTGTTCTTTTTGCTTAAATTTGTTTTGGCTATTTGGGATTTTCTACGGTTCCATATGAATTTAATTTTTTTTCTAATTCTATGAAAAATAACATTGAAATTTTGGTAGGAATTGCATTTAGTATGTAGATTGTTTGAGGTAGTACAGTCATTTTAATAATAATTCATCCAATCCATGAACATGGGATGTTTTTCTCATTTGTACAATAATTGTCATGGACAATTTATTCATCAGTGTGTTTTTCTTCATAGAGATGTTTCACCTATTTGATTAAGTATATTTCTAGGTATAATACCTTTTTTGTAGCTATTGTAAAAGGAATTGACTTTTTAATTTGGTTCTCAGATTGATCATTATTAGTGTATAAAAATGCTAATTGTTGTACATTGAATTTTGTGTCCTGAAACATTATTAAATTCATTTATCAAATCTAAAAGTTTTGGGCCAGGCACGGTGCCTAACGCCTATAATCCCAGCACTTTGAGAGACCGCGGCAGGCAGATCACCTGAGGTCGGGAGTTCAAGACCAGCCTGACCAACATGGAGAAACCCTTTCTCTACTGAAAATGCAAAATTAGCCAGGCGTGGTGGCACTTGCCTGTAATCCCAGCTACTAGGGAGGCTGAGGCAGGAGAATTGCTTGAACCCAGGAGGTGGAGGTTGCGGTGAGCCGAGATCGCACCATTGCACTCCAGCCTGGGCAACAAGAACTAAACTCCATCTCAAACAACAACAACAACAGCAACAACAACAAAGACACTAAAAGTTTTTTGGTGGTCTTTAATTTTTTTAGGTATAATATTATGTAATCATCAAAGAGGGACAATTTGACTTCCTAATTAAAACCATATGGATGCTCCCACCAAGATCAACAGACAGAATCTGTGGGAGGGCACAGGTGATGGTATTTCTTTAAAGTGGTCATGTGATTATGGTTGGACGCCTAGGCTGAAAGCCACTTAGCTAAGCATTGCCTCTCAAGTTTCAGTGTACATATAAAACATTTCTGATTTCAGGCCTCTCTCTTAGTAATGTGATTCTGCAGGTTTGGAGGGGGTCCATGAATTGGCTTCTTTAAAAAGTTTTCTCTTAATGCTGATGTTTCTCCCAGTACATCCATTGTAGTATCACTCAGTTAGAGAAAGTAGGCACAGCACATAGAGTTTCTAACACCCAACACTCTTACCACAACATAAATACATTTGGGTCAAAGTGGAAACCACCCATCACCCTTCAGAAACATGTTAATGTCAGCTGGCTCTTTAAAGTTTACAGAGGCTAGAAAAGGCTTCATTGTTTGAATGTCTGCATTTGAAAGGCTTCAGTGTTTGAATGTCTGCCTTTGAAAAACATGTACACATGAGTTAACACAGTGTTTATTGTTAATACAATGTTTATTGGGTGTGTACTATGTGTTCAGAAGTCTGTTACACGGCACTGTGCTGGAAACATCACATGATGTGTTAGTCCTCATAGCTCCCCGGGAGGTGGGTGTTAGGTGTTCTGTAATTCCCGGGATTTAAATGAAGGGCCCAACATTTCTATTTTGTCTTATATTTTTGAAATTATTTACCTATAAAGAAAATGTGTAGAATAAAACTGTATAGACAGATGAGAGGGATACAGAAAGAAAGGGTAAACTGTTCAGAGGGATTTTTTAGTATTTATATTTACTTTCTTGTGCCTTGTAGAACAACTACTAGATCTGCAGAAATAATAGACAGGTTGCTAGGTGAAATGTCTCTAGATGCACTGGCTTCAGTGAAAAAGCAATTGTGGCCCACAAATAGATAATTATTTGCTCCCATTTATCTGTTTTTTATTTTCAGGAAATTGTGGGCACCAGCTCAGGAGAGACAGCAGGAGCCACCACTCAAATTTCTGATCTCTTTTAATTAGTTCTGTGAGAGTTGATTCTAGGGTGAGGCCAGACCAGCATGAGTCCTTAGAAGAGGGTGGATCTGGGCAGGGCTGGGACAGAAAGTGGGCCCCATGTGGCTGATGTCTATGCTGATAGAGTATTTCCAGTTCTGTCTTTCCTAAGCCTGCTGAATAAAAACTTGACTCTTAGAGTTTGTGTAATTTTAATCTATTTTAGCCATTTCTCTGTCAATTTTTGTAACACACAATAACAAGGAATTTAATCAAAAGTCTTAAAGTTTTTTAGGAAAATTATATGAGAAGCTAAAAAATATTATTTTTACTAAGGTAAAAGAAATAGGAATAATCACAACAATAGCAATAATTATTTTGTCCATGAATAGCCCTTTAGGTGGTAACCTCAGAACTCACAACAGCATAAGGGAAATGGAACAAATGTAGCCAAAGTCCCCTGTACACCTCCCTTCTGTCTTCTGACCACAGAATGTTGAATTCAATCATTTAGCCATTTGCTCTGGAATGAAAGTATCTGAACAGTAGAAACCATGAATATTTCACCTGTTTCTCTAATGGTCATATGATATAGTTTAGATGTCCCCACCAAATCTCATATTGAATTTTAATCCCTAATGTTACAGGTGGGGC
Source organism: Pongo abelii (assembly GCF_028885655.2). Lineage (NCBI taxonomy): Eukaryota > Metazoa > Chordata > Mammalia > Primates > Hominidae > Pongo > Pongo abelii. The sequence goes on from NC_072003.2 coordinate 34,967,952, forward strand.
CTGGTGGGAGGTGCTTGAATCATGGGGATGGATTCCTCATGTTTCTGTGCTGTTCTTGTCATGGTGAGTACTCACGAGATATGGTGGTTTAAATGTGAGGCATATCCCTCTGCTACTTTTCTTGTTCCCACTCCTACCACGGAAATTTAACTCAATTTCCTTATAAAATTACCTGACAAAATTTTATCTTATAATATAAATATGATAAATAAATATGATATTGTGACATTACAATATATCATTTGCATTATGACATCATAATTTATGACATCATAATTCATATGTATTATGACATCACAATTATATTATGACATCATAATTCATACACATTATGATATCATAGTATATTATGACATCATAATTTGAATGTTTTCTGATACTACAATGTATACGACAACATAATTTCTATGTATTATGACATCACAATGTTATGACATAATTCATATGCATGATGATATCACAATATATTATGACATCATAATTTGTATTATTATGACATCATAATATTGTCATATCACAATTCATATGATTATTTTCATATCATAATAACAAAATTTTGTTACATAATTTTATAAGAAAATTGAGTTAAGTTTTGTAACAACATTAACATATAAACTTAATAGAACCTAAGAATATTGTCTGCTTTTGTGTGAACGACTGCTTTATAATATTATAACATTGACAGATCATGAGCACTGTCACCTCGGACAAACACTGCCACTTTAAGTTCCAGCTCCCTTTCTACCTTCATGCATTTCAAGGAAATCACTTCTCTTCTAACTACAAGCAGCCAGAAAGAGCAGACAGTAAAACACAGATAAGACAGCTTGGGCACAGAGGGAGATAGGGGAGAAGTCTCTTGGGTAACTGCCAAACTTCACCCACATACAATGGGCCCCAGTAAAGCAGTGGGACTTAATAAGCACATTCCTTTCCCTTCAGGTGCACTAAAACAGGGAAGCTAAAAGCAGACTCGGGGGGTATGCCTGCAGCTGCAGAAAGATGTATGGGAAAAGACACACAACTCTCCCTCCCGGATAAGCACAACAAAGAGACACAGAAGGAGTCCAAGCCACTGATAAAGTCTCCCACCCTGAATCCTTAAAATCTCTTTGTCTGTAAGAAAGTGTGCCTCCGACCTAACTGCCAGATGTTCCTTTCAGGTTTGTTTTCTCTAAAATAAACCTATCTCGACTGGCAAGCCACCTTTCATGTTTCTTCCCTCTTTAATTCTTACAAACATATCAAAATTTGTTTATATATCAAATAGATTTTATATATTATGTTATCAATATATAATGATATTATAAGTTCCATTTAAATCCTATTTAAATTCAGACAATTTTATTAGGCAGCATCTGTGTGTCTACCACCCGATTTTTTTTGGATTCCACTATTTGCACAGACAGCACACCTGGAAAAACACAGACCCACCCAGCACAGGCTCTTCTCTGAATCTTTCTCCTCCTCAGGGCATCAGTTCATCAGTCAACCAAGTCATTTGAGAGTGGAGACAGAGTACTCCCTAACACAGAAGGTCTCATTCCTGCAGGCTTTTCTCAGAAGAGGGGGAAACAAGAAAGCCATTTTAGGGGACATTTGCTGGGACATACACTAAGCCTTCTACAGTTTGAAGGTTCTAACAGCAGATACAGACTTCTCAGTAGGAAGGGATGAGGCAGCTGTCCTAAACCTGGAGCTCCACTATACCGTGTCTTATCTCACTTAGGCAAATTTGAGAGGCTGCTCTGGAATATGTCTCGATGGTGGATGTTGGGCAACAACACAAGTTTTGATGGGACTCAGGTGGTGTCTGTTGTGTGAGGACAGAAGCTGAATGCTCGGGATCCAGGCTGTTATTCTTGTGGTCAGTTGGGTTACCTGTGTGGGCCCAATTCTGTTTTTACTAGGGAGCTGAATAAATTCTACAGAACAAGGTAGAACTCCCAGGATGACTGAGGAAGGATGAGAACAGGGGGAAGTTTTTCTCTCTACCTAGACTTTTTGCTACTTCACTAATCACAGGCTGATTAAGTTACCACCAGCTCTAATCTAATCGATTCAATTCAGTTGTGATTAATCTAATTATTGTCCCCATTGTTAAGGTAAAAAGGGCCATTTTATTTGGTCCTTACTTTTTCTCCACATTTTTATTTTATTATGTATGTATGTATCTAATACAATCAACCATAATTTCAATTTGACTTTCCAAGCATTTGAGAAATTATAACATCTATATACATGATTTTAGCAATATATATAATTCTCTTTCTTTGCAAAATGTATGACACATTTCAATATAGGTACATTTAATTCTGAATCTTGAAAGGTAAGCAATATCTTAAATACTTCCATGTAGGAATTGGGAGAGAAAGTAGAAAAAAAGTGATTGCCTTAACTCATGATTCCTGTGCCCCTGGCTTTATTTATTTTTCTTTTTATTTTTGACACTATGACAAGACTCAGTAAATGTCTCCCCTTAACTGTGTTTACGTCCCTAGTAAAATGACAGCAAGAAAGGTTTCTTATTGAGGCCCTAATGAGTGGCAGAAAAAAGAAAACTGTTCAGCCAATAAGAGTAAGCCAACTCCAGCCAAGGGACTTATAAAACGCAGGTCCACCAGAATCACACTCTGTATCTGGACACATAAGAGAGAGCACCTTTCACTTGAGCTTGAACATGGGAAAAGGAAATGAAGACCCTGATCCCCCCTGCTCTTCCATTCAATGCCCCACTGTCCAGCATCCTTTCCAACAGATCTCCTTTACAAAAAAGGGCTCAGGTGAGAAGAAACCACTCAAAGAAAAAGGCAAGACCCCCTCCTCCCATTCCAGTGAGAAGCACATGCAAAGGCAAGGTAAGGCCTTGAGCTGTTACTATGGAGGCTGGAAGGAGTGTTGGAATCAGGTGTACTGAGCTGTGTGTCTTTGGTAGGATTTTATTTTGAGATTGGGAATGGGAAATGGCTTAGAGCCCCGAGGAAAGATTGAGAAATGTGTTCACTCATGACGCTGGCAGAAAAGCTTCATTTGAAAGACTGATTCACAAATATGTGTCAGAGATAGACTATGGGACTCTGTGCCTGGGAGAGGTGAGTCACTTAAACTCCATGTTGCACTAGGATCAGAGCCCGATCTAAATGAGGAGAAGGATTATGAGGAAACCAAGCTCAAAGCCAGAAACAGCACCGCCAGATCAGGTAAGATTTTACTCTCTCAATGTAAAAAGAGACAGAGCAGCAACACAGTCTTCCCTGGGAAGAAAACTGGGAGCTCTTTGGCAGCTAGGGCCTTACAGAGCTTGGATGCTGAAGAACAGAAGGCACCTGGGTTTTGGTAGCAACTTTAGCTCCTGTGTGTCCAGGATGAACTAAAGCTTCTAGGGTGTTTGTTTGGAGGCACTTACTCAAACTTTTATTTTATCAACAGAACCAGAGTTGAGCTCACATGAGGGAAACTCCAAGAAAAGGAAAATCAGTTCCAAGGACAGCTGCCAAGACAGAGCAGGTAGAATCTTGCCTTTTTTTTTTTCCACCAAAGGGCAAACAAATAGGAAACTTTTATACAGGGCTTGAACAGCAAAGGGGCTTCCAAGTGACTTGAACATTTTTTGAGATCCTGGCACTCAGAGGATATGTAGAGATTCAGGGGGTTAAGCTTCACTTCAACAAAGTGCTGAGATGGTCAGGATGGAGGAGAAGAAGAGACAAAATAAGGTTCACCTGAAAGTGCATGGGAGGTTGCAGAAATGGGGGACTGTGGGAACTGTTCTAGTGAGCTTCTCACTCACATGCTTTCTCTGCAGGGACCTGTCCAGGAGTGGAACACAGCCTGATGTTGAAAAAGAAACTAAAGTACTCCACTGTGGGGAAAAGAAAGAGAGATCAGATTGTTACTGTGTCCATGTAGAAAAGGAAGGCATAAGAAACTCCATTTTGATCTGTACAAAGAAAAATTGTTCTGCTTTAAGATGCTGTTAATCTGTAACTTTAGCCCCAACCCTGTGCTCACAGAAACATATGCTGTATTGAATCAAGGTTTAAGGGATTTAGGGCTGTGCAGGATGTGCCTTGTTAACAATATGTTTGCAGGCACTATGCCTGGTAAAATCATCGCCATTCTCTATTAACCAGGGAGAAAATGCACTGCAGAAAGCCGCAGGGACCTCTGCCCAAGAAAGCCTGGGTATTATCCAAGGTTTCCCCCTACTGAGACAGCCTGAGATATGGCCTCATGGGAAAGGAAAGACCTTACATCCCTCATCCCGACACCGGTGAAGGGTCTGTGCTGAGGAGGAGGAGTGAAAGAGGAAGGCCTCTTTGCAGTTGAGATAAGAGGAAGGTGTCTGTCTCCTGCTCATCCCTGGGAATGGAATGTCTCCGTGTAAAGTCGACCATTCGTTCTATTCTGAGATAGGAGAAAAACTGCCCTGTGGCTGGAGACGAGATATGCTGACAGCAATACTGCTGTGTTACTCCTTGCTACACTGAGATGTTTGTGTAAAATGAAACATAAATCTAGCCTACATGCACATCCAGGCACAGTAGCTTTCCTTGAACTTATTCATGATACAGATTCCTTTGCTCACATGTTTCCCTGCTGACCTTCTCCCCATCCTCACCCTGCTGCCCTACTACACTCCCCTCGCCAAGACAGTAAAAATAGTGATCAATGAATACTGAGGGGGCTCAGACACCAGCGCCAGTGTGGGTCCTCACACGTTGAGCACCGGTCTCCTGGGCCCACTGTTCTTTCTCTATACTTTGTCTCTGTGTCTTATTTCTTTTCTCAGTCCCTCGCCTCCACCTGATGAGAAATACCGACAGGTGTGGAGTGTCAGGCCCCCTTCACTCCACCACTGTGCACATCAGTGAATTCCAGGAGTCCTGTGATGCCCACCACAGAGGGCCTTTCATGGCTCGCACTGGGTGCAGCAAGTGGCATAGGTCTCGAGACCCAGGAGTTCAACAGCCTTCACTTCGGAAAGCTTGGTGACCTTGCAAGGTGTGTCCAAGGCCATTTATAAAGACATTTCCCAGGTGTTGGTACAGCAGGTCCATTCTCCACTGACCTGGGAGCAGCTCACTCAGCTTGCCCAGTTCTGGAGGCCTCTGTGTGCCCAGGTGCAGATCTCCTATAATATGGCCACCCGGGCAGGTTGTTTCTTTCCTGCTAAGAACTGGATTGTTTCAGCCACACTGCCCGGCTCTGGGGATCCAGTCCTGGATAGAGAAGCCCAACCCTTGCCTGGACAGGAGATAACTGAGCAAGTCAGTGGATCAGATGAGGTTTGAGCTGGGTGGACCCTGACCCTATTCAGCAGAGAATGCAGTTCTTGGAATGAGAACAATAACCTGCTACTTCTCAGATTCTTCCAGATGAGCAGCAGTGACAATTTTAGATGCACTGTGTTAATACGTGACAGAACCTGAAGCAGTCATAGGAAAGAAACTTGAACAACATACTCAAAATGGTGAGACCTGCATTTTGTAGAGGGCTAAGATTATAAACACATTTTAAATTTCTTGTTAGGTATTTGATGTCTTTTGGATGTCTGATAAGAGTCATGCATTTCTATATAATCAAACAAATATTAGAATATAATCATTCATATGTCTTTGCATATTTTAAATTGTAGGAAAATAAATATAAAATTATATGCTTCTCTATTAATTCAGAAAAGTTTGTAGCCTCTCACTCTCCCACGCTGAACCCATGGAGGACTAATATCGACAAACCTTTAATAGTATTCCCTATGGAAAAATGTCAATACATTTTTAGAGTTTAATACAATTATGGTGAAATCACTACACAAGTGTTTATTATTAATGTTTTTACATAAAATTGAAGTCCAGATATGTTAAATGTAATTGATCATGCTTATTTATTCTTCACCTGACTCATATTTGCCTCATTTTAAATTTTCTAAATATAAACTTCCATTTTATTCATTTCAGTTGATCATACTGTACTGTAGAATATTAAATGTAATATACATATCATTTTACATATTGCTGCATTTTATAGTTTTTCTTCTTGTATTTTCTGGTGAGATTATGAAATATTTCATCATCTAAATATATTTTTGTTTTATTCTTTGCCTCATAGTTTATATATATGTAATGATATAAACATTTATGTTTCTGAGAATCTTCAATTTTAGATAATTTTGTATTTTATCAATACTGAATTTGTATTTACTCCATGTGTGAGTTAGAGGACTTTTTGTCTTCACTTCTTCTATATATTTACTTTGACCTTTCCACACTACACAGCTCTTGTTTTAGTCTAAGAATAGTAGTGATTTATCATTTCAGTAACTAAAGCCAATTCAATGAAAATATACAGATATACCTTAGAGATATATGGCTTTTGCTCTAGAGCAGTGTTTTAAAGCAAATATCACAATAATGTGAGTCACACAGCTTTTCTTGTTTCCCAGGGCATATAAAAGTGATGTTTACACTATACTGTAGAATAAGACTGAAACAGCATATGTTTATAGTAACAATGTACATACCTTAATAAAAACTGTATTTTATTAATAAAAAATGCTGACACAGATATACACACACACAAAGGTCACATGATGTTGGAAAAATAGTGTTAATAGAGTTGCTCAATGTAAGGTTGCCAAAACCCTTCAATTTGTAAGAAATCCAAGCACAATAAAGTGCAATAAGACAAGGTATGCCTGTGTCACAGTCAATGTTCACTAGTGATAGACTTAGAAACCATAAAAGATATTTACATATGTATAAAAGTACTTAACGGCCTGGCGCGGTGGCTCATGCCTGTAATCCTAGCACTTTGGGCGGATCACGAGGTCAGGAGATCCAGACCATGTTGGCTAACACGGTGAAACCCCCGTCTCTACTAAAAATACAAAAAACAAAAATTAGCCGGGCGTGGTGGTGGGCGCCTGTAGTCCCAGCTACCCAGGAGGCTGAGGCAGGAGACTGGCGTGAACCCGGGAGGCGGAGCTTGCAGTCAGCCGAGGTCGCGCCACTGCACTCCAGCCTGGGGGACAGAGCGAGACTCCGTCTCAAAAAAAAAAAAAAAAAAAAAAAAAACAACAACAAAGTAATTAACATGTTACAGAATGGGTGGGAGATAAAAATTATAAAATGATTTATAAAGTAAATTAAAAGGGCGACAAAGCTCGAAACATTCCTGAGGAGACAGAATTAGACCTCCTCAGTGACCTCATCTTGTTGATTTGCAAACAAGCAAAATACCATGTGAGGTATTTTTTGTGAGTTCTTGTATTAAAAAATGACAACAACAACAGAACTTAAACTTTATTTATCAGAAGTACCCAAGATGCTTATAGTAATATACGTCTATAAGGTAAACCAAAAAAGACAATTTTATAATTGCAACAAATCAAAAAATTTTAATATTTTGCTCCTGCATTTTTTCAATATGCTCTCTTACCTCTGACGCATTGTCATTGAAATGCTAAACCTCGTTTGGTTTATTAGTTGCTTCTTACTCAAGAAAATGTTTTTTGAAACAGGTTCTTGCTCTGTAACCCATGCTAGATTGCAGAGACAGAGCCAAAGCTCTCTGCAGCCTTACATCTGAGACCAAGCCATCCTCCCACCTTAGCCCCTTCAGTAGCTGCAATTACAGGCATACACAACCACACCCAGCTAATTTCTTCTTATTTTTTGTAGAGATGGGGTCTTACTGTGTTTCCCAGGCTGGCTTCAAACTCCTGGGCTCAAGTAATCCTCTCACCTTGGCCTCTCAGAGTGCTGGAATCACAGATATGAGTTACAATTCCCAGCCAATAAAACTTTTAAAATTTGTATTATACTACAGTTTACTTCTTAAAAGGACAAAATAAAATAAATTAGCCGTACATAAGTCTAACAAAAATTTGTAAACCATATGAGAAGTATGATAAAAAGTCCAAGAAATATAGGAAAATCAGCATAAACAAATGGAATATGACATCATGTTCTAAGGTAGAAAAACTCAATATTACTCAATCATCATTTTATTAGAAGTAATTCATAAATTTAATTTTGTCCTAATAGAGATACCATCTGGTATTGGAAGCAGGCATTTTATTGCAAAACTCCTATAGATGAAAACACAAAAACAGCTGAGAAAACTCTGGAAACACAATTAGAGTTGCTATCCCACCCTATGAGACATGTTGATTTATGAATATATGGATAGCTCAGTGGAAATATAAATTCAAAAATAAACCACAGTGCATGAGAAAGTGTCTTTGTTCAGGCTGCTAAAATGAAACACATTAAACTGGGTCATGTATAAATAACAGAAATGTATTGGCTACACTTCTGGAGGCTGGAAAGCTCAAGATGAAAACACCAGCAAATTCAGTGTCTGGTGAGGGTCCTGTTTCTCATACATGGTGCCTTCTTGCAGTGTCTTCACATGGCAGAAGGGACAAGGGTGCAACCTTCAACCTCTATTACAGGGTATTAATTACATTTGTGAGGATGAAGCCCTCCTGAGTTAGTCACATCTCAAAAGGCTTCATGTTTTAAAACTATCACATTAGAGATTAAATTTTTACAAATCAGGTTTTAGAAGGAAACACAAATTCAGACCATAGCAAAAAGTCAGTTGGCAATAAAAACTACAGTTGGGTAGGCATCACTAAGGCTTTGGGTTTAGGCATCAGATGTTTCTATCATAAAGGTAAAAGATAATGTACTAATTATAACCTTCAATAAAATAAAGATCACATAAAAGAAAAATCTGTACTATGAAACAATCAAGTTTTTACAAGGTGAATTCTTACAGGTTATACCATAATTTTTGTGGTCTCTGGGGATGAATAAGACCCCAGAGTTTCCTCCTGTGACTTTTTTACTGAAGTTTCTGACACTCTTACTCAATTTCAAAGTGGAAAAATATCTTTTCTGTTTCTGTCTTTGAGAAATTCAAAATAAAATTGGCTTCCATATGCTTGATTCTAAAACAATTATTCACTCAGTGGTGCTCTGCTGAGGAAGGGCACTCAATCTCACACTCACAGAAGCATCATGTTCTGTCAGATACAGAACTTCTCCCTGAGTCAGGGCCTCATCACTCACAGATGATTAGAGGCTTTCTCAGGCATGCGCTGCTCTGCACCCTCCCACAGAGGCTCAGCCCTGAGCATCTGATTCTGAAGGTGACTGAAGAACATGTACCCTAGTACCCTAATTTACAGGGATTTTGTTTTCTCTTAATGATCCTTTCCAGGGCTCTGGATCTTTCTTGAGTCCACCTAACACACACAGATAGACTGGGATATTTGGACAGAAGCTTCCATTCTCACTCTAAGCCCTGCCTGTCCCATCAGCTTCTCTAGAAGTACAATGTTCTAATTACCACGGAGAGACCACATGTCAGGGCAACTTTCTGTGTCAATAACTGAATAAAAGTGAGAAGAGAAACAGGCAAGAATTTCTGCTGAGGGCTGCATCTAAGGGTCTACTTGCCAGATTTATATCTCTATTTTACACAAATATTGACAAATGTAATTTCATGTCTAGATGAAAAATCAAAGGAACTGCAGCTCACAGAGGAAGGAGAAAATTGAATCAATGTTCTATGGAATCCAGCTTACCTCAGCCATGGGGTGCTAAGTCTTCTCAGGAAAAAAGCAATTGTTCTCTATCATCAGAAACAACTGTGGCCTCAGACAGCTGGACACTGAGAGTGCAGGATGCTCCCTGGGATTCCATGCCTACATCACGGAGGAATGGAATTCCCAAGAGAGGCCGAACCCACAGGTCCTGTTCTACCACTTGGTCCAACTAACATTACTCCTCCTCCTGGCCCAATAGGATTCCCCAACTCTTCACTGTGTCTCACTAGGGATAGTTCAGACAGACAAAATATTACTAACATCCCTCCATTTCTGTACTTTGTGGGGTCTAATTTGTTCATTTTTAGGTTTGGGGTTTTTGTCCTCCCTCTACATCACACAAAATTGGTGTGTTCTATTCCAGTACCTATAATTTAAAATAGTTACTTTTTCTCGTCTAGTCACCTATTCTGTATTCTAGTCATTTTTTTCTAGTGGAGCCAGATGATATGGACATAAGAACTTCCATATAAAAGTTAACCGTAACTAAGTTGAATAACACAACCCCTCTTTGGGCTGGACTGCAATTCAGAGAATGTAGAAACCAGATTAGGCTGGGGTTGCAGTTAAGGAAAAAAAAGACACATCTTGTCCAGGAGTGGTCAGTGAGAAATCTCAAATCTTGAAAATGGATGCCTATAGACCTCAATGATGTTCTCTTCATCTTGGAGTCAGTGAAGAAGAGATTTTTGGGTTCTAAGGGGCCAGTCACATTCAATCAACAAATTACCTAGCCAACATTCGTGCACCAAGAGAAAAAAAGGAAGTAAAATCAAACAGTTGGGCCATGTTAATAGACTTAGTGATAAAAGCTACAATGTGATTAAAATGCAAGTGGTCTCAAAGGCCTAAAAGGTTACATGAATGAGCTTCAAGGGACACATGGTGTGGCTGGTGTCAGCTGACTATTATGCTAAAGGTGTCAATAGTGGTGAGCCATGATTGATACCACAGGAAGTGGGCCAAAGGCCAATGCTGGAACGGTCTGGGGCCTTCTAAATCATGAGACAAATAGGTCAACTTTCACCAAGAACCACAAGTCTGGGATGCAGTGATGACCTCTGCATTACACATGGATTCAGACTTGGTTCTTGGCTTAATTGTGGTTAGTATTTTCAGAGAACAGACCCTTACTGTAGACTCCTAAATAAATTACCTGACAGATCAGCAGCTGAAATTCATTCTGGTTTGAAGCCGAAAAAAGGATGTCATCAATCATATAGCCTTCGGTTTTAATGTGGAAGACCAAATAGAACATGGGCAATGACCCAAAACCCTGAGCTCTTACAGTTAAGTGGAGCAACCACCCCTGCTTCAGGTTCTGTGTGACTGGCACTAAGGCTAGGCATCCACAGTAGCCCAGTGTCCACCAAAAGGTGGCAGCTTCCTTGACTTGTCAGTGAATTAGGGCCAGGCATTTAGGAAATATTCAGTGAATTGAAGACCCTATAGAGCCAGTAGTTTGGCTTCGAACAGTGGAGGGCAGTGTATTAGTTTGTTATCACACTGCTGAGAAAGACATACCCAAGACTGGGCAATTTACAAAAGACAGAGTTTTAATGGACTCACAGTTCCACATGGCTGGGGCGGCCTCACAACAGTGGCAAAAGGTGAAAAGCATGTCTCACATGGCGGCAGACAAGATAAGAGAGAGTGAAAGTAAAGTAAAGTGAAAAGGGTTTCTCCTTATAAAACCATCAGGTCTCTTGAGACTTATTCATTACCATGAGAACAGTGTGGAAAAAACTGCCCCCATGATTCATGTATCTTCTACCAGGTCCCTCTGACTACACTTGGGAATTATGGGAGCTAAAATTCAAGATGAGATTTGGGTGGGGACACAGCAAAACAATGTCAAGGGGCATAACGTTTTCACCAAAGAACATAATTTTTCTTTTACAGCTAATGTTCCTGTAGCATTCCAATTTTCTTTTGGAATATGTTATATTCTAAGTGACCTTCTGATGTCTCATAAAATTCAAATTTACTCACTTCAAAATTGGAATATCAAGGTAGGAAGCCCCAAGCCCTTGATGTGTCAGGATTCAATTTGACAGGAGCTTTGTAGTAAGTTTGTCACTGACTTTCAAATTAGTGTGTGTAGCAGTGTCAGGGAGACTATGTGTCAAAAACTCCAAGGGCCACCTCTAGGTGGAGGCTGACTCCCTCTCTCAGATGCTTCAAATGAAAACAATATCAAGTGTTCCTTGGCTGCTGGAAGAACTGAGCTATGTAAATTTACACACATAGTTCCAGTGAATTTTAACTGGAAAACAGGACTATGGGATTTTGGGAATTTTATCAGCTACTGACAAAGAGATGTTACCATTCTAGACAGGAATATGAAGGCAGATGCTTCCAAATTGGCAGCGAACAGAACCTCACCTACAGAGTTGAACTTTTTAGACATCAGAGGGTAGAGGCACTCATGATAAATTCCGCCTTGCGGCTGTGGCAAATGGCAGGGAAGATTATCTCACTTACACTTCTCCACCTGCTCCTCACCCAGTTTAGAATAATCCCCTCTGGCACTTATGGGGCAGGCAAGGACAAAAACACCAAACCTGAAAATTGCTCCTATAGATTCTGATGTAGAAACACAACAGGACATTAATTTAGCTCCAAGAGCTCCACCTCTGCTGTTATGTGATCTTCCTGCCTTCACTGTCATCCTGCCCAAACACTATCAGTTGAGTTTTGCTGTTTGCTTTTATTTTATTGTTTACCTTTGTTTTATGTTTATCCTCTACATAAACACAGATTAACAAGTTACACTATCCCCAGGGCAGGGGACTACAAAAGACCAATTAAAGGCTGGCACAGGTGTGTGTAGGGGATAGGATAGGGGAATGGGAAGATGTTATTCTCTAAACTTTTCACCCTGAGGTCTGTGCTGTCCCCTCACCTTTGTACCTTCCAGCATTTGGAGAGTATTCAGGATCAGAAGCTTCCTTCTGACAAAAGAGGATGAAGGATTTTATCTGGAGAAAGAAGTCCAAGGTCAAGATGTGGGCAGGGTGGGCTTCCCTGGAGGCTTCTCTCCTGGGGTTGTAAGTGGCCGCCTTCTCCTTGTGTCCTCACGTGGCCATTTCTCTGTGTGTACACATTTGTATCCTTATCTCCTCTTTAATGGAGATATCAGTTACATTGGATTACGGTCCACCCTAAGGTCCTCATTTTAAAACCTTTTTTTATTGTAACTGATAAAAATTTTCTACATTTATGGTACTGTTTTGAAATATGCACACGGTGTACAATGGTTAACCCAAGCTAATTGGCATATTTGTTACTTCACATACCCATCTTTTTGTTGTGGTTGTTGTGAGAACATTCAAAATCTTCTGTTAGCAATGTTCAAGAACAGATTACATTAACTGTAGTCACCAAATGCAATAGATCTGTTGCACTTATTCCTCCTGTCTAACTGAAATTTTGTATAACATGACCATCTCCTCATCACCCCACCTCTACCCCCAAATACCTAATTTTAATGTAATTACCTCTTTGATGACTCTATCTCCAAATGTAGTCACATTCTTAGGTACTGGGGGTGACAGTGTCAACATATGAATTTTGGGAAGCACACATTCAGCTCACAGAAGCCTCCGTCAGGATGTAATGTTTACATTGAGATCCCGGTAACCTAGCAACAGAGGGAATGACATGCAAAGATCCTGGGAATAAAATTCTAGGCAAAGAATTCTACTGAGCAAGGGTCCTGAAACAGGAGTGAACAGGGTGAGTTTGAGAAACCACAGACCAGTTGCATGGGGGAGGGGGCACAGAAAGCAAGGGGAGGAGCTTAACTCACAGAGTCTTGGTAAGACATATAAACCTGGCTGTGATTTCGTTCCCTGTGTGGTGAGAAGCCATTGGAGGGTTTTAAGCAAGAGGCATGATCAGATTCAGATCTTCAAAAGTTTTTTTTCAGTTGCTTTATGGAGAATGCATTCTCAAGGGGGCAAATATGGAAACAAGGAGCCTTTTGTTACAGGTCAGGTGAAAGTGATGTTGGCTTAGACTGAGTGATGTGGAATCAATGAACGAGGTCGATTGCGGACATATTTGAGCACGAGGCTATAGGACCTGTTCGTTTGTTGCATGAAAGGGAAAAGGGTCTTCCAGAGTACTGCTACATGTTAGTCAAGTCAGGAGAATTTCCAGAGATATGGTGGGGCCCTTTCATAAGATAGGAATGAATGGGAGAACCGGCTTTGGGAGAACATTCAAGTGATCTAGTATTTTCCTAAAAGCATGGATCAGGAAACTTGGTGAAGCCTGGGCATCCTCAGAAGTACTGACACACTCCTCCTTCTGGGTCATTTTAGCACTGACACCCAGACCTGGAGCATGGAAATTCCCAAATGGGAAGAGGCATGATGCTGTAGAAACACAAGTGTGGTGGTGAGGTTGGTGGGGCTTTGCAGCATAGCACCTGTGTGACCTCGATGGAGACCTGTTGCATCTGTCCTGGGTGAGGTCAGCCTCTGGTGCAGTGGGGATAAGGGCACCCACCTCCTAGATCTGTCTTGACAATTCTACTGAGTCACACTCATGAAATAAATGCAAGTCCTGGCACATGCTGGGTAGCTGGCATGAATTATTATTAGTATTATTATTAATATCTTTTTTGTTATTATTAATATCCTCAATACTAATGGGACATCAGCTCAGGCACTACAACAAAACCTTCAGAGATATCCAAAGGCCCTCAGACAGTCTTCATTCTTCCACACGTTTCTCCAGTTTTGTAGCCAACTGACTCTTGCTTCAGCTTTATTTGGGTTTTTACGTTAAACTAGTGGCTCCAGGAAAGTCCCTAAGGCTCTGAGCAGTGTGTGGGTTGTGTTCTGTCCACGCCAGGACTTTGAAAGATGAGGGGAGGGGCGAAGGTGGCAGCTGTAGACCCACAGAGACAGTGGAATGAGCAGGTTGTCCCCCACATGCAAGGCTGCTTCATTTTGCTTGTTTAACCAATAGAAGCCCACTCAGTCTCACAAAGTTTGCTCCCAAGTGAGACAATAAACATTTTGTCCATAGCTGTATGTTTCTACTGTTGACAACAGATGAAACTAAGAAAGTCAAGTACAGTATTCCCCCATCTGCAGGGACTATGTCTGTTCAAAGGCCCCCACTGAATGCCTGAAACTAAGGATAGTACCACACCTTACATATACTATGCACAAATTTCTTTTTGTTCTTCACAATTTCACCACTAGAAGAACAGTTCTTACAATAGACATTACCATCCTCAACCTACAAGATTGTTTTTCTTTCCTCATTAAGTTGAGAACTTTTGGGTTTTCATTTTTAATAAAAGTGCTTTATGGCTTTTCTTTGGTATATCTGAATTGCCAGTATCACTACTCTGTGCTTTGGAATCATTATGAAGAAAAATAAGGGTTCATTGAACCCATGCACTACAATAACACAGCAGTTGATCTGATAACTGAGACAGCTACTAAAGTGACTAACAGGCAGGTAGCGGATACAGAGTGAAAATACTGGACAAAGAGATGACTCACATCCCAGGTGTGTGTGAGATTTCATCAAGCTACTCAGAATTGATCAGCAATTTAAAATTTGAGTTATTTACTTCTGGAAATTTCTACATAGTATTTTCAGACTGCAGGTAACTGACACCACAGAAAGCAAAACAGCAGATAATGGGGGACTACTGTATCAGTCTTCTCTTGGAGTACCGTACACAAAATTGTACTGTCCAAACTAATGAGCATTCATTCATCTACTAATGTTTATTGAGCACCTATTAAGTCTCAGATGCATACTGGTGTGTCAGTAAAGCAAGGGTGTCACTTTGCCTCTCACGGGGGTTTTGAGCCTCATTGTGCTGGCCTTGGGGTACCTGCCTCCCAGTCACCCATCTGACTTGCAGAGGTCCCAGGCCTGAGCCCAGCCAACAAGAGTAGTTGGTCATCTTCGCAGTTTGTTTGATGAAGCCACTCTCTTAGTCAACAATGGCACAGGACTAGTTTCCTGGATCATATCTTTGTGGGACCCCAGCAGCTGTGGCTGCTGGATGCCTCTCAGCAGGACACTGGAACCTACAGCTGCCAGGGCTCACCCCATGCATGCTGTGCCTGTTCGTTGTCTATGTGAGAGGTGAGTGCTTTTTTTTCTTTTAAGATGTGGTCTCAGTCTGTCACTCAGGCTGGAGTGCAGTGGCACTGTCATGGCTCACTGCAGCCTTGACCTCCTGGGCTCAAGTGATCCTTCCACCTCAGCCTCCTAGCTTGGACTACAGGCATGTACCACCATGGCCAGCTAATTTTTAATAAATTTTTTGTAGAGATGGGGTTTTGCCATGTTGCCCAGGATGGTCGTGAACTCTTGGGCTCAAGCAATTCTCTCTCTTCAGTCTCCCAAAGTGTGGAGATTACGGGTGTGAGCCACATGCCCCACCGTGAGTGCCTTGGGGCTGCATGAGGCTTGATGGAGGGGACCAGGGCCACTGAGTTCCCTGAGTGGATGCATGGCCAGGAGCTTCTGGAGGTCTCAGGAGGTGTGGCTGCTGCACACCTCCTCTGAGGGTCTCCCTGATCACTGGTCAACAGGAGGTTACCGCAGGAGATAATGCCTGAAAAGGGGTTCCAGCCCCACCTGTGAGGGGCACCTGGGGTTCTCCTGGGGCAGATCAAAGACTGAGTTTCAGACAGAAAGCTGCTGCCCCCAGCTGAGAAGCAGCAGGCATCTGGACGTGGGCCATCCTGCAGCCACTGCCCACTCCCACCCTCTCCTGCATTGCAGATGCTCCATCCCTGGGAGGTGAGGAAGATGGGGGGACCAAGCTAACACACAGGCGAGACCAGATTCTAGGCACACAGGCTGACCAGGGGTTGGGCCTGCTTCCCTTCCAACTAGCCCTGCCCTCGAGTGGCAGGGGAGCGACTGAGCATGGGGATGACCTCCCTGGGGTCACACAATGGTTTGCATCCCCTCAGGGT
This sequence comes from Pongo abelii, assembly GCF_028885655.2. Lineage (NCBI taxonomy): Eukaryota > Metazoa > Chordata > Mammalia > Primates > Hominidae > Pongo > Pongo abelii. The sequence goes on from NC_072003.2 coordinate 34,984,533, forward strand.
GAAGGTGGGGCTTGGCCATCCAGATGGCCCTGGATGCTTTGTCCTGGGCTCTGGGAGGCAGGCTGGGGGTGGGAGGAGACACCCATGCTGCAGATGAGGAGATTAAGGCACAGGCCCCTAGGTTTCCAGTAGCAGTGAGGAGGTCAAGACTGGCCTGTGGAGACTTTGATTTGGCTCTGGGTGAGGTGGCTACTGCAGGTGTGAGCACAGCAGTCGGTGGGGACTCAGGTGGCTGCTGTGGGACAGATGAACGGAGGAGTTAAAACACCAGGAGATGAAAGCTACAGCCCAGCAAGAGGGGAAGATGGCTGTGGGGGCTGTAAAAGGGGTGTCAACAGCATTTTAGGGGGATGGGCTGTGAGTGTGAGAGAGCAGTCAGGGGGACAATGCCCAGGCATTCTGGCCTGGAACAGTGGAGGGTGGAGGGGTCTGTCAGGGAGGTAGCGGCTTCTGGTTTCAGAGGAGCCCAGAGGTGTGCTCATGCAGATGAGGGTCCTCGTGGGATGGAAATGGAAGGGGCAGCTACAACCTGGGGACCAATGGTGGTGGGCTGAGCCCTTGGGACCTCTGGGGTGAGCAGGCAAGAAAGTGAGGGAGAATCAGCCAGGGAGCCAGAGGCAGGAGAGGGGCAGACCCAAGAAGAGGATGAAAATTTCTGCTCACCTTCCCCATTGGCCTCTGCCTCTGCCCACATGCCCTAGGACTGTCGCACTGAGTCTCTCCTTGCCTCTGCCTACCTGGCCGTTCCAGGAAGATGCAGGCTGAAGCTGCGGGGGTAACTGAAGGGCCATTTTCAGAAGGCACAGTCGAGAAGTGAGCAGCGTTGTCCTAGCCATCTCCTTGTCTTGGGAACAGCCTCTGCCATACCCCACTGAGCTATCTTCATCATTCAGGGGCCTCCTTTCCCCACCCCTGGAGGCCTGGAGGACAGCTCAGAGCTGTGAGAGGTGCCTTTTCTCAGTGTCTGTCTACACAGCTCCCACCTGTGCCTCAGCATCCTCCTCTGAGAGATGGGCCTATTGCTGCATATGAATGGCCAGCAGGTCACTGTGGGGAAGGGGCTGTCTCCTTCCTCTTTCCTGGGCCCCTGGTGCCTCTCTCCTGGGGGTAAGGCAATCCAGCCTACCCATGAGTCCAGGCAGGAAGGCAGACCCACACCAGTCCCAAGAAAAAAGAAAAACTCATGGACAAAAAAGAGCTGATGCCTCCAGATGGCCATCCTCACCAGTGCCCGCTGGGCCCTGGAGCTCTGCAGGGTGTGGCTTAGGGGCTCAGAGGCTTGTGGGCCAAGGCTTATCAGCTGCTTCTGAGGCTTCCAGCTCTGCAAGGTGCTGGGTTTTCCCTCCTGATAAACTGCTCCCAATGCCTGTCCTGGCTCTTTCACTTTGTTGGGCTACCTGCTGGGCCTCTTTCCTGGTGGGCTCTACCAATGTGCTTCCCTGGGCTGGTGGGGACTCCCCAGGAGACTCCTTTATGCTCTGAGGCTTTCTGGCCAGGAAGAAGCACCCCAGCCTCTCAGCAGGTGCAGCCACTTGGCGGAAGCAGAGGAAATGGGAGGGGACACATGGCCCAGCTCTGGGCATGACTGGGTGGGGACATCATGTTGAAGCTCCTGGGAGCCTCAAGCAGCCAAGGCAGAGGTCCTTGGAAGGCCAATACTCTCCCTATACAGGAGGGAAAACTGAAGCTGGGGGTAGGTAGGGGTTGCCTTGAATTGGAGTTCTGGTCAGATGGGTCTCTGCTCCTCACCTCAGCTATGGCCCTCAAATTCACTTCCACCAGCAGAGGCCTCTTCCTGGACTTGGCCCCAGTGGATAGACAGGAAACTGCCAACCATGCTGGCCACCCAAACTTTCACTGCTTGGCTACTGGCAACCCCACTCTCTCCATCTCCTGGTTGAAGAACCACAAGAGTTCTAAGGAGAGCATCACATCAGGACATCAAGATGGGCCTGGATGTTGGTGGGAGTGTGGCCTGAATGTGGAAGGTGGGACCTATCCTGCATTCACCCGCACTTCCCCCTGGAGCTGTGGCACTAGCAGTAGAGTCTGGTCATAAAGTGTGGTGCCCTCAGACTGCTGTCACCCCACCTGTGATGGAGAACAAGTGCAGCAGCCTTCAGAAGACATGCACGCTGAACAGCTGGGTGAGGGCTGTGACCCATGGGCGGGGGTAGGAAGGTGGGCAGCCTCTGAGCTCTCATCTATTCTGTCAATGTACTCTCCTGACCATCCCATTCCACCCACAGGGCTTCTGGCCAACCAGATGCAGCAAGGTGGAGTTCCACTGCAAAGTGAACAGCAACTTAGTATGTGGAGATGAACAGCAGCTAGATGGGTGTCAATGGCATGCCTATGTCACAGTGCTCAGGGGAGATGATGCTGCTTGCCAGGAGCATGGGATTGGCAGGCCTGGGGCTCCACTTCACTGAACTCTGCCATCATTATTCAATATTGGGAGTAGCCTATGAAAGACACTATCATGTCATCAGCCAGGAAACAATATGCTCTTTAGCAGTTCTCCTGCATATGTACCTGCTGCTGGTTCATTCAGCATCTGCTATGAACCAGTATCTAAAATTAGAGGCAGTTTCTCCAATAGTAAGATTATATGAGTCAACTGATGAAAGTGGAAAGCACTCCTGTGAGTATTGTCCCTCAAAATTCATTCCACACATTTGCTTCAGCCTTTGCAACTTTATGTTCTCTGAATTCTCACACTGAATAAAAACCTCCTTTGTGAGCTTTGTATTCAATCTCACATATTTAGCAATTTGGGTTTTGTGGGGAAAAGACAGATCAGATTGTTACTGTGTCCATGTAGAAAAGGAAGACATAAGAAACTCCATTTTGATCTGTACTAAGAAAAATTGTTCTGCTTTGAGATGCTGTTAATCGGTAACTTTAGCCCCAGCCCTGTGCTCACAGAAACATGTGCTGTATTGAATCAAGGTTTAAGGGATTTAGGGCTGTGCAAGATGTGCCTTGTTAACAATATGTTTGCAGGCACTATGCCTGGTAAAGTCATCACCATTCTCCATTCTCTATTAACCAGGAACACAATGTACTGCAGAAAGCCACAGGGACCTCTGCCCAAGAAAGCCTGGGTATTGTACAAGGTTTCCCCGCACTGAGACAGCCTGAGATATGGCCTGGTGGGAAAGAAAAAAACCTTACATCCTCCAGCCCGACACCCATGAAGGGTCTTTGCTGAGGAGGAGTAGTGAAAGAGGGAGGCTTCTTTGCAGTTGAGATAAGAGGAAGGTGTCTGTCTCCTGCTCATCCCTGGGAATGGAATGTCCCTGTGTAAACCCGACCATTCCCATCCATTCTATTCTTAGATAGGAGAAAACCATCCTGTGGCTGGAGACGAGATATGCTGGCAGCAATACTGCTGTGTTACTCTTTGCTACACTGAGATGTTTGTGTAAAGTGAAACATAAATCTAGCCTATGTGCACATCCAGGCACAGTACCTTTCCTTAAACTTATTCATGATACAGATTCCTTTGCTCACATTTCCCTGCTGACCTTCTCCCCACCTGTTGCCCTATGACATTCCCCTCACTAAGATAGTAAAAATAATGATCAATAAATACTGAGGGAACTCAGAGGCTGGCGCTAGTGCGGGTCCTCCGTATGCTGAGCGCTGGTCCCCTGGGCCCACTGTTCTTTCTCTATGCTTTGTCTCTGTGTTTTATTTCTTTTCTCAGTCTCTTGTCCCACCTGATGAGAAATACCCACAGGTGTGGAGGTGCTGGCCCCCTTCAGAAAGGGGAGGAGCTCTTGAAACCAGGAATTTGAGACCAGCCTTAGCAATATAGTGTGAGCACCATGTCCCCCACCTTTTCTACAAAAAAATGAAAATATTAGCCAGACATGGTTGTGCATGTCTGTGGTTCCAGCTACTTGGGAGGCTGAGGTGGGAGGGTCACTTGAGCCTGGGATGTAGCGGCTGCAGTAAGCTGAGATCAGGCTACTGCACTCTAGCCTGAGTGACAGAGCAAGATCCCCTCCCTTTCTCTCTCTCAATCCCTTACTGTGTGTGTGTGTAGAAGACAGAGTTGCGTGTGTTTGTGTGTGCATGTGTATATGTATTATTCAAAATGAAAACAATATAATGACAATTATTTTTATTTTTATTTTTATTTTTTTGAGGCAGTCTCACTCTGTCACTCAGGCTGGAGTACAGTGTTGCAATCTTGGTTCATAGCAAACTTCACTCCCCAGGTTCAACCAATTCTTCTGCCTCAGCCTCACGAGTAGCTGGGATTACAGGCACCCACCACCTCACCTGAAAAATTTTTGTGTTTTTGGTAGACAGGGTTTCACCATGTTGATCAGGATGGTTGTGAACTTCTGAGCTCAAATGATCTGCTCGCCTCAGACTTCCAAAATGCTGAGATTAGAGACATGAGCCACCGTGCCTGGCCAATGACAATTATTTTTAAATTTTAGGTTTTACAATCTTTCTGGCCTCTTGGCTTTTGAGGCAGCCCGAGCTTTGAAAATAGGCAATTTTCTATTGCAGCAATGTGCGATATAAGTAAAATGTGAGCCATGTGTGTCAAATAAAATTTTCTAGTAGCAACATAAAGAAAAAAAAGAGTGAAATTGATTTTAATAACTTAAACCAATATATCCAAAATATTTTAACATATAATCAGAATTATTAAAGACATATGTATTTATAAATCTTTAAAATACATTCTTATATTTTTCCCTAGCATATTTCAGTTCATACTGTGCACAATACAGGTGCTCAGTATCCCCTGTGGCCAGTGGCTGCCACATTGCAAGTGCATCTCAGAGGGCTCTGACTTTTCTGAACATAGGGAGGTAAAGGGCCTGAACTCTCCTTTTCTGCCAAATGGGAGGGAATGCCCCTTCTCTGCCAATATCTTTCCTGTTTCAAGGGTAAGAGAGGTGGTGCCCTGAGAGACAGTAGGGCCTACAGGAAAGTGTTCACAGGTAGAACACTGCTGTCCACTGCTGCTTGGTGTGGACTCATCACTTCTCCAGAGATCAGACAGCAGTCCAAAAAAGATGGGGCCCCAGAAGCGAGAAACCTCGTGTTTTTAGATCTGTCCATAACCTTGATCTCCAGAGTTTAGATGTCAAGAGAACAGATTAAAAGCAAACCTTTTATCTTGCAATTTGGCCCTGGCAAATTAAAATATAAATAAATAAAAACACGTCACCATAAAAATCAATTAAACACAAAGGAAGGCACCAAGAGCAGAAAAGAGGAGAAAATAGCTATGAGAAAGAAATAGAACCATTAACAAAATGGAAATAGTCCATTCTTTTCAGAATTAAAATGAATATATACATGGAGTAAAATTTTCAATAAAACTATGTAAATTGGATAAAGAGATTTAAAAAAACAAGATTTATTTTCTACTGTCTATAAGAAACTCACTTTAGATCTAAGCAAACAGATAGGCTAAAAGTGGTATGAAAAATACCTAAATACTAAATACTAAAGTATGAAAAATACCTTCTAGGAAAATTACAACCAAATGACAGCAAGATGGGTCATAATTATGCAAATATGCATAATTATGCAAAATACACATTAAGGCAAAACTGAAACAAGAGACAAAGAAAGACATGATATAATGATAGAAGTGTCGATTCACTTGGAAAGCTGTATTAGTAATAAATATATGCACACTTCACATCAGGGTTCCCAAATGTATAAAGCTAACATTGACCAAATGAAAAATGAAATAGCTATGCAAATATAGTAAAAGACATAATTACCCCACTATCAGTAATGAACAATAAAACCAGACAGAATGTTAACATGAGAACAGAGGATTTGAATAACACAGCAAACAGCGTAAACCCGAAAAATATATAGAAAATACTAGTCACAGTGAATTGAAGTGGAAAAAGAAAAGAAAAGAAAAAAACTACTCCACACAATAACATCACAATACACAATATTTTCAATAGGTCATGAAACATTCTCCTGGGTAGATGACCAGCTAGAACACAGAACAGGTTTCACTAAATTTTAAAATATTAAAATATGGGTCAGGCATGGTGGTTAATGCCTATAATTTTAGCATTTGGGAAGGCTGAGGTGGGATGATTGAGTGAGTTTAGGGGTTCAAGGCCAGTCTGGGTAATATAGGGAGACCATGTCTCTACAAAATATAAAATAAAAAAATTAGCTGGGCATAATGGCATATGCCTGTGCTTCCAGCTACTCAGGAGGCTGAGGTGGGAGGATTGCTTGAGCCTGGGAGATTGAGGCTGTGGTTAGCCATGATTGAGTCACTGTGCTCCAGCCTGGGCAACAGTACAAAACCCTGTCTCAAAAAACAGATTAAAATATTACAAACTATCATTTTTGATTAAAAGAGAATAAAATTAGAAGTTAATAGCAGAAGAAATACTGGAAAATATACAAATATTTGGAAATTAAACAACACACTCTTAAGCATGCTCTTCTTCAAGGGTTGGAAGACAATATTGTAAAGATGTCCATAATACTCAAAGTGATCTACAGATTCAATGTGGTCTCTATCAAATTTTAACTCTCATTTCATTTTGTAGAAATACAAAAAACATTTCTAAAACTTATATAGAATCTAAAGGGACTATAAAGAACCAAACAACCTTCAAAAAAAGAAATAATATTGGAGGCATCACACTCTTTGACTTCATAATGTATTAGAAAACTATAGTAACCAAACCATTTGGTACCAGCATAAGGGCAGATAGACAGACCAATGGACCAGAAGACAGCACAGAAACAAACTCTCATATATATGGCCAAATGAAGAGTTATTTATATATCCATATTCATTGCAGCATTACTCACAAAAGCTGATAGGGGGAAGCAACACAAATGTCCTTCAATGAATGTGTGGATATAGACAATTTGGAATATACAAATAATGGAATATTATTCAGGTTTTAAAAGCAGGAGATCTGATTATTTTTACACTAAGGATAAATCTTGAGGACATTATATAAGTAAAACAAACCAGTTACAAAAGGACAGACACTGTGTGATTCCAGTTAAATAAGATATCTAAAGTAGTTAAACTCCTAGAAACAGAAATTAGAATAGTATTAGAGCCTTAGTGGAGGAGACAAAGGGGTAGTTGTTGTTTCACGGGTATTGAGTTTTAGTTTTACAACATGGACTCATTTTAGAGATATATTGCGTAATAATATGAATATATTTAATAGCATTTAACAATGTAGCTAAAATATCTAAGATGGTAAATTTTATGTGTTTTTGACTACATAAAAATGAAAAACTTTATAAAGAGATACATATTTATAAACCTTTTTGAAAATTACCTTTACATCATAAAAATGTCAGAAAAACAATAAAAAGTCCAAGTGCAATGGCTCATCCATGTAATCCAAACACATCGGGAGGCTGAGGAGGGAGAATAGCTTGAGGCCAAAGTTTGGAGATCAGCCTAGGCAACATAATAATACCTCAGCTACAAATCATAAGCGGAAGCAAACTGGCAAATCAAAAAATATATGAAACTTAAAACAACACACCCTTACCCTCTTGTTCAAGGGTCAGAAAAATTAATATTGTTAAGATGTCAATACTACTCACAGTGAAGCACAAATTCAAAGAATTTTCTATCAAAATTCCAATATTATATTTTTTGCAGAAATATTATTTTAAGTCCTAAAATTCATAAGGAATCCCAAGGGACAATGAGTAGCCAAAATAGCTTTGGAGAAGAACAAAGTTGGAGGTTTCACACTTCCTGATTTCAAAACAGATTACAAAGCTATAGAAATACAAACAGAAAGACAAATAGATGATGGAACACAATACAAAACCCGGAAATAAACTTTCATGAATATCATCAAATAATCCTCAATCAAGTCGTCATGATTGAACAATGGGGAAAGAACAGACTATTTAACAAATAGTGTTATAAAACAGAATGTCAAAATGGCAGAAAATAAAGTTGGACTTTTCACTTGCACCATATACAAAAATATCTTAAATGTATTAAACACTTAAATGTAAGTAAGATAGCCATAAAACTCCTAAAACTTAGGGTAAACAATCATGACATTTGTCTTGATAATTTTTTTTTTGAATGTGACATTAAAAGCAGAAGTAACAAGAAAAAAAGAAAAATGAGACTACATCAAATGCAATAAGCTTTCCGGACATCAAAGAAAGCATGTAGTGGAGTAAAAATGCCACCTCAGAAATGAGAAAAAAAATGCAAATAATATATTTGATAGAAGTTAACATCCAGAATGTATATTCAACTACTAAAACTCAACAAGAAAGAGTGAACCCTATTTAAAAATGGACAAATCTCTCAACAGATGTTTCCACAAAGCAGATATACAAATGGCCAAGAGGAATTTGAAAAGATGCTCAAAATGACAAATATTTAGGGAAATTTTCAAAAACCCCAATTACCTCACTCTCGTTAGTAAGGCCAGTATCAAATAGCAAACAGTAACAAATGTTTTCAAGGATGTAGACAAATTGGAACACCTGTACACTGGTGGTGGAAAAAATAATAATGCAGCCATTATGAAACATTGTACAGAGGCGCCTCAGAATATTAAAAATGGAATTATCATAGGATCTGGCAATCCCATTTCTGGATATGTACCTAAATGTGCAAAGCAGGACTTGAAATAAACATTTGAAAACCCATGTTTATAACAGAATTACTCTCAAAATCCAAAACATAGAAGCTACTTGAATGTCCCTTGACAGATAAGTAAAGAAAATATGATGTATATATATATATAATAAAATATGATTTAAAATGGAAATATTATCACACGCTACAATAACAATAAACCTTTAGGACATGATGTTAAGTGAAATATGCCAGGAAACAAAGTGACAGTGAGTGTATCATTCCACCTATGAGGTATCTTAAGTAGTCCAATCATAGAAACAGAAAGTAGAATGTGTTTTTTAAGGTATCAGGAGAGGGTAAAATAGGCAGTTGTTGTTTAATGAGTATTGAGTTTTAGTTTTGCAATGGAAAAGCTCTAGAAGCCTGTTGCATAACAATGTGGATATATGTAATACTACTAAATTATGCAATTAAAAATGTATAGAATGGTAAATTTTGTTATGTGTTTTAATTATAACTAAAATATTGTAAAGTGATATATAAAAGAGATACAGCGTTATAAACTTTTCAGAAAATTACCTTCAAATTACAAAAGTGTTTTCCTCACACAAAATAATATAGATTCATCAGTAAATACATGGGTAAATTAAGACTATTTACATGACTACTCTCCTGAACAAGATAAAACAACTTTTGACACCAGCCAAGAAAAAAATATGCAAGATAAGTTATGAACAAATGGAGTACATTAATAGAAGCAAACAAACATGTATAATTTTATTGGTGACAGATTTGGCTGATTCATATTTTATTTAAACCCCACAACTACTTAACGTGTACACATAGAGTTTCAGATTTACATCCAAAATCACAATACGTAGGTAAAACCAAACACAACACAGGAATGTCAACATCCTAAAAAAGAAACACAGTCATATGAAATTGCAAAACAAGAATGAGAGAAACATTAACCAAAAAGCTCCTGTATAAAACACAGATGTACTATTAAGAAAGAATCCTCCTAGATAACTACAATTTTCCACTGTGACTGTGCACCCGTGATGAGAAGGGATTTTGAATCATGACTACATTAGGGAGACGCTCGAGGTGGCAGGCAGTGCCACCTCCAGAGAAGCCACTGCTGCGATCCGAGGCGCAACGGGCAGCGCGGGTCGGGGTAGCTGAAACGCTGGCTCCGGAGTTCCCGAGGGCGCCCTGGCCCAAGAGACACCGCTCATGGCCCCGAGCGCTCCACAGGCCATCGTCTCTCTGGCCCTGGTCCCTCCTCCTCCTGCTGCTGCTGCTTCTGCAGCGGCGGTCCTCTGCGCCTGCAGCCCCCGCTGGGAGCCCGACTCCTTCCTGGAGGGCGGAGGTCCTGTTCCTTCTGGAGCGACACACAGCTTTTCTTCCGGCCTCCTCGCTTGCTCGCCCGGCAGGTGCAGGAACCGAGGTCTGAGCTGGTCCTGCGTCTCGGAGGTGGCTGGCGCCTGGCTGAGAACGAAGAGGCGAGCTGCGGGCAGAAGGGGCGACAGGGGCTTATGGTGCCGCTGGCGGAGGCGCGGGCAGGGCTAGCTGCTGCCTATGCCAGATGGTTAGAGGTACAAGAGGTCGTCACCGTCCCCACCCTTGGCCCCCTAGCCGGCATTCATACATTCTTTGCTCAAGAAACGGAAGCGGCAGCAGGAGCTGACGCTCAAGGAGGCGGAGTGGCCTGGCGGGGAGCACACAGCTGCCACCTGCTGCCAGGCGAGCTGGTCTGCAGCCTGGGCCCGCAAACGCCCGCCCTTCTGCAGGACACACCACTGCCTTTGTCCTGCTGGCTCCCTCGCCTGCTGTGCAAAATGCTATGTGCCAGATCTTGGGCATTCCTGTCAAGTGTACTGTGGCGGGGAGGCAGCAGGGAGAACGGGCTTACCAGGAGACTTGAACAGAGGTTTTTGGCTTGGAGAAAAGAGAGAGGTGGCTGACTGGTTCCAGTTGTAGGTAGGGGGACAGCAAACCCGATGGGACCCTGTCTTTTCAGGGAGACTTCAATGAATTGAATTCTCATCTGTTCTCCTCCTTCATGAGCCTGTGAGAACAGAAGAGATAGGGCTCTTTTAAATTGGCCTGGCCATAATGGTCTGGACCCTTGCTCCAGGGCAAACCTCCTTCTGGGGCTCTTTGCTGCTTGGAGGCTCACACCTGTCCACCCCAGGTGTGTTTAATACAGGGTCTATTTAGGCCTGGCTGGCAGCGATGGTGAGATGCAGCACAATCTGGACAGATATTCAGCTGTTAGAGGAGAATTTAGCCTTCAGCACCTTGGGCCACTTCCCTCACATTCAGAAGCCCCCATGAGCCTTAGTGTTGCCAGGACCAGGCCCTGGCTACCACTCTATGATCCCATCTTACCCATTTAAATGCACCAGGGCCTCACTCTGCCTTTTCCCCTTTCCCAGAACAGGTCCCATTCAATTCCAACAGGACATGCCTGGGCCATGTGCACCCCTCTTCAGTGTTAAAACAGAGAAAATAATTTCTTTTTTTTTCACTCAACATGTAATTGATTTAACATATAAGGAGGTCAGCTTTATGTATAGATATGCATATAAATATATACAAAAATTCTAATGATATGGGAAGATTAACATCCTTACACTTTGTTCAGTGATTTTATAGAGTGGGGTTTTTTTGTCTCTCTCTCACTCCTTTTTTTAAATTTTTTTGATAGAGTCTTGCTCTGTTTACCAGGCTGGAGTACAGTGGCAAAATCTTGTCACACTGCAGCCTCTGCCTCCTGGGTTCAAGAGATTTCTATGCTTCAGCCACCAGAGTAGCTGGAATTACAGACATGCATCACAATGCCCAGCTGTTTTGTGGGATTTTAGTAGAGACAGGGTTTCATTATATTGCCCAACCTGGTCTCAAACCCCTGGCCTCAACTTATCCACCCACCTTGGCCTCAAAAAATGCTGGTATTACTGGCATGAGCCACCATGCCTGGCCTACCTGTCACTATCTCTATGTTTATTTGTTCAATGGGAAAATTCTCAGTGAAGACTCCTCAGTATGATGGAGATAAGCTTGTGCAAATAATCACTGATAGATGCATAGTGGAAAAACTTCCATTTTTCATTTGCAGCTCTCAGAGCTAGGATTAAAGACTCCTGGTCATAAACTCATGTGATAAGAAGTTACAGAACGTCCTCATTTTCTACATATCCACCTGCATTTACAGATGCCGTTCAAACTTGCTGGAAGGGAAAGAAGTGGGAATTTTTCCTCTTTAGTGCTACTCCTCTCCCCTTGGTGGGTTCCAGGAGCTGATGATCAAAGGGAAGAGGTCATGTCTGTCAGGAGAACACTTCACTGCATCAGGATTCAGCAAAGCTGTTCACTGCCTGGAGCCCATGCAGGCTCCAAAGGCAGGATGGAACTCAGAAACCATCACTGAGGTTAGAAAGTGAGGACAGAAGTTGAGGGCTGCCCACAGGAAAGATCCAAAATGCTCCCTTTGGATTTCCAAGTGGTTGCTGCTGCTTCCTGCAACAGTCTTTCTTCTCATCACAGTGTGTTCCTGGTCCCTTCTTCTTGGCATTTCACTGTCTGTGTCCAAGGGAAACAGTCCTGGTCAACAGTGGTGAGAAGGATGCCTGCCTGCTATAGGTGATCCCCTTGTAAAATCTGCAGCCTGTTAAGCAAAGCCTTAAGTTTTTTCTGAGTGGTTATTCAGATCACAGGGGGTCCTCCTCCTCTGGATCTGCATTCAGAAAAGATTGTGCCTTTTTCTGAAATTCTGGGGTTGATAGGACATCATGCTGATGGCTGGTGTGGTTGCTCCAGAGATGGGATGGCTCCTTCATGTATTGTGTCTGTTTTTGTCACAGGGGAGACTCAGGGTACATGGGCTGCTGAGGTGCTCCTGCTCCAGGTTCCCATTGAATCATTACATCCTGGGATCCCTTGCCCAAGCCCCACCACTGCTGAAGGTGAGATGTGTCTCATTGTCCCACACCCTGAAATTGTGGCTGAGAATGACCAAGCTGAGGCTGTCCCTTTAAGGCAGAACTTCCAAGCCAGTGTGTCATTTTTCTTGTCATCCTGAAATTTTCCTTTCAACAGAGGCCAAAAATATGTCTGTGTATGGGAAAGCCCCTACTCCTAGAGTTGGTACCATTGACACATGACTCCTAAGTTCCAGAAGAGGTTGAGAGATCTCTCCCATCTGCACAGCCAGAGTGGGCTGAGCATCATGACCCCTGGTACCTGGCTCATGCAGCCTGCAGAGGGATCCAAAGGATCATAGGATGTGGGAGGTGGAGGAAGAGCTGGTACAAATGACAAGTGGCTGGTGAAAGAATAGGAGGCAGGAAGAGGGTGAGACCTGCCTGGTCTTATGGCAATGCACATGTTTTGTTCCAGGCAAAGACTTAGATGAGTTCTTGGTCTTGGACCTGGTGCCAGGGAATTCACAAGCCCCCTTCTTCTGTGGCCTGGGAGCTGAGGTCTTTGATTCAGAAGCCAAATGTAAACTTTGGACTCTGGAATGCCTGTTTGTTTAGCCAGTTTCTCTCTAATGGTGTTTCCAGGAAAGAATTACTCCTGGAAAATTTTGAAGATTCTTCTCAAAGGCTTCAATGACTACACTGGTTTGTGATTGAGTGATGGATGTCCCTTTCCTTCTACCTTCTTATTTGACATACACAATAAATATTAACTATGGCAGTTACGGACATATCATTCTTGACAACATAGGAAAGTTTAAGTCATTCATGGATGACACCAAAGTCTCATTCTCCTACATTAAACATTCCCCTACATTAAACTTCCTGAATCTTCCACGTCAACTGTCTAGAAATCCTAAAAACATGAAATACTACAAATTAGAATTAAGTACCTGAACAGGCACTAATTATAAAAATAAATCCAAGAAGGAACAGAATATATGAATACACATATAACAAGTAAAGAGATTCAATTAATTAAAAATCTTCACAAAAAGAGAAGCCCAGAGCCATGTGGCTTAACTGGTAAATTCTACTAAACATTTAGTGAAGAAGTAATGCCAACTCTTCACAAGGCCTTCTGGAAAATAGAAGACAGTTATTGGAAACACTTTCCAATTTGTTTTATGAGGCCAGTATTACCCTGATACTAAAGGCAGATAAAGGCATTACAAGTATATATGAATATGGATGAATTTCCATTTCTCTGATGAATACACACAGAAATTCTGAAAAAAGAGTGAAATGAATCAATAACATATCAAAATGATATGTGAACATATATAATTTTGTACATGAATAGTATATTTTATATACTGTATTTTATATAGCATATTTCATATAGCTACTTTCTATTACACATCACTAAAATACATGTTCAGAAAGTGCTCACTTAACTTCATTGATAGGTTCTTGGAAACTGACTTTAAGTGACAGAAAATACTATATACCATATGAAATTAACTCTTGCTTATATCAATTAGCCATTGATAAATTGGATTCAGTATATGGTACATTGTTTTACTTAAAGTCACAGTTCCCAAGAATCTATCAACAAAGTGAACACATACTGTAATTAGTATTATAGTATATAGCACAGTACAGCATTACACTATTGTAGTATGTTAGTGGAGTCTTAGCAGTTGGTGCTATAATGTGTTTCAGTTTCCCCCAAGATCACAGAATTATTCAGACCAACCAATAACAATCTCCTGTGGGAACCAGGAGCGTCTCACCCTCTTGATACTACAAAGCCTTCCCCTGACACCTCCTGTTTGTTTTCTTTGATCCCAGGTGCAATCCCTGTGTGGGTCTGTATACCTTACTACTTTCCTCCTTGCATGATTATACATGACTAACTGCTGTCAATCTCATCTGTCCAGTGATTGGTGTGATGGTTTTAACTGTTCCAGTAGCCCTGGGGTGGTAAATTCTCCCTCAACAATGGGGTAAAGGGGAGGCTAATCAAACAATTCACAAAACAAACTGGATTAGCCAACCGTGACTGAGGACATTTGCTCAGCTTTAACTTCTTTTGGCCTACCAGTTTCATGATACATTAAAAGTCACCTCAGTCAGAGCCACCAGTTTCTGGTGGGCTTTTCCTTTGGTTTAAATAGCAGTTTGTGGCATTTATCATGAGTTGCCTTACCTGCCCACAATAAAGCTCACTCATCACCTAGACATAAATGGTCAATTGACTCTGCTGTAGCATGACATGTCATCAAGTTAAGCCTGTGTTTGGAAGGCAGTTTGCAAGACACTTGCCTATCAAGGCAGTGAAAACACAGCACCTTGATCAGTCAGCAATTCATTCCTGATTACCAAGAGTCACGCTATATCTCTGTGGTCACTTCATCTGGTCTTGTTATCATTACTAAATGCCTGGGTAGTCATCTGAACATTGTTTATTATTGCATACTCTCAGGACAGGCCCAGGGATGGTCTTTTGTAAAATTGCAGAAACAAAAGGGACTTTTACTTTGGAGAGAATTATGCATGTCACTCCGTTGCTCTAACAAGTGCTACTGTCATGCAAGCAATAACAGTGGCCTTGTTTTTTTCTGAGCCGCTGCTTCTTTTTGTGCAGTCACATGCACTCTTATGATGAGGTGCACATTCCCTGTGCCTTATGGTTCAGGCACTGATGAGTAATAAAAAGGAAAAAGAGCATTTAATATGAGCCCCTCCCAAAACATGAGGGGTAATTCTCTCACTGTAAAACCCCTACTCATCATGTGGGCTTTTAGCACTGATTCTCTACCAGTATGCCAAAAGTGCAATCTTAGGATCAGGAGTTTGATGGAGTCAAGCGAAATGACCACAGTGCATATGGGTGATAATCCCAGTGAGACTGAGTGGCAGTAAACATCTTCATCAAAAGAGAAGACAGATCACAAATAAGCAAATAATGATACAACTCAAGAAACTAGAAGAGAAAGGACTTATCCCAAAGTTACCAGAGGATAAAATCAATAAAAAAATCAGAGCAGAAATAAATATAATGGAGACAAAAAAACAACAGAAAATATAGAAAAAAAGTAAGACTTTGTTTTTCTGATAACATAAAATTGACATATCTTTAGCTAGACTAAGAAAAATGTGCTCACATAAATAAAATCAGAATTAAAGAAAAGACATTACAACTGGTATAACAGAAATACAAAAGGTCATAAGACTACTGTGTACATAGACTACTATGTACAATTATATCCCAACAAATTGAATAAACTAGAAAACATGAATAAATTTCTAGATGTGTACAACTCATCAAGGCTGAAGCCTAAAGAAATAGAAAATATGACTAGATCAGTAATGAGTAAGGAGTTTAGTTCTGATGACTTTACTGCTGAATTTTACCAAACATTTAAAAAGAACTAAATCTTTTAAAAAAAATTGAAGAAGGAGGAATACTTCCAAACTCATTTTAGGAAGCCAGCATTACCCTGATATCAAAGCCAGAGATGGACATTACAAGAAAAAAATTACAGACCAATATCCCTGATGAACATAGATGCAAAATCACCAACAAAGCAAATGAAATTCAAAAGCACTTTAAATGGATCATTTACTATGATCAAGTTGGATTTATTCCTGGGATGCAAGAATATTTTAATATGTGGAAATCAATAAATGCCATACACCTTATTTACACAATAAAAAGATTAAAAATCATGACTATTTTTATGTATCCCTAAAATTATTTTGACAAAATTTAAAATCCATTCCTAATAAAAGTTATAACAAATTAGGTATAGAAAGAATATGCCTCACAATAAAGAGATACACATTTATTAACTATAGGACAAGCCCACAGCTAACATTATAGTCAATGGTGAAATGTTGGAATCTTTGTTTCCAAGATTTATTCTAAGATAAAGATTCCCACTCTCACTACTTCACTCTCACTACTTTCAACACAGTACTGGAAATCCTACTCAGAATATTAGACAAGAAAAAAAGGGCATTTAAACAAGAAAGAACAAGGTCTTATTTCATGGAAATTAATGCTCAGGATTTGCAGATTAGATTTAACAGCATAAAAGCTGGTACCATCCAGGAATCAAAGGAATTGTCCCTGAGGACATAGGACTTCAGATACATCATTATTAAGAGGTTACATGAAAGTAGAAATGCTCCTGAATATTTCCATTGTCTACACAAAAGTTTCAACAGATCAGCCCCAGCAAGTAAAGGCACATCCCTGACTCCTGTGGATGATGAGCTTTTCACCCAAAGAAGAGAGGTGAGACCTGACAGGTTTCAAAGAACCCCCCACCGCCAAGTGCTCCATCCCTTGAAAGTCACTCCCACAAAGCTGGAGAACCATCTGTTCCTGAGGGATCAGGTCATCCTCTGTGTCTTGGAGACACTGGCCAGTCAGGCTTCAGTTGACATGAGGCCAATGATTTTCAGTGTAAAATGCCTAAACCGTCATACTCTTTAGGTAGATATTTGGGGGCCTGCGCACTTAAATGGGTTGGTGAAATATCACCCCAGACACATGGCTAGGAATTGTGGTTTTCTCCTCTGCTCTTATTAGCACCTTGGTAACCCAATGACTATCCTCCCTCATGCCTCCACGTCCACATCTGGGAAAACATCACTGGTGAGGGTGACATTTGCATGAAGCCCAAGCCCATGGTCACTCCTTGCAAACCTCTGAACTTGTGCATCCCCAGGCCAGGCAGTGGTGTCTTTCAAAGGCGGCTGAACTTGCGCTCTGCTTGAAGAGAGCGGAGGGCAGCAGCACAGTGGACAGCGTCTGGGACCTCAGTCCAGTTCCCACAGCCACTTAGGAAAGCAGGAGGCTCCAGGAGCTGGAGGAGGCGCGATGCTCTGGAAAAAACCCGGGTGTGGGTGGGAGAGAAAATTGAGCTGAGCAGTGGGAAACCGGGTGAGTGAGGACCAGACTCTACTCCCAGTGTGGGCAAAGGCGGGGTGCACTTCGCAGCAACACACCCTCCTCATTGCCCAGCCCAGACCAGTTCCTCTCCTGACTCAATCACCTTGGCGAGGGTTTGGCACGGAATCAATGGCCAGCAAAGCTTGGTAAGTGAAGAGGCCTACACCGCCCTGCCCCTCCCTCTAGGGCTGTGCCCTGCCTCTGCCGCTGTCTCAATCTGTGATTGTCCTCCCGCAGGCACGCCACCCAACGCTCGGAACAGGCAAAGAGACCATAACTCCCAGCAGGCGCCGCGAGGCGCGCACCGCCCTGGCCGTTCCGCAGAGCTGCGCACACCCTCAGCCCAGAGCAACCTGGTGTGGTAGACCCTCCACCCTGCGACTCCCTGCCCCGCCCTTTCACGCATAGGAGCAGTTTCACCCTACGAGGGAAGCCCGGCTGTTCCCAAATCTCTCCGGCCTGGGGAGACTGTGGAGCTAGGGTGGCTAGTTTCACCTTATAATTGTGACATGCCGTTTCCCCGAGCTAAGGATGTGGCGGTTGTCAAGTCCGAAGTTTGATTTCTCACACATCAACAAAGGGCAAATCGCCTCTCAGGGCCTGCGCAGCAGGGTTCCCATGGTAACGCTCGTCAAGAGGGCTTTGGGCGTGCCCCGCCCGTTTTCTCGCCCAGCCTCTGCCTCAGCCCCGCCCCTCTAGCTCCTCCCCTTGCCACGCCCTTTAAGGCATGCGCAGTGCAGTTGTCCCTAGGGGTGGGGCTAACGGCTCCGCCCTTTCAGACATGCGCAGTGCAGCCCCTCCCTAGGGGTTGGGTAAATGCCGGGACCAGGCAATCTTCAGGCTTCTTCGGATCCCCGCGAGAAGCCCTCTCGTGAGTATCTGAAACCGTCATTTCACTGCCAGAAATGAAAAACATCCTGTCCCTAGTCACCTGCCATATGCTTTTTCAAAACCATCATTTCCTCTGTTTGCTGGATGTCCAAATCCTACTCTGCACCCCAGGGGCACCCCTTGGACCCCCGGGTTCGCTGCAGGGCCCACACCTGGATCAGGCCTCTCACGGGGACGCTCTCGCCAATGTAATAAAGAGGAGAAAACGTCCTAGGGGAAGGGCCTGACCCTGCTTCATCCAGTCAGCAAAAAGCCACATGGAAGGGACCACCTCAGCCACTCTGGAAGCCACATCCATCACTTCTCTGACCGCACCTAGGCTGCTTCCCAGGCCCTGAGGTCCTAGTGTGGACCTCCCTGCCGTGATTAATACAGGTCAGCAGGACCAGAGCGCCCCTTGGTCCCTCCCAACACATGAGCGAAGTTTGTGTGATGAGGTCAGGGATAGTGTCTGCGTTTCTGCCCTGAATAGGGCTCCCTTGGAAAATCTTTTAATGTCTCTTTCTAAATACCCTCTTTGGACCACTTTTTTAATAGTTTGCTGATAGAACGAAACAGTGACCATTCTCTTAATTCATGTTTCCATTAAGTTTTTCAGATTAAGTTCTCCACGACTACACGCTTCTGAAACTGTCATAGGCACAGCCACAGCTTCATTCAGGGCAGACGCACAAAAGCAGACTCTCCGTGGGGCATGTTTCTGGAGCATCAATATTACTGCAGCATTTGGATTAAACAAATTTAAATAATTTCGAAAATAAAAAATTGAACATTTAAGACAAGGCTGGAAAAGTCATCTGCCTTTAATAACTGTCATCTGTGCCTCACATGTCAGACTTTCTCCAAGAAAAAATCTCTGAAGAGAACCTATTTCCATTCTTATAAATAGTAAAAATGATAAATCATATCAAGTCAATTGAAAGTCCTGCCCTGCTAGTTTTCTAAATCACAGTATGGCCTTGGTATGGTTTTATTTGTATTTTTGTGGGGCGTTTGTGGACCTTTGAATACAAAAATTTAGATTTTTGAACAATTTTTGGAAGTTTTCAGGCATTAGTTGTTGATTTACTTTTGTACCCCATCTAATTCTCCTGTCTCCACTCCTTCTCAGACTCAATCATTTTACAGGTCTCTAATGTTCTATTTATTTCCTTTAAATTTTGTTGATTTGCTTTTGGACCCCATTTAAATTTTTCTGTCTCTCTCCCCTTTTCTCAGACTCAGTCATCCCACAGGTCTGTAAGGCTGTTCATTTTCTTTAAACTTTTAAAAAAATTCTATCTTCAGAAAAGATAATTTATCTTGCTGTGTCTTCTGTTTCTAATCTATAGATAGGCTCAAAATTATTATTTTTATTTCTTATTTTTCTATTTGGCTATTTTTGTTTTCTCTCCTGCTGCTCCACATCTGTTCATTTATGAGGATATTTTCCTTTGCCCCCATGAGCATACTTATAATAGCTGCCTTCAACTTCTTGTCTGCTGGTTACATCTTGGACATCTTGGAGATGTCTACTGCCTGCTTTTTATCTTGTGTATGTATTACATTTTTCACGTGTCTTCACTCATTTCCTGAATTTGAAAATTGTGCACTAGAGAATGTATACAAGAGTTATATTGTGTCCCTTCGAATAGTGTTTCTTTAAATAGGCTGTAAATTGGGCTGCATTCTAAATTCAATACTTATCTGTTCTATGGAAATCACAGCTGAAATCCTCATTCACTTCTTATACACACATATTTCATATATGTATTATGTATAGAAGTGTTTCTATAATAATATATAATGTGTTATCCAGGATTCATCATTCTTCTCCCTGATAGTGTTAGTTCAACTAGCTACTTCACCATTAGTGAAAGCCAGAACCTCAGTTTTGATTTTTGGATTTAATATAAATGAAATTATATAGTATGGATACTTTGTGTCAGTTTTTTAATTCAAGATTGTATTTGTGATCTTCATTTATGCTGTTGCAGATATCTATGTTCTATTCATTTTAAAAAGTACTTTTTTACATTGTGGTAAAATATACATATAAATAAACATTTGAACAATATTTTAATGTGCAGGTAAGATGAATTAATCATGCTTACATTGTTCTGCAACAATAATCCACTTTCATAGGGAATTTTATTCATTTTGCAAAACTGAAACTCTGTTCCTGTTAAAAAACAGCACCCCTTTACCTTCATTTTGGCCTTTGGAAACTACTCTTCTACTTTGTGTCTCTATGACTGGAACTACCATAAGAACCTCACATAAGTGGAATCATACAATATAGTAAAGAAATCATGAAGAAGAAGAATACACTGTATAATATGTTTACTAATGTAAATAAACACAAGAATTAGTAATACATGGAGATATTAGAAAAAGATAGATTAAAAAAGAAAAAGCAGTTAGAAGGGTGTGTTAAATTTATGACTATGGTGTCACAAGTTCCACAGCAGTGAGGCCCTTGCCCCAGACACAGGGATCACAGTGAAGCTGGGAGCCCAGTGCAACTGTCTGACTTGCAAAGCCCATGCTCAGCCCAAACATCACGGAGCCCTGAGGCACTCTGCCCCTGCCAGACCAGGCACTCAGTGGTCCTGAGATTCACCATGGCCTGTTCTTGGTCTTGAGGGTGTTGCTGGCCTACTGGGATGGGAGCTTAGCTGACAGAACAACTAGGAGCTTCAGGAAATAGTGGCAGCTGTGAGACTACCAGGAGTCACACCTCAGGCTTCCCACTGCCAGCGCAAGGGTCCCCATGCAGCAGGGCCTAATGTTGACCAGGGAACCACGGCCACAGGCTCTCTGAAGCTGGCCACGAGATGGAGTCTTCTCCTACCTTCTGCTAATCTGCTAGACCTTCACTTTTTATTCTGACTGTGCCACTTCATGGACTGGAACAAAACCCTGAATTCCTTCTCCATTGGAAGATGGTAATTCTCTCTTGTCACTGAAGCAGCTGCAATTCTTAGAGGACTTTGATCTGGAGACAGAAGGAAGGGAAGGATTCTGACAAGTCCTGGGTAAAAGATGACAAAGGGGACTTGTGTGGGAGGGAGGGGCAGGGGCCAGTGTCCGGGGCTTTTCTCTTAAGGTGCCCCATCCTGCCCTCCAATCCCATGTAGCCCCAACCTGTTCCCTGAGTTGGGTATAAACAGTCCCTCTTCTAGGAATTTATCATTGATTCTAGTCCCAAGTCAAAGCCTCCACTGGGGTGGGTCTCCCCTTCTCTGTGTATTGAACCTTCCCAATAAATCTAAGATGCAGAGGATGAAGCCAGGGGGATTTCCCCCAACACCTAGGGTGGTATCTGACTTTCACATCCTTACCCTCCCTAAAGCGATGGCCCCACCTGATCACCTTCCTCCTTTATTAGTGTTGATTATATTTTCCTAGAAGGCAGATGGCCAAGATCAATGAGAAAGGCCCCCTGACCCATGACTAGACCTCATGCCCTATATGTCCCATGCTGCACAACTACCAGGGCTTCCAGGGTCAGTGCGTGTGCATAAAACAGGACATGGAGTTGCATCAGGTTCTGGGCTCTACAGAAGGGACATTGAGGTTAAGTTTCCCTTTGCTCTGACTCTCTGTGATCACAGGCAGGGAAACTGAGGCCTCAGAAACAAAGATGGCACTCAACCACGTAGGACCTGCTTGTCTTAGAAGGGGCCCAATTTCTGTCTTCTCCAATGGGCACCACTTAAGGCAGAGGCTGAGACTCAGCTCTGCATCTTTACTACTCAAGGAACAAGGACTAGTGTCTTTGCTGGAGCCTCCATCACTCATAGATAAGATGGAAATGACACCCCCATTCACAGGGCCATCTGGTAGACTCCCAAGAAGGGAGGTTTACCTAGTGCTGCAATCTCAGGGCTCATTCGAGGACTCTTTGCTCAGAAGCATCTCATCCTCTTGATACTACAAAGCCTTCCCCTGACACCTCCTGTTTATTCTCTCTGCTCCCAAGTGCAATTCCTATGTGAGTCTGTTTACCTTACATAGTTTC
Source organism: Pongo abelii (assembly GCF_028885655.2). Classification (NCBI taxonomy): domain Eukaryota; kingdom Metazoa; phylum Chordata; class Mammalia; order Primates; family Hominidae; genus Pongo; species Pongo abelii. Next base: position 35,006,924 of record NC_072003.2, read on the forward strand.
CTCCTTCCATGATTATATGTAATAAATAACTGCTGTCAATCTCGTTAGTCCTATTATTGGTGCCATGGTTTTAACTGTTCCAGTAACCCTAGGATTGTAATTTTTCCCTCATCAATGAGGCAAACGGGAGGCTAATGAAACAATTCACAACACAAACTGAATTAACCAACCATGACTGAGGATATCTGCTTAACTTTAACTGCTTTGGGCCAACTGGTTTCATGATACATTAAAAGTCACCTCAGCATGCCAGTTAGAATGGTGATCATTAAAAAGTTAGGAAACAACAGATGCTGGAGAGGATGTTGAGAAATAGGAATGCTTTTACACTGTTAGTGGGAGTGTAAATTAGTTCAACCATTGTGGAAGACAGCGTGGCGGTTCCTCAAGGATCTAGAACTAGAAATACCATTTGACCCAGCAATCCCATTACTGGGTATATATCCAAAGGATTATAAATCATGCTACTATAAAGACACTTGCACATGTATGTTTATTGCGGCACTATTTACAATAGCAAAGACCCAGAACCAACACAAATGTCCATCAATGATAGACTGGATTAAGAAAATGTGGCACATATACACCATGGAATACTATGCAGCCATTAAAAAGGTTGAGTTCATGTCCTTTGCGGGGACATGGATGAAGCTGGAAACCACCATTCTCAGCAAACTATCACAAGGACAGAAAACCAAACACCACATGTTCTCACTCATAAGTGGGAATTGAACAACGAGAACACTTGGACACAGTGTATCAAACCTTCCCAATAAATCTAAGATGCAGAGGATGAAGCCAGGGAGAACATCACACACCAGGGCCTGTCAGGGGGTGGGGGGCTGTGGGAGAGATAGCATTAGGAGAAATGCCTAATGTAAATGATGAGTTGATGGGTGCAGCAAAGCAACATGGCACATGTATAGCCATGTAACAAACCTGCACATTATGCACGTGTACCCTAGAACTTAAAGTATAATAAAAAGAGAGAAAAAAGTCACCTCAGTCAGAGCCATCAGTTGGTGGTGGGCTTTTGCTTTGGTCTAAATAGCAGTCCATGACCTTTATCATGAGTTGCTTTCCCTGCCCACACTAAAGCACACTCATCACCTAGACATAAATGGTCAATTGACTCTACTCCAGCCTGATGTGTAATCACGTTTAGCCTGTGTTTGGCAGGCAGTTTCCTGCCTGTCAAGACAGTGAAAACACAGTACCTTAATTAGTCAGCACTTCAGTCCTGATTACCAAGATTCAGGCTATATCCCTGTGGTCACTTCTTCTGGTCTGATTATCGTTACTAAATGTCTGGGTAGTCATCTGAACATTGTTTATTATTGCACACTCTCAGGACAGGCCCAGGGATGGTCTTTTGTAAAACTGCAGAAACAAAAGGGACTTTTACTTTGGAGAGAACTATGTATGTCACTCAGTTGCTCTAACAAGTGCTATTGTCATTCAAGCAAGAACAGTGGCCTTGTCTTTTCTGAGCTTCTGCTTCCTTTGCTGCTGTCATGAGCTCTCATGATGAGGTGCACATTCCTTGTGCCTTATGATTCAGGCTATATGGTTCAGGCACTGATGAGTAATCAAAAGGAAGAAGATCATTTGCTATGAGCCCCTCTCAAAACTCCTATCCAAAGGGGTTTGTAGACCTTTGGATATAAACATTTTTTTGAACAATTTTTGGAAGTTTTCATATTAGTTGTTGATTTACTTGTATACCCCATCTAATTATTCTCTCTCCCTCTTCTTCTCAGGCACAGTCATTCCACTGGTCTCTAAGGCTCTGTTTATTTTCTTCAAATTTTGTTGATCTACTTTTTACCCCATTTAAGTTTTTCGGTCTCTACCCTTTTCTCAGACTCAATCACCCCACAGGTCTGTAAGGCTCTGTTCATTTTCCTTAAACTTTTTTTTAAATTCTATCTTCAGATTGGATACTTTCTATTGCTCTATCTTCTGTTTTTGATCTGTAGATAAGTTCAAATTTATTATTTTTATTTCTTGTTTTTCTATTTGGCTATTTTTCATTTCTCTGCTGAGTTTCCACATTTGTTCATTTATGAGAATATTTTCCTTTGCCTCCATGAGCATACTTATAATATCCGTCTTCACATTTATTTATTTATTTATTTTGAGATGGAGTCTCACTCTGTCGCCCAGGCTGGAGTGCAGTGGTGCAATCTCGGCTCACTGCAACATCTGCTCCAGGGTTCAAGCGATTCTCCTGCCTCAGCCTCCCGAGTAGCTGGGACTACAGGCCCGTTTCAACACACCCCACTCATTTTTTGTATTTTTAGTAGAGACAGGGTTTCACTGTGCTAGCCAGGATGGTCTCGATATCCTGACCTGGTGATCTGCCTGCCTCTGCCTCCCAAAGTGCTGGGATTACAGGCATGAGCCACCAAGCCCAGCCACTGACTTCAAATTCTTGGCTGCTGATTATGTCTTGGACATTTTGAAGATGTCTACTGCCTGCTTTTTATCTTGTGTATGTATTTCATTTTCATGTATCTTCACGCATCTCATGAATTTGAAAATTGTGCACTAGGGACTATACAAGAGTTATAGAGACTCTGAATTCTATTGTGTCCTGTTAAAGAGTGCTGATTTTTAAAGAGGGTGTTGATTGGGCTGGGATTCTAACTTCAATACTTATCTCATCGGTGGAGGGCATAGCTGAAATCCTCATTCACTTCTTATGTACACATATCTCATATATGTATTATATATAGAAGTTTTTATAATGATGTGTACTATTTCATCCAGGATTCATCATTTTTCTGTGTGACAGTGTTAGTTAAACTAGCTACTTCACCATTAGTGGAAGCCAGAACCTCAGTTTTGATTTTTGGATTTAATATAAATGGTATTATATGGTATGGATAGTTTTACATCAATTTTTAAATGCAGGATTATATTTGTGATATCCATTTATGCTGTTGCAGATATCTACAGTCTGTGAGATATCTATAGCAGTGAGATATCTATAGTCTATGAGATATCTATAGCAGTGAGGCCCCTGCCCCAGATACAGGGCTGGTCATGGTGCAGCTGGGAGCCCAGTGCAGCTGTCTGACTCCCAAAGCCCATACTCAGCCCAAACATCACTGGGCCATGAGGCACTCTGCCCTGCCAGCCCAGGCACTCAGTGGCTTCTGAGTGTGAGATTCAGAATGTCATAAGAAGACTGGGTTTTTGTGGGAGGTGAGAATCCTTACTGTCAGCCAGGTGTGCATATGAGACTCACAGTCTCACCTGTTTGCTGGTTTCTGTTATGACACTCTCTGTACTTCCTGATGGTTTTACATGGCATATATGAGTCACAATCTGCTTTGAGATTTTTGTGCTTTCCCAGGTATATGTTACAATCTCAAATATATGATTATGTCCATTGCCCTAAGCCCAGTCATGAGCATCAACGTCTCTCCGTTTGTTGTGTCCAGGTATGACGGCCATTTATGTTCCTGTGATCGGGATACAGAAATCGGTCAACATCCCTCCTGTGACTCAATCCACATGTGACAGGCACAACTCCAACAGTGGACTGTATCTGTCAGTGAGGCTCAGGAACTCATTATTCTGCTCTGTCCATGTGTATGGGTGACAATTGTAATAGTCAGCTGGGTGTTGATACAAGAATCACAATCTCAGTGTTGTGCTGGGTCCTATTATGACACTTACTGTACCATCTGAGGGCTTTACACAATATGCATGTGTGCAGTAATCACCTGTGATTATTTTTTGAAGTAGAAAACCCAGGACTTTATTTTTTGGCCTAAGCCTAGCTATGAGAATCAACAGCTGTCTTATTGGCTGGGTGCAGGTATAAGAGTCATCACTGGGCCTGTAAGCTGGGTCCAGATATAAGTCACCATCCAATCTTTGGCCAGATTCACATTTGACCATCAATATTCTAATTGTGTATTTTGTCCTCATATGAAAATCAAGACCTCACCGGTAAATTTTGTCAATTTTTTAGAGAAACAATGCTAATTGTCGTCTGGGTGTGCCTATAGAGTCAGAATTTTACCTCTGTGCTGGGCCCTGATGTGGCATGCTCTATATCACCCAAGGGCTTTATAGAATATTCATGAGTGTTGTAATGTTGTGTGGCCTTTCTACATGTAGAAGACCTGGATCCTTACCTGTTTCCCTAAGCCTAGCTATAAAAGTCAAAATATCTTCTACTGCCTGGGTCCACATATAAGAGAGTCTTCATCATACCTGTGGGCTGGACCTAATTATATTTGACAATGCCACCTGTGGGCAAAGACCAGGAGGGAGAGTCACATCAACTAGGTGCTGGGCCAGTGATATGTCAATGTTTTTCCTCTGGGCAGGGTCCTGGCAATAAAAATCATATCTCCTGGGAGCTGGGCAAAACAATATGTCACAATCTACCCTGTAAACATTTTCTAGGCAGAAGACAGTCATGTCACCTAGGTGATGGTCCCGGCGATATGTCATCATTCCTCCTATAAACAAATTCAAGAAAAAAAAGTCACATAACATAGGTGATGGGTCGAGATATCTCACAGTGACCCTGTGGACTGGCCCAGGCAGAAGGGGAGAGTTGCATTACCTAGGTGATTGGCCCAGAGATATGTCACTATTTCCCCAAGGGGCAGAGCCCAGGCAGGAAAGTCGCATTATCTAGGTGCTAAACCTAAGTATATTTTACAATCTAAATTGTAGGCTGGGCCTAGGCAAAGAGTAAATCAGCCAGATACTGAGCAAAGGTGTATGTTACAATCACACCTGTGTAAAGGTCCAGAGATAAAATTTGCAATCTCTCATATGCCCTAGCTTCAAATTCAGAGGCAATACTTCCTGTGTTTCCACCCAAAAGGCAGGTAACAACCTCAACAGTAGACTGAGTCCATGCATAACAGTCCCAACCCTGCCTATAGACAGTGTCCCAGTAAAAAATCAAAACATCACAAGGTGCTGAATCTTGATCCAGAGTTGCCATCCTAACTGTGTATAGAATCCCCATATGACAGAAACAATGCCAACTTTTGACTGCCTCTAGATGTGAGATTCTGAACCTTAACAGTGGACTGTGTTCATTTGGAAAGTGACAATACTTTTGGCTGGAAGTGCATATGAGAGTAACAATCTCACTGGTATTTGGGGCCAGTGTACATATATGATGCTCTGTGTACCAACTGAGGGCATTATAAAATAGGCATAAGAGTCACAATACTCGGCTGGGCACCATGGCTCACGCCTGTAATCCCAGCACTTTGGGAGGCCGAGGCAGACAGGTCACGAGATCAGGAGTTTGAGACCAGCCTGACGAACATGGTGAAACCCCATCTCTACTAAAACAAAACAAAAAAACAAAAATTAGCCGGGCATGGAGGTGCATGCCTGTAATTCCAGCTACTTAGGAGGCTGAGGCAGGAGAATAGCTTGAACCCAAGAGGCAGAGGTTGTAGTGAGCCGATATCACACCACTGCACTCCAGCCTGGGTGACAGAGCAAGACTCTATCTCAAAAACAAAACAAACACAAAAAAGTCACAATATCTGTGAGAACTAGGTGCTTGTGTGGACACACAATCTTACACAATCCTTTAAGCCCACAGAGGAGAGTCAACATCTCTCCTATTGGCTGTGTCCAGGAATGAGATTCATCACTGTGCCTGTGAGTGGAGTCCAGAAATAAGTCACCATTACACCTGTGGCAGTCAAAATGTCAACCATAGACTGCATCCACAAAATATTTAGCACGTCAGCAGTGGGCACTGTCTGTGTGTGAGGGTGACAATCTTAACATTTGACTGGATGTGTATATGAAGGTAACAATCTCAACTGTGTGCTGGGCCCTGTGTGAGCATACTCTGTACCACCTGAGGGAATTATACCATATGCTAGGGTTTCATATTCCTCTATGACCTCTATACAGGTGGGAAACTCAGGACTTCACCCATTGCGCTAAGGCTAGGTGTGAGTCAATATATGTCTTACTGGCTTGGTCTAAGTATGAGAGTCAACACCATGCTTGTAAGGTGATCCAGAAATTTGTCATCATCCAGCCTGAGGCCAGATGCATATATGACAGTCATAATTTCAACTCTGAACTGCATCCATGTGTGAGATTTAGAATCTCACTAGTGGACTCTGTCCAAGTATGAAAGTGACAATCCTAATTGTTGGCTACATGTGTCTTTAAGAGTCACAACTCACCTGTTAGCTGAGCCCTGTTACGTAACTCTATATACCCCAAGGCTTTATAAAATACATGTGTCATAATGTTCTGTGACCTTTTACAATTAGTAGATGAAGGACCTTCATTGTTGCCCTAAGCCTGGCTACTAGAGTCAAAATTTCTCCTATTGGCTTGATCCATGTAAGAAAGCCATCATCATGACAGTTGCCTCTGTGTAGTTATAGATCACAACCCCACCTATGAGTAGAACCAGGGAGGAAAGTCACATTACCTGAATGCTGGTCCAGATAAATGTCAATATCCCACCATGGACAGGACCCACACAGGAAAATCACATCACCTTTGTGCTAGGCTCAGTGATAAATCACAATGCCCACTGTAGACAGAACCCAGTCAAAAGAATCACATCACCTAGATGCTGCGCTGAGCAATATGTCACAATTCCCCCCTTCACAGGGTCCAGTCATGAGAGGAGAGTCATACCACCTAGGTAATAAGCCCATACTTCTGTTACTTGAGGCAGGGCACAGTCAGGAAGGTAGAGTCTCATCACCCAGGTAATGGGCTCAGAGATATATTACAATACCCCTGGTGGGCAAGGCCCAGACAAGACCATCACATCATCTAGGTGTTTGGGTTAGGTATATGTCAAAATCCCAACTGTTGGCAGGGTTCAAGCAGGGAAGTGAAGTCAATTAGGTGCTGAGAAAACATTATATATATCAAAGTCACATCTGCACGAAAGTCCTGGGATGAGATTCACAGTCCCACACAGTTTCTGGCTCAAGGTATAAGAGACAACACGTGTGATTTGTGTTAAGGTACACAAATCACAATATCAGTGATGGAAAGAATTCATGCATGAAGGCTCCAACATCACCTGCAAACACTGTCTAATTAGGGTAGTCAATGCCTCACAGGTGCGCTGAGTTTTGGTATAAAAGTCACCATTCTGCCTGTGAACTGGATCCATGTATGAGAATCGCAATGTCAACTTTCAACTGATCTGGATGTGATATTCAGAACCTCAATAATGGGCTATGTCTATATGGGAAGATGGCATTCCTCACTGTATGTTCTGTTTGCATAGAACAGTCACAATGTCACCTGTGTGCTGGGTCTTTATAAGACACCCTCTGTGCCACTTAAGAGCTTCATATGGTCTGCATGATAATGAAACTTGCTCTGAGACTTCATGATGGTATAAACCCATGATCCTACATGTTGCCCTAAGTTCAGGCATGAGAGTCAACTTGTGTCCTATTTGCTGGGTCCAGGTAAGAGAGTCATCAATGTGACTGTAAGCGGGGTCCAGAAATTTGCCACCATCTCATTTGTAGGTGGACCCAGATATGACAGTCACAATTCCAACTGTGAATTGTTTCTGTGAGTGAGATCCAGGACCTCATGAGTGGATTCTGTTGACATTTAATCCTAACTGTGGGCTGTGTGCATACAAGAGTCACAATCAGAATTTTGGGCTGGGCTCTGTTTTCACACTCCCTGTACCACTTTAGGGCATTATACAACACGCAGGAGTGTTGTAATTCTTTAAGACCTCTGTAAAAGTAGGAAGCCCAGGATCTGATCTGTTGCTGTAAGCCTAGATACAAGAGTCAACATCTCTTCTATTAGCTGGGAACAGGCATGAGAGACATTGACATGCCTATGAGCTGGGTCCAGAAATGAGTCACCTTCCAACCTGTCGCCAGATGCACATACAACTGTTCCAATTTTAACTGTAGACTGCTTGCACATGTGAATACAGATCCTCACCAATGGACTTTGTCCACGTGTGAGAGTGACAATCCCAATTGTTAGATAGTGTGCCCATGACAGGCAAAATTTTACCTCGGTAATGGACTCTGATAAGACCCAAGCATTTTATAGAATATTTATGAGTGTCATAATCACCTGTAATCTTCATATAATTAGGAGACCCAGAACCTTACTGATTGGTCTAAGCTTAGCCATGAGAGTCAAACTCTTCTTTTGGCTGGGCTCTCATATGACAGTCATCATTATTCCTGAGACCTGAACCTAGGTGTATGTCACAGTCCTACCTGTGGGCAGAACCAGGCAGGAGATTCACATCACCTGAATACTGAGCCAGGGATATATTAGTATCACCGGTTTTAGTTGAGTGCTGGTAGGAAATTTACATCAATATTGTGCTGGGAACAGTGATGTGTCACAATGTCCCTTGTGGGCAGAACCCAGGCTGAAGGATTTTATTGCATGAGTGCTAGGCTCAGCAATATATCACAATCCCCTTTGGGAATGGGGCCCAGGCAGGAGAGGACAATCACATCACCTGGAAATGAGAACAGAGATATATCACAAAGCCACCTGTGAGAAGGGACTAGGCAGGAGGGTCAAATTACCAAGGTTATTGGCTTAGGTATATGTCACAATCTAAACCGTGGGCTTTCTTCAGGCGATATATTCAAATCAATCAAGTTGTGGCTGGGCAAAAGCATATGTCGCAGTCACACCTGTGAGAAGGTCTAGGAAGGGAATTTGCATTCCTGCACATGTTCTGGGTCCAGGTATAAAAAAGTATGCACCTCATAAACTTTTACACACCTCATGTATCCAAGTACGCAAGTCATGATTTCAGCAGTAAATTGGATCCATGCATGAAAGCCTCAACCTCAGACAACACCCATTAGGAGAGTTAGAGCCTAACATATTTGCTGAATCTTGGTCAGGGATTCATCATCTCACCTGAAGGCTGGATCCACATATAAGAGTAATAATACCAACTTTTGACTGCAATGAGAGTCAAACCCTCAACACTGTACTGGGCCTTGTTTTATTATTCTTTGCACCATCTGCAGCTTTTTATAGTATGTTGAGACTTGCAATCCACTCTGAAACCTTTGTGCTTATATAAACCCATGATCTTACTTGTTGCTCCAAGTCCAAAAATGAGATTCAACATCTCTTCTATTGACTGGCTCAGATATGAGAGTCATTACCATGCCCGTGAGCTAGGTCCAGCAATGAGTCACCCATTTTACCTATGGCCAGATCCACATGTGACAGTCAAAATTCCAGCTGTGGATTGTGTCTATGAGTGAGATTCAGGACCTTAACAGTGGGCTCTGTCCATGTGTGAGACTGACAATTTTAACTGCTGGCTGTGTGCTGGGCCCTGTAATGACACTCTCTGTACCACCAAAGGGCATTATAGAATATACATAAGCTTCCTAATACTTTGTGATCTTTCCAAATGTAGGAGTCCGAAGTCATGATACATTGCCATAAGCCTAGCTAGAAGAGTCAGAATTTCTTCTTTTGGTTGTGTTCATGTATGATAGTCATCATTATGCCCGTGAACTGGACCCAGGTATATGTGACAATACCACCTGTGGGCAGGGACCAGAAAGGAGAGCCACATCAACTGAATGCTGAGCCAGAGACATGTCAGTATCCATTTTGAGAGAAGAGCCCTGGCAGGAAAGTCACATCACCTGGCTGCTGAGCCTACTGATATGTCACAATGCCCTTTGTAGGCAGGGCCAAGGCAGGAGAGTCAAACTACCTGGGCGCTGGGTCTAGCAATATGTCACAAATTGTCCTGTGAACAGAGCTCAGGAAAAAAGAGAAGAGCCATATGACCTAGGTGTTGGGCACAGAGATATGTCATAATGCTCTCTGAGAAAGGGGCTCAGGTAGAAGAGTTATGTCACCAGAAAATATGACCCAGGTATATTTCTCAATCCCAACTATAGGCATTGCTTAGACAGGACAGCCACATCACCTGGGTGCTTGGCCCATTGATTTGTCACAATCTTTTTGGTAGGGAGAGTCCAGGCAAAAAAAGAACAATCAAATCTACCAGGTGCTGGACCCAGTAATATGTCACAATAAACCAGGTAGGCAGTTCACAAGCAAAAGAGAAGAGTCATACCACCTAGGTGATGGGCCCAGGGTTATGTCAAAATTCAAAATGGGATTGGGGCCCAGATAGGAGAAGAGAGTCGCATAACCTAGGTGATGGGCCCAGTGATATGCCACAATGCCCCTTGTGGGCTGAGCCCAGGCCAGAGAGGAGAGTCACATCACCTAGGTGATTTGTGCATAAATATTTCCAAATCTACTCTGAACATATAGCCCAGACAGAAGAGTCACATCACCTATGTGCTTTGCCTAGGTATAGGTCACAATCCCATGTTTAGACAGGACCCAGGCAGGAGAGTAAAGTCAACAAGGTGCTGGGCAAAGGTATGCGTCAAAATCAGGCCTGAAGAATGGTCCAGGGATGAAATTCACAATACTGCGTATGGCCTGGCTCTAAACATGAAAGTCAACACCTTTTGTGAGTTCTGTCCAAGTACATGAGTCACAATGTTAACAGTGGACTGGATCCATGTGTGAGAGCCCGAACCTCATCTGAAAACAGTGTCCTAATAAAGAAGACACAGCCTCACAGGGTGTTTAATGTTGATCCAAAATTCACCATCTTACCTGTGGTCCAGATCCATGTATGAAAGTCATACTTTCAACTTTCAATTGCCTCCAGGTGTGAGATTCGGAACCTCAGCAATGGGCTGTGCCATGCAGGTGGATGATAATCCTTACTGTTAGCTGAGTGTGCAGACAAAAGTCACAATTTCATCTGTGTGCTGGACCCTGTTATGAAACACTCCTTACCACCTGAGGGCATTGTGCAATATGCTTGAGTGTTGTAGGGCTCCGTGACTTTTGTACAGGTAAGAAACCCAGGACATTACCTGTTGCCCTAAGTCTAGTTACTAAAGCAAACATCTATTTTATTGGCTTGGTCCAGATATTAGAGTTATTACTGGGCCTGTGAGCTGGGTCTAGAAATGAGTCATCATCCTACCTGTGCCCAGATTTACATATAGCAGTCACAATTCCAACTGTTGACTTCAACTGCATGTGAGATTCAGGATCGCACAAGTGGGCTCTCTCCATGGATAAGGGTGAAAATTGTAATTTTCAGCAGAATGTGGCTATGAGAGTCACAATGTCACCTGTGTTCTGGTTTGTATTATAAAACCCTCTGTACTACCGAAAGGCTTCATAATATATATGTGTGTGTGTCAGAATCTTCTGTAACTTTTCACAAGTAGGAGACTCAGGACCTTATCCTTCACCCTAAATCTATCTATGAGAGTCAAAATATTTTCTATTAGGTGGTTCCACATCTGAGAGACATCATGATGACTGTGTGCTGGGTCTAGATAGAGGTCACAGTCCTATCTGTGGGTGAACAGAAGGGAAGAGAGTCACATCATCTGGGTGATGGGACAGAGATATGTCACAATCCCTTCTGTTGACATGTCCCAAAAAAAGGAGTTACATCACCTGGGTACTAGGCTTAGTGATATGTCACAATGCCCAGTGTTGGCAGGGCACAAGCAGGAGAATAACATTACCTTGGTGCTTGGCTCAGTGGTATGTCCCAATCCCTTATGTAGGGAGGGCACAGGTAGCAAAAGAGAGTCACATTACCTAGGTGCTGTCCCTAGAGCTATCAGTCTCTTGGTCATTCATGGCGAGGTTTAGGATCTCTTTAGATATCCATGTAACAGAGCCCCAACTCCTCCGTCCTCAGAAGCCAAGGCCAGTGGAGACCAAATAGGGCTTGAAAGTTAAGGCCCCTAAAAAGACAGAATGTCTTGGGCTTTGGCCTCTCCCCTTCAACCACAACCAAATCATTACCTCTCTTCTGACTTCTCAGTACGCCCAGCCTGGAACAAGTCTCCTGACTCCACCCCCTCATTTTTCCACCCCTCCACTCTTATGGGGCAGACCAGAGACGAGGAGACCTGAATTCTGGCCTAGCCAGGGGAGAAGTAAGTCTGAAAAGGGGGGCCATGATGAGGATTGGGCTCCTATGGGTGCCCCGGCCCAAGGCTTTGGTCTACATGTCACATGGAGCAGGTTCTGCGATGCTGCTGAAAGGCCTGGAACAGTCTCTGCAGCTGCTGTTTCTTCCTTTTCTTAAGCGCCAAAAACGAGAACACTTTCCCAAGGTTTTCAGATACGCCCAGGCCTCCCCAGTTGAAGGTAGGGATAATGGCATTCTTCAGTATGGTTTATCTCCTCACCCACCTGGGCAGCAACCAGCCCCAACCTCACTAATTCAGCTGCCCCAGGCTGGAGGCGATCCTGTCGAGCCTCCTTCCTGCAGCTCCACTCCTCCTTTTCTTCTTCCTCAACTACCAGCATACTTTTGGTTATCCTACTTGTCGTCACAGTGGGGTGCCTGACACCATGGAGACTCATGAACCCCACTGATCTCTGGTCCTGAAAAGCTCAGGTGAACATCTGGTAAGTCCAGAAGCCTCCAGAAAAAACAGAACAAAACCCCCGCAATCCAAGAAGCCCCCCTTTGGCAGAGCTGCTGATATTCAGACGGGGCGCTTAAGCTTTCAGTGTCCTGTGCCATCTTTCCCGGCCTTCAGAAGGCCCCTGCCAGCCTGAGTGGGCCAGGCCCTGATCCTGGCTGCATCTCCCTGGGAGCCCCATCTCACCTGCCCTCCATCCCCAGGGCTCCTGCTCAGACACACAGACACATGTCTACTGTGGGTCTTTTGGGGGAATAAAGACTCTATTCTTTTACACACACGCTGTCACAGTGTGAATTGTCTTGTGATAATAGGTCTCATCCAGGGATCAGAGGGAACTAAGGACTAAAAGGGATGGAATTCTGAGGGCAGACTCCTCTCCCCGCCCTGCTGCTATAAAGTGATTCCTGCACATTCAGACACATGCAAACTAGGCAATGATGTAGCTACACCCCTCCCATGACAAGGTATCACCCTCAGGAATTGTGCTGAGAGAACCTCTGCTTCTAGAGTTTCGCACAAATAGGATACATAAGTGCCTAGAAGACTCATGGCTTACTTCTATGCCCAGATCTTGAATCTGCACCAGTGACCTATTTTCCCCACTAGTCTAAGCTTCTAGGCCCTCTGTCTTTCTCATCTGCCTGCATACACACATTTAAAAATCAGAGTTACCCCGCATGGGACAGTGTCTATAACACTAACCAGTCCTTTCACCAACTGTGCACTGTCCCCTACTCATGGGTTTTTTGTATCACTTTCCCTTAGTCTGCTTTTTTCTTCTCCACAAACCCTCTTTCACAAACCCTCTTTCACAAACCCAAGGCCACACCTCAGGTACCTAAACACAAACCCTACTGGAAATGGAATGTCTATGAGTTCTGGATAAAATTTTGGGAACTGTTTATTCTAAGCATAAACACAAAATAAAAATAAGAGACTTAATCTTTCAACTTGAAAATGAAAAAGAAAATTTACTCCTCGTTTTTCTTAAAGTATTTAATTTAAACAAATTTACATGTAAATTATTCCTTTACTTTTATCTTTTTTGTTGCCTTCAAGATTTTATTGAATGTCTTTCTGTTCTAATAATAATTATTAAATATAATAATATATAATATATTTAATAATAATTATTAAATAAGTTATTAAATAATAAAAATAATTTTATTATTTTGTTTATTATGCTAATATTGGGATTATTTAGTTTTTTTCAAGTTTTTGACAAATCAAAGTCACGTTGTCTATTTGAGATCTTCCTTTCTTCTTATTATAGAAATATATCACTGTAAACTCTTGTCTTAGAACTGCTTTTTTGCATCCCGGAAGTTGTGATATGTTGTGTTTTTATTTCTATTTTTCTCAATAAACTTTGTGATTTATTTTTTCTTTTACTCTTTGACCCACTTGTTGTTCAGGAACATGTTGTTTAATATCCATATATTTGTGAGTTTTTCCATTTTTTTCCATTATTGTTTTCTAGTTTTATAAAACTGTAATTTAAAAAGTTGATATAATTTTAATCTTTCTAAATTTGAAAAGATTTTGTTGCTGTTGTTGGCCCAACATACGATATATCCTGGATAGTGTTTCATGCGTGCTTGAGAAGAATGTGTATTCAAATACTGTTGGCTGAAATACTCTGTATATGTCTGTTAGTGGCACTTGTTCTATAGTGCTATGCAAGTACATTGTTTTCTTTCTAACTGTCTGTCTGAATAATCTATTGTTTTCAGTAGAGTAATAATATCTTCTATTATAATAATGGTCTGGTTTTTCCTACAGAAATATATAAAATATATATTATTTTACGGGTATTGTATAGATATAATATTATATACATATATAAATATGTTTATATATTTATGTGCTCCAATGTTGGGTTCATATAAAAATGGTTACAGCCTTTTGACAAATTAGCTTGTTGTCATTATATAGTGAACTTCTTTTATCTTGTGACAGATTTTTCTAGAAGTCTATTTTGTCTGATATAAATATAGCCACTAATAAACTCTTTCAGTTATTATTGGCATGGTATTTTTTAAATTATTTAACCATTAACCTATGTGTGCCTTAAATCTAAAAGAAGTTTCTTGTGTAAAACATGATGTTAAATTTTTAATCTCTTTTTTTATTATACTTTAAGTTGGGGTACATGTGCAGAATGTGCAGGTTTGTTACATAGGTATACACATGCTGTGGTGGTTTGCTGCACCCATTAACCTGTCATCCACATTAGGTATTTCTCCTAATGCTATCCCTCCCCTATCTCCCCACCCTATGAGAGATCCCAGTGTGTGATGTTCCACTCCCTGTGTCCATGTGATCTCATTTTTCAATGCACACTTATGAGTGAGAACATGCAGTGTTTGGTTTTCTGTTCTTGCGTTAGTTTGCTGAGAATGATGGCTTCCAGGTTCATCCATGTCCCTGCAAAAGACATGAACTCATCCCTTTTTACGGCTGCATAATATTCCATGGTGTATATGTATGTGCCACATTTTCTTTAACCAGTCTATCGTTGATGGGCATTTGGGTTGGTTCCAATCTTTGCTATTGTGAACAGTGCCACAATAAACATACGTGTGCATGTGTCTTCACAGTAGCATGATTTCTAATCCTTTGGGTATATACCCAGTAATGGGATCGCTGGGGCAAATGGTATTTCTCGTTCTAGATCCTTGAGGAATCATCACACTGTCTTCCATAATGGTTGAACTAATTTACACTCCCACCAACAGTGTAAAAGTATTCCTATTTTGTCACATCCTTGCCAGCATCTGTTGTTTCCCAACTTTTTAATGATCACCACTCTAACTGGCATGAGATGGTATCTCATTGTGGTTTTGATTTGCATTTCTCTAATGACCAGTGATGATGAGCTTCTTTTCATATATTTGTTAGCTGCATAAATGTCTTCTTTTGAGAAGTGTCTGTTCATATCCTTTGCCCACTTTTTGATGAAGTCGTTTGTTTTTTTCTTGTAAATTTGTTTATGTTCTTTGTAGATTCTGGATATTAGCCCTTCGTCAGATGGACAGATTGCAAAAATTTTCTCCCATTCTGTAGGTTACTGTTCATGATGATGATAGTTTCTTTTGCTGTGCAGAAGCTCTTTAGTTTAATTAGATTCCATTTGTCAATTTTGGCTTCTGTTACCATTGCTTTTGGTGTTTTAGTCATGACATTTTTGCCCATGCTTATATCTTGAATGGTATTGTCTAGGTTTTCTTCTAGGGTCTTTGTAGTTTTAAGTTATTTAAGTCTTTATCTTGAGTTAATTTTTGTATAAGGTGTAAGGAAGTGATCCAGTTTCAGTTTTCTGCATATGGCTAGCCAGTTTTCCCAACACCATTTATTAAATAGGAAATCCTTTCCCCATTGTTTGTTTTTGTCAGGTTTGTCAAAGATCAGATGGTTGTAGATATGTGGTGTTATTTCTGAGGCCTCTGTTCTGTTTCATTGGTCTATATATCTGTTTTGGTATCAGTACCATGCTGTTTTGGTTACTGTAGCCTTGTAGTACAGTTTGAAGTCAGGTAGTGTGATGCCTCCAGCTTTGTTCTTTTTGCTTAGGATTGTCTTTGCTATGTGGGCTCTTTTTTTGTTTTATATGAAATTTAAAGTAGTTTTTTCTAATACTGTGAAGAAAGTCAATGGTAGCTTGATGGGGATAGCATGGAATTTTTTAATCTCTTTAGACATTTTGTGAATGTTTTAATTCATTTTCTGCTTCAATAACAGAATATCCTAGAGCGGGTAATTTATAAAGAATAGAAGTTTATTTAGCTCATTTTTTTAGATGCTGAAAGTCCAAGAACATGCCATTGTCATGTGATGAGTACCATATTTCCACATGACAAAAAGGTCAAAGGCATAAGGAGGACAGAAGGTGTGCACCAGAGAGCTTACTTTTATAATGGAACCACTCTCATGACAACTAATTCATTCTGGAGTTAATGACATTAATTCATTCATGAGAGTAGAGCCCTCATGATCTAGTACATTCTTAAATGTCTAACTTCCTAATTTTATAAGAATGGGGGTTAAATTTCAACATAAATTTTGGAGGGGACATTCATGCCATAGCAATGTATTTTTATTGGGTTATTAGACTTTTTATATTTAAAAAGTTATTGATAGGTAAGTACTTATTACTGCCATTTTGTTAATTGTTGTCTGATCATTTAATAGTTTCTTTTTTATGGTGTCTTCCCTTGTGTTTTTGTTGAACTTTTTTGCTTTTATTGTTGTTATATGCTTTGATCCCTTTTCTTTCTTGAATCTATTATAACTTTTTTCTTATAGTTATCAAGAGATTTACATAAAACATCTCATAATTTTAAGAGTTCTGCTTAAGATAATAATAATTTATCTTCTATGCCTAAAAAGACTCAACAATTTTACTTTTTACAACACACAATTTATGTCACACTTTGAAGTACATTGCCTTAAAACCTTCTTCTACAAACTTTTCAACATTCTCTCTTAAAGCTTCTGTGTGGGCTGAGAGGAAAGCTGCAAAAGATCACAACACTCCCTTAAGTTAGAGGCAAAACTTTAGTCCTCAGCTTGCTGAGCAAGCTCCTAGGCTCCGGATTGGGCTGCCTGTTACCATAATTATAAGTTTCAGGCCAGCCTCTTCTGTCTTTTGGGGTCTCATCAGCCTACCTGGATTTCAGGTTCTTCAGAAAATCTTTGGCCTTTCTTAGATGAAACTTTAGTATATCGTCATGGATTTGATGCCTCATTTGGTCCAAGAGCTCCTCAAGCACTTCTATAGTGCTATGCAAGTACATTGTTTTGTTATTAACTTTCTGTATGAATAATCTATTGTTTAAGTGGACCTGAGATCTACCTCCAAAACAATAACAGGCAGAAATGAGACACCAGAGCTCAAAAAGTTTAAGTGACATGCAGAGATGTTGCAAGTAGAACTGCAGTCTAGGCACCCAGACAGGTCCAGAAATATTTTTACTACCAAAAAAGGTACCAAATTTGCCACTGACCCTCCTTTGTCTCTGCTTTGGGCTTCTGGTGTCTTCTCTTTCTGGAATGTTCTTCTCTGCTCACTTTCTATCTCCCAGTACCCGACACATATCACACTTCCTAGAGACACCTGCTCACCCCACCTATTCGGTCCCCTTCTATACCTTCCTATGGTACCTTCTTCTTTCTTTTCTTCTCACCATTTATACTTGAACTCAGATACAATGTACAACCCCTATTCACATCCTAGAGTTTGTCATGGTGCCAGACCAAAACACAAAATCAGCCCAGGTGTGGTGGTTCACACCAATAATCCCAGCACTATGGGGAATTGTTTGCAGCCAGTAATTCAAGACCAGCCTGGGCAACATGTTGAGACTGCATCCCTACAATAAATTTTAAAAATTAGCTGGGCATGGTGTTGTAGGCTTGTGATTCCAGCTACTCAAAAGGCTAAGGTAGGAGGGTCTCATGAGCCTGGGGATTCTAGGTTTCAGTGAGCTGTGATCACACCACTGAACTCCAGCCTGTGTGACAGTAAGACCCTGCCTTAAAAAAGACAACAAAATTATATGAAGATATAGCTTTCTAAGAATGGCATATACATATACAAATATATAATTTTGTAGAGTCATAATGATGGTGCATAAAGCATTCTATTTCTTGTATAGAATCTGAAAGACAAGAGCATAAAAACAATCATAAACCTTTGTTAATGGGTATGTTATATAAAAATATAAAAACATAAATATATAATGTAACTTAAGTTTGAGGAGAGATGCAAAGAGAGAAAATTTTTGTATACAATGAAAGTTAAGTTGTTACCAGCTCAAAATATACTGTAACTTCAAGATGTTTTATTTAATCGTCCTGACAACCACAAAAGATACCTGTAGAGATACAGAAAAGAAAATGAAAAAGGAACCAAAGTATATCACCACAAAAGAAAAGAATCAATGAAACACAAGAGAAGCAGTAAGAGAGAAAACGAGAAAAAAAAATAGGTACGAAAAAGAAACGCAAGTAACAATATAGCTGATACGATTTGGCTCTGTGCTTCCACCCAAATCTCATGTCAAATTGTAATCCACACGTGTCAGGGGAGGGACTTGATGAAAGGTGATTGGATCATGGGGTTGGATTGCTGTTCTCATGATAGTGAGTGACTTCTTACAAGATCTGATGATTGAAAAGTGTGGTACTTCCCCTTTATCTCTCTCTCTCTCATGCTCCACCATTGTGAAGACATGCATGCATCCTGTTTGGTTCTGCCGTAATTGTAAGTTTCCTAAGTCCTCCCAGTCATGCATCCTGTTAAGCCCGGAGAACTGTCAATTAAACCTCTTTTCTTTATAAATTATTCAGTCTCAGATAGTTTTTATTGCAGTGTGAAAGAAGACTAGCATAATAGCCATAGTAACTCCACTTGTTACTAAAATTTAAAAAGCATACATGATGTTCATCAACACTAGAATATCCCCACAAGAAATGCTAAAAGGAGACATTGTTGAAAATAAAACAATGCTAGACAGCTAATTATAAAACCATATAAAAATATAGAACTTTCTGTTAAAGGTAAATATACAAAAAAATAGAGAATTCTCTATTATCATAATGATGGTATATAAAATTATCATAATGATGGTGTATAAAATTATCATAATGATGGTGTATAAAACACAGAATTCTGCTATAAAATTGTAAAAAGAAAAATATTAAAAATTTGCATGTCTGTTAATAAATACACAACATAAAAATGTGCATGTTGTAAAATTAATAAGGTAAAATTTTATTGTTTTAATATAACTAATAAGGCAAAGAAGATATTTAAAGAGATAGTTTTTTTGTACACAAATTTAATTTGTTATGAGATAAAATATATTGATATATTTTAAAGTGTTTTACATACTCTCTATTCCTTTTGATGATCACAAAGAAAATATCTATGGACGGTACACAAAAGAAAATTTAAAAAAAATCAAAATATGTCCATAGAAAATCAACAATGAAGAAGAAAATGTAGTAAGAGGGAAAAAGAGAAAAAACATAACTATAAGAAACAGAAAGATTATGGGGGTGGAGCCAAGATGGCCAAATAGGAACAGCACCAGTCTCTATGGCTCCCAGCTTGAGCAACGCAGAAGACCGGTGATTTCTGCATTTCCAACTGAGGTACTGGGTTCATCTCACTGGGGAGTGTCAGAAAGTGGGTGCAGCGCACCGAGCATGAGCCAAAGCAGGGCGAGGCATCGCCTCACCCGGGAAGCACAAGGTGTCAGGGAATTCCCTTTCTTAGTCAAAGAAAGGGGTGACAGACGGCACCTGGAAAACTGGGTCACTCCCACCCAAATACTGTGCTTTTCCAATGGTCTTAGCAAACGGCACACCAGGAGACTATATCCCGCGCCTGGCTCGGAGGGTCCTACACCCACAGAGCCTAGCTCATTGGTAGCACAGCAGTCTGAGATCAAACTGCAAGGTGGCAGCGAGGCTGGGGGAGGGGTGCCCACAATTGCCCAGGCTTGAGTAGGTAAAAAAAGTGGCCAGGAAGCTCAAACTGGGTGGAGCTCACTGCAGCTCAAGGATGCCTGCCTGCCTCTGTAGACTCCAACTCTGGGAGCAGGGCACTGCCAAACAAAAGGCAGCAGAATCCTCTGCAGACTTAAATGTCCCAGTCTGACAGCTTTGAAGAGAGTAGTGGTTCTCCCAGCACGGAGTTTCAGATCTGAGAATGGACAGACTGCCTCCTCAAGTGGGTCCCTGACCCCCGAGTAGCCTAACTGGGAGGCACCGCCCAGTAGGGGCAGACTGACACCTCACATGGCTGGGTACTCCTCTGAGACAAAACTTCCAGAGGAACAATCAGGCAGCAACATTTGCTGTTCACCAATATCTGCTGTTCTGCAGCCTCCAAGGCAAACAGGGTATGGAATGGACCTCCAGCAAACTCCAACAGACCTGCAGCTGAGGGTTCTGACTGTGAGAAGGAAAACTAATAAACAGAAAGGGCATCCACACCAAAACCCCATCTGTACGTCACCATCATCAAAGACCAAAGGTAGATAAAACCACAAAGATGGGGGAAAAACAGAGCAGAAAAACTGGAAACTCTAAAAATCAGAGTGTCTCTCCTCCTCCAAAGGAACGCAGCTCCTCACCAGCAATGGAACAAAGCTGGATGGAGAATGACTTTGACGAGTTGAGAGAAGAAGGCTTCAGAAGATCAAACTACTCTGAGCTAAAGGAGGAAGTTCGAACCCATGGCAAGGAAGTTAAAAAACTTGAAAAAAAATTAGATGAATGGCTAACTAGAATACCCAATGCAGAGAAGTCCTTAAAGGACCTGATGGAGCTGAAAACCAAGGCACAAGAACTACATGATGAATGCAGAAGCCTCAGTAGCTGCTTCGACCAACTAGAAGAAAGGGTATCAGTGATGGAAGATCAAATGAATGAAATGAAGCTAGAATATAAGTTTAGAGAAAAAAGAATAAAAAGAAATGAACAAAGCCTCCAAGAAATATGGGGCTATGTGAAAAGACCAAATCTACATCTGATTCGTGTACCTGAAAGTGACAGGGAGAATGGAACCAAGATGGAAAACACTCCGCAGGATATTATGCAGGAGAACTTCCCCAATCTAGCAAGGCAGGCAAACATTCAAATTCAGGAAATACAGAGAATGCCACAAAGATACTCCTCGAGAAGAGCAACTCCAAGGCACATAATTGTCAGATTCACCAAAGTTGAAATGAAGGAAAAAATGTTAAGGGCAGCCAGAGAGAAAGGTCGGGTTACCCACAAAGGGAAGCCCATCAGACTAACAGCTGATCACTTGGCAGAAACTCTACAAGCCAGAAGAGAGTGGGGGCCAATATTCAACATTCTTAAAGAAAAGAATTTTCAACCCAGAATTTCATATCCAGCCAAACTAAGCTTCATAAGTGAAGGAGAAATGAAATCCTTTACAGACAAGCAAATGCTGAGAGATTCTGTCACCACCACCAGGCCTGCCCTACAAGAGCTCCTGAAGGAAGCACTAAACATGGAAAGGAAAAACCGGTACCAGCCAATGCAAAAACATGCCAAATTGTAAAGACCATCGAGGCTAGGAAGAAACTGCATCAACTAATGAGCAAAATAACCAGCTAACATCCTAATGACAGGATCAAATTCATACATAACAATATTAACCTTAAAAGTAAATGGGCTAAATGCTCCAATTAAAAGACACAGACTGGCAAATTGGATAAAGAGTCAAGACTCATCAGTGTGCTGTATTCAGGAAAGCCATCTCACGTGCAGAGACATATATAGGCTCAAAATAAAGAGATGGAGAAAGATCTACCAAGCAAATGGAAAACAAAAAAAGGCAGGGGTTGCAATCCTAGTCTCCAATAAAACAGACTTTAAACCAACAAAGATCAAAAGAGACAAACAAGGCCATTACATAATGGTAAAGGGATCAATTCAACAAGAAGAGCTAACGATCCTAAATATATATGTAACCAACACAGGAGCACCCAGATTCATAAAGCAAGTCTTTAGAGACCTAGAAAGAGACTTAGACTCCCACACAATAATAACGGGAGACTTTAACACCCCACTGTCAACATTAGACAATCAACGAGACAGAAAGTTAACAAGGATATCCAGGAATTGAACTCAGCTCTGCACCACGCAGACCTAATAGACATCTACAGAACCCTCTACCCCAAATCAACAGAATATACATTCTTCTCAGCACCACACCACACTTATTCCAAAATTGACCACATAGTTGGAAGTAAAGCACTCCTCAGCAAATTTAAAAGCACAGAAATGATAACAAACTGTCTCTCAGACCACAGTGCAATCAAGCTAGGACTCAGGATTAAGAAACTCACTCAAAACCGTTCAACTACATGGAAACTGAACAACCTGCTCCTGAATGACTACTGGGT
The DNA here is from genome assembly GCF_028885655.2 of Pongo abelii. Taxonomy (NCBI): domain Eukaryota; kingdom Metazoa; phylum Chordata; class Mammalia; order Primates; family Hominidae; genus Pongo; species Pongo abelii. The sequence continues at coordinate 35,029,359 of NC_072003.2, forward strand.
ACATAACGAAACGAAGGCAGAGATAAAGATGTTCTTTGAAACCAACGAGAACAAAGACACAACATACCAGAATCTCTGGGACACATTCTAAGCAGTGTGTAGAGGGAAATTTATAGCGCTAAATGCCCACAAGAGAAAGCAGGAAAGATCTAAAATTGACAATCCAACATCACAATTAAAAGAGCTAGAGAAGCAAGAGCAAACACATTTAAAAGCTAGCAGAAGGCAAGAAATAACTAAGATCAGAGCAGAATTCAAGGAAATAGAGACACAAAAAGCCCTTCAAAAAATTAATGAATCCAGGAGCTGGTTTTTTGAAAAGATCAACAAAATTGATAGACTGCTAGGAAGACTAATAAAGAAGAAAAGAGAGAAGAATCAAATAGACGCAATAAAAAAATGATAAAGGGGATATCACCACCGATCCCACAGAAATACAAACTACCATCAGAGAATACTATAAACACCTCTACACAAATAAACTAGAAAATCTAGAAGAAATAGATAAATTCCTCTATACTTACACCCTCCCAAGACTAAACCAAGAAGAAGTTGAATCTCTGAATAGACCAATAATAGGCTCTGAAATTGAGGCAATAATTAATAGATTACCAACCAAAAAAAGTCCAGGAACAGATGGATTCACAGCTGAATTCTACCAGAGGTACAAGGAGGAGCTGGTACCATTCCTTCTTAAACTATTCCAATCAATAAAAAAAAGAGGGAATCCTCCCTAACTCATTTTATCAGGCCAGCGTCATCCTGAGACCAAAGCCTGGAAGACACACAACAAAAAAAGAGAATTTTAAACCAATATCCCTGATGAACATCGAAGCAAAAATCCTCAATAAAATACTGGCAAACTGAATCCGGCAGCACATCAAAAAGCTTACCCACCATGATCAAGTGGGCTTCATCCCTGGGATGCAAGGCTGTTTCAACATACGCAAATCAATAAATATAACCCAGCATATAAACAGAAGCAATGACAAAAACCATATGATTATCTCAATAGATGCAGAAAAGGCCTTTGACAAAATTCAACAACCATTCATGCTAAAAACTCTCAATAAATTAAGTATTGATAGGACGTATCTCAAAATAATAAGAGCTATCTATGACAAACCCACAGCCAATATCATACTGAATGGGCAAAAACTGGAAGCATTCCCTTTGAAAACTTGCACAAGACAGGGATGCCCTCTCTCACCAGTCCTATTCAACATAGTGTTGGAAGTTCTGGCCAGGGCAATCAGGCAGGAGAAGGAAATAAAGGGTATTCAACTAGGAAAAGAGGAAGTCAAATTGGCCCTGTTTGCAGATGACATGATTGTATATCTAGAAAACCCCATCGTCTCAGCTCAAAATCTCCTTAAGCTGATAGGCAACTTCAGCAAAGACGCAGGATACAAAATCAATGTGCAAAAATCTCAAGCATTCTTATACACCAATAGCAGACAAACAGAGAACCAAATCATGAGTGAACTCCCATTCACAATTGCTTCAAAGAGAATAAAATACCTAGGAATCCAACTTACAAGGGACGTGAAGGACCTCTTCAAGGAGAACTACAAACCACTGCTCAAGGAAATAAAAAAGGATATAAACAAATGGAAGAACATTCCATGTTCATGGGTAGGAAGAATCAATATCGTGAAAATGGCCATAATGCCCAAGGTAATTTATAGATTCAGTGCCATCCCCATCAAGCTACCAACGACTTTCTTCACAGAATTGGAAAAAAACTACTTTAAAGTTCATATGGAACCAAAAAAGAGCCCACATTGCCCAGTCAATCCTAAGCCAAAAGAACAAAGCTGGAGGCATCACGCTACCTGACTTCAAACTGTACTACAAGGCTACAGTAAACAAAACAGCATGGTAGTGGTACCAAAACAGAGATATAGACCAATGGAACAGAACACAGCCCTCAGAAATAATGCCACGTATCTACAACCATCTGATCTTTGACAAACCTGACAAAAACAAGAAATGGGGAAAGGATTCCCTATTTAATAAATGGTGCTGGGAAAACTGGCTAGCCATATGTAGAAAGCTGAAACTGAATCCCTTCCTTACACCTTATACAAAAATTAATTCAAGATGGATTAAAGACTTAAATGTTAGATCTAAAACCATTAAAACCCTAGCTGAAAACCTAAGGAGTACCATTCAGGACATAGGCATGGGCAAGGACTTCATGTCTTAAACATCAAAAGCAATGGCAACAAAAGCCAAAATTGACAAATGGGATCTAATTAAACTAAAGAGCTTCTGCACAGCAAAAGAAACTACCATCAGAGTGAACAGGCAACCTACAGAATGGGAGAAAATTTTCGCGATCTACTCATCTGACAAAGGGCTAATATCTAGAATCTACAATGAACTCAAACAAATTTACAAGAAAAAAACAAACAACCACATCAAAAAGTGGGCAAAGGATATGAACAGACACTTCTCAAAAGAAGACATTTATGCAGCCAAAAGACACATGAAAAAATGCTCATCATCACTGGCCATCAGAGAAATGCAAATCAAAATCACAATGAGATACCGTCTCACACCAGTTAGAATGTTGATCATTAAAAAGTCAGCAAACAACAGGTGCTGGAGAGGATGTGGAGAAATAGCAACACTTTTACACTGTTGGTGGGACTGTAAACTAGTTCAACCATTGTGGAAGTCAGTGTGGCGATTCCTCAGGGATCTAGAACTAGAAATACCATTTGACCCAGCCATCCCATTACTGGGTATATACCCAAATGATTATAAATCAGGCTGCTATAAAGACACATGCACACATACGTTTATTGTGGTACTATTCACAATAGCAAAGACTTGGAACCAACCCAAATGTCCAACAATGATAGACTGGATTAAGAAAATGTGGCACATATACACCATGGACTACTATGCAGCCATAAAAAAATGATGAGTTCATGTCCTTTGTAGGGACATGGATGAAGCTGGAAATCATCATTCTTCAGCAAACTATTGCAAGGACAAAAAACCAATCACCACTTGTTCTCACTCATAGGTGGGAATTGAACAATAAGAACACATGGACACAGGAAAGGGAACATCACACACTGGGGCCTGTTGTGGGGTCGGGGGAGGGGGAAGGGATAGCATTTGGAGATATGCCTAATGTTAAATGATGAGTTACTGGGTGCAGCACACCAAAATGGCACATGTATACATATGTAACTAACTTGCCCGTTGTGCACATGTACCCTAAAACTTAAAGTATAAAAAAAAAAGAGAAAATAATTGAATGGCAATGGAAATTCTTTTTATACTATAATTACTTTAAATATAATTTAATTAAATTTTCTATGCAAAAGGCATAAAATGCATAAGTGGATTCACAGTAAACAATATCCAAACATATGCTCTTTTTAAGAGGCTCACTTTAGGTCTAGGGAACTAAACAGGCTGAAAGAAATAGAATAAAAAAGGATAATCTACATGAATTGTACCAAAATAGGACAGAGTCACTATACTTATTTTAACCCAAATACAGCTCAAATTAAAACTGTCAAAAGAGACAAGGAATAATATTATATAATAATAAAAGAGTCTATTTGCCAGGAATCTCTAGCATGTACAAATATAAATATGCACATAATATAAGGGTTCACAAATATGTAAATATTGACAGAAGCAAAGCAAGAAACATACATCAACACAATAATTGTGGGAGACTTTCTTTAATACCCCACTTTTAATAATAAATAGAAAAAAACAGGTAAAAGATCAATATAAAGGAAAATTTGAACAACATTAAAGACCAATTAGACTGAATAGACTTACATAGAGCTTTTCAGTCAATCATAGCAGCATAAACAATATTCCCAATCACAAGACATACCCTTAAGAATAGACAATACATTAGGACACAAAACAAGCCTTAATACATCTAAAAAGACTGAGACTACACCATGTATTCTTTCTGGCCACAATAAAATGAAACTAGTAACTAAAAGCAGAAGTTTTTATATCCCAAAATATGCAGAACTTAAGCAATACACCCTTGAACTCACTCTTGTTCAAGGGTCAGATGACTTAATACTGTTAAAATGTTAATACTGCCCACATTGACATACTAGTTCAATGTAATCCCTAGGAAAATTACAATGGTACTTTTTTGCTGAAACATAAAAAAAGCTAAAATTTATATGAAATCTCAAGCCACCATGAATAGCTTTAGAAAAGAAGTATAAAGTTAAAGTTAAATAAATCATATTTTCTGATTTCAAGACATATCACAAAGTTACAGAAATAAAAAAAATCAGGTACTAGTATAAAGACTAAGAGGTGATAAAATAGAATAGAAAACCCCAAAATAAACCCATGAGAACATAATCAGATGACCTGCACATGGGTTTCTATGACCACACAATAAAGAATAGTCTTTTCAACAAATGATAATGGAAAACTGACTATCCACCAAAAGAAAAATAACAAAGTAGGACCCCTCTCTTGCACCGTATATAAAAACTATCTTAAATATTTCAATGTAAAAACTATAATTATAAAATTTTTAAATAAAATATTCCAAGTATGTTTTACAAGGTGGGAGAATTATTACTTTGATCTTGACAATACTTTCTTGGATATGACATAAAAAAGCATAAGCAACAACAACAGAAAGTAAAATGAGACTGCATAAATCCATATATAACTGGTTTATATTAAATATCACTAAAATACGTGTTCAGTAAGTGTCCACTTAATGTCATCAATATGATCTTGAAAAATGACATTTTTTAAACTTTTAAGTCAGGTGTAAAAGTGCAGATTTTTTACATAGGTAAATTTGTGTCATAGGGGTTTGTTGTACAGATGGAAAATGACTTTAAGCGATACACTGTACTGCATCCTATAGAAACTTAATGCTTGTTTTTATCAAGCATTTATAATCAAAATTATATCAAGCATTAGTATTATATTACATATTTGTATGTGTAAAATTATACATACAAATACACACACACAGGCACACACACACACAGGCACACACACACACACACACACACAGTTGTTTCTTACATGGTTGTCCTTATGGATAAACAAGTATCCATAGGGGATTGGTTCCAAGACACCCTTGGGATACCGAAAGCCTACATGCTCAAGCTTCTTGTGTAAAGAGAGGGATAATTTTATTTTATTTTTTTATTCTATTCTATTCTATTATTTTATTTTATTTTTGAGATGGAGTTTTGCTCTTGTTGCCCAGGCTGGAGTGCAGTGGTGCGATCTCGGCTCACTGCAACCTCTGCCTCCTGGGTTCAAGCGATTCTCCCGCCTCAGTGCCCTGAGTAGCTGGCATTACAGGCGCCTGCCATCACATCAGGCTAATCTTTTGTATTTTTAGTAGGGACGGGGTTTTGCCATGTTGGGCGGGCTGGTCTCGAACTCCCGACCTCAGGTGATCCGCCCGCCTCAGCCTCCCAAAGTGCTGGATTTACAGGTGTGAGCCATGGCGCCCAGACAAGAGAAGGATTATTTTCATATAACCTAGGCACAATCTCCTGTATACTACTTAATTCATCTCTAGATTACTTATTATATCTAATGCAACATAAATGCTATGTAAATAGTTCTGTATTGCTGAGGGAATAATGACAAAAAAGTCTGTACATGTTCAGTACAAAATTAAACATTGTATGCTTAACTACATATTTTATTCAAGGTTGCTTTGAATTCACAGATGTGTTATTCATGGATTTAAATGGCCAAATCGTGTGTGTGTGTGTGTGTTTGTGTATGTGTGTGTGCATTTGTGTGTGAGTGTAGAAAAATAAATTCAACACCCTGTACCTATTACCTACTTAATAAAACTTTACCCCTATATTTGAAGCTGTCTGTATTGTCTACACAGTCTTTCCCAAATATAATTCTTTGCCTCTCTACCTTGGAAAATCATCATTCATCTTAAGTTTTGAGAAAGTATAATTCCTTTGACTTTTATGATTAATTATACTACATAGGTAGGTATCTAAATAATACATTGTTTAACTTTGTTAAGTTTTAAAACTTTTTGTAAAGATGCATGCTGTGTATACTTCTGTAATGTTCTTTTCTTATTCAACATTGTAATTTTAAAAGTTTTTCATGTTTTAAATAGTTTCTTACTCAGATATATGTATCGTTTATTAATTAGCTTCTTAACTGAAGATACTGAAGTCTACCTCAAAGAGAATTTTTGAGAGATAATAAATGCAAAGTTCTCATGGCAGTGCTTGACTCACTGTAGGTGTTCAATAGTGCTTATATAATAGTATATATAATGTTATAAAATTAATATATGTAGTATTATAGTGATTACTCCTTCCTCTGTAGATCTATAGTATTTCATAAACTGCATTAAGAGTTTTTTTTGCATTAAAAGTTATTAAACAGTAATAATATTTGAGTTACATGAACCGTTGGGGAAGGACTAATTCTAGAGACTCGAAGTTTCAAGATAGCTAAGATTTAAATTTTCTATGTGTCCATTTATTGCTAAACATGTTTTTTTAACTTTAAACAAACTAAAAGTATTATTATTTTTATTTTTAAAATTCATAATATCCAAATTCTCTCTTGAGCTTCTTAACTGAACCTATGTGACAGAGCTGTCATCAGACTGTGCAAATTGCTTTGTATTTTTCTAAATATTACATTATTTATTCACTTACTTACATTGATGTGGCCCACATTGTTGCAACTTTAATATCTTTATTTCACCAGTATTTATACCAGTTAGAAGGAAAATAAGTGAAGAGAAAGAAAATGCAGTAATCTGGCTCTGAGTCCTTACCAGGAAGAATTTTGGGATCCCAAGTTCTTGCACAGAGCTCATCATATAATTTTGGTGGCTAATATTTTTATGGAAGCTGCTGGTACAGTTTCTACTGTGCTGTACAAGGTTAGCTTTGATCTTGTAAGCTGACAACTCTGAATTTGTGGCTGTCTGGAACCCTGTGCTAAAGAGGACTGGAAGTCATATAGAGGCTCAGTAGGAAGGAGGTCTCCGATTTATTTCTGCTGTTGCAATAGTAACATGTCCCAACAATGCTTGCTCAGTAACTCCTACTTGTTATGACAGGACTTGTGGTGTTTCATGGGGATGTGAGAAGAAAAAAAAAAGTCAAGGATAACTTCGGCGCTCCCCTCAAGGAAGAGGCCCCAGGCCTGGGAGTCATCAGCAGAGACATGGTACCTAAAGCTTTGAAACTATATGGGATCACTCTGAGAAGAGAGAGTCATAGGGAGAGAAGAGGACTAAGAATACTGGAGATGTGGTGAAGAATGAGTAGAATGACAAAGATCAAAAAAATTCATGAGCAGGGTCTTCAACAAAACAGGAAAGTGTTTCAAGAAGTAAGTGTTCAATGGGATTATCCATGTCCAATGCAGCTTACAGATTGAGCAAAATAAAAACAAACACTTAATCTTGATTTTAGTAAAAGGAAATTATTTTATCCATTTTTTCTAGATTGTATAATTTATGTGTGTAGAGATGTTTATAATATTCTGTTAATTTCAGAGCACTCTTTAGTGTGCTGTAGTGTCACAGCCCATTATCTACATGCTGAATGAGAATAGAGTTTCAAGGAAAATGCAGAGTCATTAAGTCTTGAGGTAATGCCCAGAAATGAATAACAAGTGTTTCAATAAACCCTTGGGAAATTACCACCCAAGTGTACTTCTGATTCTTTTCACAGAAAGGCAAATGAATACTGACATTTTTCCAACTAGAATCCTAAAGAAAGTTGAGCAAAAATCTATTACTGTGAACCATTTGGAATCAATGGGTACATCAGATAATAAAGTTTTAGGGTTTGAAACAACAGGAAACCTCAGTATCACATCATCATAGGCCCACATCCACACAATCTTCACAGAGTAAATTGTTCTGACCACATCTTATCTGGCAGAAGAATGTCTTTAGGCCCCCAAACCAATTCTCAGAGGCTCATTTAGCTCATTTAGATGAAAGAAAAAAATCACACTTTCTGAGCCAGGACACCACAAAAAGACCGAGCTCTATAGAAGATGCAAAACATAGACAAAGAGACTTGTTATTTTTAAGCATTTGCTTAATAATACTTCTTTCTCATGAATCTCTGAATATTTGGAATGTATTTATAGTGTCATTAACATATAATTCTGTGAAGAAAACAGTAAGTTAACATTTTTATTTTATGTAGCTTCATAAATCTCGGTCTTCCGGGTAATTAAGGTATTAAGCTTCAGTGTCTTTTTTTTTTTTTAGTTCTAAAGCAGCATGTTCCTTCCCTGTTTAGCTATTCCATGACCTTCGCAACCTAATTATTAACAACAAAGGGACAACTCACCCTCTATTGTAATCACACAATCCAATGTCAATGTTGGTTGAAGTTCATTAGATCTTGATTTCTTAAAATATATTTATATAGATCAAGAAAAAAGGGCAGGAGAAAACTTCACCCAAATTGTGTAGCAATGTTAAGCAAATTCAGTTTTCAAGCCCAAATTAAATTATTTGTGTCTCTAAACTTTCCCTTGTAACTTTTCTTACAGCAATATAAATTTGAATTTTAGCCAAAGATAATTTTTTTTTTCAAGCAGAGTGATGATTCTGGAGAAACATTGATTTAGATATAGGGAATCTGTTTCTTTCTTAATAGAGCATGCAAAAATGGAGCATTATATATTTAGCTTACCTAAGTTGTTCTCTTTCAAAAACAGTAATATAATGAAAATTTTGAAATTTTCCCTGTAGTACATTTTTATCCAAAATACATAAATATGTGGAATTTAAAACAATTTTCCAAAGCAACTGTTTTGTGGCCAAGATTCAAGAAGCCCCAGAGTGTCTTATCGAAAACAATAAATTAAAGATTGCCAATTAAAAATTAAGCGATAGTGCTTGAATGTAATTTGTTTTGTTTTCTTTGTTTCAGAGATGAGGTATCACTATGTTGCCCAGGTTGGAGTGCAGTAGCTAGTCACAAACACAATCATGGTGCATTACAGCCTGGGCTCAAAGGATCCTCCTGCCTTAGTCTCCTGAGTAGCTGGGACTAAAGGCACATGCCACCACACCTAGCTATGTTTTTAAAAACCACCTTTACACTATTGTACGTTTCTGGACATTGGGAAACAAATATATTTTGACTCTCAAGAAAAAGGTACTTGGTGGCACATTAAAGAATGAGTCAATGAGTTTACAAAACACAAGAGGTAGGGTACAGTTACGCCAAAATGATAGGAAACAACACTGTGCCTTTGCTTTTGTTTGAAGAGAAACAAAACGTTTCCACTCAAGTTTTAAGTACCAGAATAGCTAATTACTGTTTAAATGTCACCAAAACTGGTAACATTACTCAGAAAATCAACTATTTCCAACAGAAACAATTTTAGTTACCTTTCACAAGAACTATGTTGTAACTTTCATTTTTAAGGGTCTTATATGGCCTCAGTATTATCACAAACCACTTTGTTAGATTTCAAATTAACTAATTCTAACCCAACCCAAATTAAAAACTGCTCACATTTATGAGCAATACTATTGCACATTACACTCATATTTGAAGAATCTGTGCTTCCCCCCGCACCCCCATTAATAGAATTACATTCCATGAATTACATTCCATTATGTGAATTTATAACACTCAAATTTCTTATGCTCTTCCACTGAACAAGTACATTAATATACTTGTAGTCTCAAAATTCTTCATGAACTCTGAAGTGATTCTCTATGGTGGGAACTTCCTTTGTGAAATGAATTCGGCTAGCCACCTGCAGACCAATAAATCTAAACAAATTTATTTTGCCCCTTTCCAATTCAAGATCTTATTGGATCATGTACTTGATAAAGTGTTACATGGGTGTGAACAATAATCCCTGTTTGTGCAAATTCTTTCAAGACACGTGGATAAGTAACCCAAGTATTGCTTCCTCTGGAATGACCACCATCCAGCCAATACATTGTTCTTATGCTTTTAATGAAAGCATCTATGTCCTTGTCTTTCTTGGCTTCTTTCAATTCAATAAGAAACTGATTCAAAACAACACAACCTTTATTTAATCCAGTCAAAGTAAAAGATGCATCCTTTAGTGATGGTGGATAAAAACTCATGGCCAACTCATCAGATTCTTCACAGGTCCTCTCTTTTTCTCCCTGGAAATGATTTGTAGTATCAGAAGAATTGGACTACAGTTAGATGCTGTGGAGTCCTTATTCCAAACATTGAAATTTTTATTTAATAAACTACTCTGACTTAAAAGCATTAACTAATAACATAAAGGTGCTTAAAAGTTCCAGAGTCACTACTAGGTTCTGGGGAACCAAACATGTTACTTTTCACAAAATTATCATGGCAGCTGAATTTCTGCAAATGCGTTCAGGAGCACTTCATCACTCAAATGGGACCGGTGGGCTCAAATGGTGGCAACATTTTCTAGACTCCAGTCTTCCCATTGGTAATTCGTAGGATGACAGTCATAATTTCATGGTAATTCTGCACATCCCCGGGAAAGAGAGGACGTGGTGGCTGCGGCTCTTCCCTCGCCCGCTCCCCGGAGACGTCCCGCAGCTCCAGTACCTCCCAGGCCACGGCCAGGAGGAGCAACTCAGCGCTGCGATGCGGGTGAGCTTCAAGCATGGCGGACGGGGCAATCGCTGAGGCAGCGCCCTACGGCGGAGGGGGAGCATCGCCCACCGCCGCTACCTCTGGGTTCATGGTTCTGCCCTGAGAGCAGAACCAGGCATTTCTAATTCCAAGTTGCGACAGCAGAAGCAGCAGCCCCGGAGACTGAAAAAGCCCGAGTTGTTGGGAAGCGGAGGGTGGGGGCGTTCTGAGGGAGGGACTGCGCAGGACGCCCAACTGTCGGGGCCCGCGGCCAGGCCTGAAGCCAGCGCAGGGCGACCACGTAAGAGAGGGACTTAAGAGTGCAGCGCTGGATTTCGTTCTTTCTATGGTTAAATCCTATTCCATTGTGTGTATACAGCACATTTGGTTTATTCATTTATCCCTTAATGGACACAAAGATTGATTCTATATTTTGGCTATTGTCAATAGAGCTATGATAAACATGGGATTGCAGATATCTCTTCAATATACTGATTTTATTTCCTTTTGATATATACTTAATAGTGGGATTGCTAGATTGTACGGTAGTTCCATTTGTAGGTTTTTGCTTTTCGTTTTTTGTTTTGTTTTTATTTTTGTTTTGAGAAACCTGCATAGTTTTCCATGCACGTTTCTAATAAATAGATAAATAAATCTAAAAATGTACTAAATTTACATTCACACCAGCAGTGTATAAGTGTTCCCTTTTCTCTACATCCTCATCAAACCTTGTTATCTTTTGTCTTCTTGATAATTCTAAATGGGGCGAGGTGCTATGTCACGTGGTTTTGGATTGCATTTTCCAGATGATTGGCGATGTTGAGCATTTCTTTGTGTCTTCTTTGGAAAAATGTCTATTTAAGTCTTTTGCTAACTAAAGAGTTGGGGTTTTTTTTTATTTTTATTGCTGTTGAGTCCCTTATATAATTTGGATATTAACTCCTTGTCACATGCACATATTTTCTTTTATAGATTGTCTTTTCACTCTGTTAATAAATTTCTATGCTGTACAGAAGCTTTTATTTTAATATTTTATTGATATTAATTTTTCTGTTTTCTGACTTGATAGAGAGGTAAGAGTTGGCCCTCTGCTTCATAGGTTATGTGTCTTCTATCTCACTACTTTTAAGAGCTTTTTTTTCTTTTTGATGTCACACAGTTTGATCATTACTCTTTTTTAAGGTTTATTTTATTTGTAATCGATACATAATAATTGTACATATTTATGGGGTACAGGGTAATGTTTCAATGCATTTATACACTGCACAATGACTTCATCAGGGTAATTTGCATATCTAGCACTTTAAACATTTATTTCTTTGTGCTAATAAATTTCAAAAACCTCTCTTCTAGCTGTTAGAATAAACAGTGCATTAATATTAGCTATAGTCACTCTACTATGTAATAGAACACCAGAATTTATTATCTCTATCTAACTGTAAATTTGGAACTTTGACAAATCTCTCACCATTCCTTCATCCCTTCACTCTCCCTAGCCTCTGTTACCCAGCATTCTACTCTCTACTTCTGTTAGATCAACTTTTTAAGATTTCACATATGAGTGACATCATGTGGTCTTTTTCTTTCTGTGACTGGCTTATTTCACTTAACATAATGTCCTCTAGATTCATCCATGTTAACATAAATGACAGTTCATTCTGTTTTATTGCTGAACATTATTCGTGTATGTGTGTGTGTGTGTAACATTTTCTTCATTAATCCGTAGATGGGCACTTATACACTGTTGGTGAGAATGTAAATTGGTATTACCATTACGGAAAACAGCATGGAGGTTTTTCAAGAAATTATAAATAGAACTACCATATATATGACCCAGAAATCTCACCACTGGTTAAATGTCGAAAGGAAATGAAACAGTCTGTCAAAAAGATAATTGCACCCCCATGTTTATTAAAGCACCATTCATAATAACCAAAACCATTCTTTCTTTTAAGTATTTTTAAATTTATCTTTTTCGACACATTACCCTCTAAACTTTAATAGGATTCATGTCTTGTTTCCAATTTCTGAAACTTATGAGTCACCAATTCTTTGAATATTGCCTTCCTGTTTATTATAGAGTCTAGTAAAACAATTAAATGTTTTTCATTTCTTCTCATCTAATCTTCATATATAAATATATTTGTATTTTGTAGTAATCTGCCTTCTCTAAAGTATATGACTACATTAATTGTGCTCAGCATTTCAGTTTACTAGTCCTCTCATCAGCTCAGTCTATTTTAATGTGTAATTTGTATGCTGTACATTAAATTGTTTTAATACATTTTAATAGTTTACTTTCCATTTTCCTCTTTTCCAGATATGACTGGACAAGCTCCTAGTTTTTTCCCACATTATTTTGGTTTCTGGTTTTTTCATTATATTGGCAAACATTTAAATATAAACCTGATAGCTGAGGTTTATGTGCCATATAATTTATCTAATGCTTCAGGCTAGTAGCTTATCTCCTTTTGTGCAACATAAATTATAATTTAGTTCTCACATATGGAACACAGCATACTCAGGATGCCTGCAGGCAGTTTATCTGTGTTTATTACATTTGACTTCAGAAGCTGAACAACCCACATGGATCTGAATCCTTGTGATCAGATGGAGCACTGGCCTCTTAGGTTGATACTTCTCTGGATCATTACCTTTATTTTCTTGACTGGTCCTGAGAAGTTTTCATAATTTTCTTTCGACTATATTAGGCATTTTGTGAATTCTTAAAACTTCTTGGTGATTTTAGTATCTACATTAAGTTTTTAAAGCACGTTATTTTCCTAAAAAGCAGAAAAATCTACAGTCGCATACATGAGTAAAATATTTACATAGATTTTCAAATGCATAGATCATCACCTCATGAGAATTCCATGTTTCTTCATTTGAAGTACTGCTCTCTTCAATAGACCATATTGTAATAATTCATAGAATGTGATTCCTTTTTTACCATTAGAAAATTAATTATGTTTTATGCACAAATCTCTGAAATACTTCACTGAAGTAAATAGTATATGGTCACAATTGTTGTTTCCTTTAACATAAAACATAAAACTATTATGGGTAAAATTATTTATCTGAATTAAGATCTTTTGGCTTCAACTGTCATTCTACCTCCTCATTAGCACTTCTCTAACTCCATAAAAGTTATCGTTTGAATTTTTTGTTTAATTTAGAATTTATGGAAAAGAGGTTTTTTTTAATGTTGTAATGTTTTTATTGCAACTGAGGATGTTTTCAATAAATGTCTTAAACTTGAGGCCTTGGCTAAGTATTGCTTTTGTACTGAAGTCAGATTTCTCTGGCATGCCTGCAACGATATTTATGAACACTACAAATGCCAGCACACTATTTCAATACTGTACTCACTTGTTCATATCTAAATATCTCGTAAGCTATGATAAAAACCAAAAATAAATGCTGAATATGTAGTACAAATAATCAGATTCTTCACAGAAGAAAACAATAACAGACTAATTTTCTACAATATGTCACTTGTTCATTAGTTCTTCAATAATATTATTTAGGTTATTTCAAGTATAAGAAGTTATTTTATCTAGGTTCTAAAGGGCATAAATAAAGACGCATATAGTCAGATTTATTTTTAAAAACTTTTGATTTTTTTGCTATGCATCTTACTGTGAATATATGGAGAGAAAAACAAATGTACATTTAAGTTATTAGTGGTTATATGCATTTTGCATATATGGGTTTTTGCTTATATGGATGTCATAAATGACAAGATAAAATAATGAAGTTTGATAAACTCATCTGTGCCCTGTAAACTTCAGTCCACTTGCTGCATAACTTGATTCAGCCATTATTTATTAGTTTAAAAACTGGTTTTAAAAAGCTGCAAACCAAACTTTATCACACATTTCAGAATCAAGAAGGGGTAAACTGTGACAGAGTTCCTCTGTGCCGACTTTTTTGGGGAGAAAAGTTCTGCAAATATAAAATAACACTTGTTTCCAAATTCTATTTTTAAAATGGTTGAGATTTCTTCTATGATTAACCTTCACTCTACAGTTCCTTTTACCCAAGGCGTGGTCCCTGGGTGATCTTTTTAAGGTTTAGTTTCTGGGAAGTTTTCAGCAAACCTATCTCATACTGTGTCCCAGTTTGTTGGGTTTTGTTTTGGAGAAGGTGAACACCTTCAATTGAGGATGGATTTCCTGTCCCCGAACCTACATGTGTTCACTGAATCTGAGGCTGAATTGGAGTTTTCATTCTCCCATCATCCTTCCTCAGGCCGCCTCCTTTTTTCCAACCCATCTTCTTCAACATCTTCCAACCTTTGTTGCTGTCAGTAATTTCAGAATGAACAGATGCAGGAGCATCATCTTTTTGGAAAATTCCTTCACTTCCAACCTGCTTACTACATTTTCCAGCTCTATTTTTATATTTTAGAATCTTTAGTGTGTATTCATCTTCATAGTCTGTATTCTGTAAACCATATTTTACTCGTATTTCCTTTAATTATTTTCTGATTTCCGACTCTTTTTTCTCCTTACTTAGTTTTGGACCAAGAAACATTCACCTTTCTTATCAAAGTAAATGTGAGCTCTAACCTGCCGTGGGTCACAGCCATCATAGGTATCACTGCCAGGGGTAGTGAATGTGAAAGGGTAACACGGTCTCTCCAATTTTCACTTTATGTCTATGTATGCTCAGATACATAAGGGTCACATTTAGTTTTCAGTTGAACAATCTGTTTTCCATTAACAATTGTCCCATTTTGACGGCCTTGATCTACAAGGACATAACTTTGTAAGTCATGGTCAAAATAAATTTCTACCTGAAACTTACTGACACCTACTTCAGGGATTCAAAGAGCATGCTCCAGATCATTTTCTCTTCCAATTGTAGCAGGTTTTACAGCAGTAATGATAAAGAGTGACCCTGTACAAACACAGGTGATCTAATGATAATTAATACACAGGGGCCAATTTTTTTCTCATTTTCCTCCTCAGTGTCTTCTGCATTACATTATCTTCACTGGTAATGTGAGGAGGGGCTGCACTGGGGCCTTAAAGGATGCCTGTGGAGCCAGAGGCCACGGAAGTTCAGGCAGCAAAAGGCAGCCTGGCCCTGGCTGGCTGCTGTGCCCCTCGCCAGGATACCCTGATACGCATTGCCTGGAGCCAAACAAGGCTATGGGCAACTAGCAAGGGGAATGCTGATGGCCCTGCCTGATCTGTAGGGCCTGGAAACCAGCAAACTCCTGGGAACTATGACCTTTTCCTCAGCTGCAGGAGCAGCAGGAAGAGCATCAGAGAAGTCAAGGGGCCAGAAGCTCTCCACTGGTTTCTGGGTTGAGCCAGAAATGGTGACCAAGAGAGTTTTCAATAAAGTTTACCTGTGGCTAGATATTACCTGCTGATTACTCTTAATTTTTTCCCACATTTATTGAGCTATGTTTGCAGATTGAAAAGTGTATATATTTAGGGTGTACAATAGAGTGCTTTGAGGTGTGTATACATCTTTAAATTATTTCAATGAAGATGGTTAACATATCTATTTCCTTACATAGTTACTTTATGCATTTCTCTGTGTGTGGTAAAAGCACTTTAGTTCTACTTTTGTAACAAATTTCAACTACATGTTATTATTAACTATGGTCACCATTTTACAGATTAGGTCCCCAGCAGCTTTTCATCACATAACTGAAGGTATGCAGCCTTCGACAGTATCTCCTCACTTTTCCCCACTTCCTAGCCCATGGTAATTACCATTTTATTCTCTTTTTCTTTCTCTTTTTTTTTTTTTTTTTGAGAATCCACATACAAACGAGATCATGCAGTATTTGTCTTTCTGTATTTGTCTTATGTCTTCAAGGTACATCAATACTGTTATAAATGAAAGAATTTCATTTTTATTACAGCTGAAATTATCTCTCTTTCTCACAGTTTATCCATTTGTTTGTATCAGAGGACTGCAGATACCCTTGGCGATACTGATTTTATGTCCTTTGGCTATATACTCTGAATTGGGATTAAGGGTAAATCTAGTTTAAAAACGTTAAGGAAACTCCATACTGTTTTTTAACAATGGCTGCACCAATGGACATGCTCAGCAATGGTCTACAAGTATTCTATTTTCTCTGCACCCTAACACTTGTTATCTTTTGACTTTTTGATAATAGCTATCCTAAAACCATGATAACGTGATATCTCATTATGATTTTGATTGTAATTACTCTGATAATTAGTGATGTTGAGAATCTTTTTATATACCTGCTGGCCATTTGTATGTCTTTGGAAAATGGCTATTTAGATATTTTTCCCAATTAATCAGGAAATTGGTTTTTGTTTTGTTCTGCTGTGAAGTCTTTTTTCTTTGTATTGAGTAGTATTACATGTATTTTGGATAGTAACACATTATCCTACATATGGTTTACAAATATTTTATCCCATCCCATATATTGCGTTTACATTTTGTTGATTTTTTTTTATTGTGCAGAAACTTTTTACTTTGATATAGTTCCACTTTTTAATTTTTGCTTTTGTTGCTTGCCTTCTTTGTGTTGAATCCAAAACATCATTGCCACAACTAGTGTCAAAAAGCTTTTTTCCTATTTTTTTTAGAGGATTCATGATTTCAGTTCTTATGTTTGAGTCTTTATTTTAAACTCATTTTTGGGATGGTATAAGAGAAAGGTTCACTTTTTGTGTATGCATATCTAGTTTTTTCCACACCATTTCTTGATGTGTCTATCTTTTCCTAATTATGTGAGATCACTTGACTATGTATGTGTGAGTTTATTTCTGGGTCCTCTATTCCGTTCCAATGGTTTTTATGTAGGTACTATCATATTTTTATGACTATAGTTCTGTAATACAGTTTGAAATCAGGAAGTTTTAGGCTTTCAGCCTTTTTGTTCTTCTCAGTATTTGGCTATTTGGAGTCTTCTGTGGCTCCATATAAATTTTACAAATGTTTGTTCTACATTTATTTTAATGGTGTTAAAATTTTGATAGGAAATTATTTAACTCTGTAGATGAATTTGTGTGATATAGCTATTTTAACAATATTAATTTTTAGAATCCATGAACACAGGATATATTTCTCATTTTATATTCTTCAATTTCTTTCATCAACATTTTATAGTTTTTAGTATGCAGGTCTGTAATATTGTTTGTTAAACTCATTCTATGTGATAAATTACATATTTCTATTTGATAATATTGTAAATGGAACTATTTTCTTTATTCCTTTTTCAGATATTTTGTTGTTACTGTAGCAAAACGCAACTGATTTTCATGTTCATATTGTATCCTGCAACTCTACTGAATTAGTTTTTTAGCTATAACACGGTTTCGTTGTTGTTGTTTTTGGTAAAATGGTGGGTATTCTTAATGCTAGTTACACTTTAAATTGATAGTTGCTATTATCATTCCATAATTCTTTAAAATCTGACCAGATGAGATTCTGCTCTCATGAATTCAGTGGAATTCAAATCTTTCTATTTAAAATAATTTTGTGGGTTTTGCCTGGGCGCTGGGATGGGGGGCGCCCCGTGGGAGCTGGGAGATTCAGGACGGGAAGGGAGAAACGGTCAGGGAGGAGGCTGAGCAGGGGAAGCAGAAAGGAGAACACGAACAGCAGAAAGGAGAACAGGAACAGCAGCAAGGTGAGGGATCCTGTTGGAAACCCAGTGCGGAGAGACAATGGGCCATAAAAGGGGTGAAGGGTGGGAGTGGGCAACAGGACTGCTTCCCGGGCAGGGGGCAGGGAACTTTGCTAAAACTACAAGCCCCAGGGAACAGTACGGGCAGGGTGGGAGGGAGTGGAGACGACCAGGCGGACCCCAAGGTCAATTTGGAGAAAGGGACATTTCCCGGTTCCTTCACCTCTGCGGGCATAGGCGCCCCAGGGGCAGGGCAGAGGAGGAGGCGGCTCCCGGCGGGCTCGTAGAGCTGAGGGGCGCACACCCGGTTCGCAGAGCCGGGGTGAAGGCAGAAACAAGCTGAGGCTGCGGAACTCGCTGGCCCCGTAGATGGGCGCGGGGGCGTGGGCGGGGCCGAACTCACGGGGCCCAGCGCCAGGGTCTGCAGGTGGCCCCGGGGAAATCCATCCGCCCGTGCAGCGGCCTCCCGGGAAACCAGTGTGGTCGGTGCCATGGACACGCCCTTCCCAGTTGGAACATTTGTGAGGCCAGAGTTTAAGCTCCGGCAGAAAAGCGTCAAGAAAAAAGACTGAAAGAAACCAGAGTGCGAAGTCCAGCCCAAGGAGAGGAAGCGGAAATGCCTGGCCTGCGTCAAACTGGGATCTGAGGAGAAGGTTCCGGCCCTGATGGTCACTGCCCTATAGAGACGCAGGCTTGGGGGCAGCCGGAGGAGCACCAGGAGACCCAATGCAGCAGGACAGAGCGGGCGGTGAGGACCCGTTAGCTACTGCTTCCCTGCACAGTTCGCCTTCTCCAAGGCCCGGCCCCCCAGCGGACCCCAGCATGGCGCCTCATGGACCGCTGCCGGGGGTGACCGGTGGAAGACCCCTACCTCCCGGGGAGAGGACCCCACTATATACCCAGCTAATAAAGCTGCTTCCCCCACCCAAAAATAAAGTTTAAAAAATGAATTAAATTTTTGTTTGGTTGTTGAAAATAATGTGTACACTCTGTTTACTGGTCAACATGTTACCCGTTTATCTAATGCCTAATTAGTCAAACTTTTTAAAGAAGTTATTTAACGTTATGGTCCTTTATTATGACACAGTCAATTTTATAATGGTTTTAATATCATCTAATATGATTAAAATATGTCAATTTGTCATTGCCAATGAATCTTTGTGTTATTTATTTTACACTGTTAGATATTCTGTCTACAAATGTGTAATGGCTTACAATCTTGCCTAACATATTGTATGTGTTAAGTACTAACTACTCTAATTCAACAAATTATCTTTTTACACCATTCTTAAAATACAATATTATTTTGTATTTATTTTTATTAAAATTATTTTTCTGTGTAAATATTTATGAAAATTATGAGGTCTATTCAGTCTGCCGTCTTGATAAAAGTCAGGGTTTTTTTCTCTTTATTAGTGTGTTAGGCAGTACAAATGCAATTTCATTACAGGGACATGTTGCATGGTGATGAAGTATGGGCTTTTGTGTAACAATCATCTGAACGGTACTCATTGTTCCAATTAGGTATTTTCTCATTCCTGAACCCTCTACCAACCTCCCATCTTTCTGAGTCTCCAGTGTGTATTTTTCCAGTCTCTATATCCAAGTGTACGTATAATTGAGCTACTACTTACAAGTGGGAAAATGCAGTATTTGATTTTCTGTTTCTGAGTTATTTCACTTACAATAATTACGTCCAGTTCCATTCATGTGGTTGCAAAAGACATGATTTTATTCTTCTTTATGACTGAGTACTATTCTGTAGTGTAAATGTGTAGCACATTTTCTTTATTCAGTCATTGATTGCTTGAATTGATTCATAAATTTAAATTGAAGATATGCTATTCACAATAGCATTTTTTACATGCTTGTTGACCAACATTGAATTCTTTTGGAAAAATATCTGTTCCCGTTCTTTGCCTGCTTTTTAATGAGGTTACTTGTTTCATTCTTGTTGAGTTGTTTGATTTCCTTGTATATTCTGGACATTAGTTCTTTATCACTTTCATAGTTCACAAACATTTTTCTTGTTCCATAGGTTGTCTGCTCACCTGTTAATTGAAAGCTCCTTTCAGGAGCTTTTTAGTTTAATTAAATTTCATTTGTCTATTTTTGTTATTGTTGCATCTGCTTTTGGGATCTTAGTCATGAATTATGTGTCTAGACCAATGTCCAGAAGAGCTTCTTCTAGAATTTCTATCATTTCAGGTTTTACATTTTAGTCTTCTAATCAATGTTGAGTAGGATATGGTATCCATATTGAGTTGGATATTGTATATGGTGAGAGTTAGGGTTTCTATTTCATACTTCTGTATATGGCAATATAATTTTTCCAGCACAATTTGTTGAATAGGATGTCATTTTCCCATGTATGTTTCTGTTGACTTTGTAAAAGAACAATTGTGTGTATGTATGTGGTGTTATTTCTAGGTTCTCTGTTCTGTTCCATTGATCTATGCATCTGTTTATATCAGTACCATGCTGGTTTGGTTATTAAAGCCTTCTAGTATAATTTTAAGTTAGGTAATATAATATGTCCAACTTTGTTCTTTTTGCTTAGATTTGCTCTGGCTATTCAGGCTTTTCTATGGTTCAATATGAATTTAATTTCTTTTCTAATTCTATGAAAAATAACATTGGCATTTTGGTAGGATTTGCATTTAATATGTAGATCATTTGTGGCAGTATGGTCATTTTAATGAAAATACTTCTTCCAATCAATGAGTAGGGATGTTTTTCTCATTTGTGTCATGTACAATTTATTTCGTCAATGTTTTGTAGTTTTCCTTGTAGAGATCTTTCACCTGTTTGATAAATTGTATTTCTAGGTATTTTACCTTTTTTGGAGCTATTGTAAAAGAAATTGACTTTTTAGTTCGGTTTTCAGCTTGATCATTATTAGTGTATAAAATTGCTAGTAATTTTTGTACATTGATTTTTGTATCTTGAAACACTATTAAATTCATTTATCAAATCTAAAAGTTTTCTGATGGTCTGAAGATTTTTCTTGATATAATATTATGTAATCATCAAAGAGGGACAATTTGACTTCCTAACTAAAATCACATGGATTCTTCCACCAAGATTGACAGAGTCAGTGGGGAGGGCACAGGTGCTGGTATTTTTTTTAAAGTGGTCATGTGATTATGGTTGGAAGCCTAGGCCGAGAGCCACTTAGCTAAGCATTGCTTCTCAAGTTTCAATGTACATGTGAATCATTTCCAATTGCAGGCCTCTCTCTTAGTAATGTGATTCTGCAGGTTTGGAAGGGGTACACGAATTGGTTTCTTTAAAAAGCCTCCTCTTAATGCCCATTATTCTCCCACTACATCCATTGTAGTAGCACTCAGCTAAAGAAAGTAGGCACAGCACACAGTTTCTGACACCCAAAATTCTTACCACGACACAAATACTTTTGGCCCAAATTGGAAGGCACCAATCACCATTTACAAGCATGTTATTCTCTGCTGGCTCTTTAAAATTTACAGAGGCTAGAGAAGGCATCAATGTTTGAGTAAGTCTGTTTAATCAAACATTGATTAAATTGATTCATAAATTTAAATTGACGATATGCTATTCACAATAGCATATATTGCTATTTATTGCAGCACTGTTCACAATAGCATATATATTTGCTATTGTGAACAGTGCTGCAATAAAGGTATAAGTGTGGGGATCTTCTTTATGTAATGAGTTATTTTTCTTTAAGTAGATACCCAATAGTGGGAGCACTGGATTAAATGGACATTCTACTTTTAGTTTTTTGAAAAATATCCATACCTTTTTCCATAGAGGTTGTAGAAATTTACATTCAAACACACACAATGTATAAGTGTTCTCTTTTCTCTGTAAGCTTGCCAATATCTATAAATTTTTGCTTTTTAACAATTAGCCATTATGAATGATGTAAAATGATATTGTGATTTTTAGTTAGTATTTCTCTGATGATTGGCAATGTTGAACATTTTTTACATGCTTGTTGACCATCATTGAATTCTTTTTGAAAAATATCTGTTCCTGTTCTTTGCCTGCTTTTTAATGAGGTTACTTGTTTTATTCTTGTTGAGCTGTTTGATTTATTTGTATATTCTTGGTGTTAGTTCTTTATCACCTTCATAGGTCACTTTGAAAAACATGTACACATGAGTTAATACAATATTGAGCATGTACTATTTGTTCAGAAGTCTGTTATAGAGCGCGGTGCTGGAAACATCACATGATGTGAGTTAATCCTCATAGCACCCTGGGAGTTGGGTGCTAAGTGTTCTGTAATTCCCAGGATTTAAATGAAAGGCCCAACATTTCTATTTTTTCTTTCATTTAAAAAATTATTTACCTTAAAAAGAATATGTGTAGAATAAAAGCTATATAGACAGATGAGAGGGATAGAGAAAGAAAGGGTGAACTGTTCAGAGGGATATTTTTGGTATTTATATTGACTTTCTTGTGCCTTGTAGAGCAACTACTGGATCTGCAAAAATAAAAAACAGATTGCTAGGTGGGATGTCTCTAAAAGCACCGGCTTCAATGAAAAAGAAATTGTGGCCTACAAATAGATAATTATTTGCTCCCATTTATCTGTTCTTTATTTTCAGGAAATTGTGGGCACCAGCTCAGGAGAGGCAGCAGGAACCACCACTCAAATTTCTGATCTCCTTTAATTAGTTCTGTGAGAGGAGACTCTAGGGTGAGGCCAAACCTGGATGAGGCCTTAGAAGAGGATGGACCTGGGGAGAGCTGGGACAGAAAGTGGGCCCCACGCTTCTGATGTCTATGCTGGTGGAGTATTTCCAGTTCTGTCTTTCCTAAGCCCGCCCAATAGAAACTTGACCCTAGAGTTTGTGTAATTTTAATCTATTTTAGCCATTTCCCTGTCAATTTTTATAACACACAATAACAAGGAATTTAACCAAAACTCTTAGGGTTTTTTAGAAAAATTATATGAGAAGCTAAAACATTTATTTTTACTAAGGTAAAAGAAATAGAAATAATCACAATAATAGTAATAATTCTT
Organism: Pongo abelii; assembly: GCF_028885655.2. NCBI lineage: Eukaryota > Metazoa > Chordata > Mammalia > Primates > Hominidae > Pongo > Pongo abelii. The sequence continues at coordinate 35,052,607 of NC_072003.2, forward strand.
CTGTCAGAAATAATCACAATAATAGTAATAATTCTTCTGTCCATGAATATCCCTTCAGATGGTGACATCGGAACTCACAACAACAGCATAAGGGAGGTGGAACAAATGCAGCCAAAGGCCCCTGTACACCTTTCTTCTCTCTTCTGACCACAGAATGTTGAATTCAATCATTAAGCCATTTGCTCTGGAATGAAAGTATCTGGACAGTAGCAACTATGTTACATCTGTTTCTCTAATGGTCATATGATATAGTTTAGATGTTCCCTCCAAATCTCATATTGAATTTTAATCTGTAATGTTACAGGTGAGGCCTGATGGGAGATGGTTGAATCTTAGGGATGGATTTCTAATAACTCTCTGCTGTCCTTGTCATGGTGAGTACCCACGAAAGCTTGTGGTTTAAAAGTGAAGTGTATCCCTCCTCTATCTTTCCTGTTCCCACTCCCACCATGTGAGATGCCTGCTCCTCTTTCATCTTTCACCATGATTGTAAGCTTCTTTATATGTTAATGCTGTTACAAAATTTAACGCAATATTTTCAAAAAATTACCTGACAAAATTTTGTTATCATATAAATATGTTAAATATATTATATAATCAATATATTATATCATTTATATCATGACATCACAATACATTATGATGTCATAATCTATACATATTATAACAATATATGATGGCATCATATATTGTGCATCTTATGACATCACAATATATTATAACATTATAATTCATATTTATTATGATATCACAATATATTGTGACATAATTTGTATGTATTGTGACATAACAATATATTAGGACATCATAATTTGTATTTATTATTATGATATCATAATAACATGTAAAACTGTGTTCGGTAATTTTATAAGACAACTGAGTTAAATTTTGTAGCAACATTAACATATAAATTTAATGGAACCTAAGAGAATTATCTGCTCTTGTGTAAATGACTACTTTATGATGTTATGATAACATAATATATCAAAATTTGTTTATATATCAAATAAATTTTATATGATATTATGGTATCAATATATAATGCTATTGTAAGTTCCATTTAAATCCTATTTAAATTCAGACAATTTTGTTAGGCAGTGTCTGTATGTCTACCATCCGTTATTTTTTGGGGTTGCACTATTTGCACAGACAGCACAGCTGGGGAAACACAGACTCACCCAGGACAGGCTCTTCCCTGAATTTTTCCCTTCCTCAGGGAATCAGTTCATCTGTCAACCAAGTCATTTTAGAGTGGAGACCAAGTACTCTCAAACATAAAAGTTCTCATTTCTGCATGCTTTTCTCAAGAAGAGGGAAAAACAAGAAGGTTCTTTTTAGGCGACACTTGCTGGACATACACTAAGCCTTCTACAGTTTGAGGGCTCTAGCCAGCAGATACAGACTTCTCAGTAGGAAGGGATGAGGCAGCTGTCCTGAGCCTAGAGCTCCAACATACCTTGTCTCATCTCGTTTAAGCAATTTTGAGAGGCTGCTCTGGAATATGTCTCGATGGTGGATGTTAGGAAACAACACAGGCTTTGATGGGACTCAGGTGGTGTCTGTTGTGCGAGGACAGGAGCTGAATGCTCAGGATCTAGGCTGTTTTCTTGTGGTCAGGTGGGTTACATGTTTGGGACCGAGTCCATTTTTACTAGGGAGGCTGAATAAATACTCCAGAAAAAGGTGGAGCTCCTGGGATGACCGAGGAAGGGTGACAAAGGGGGGAAATTTATCTCTCCACCTAGACTTTTTGCCGCCTCAGGAATCAGGGGCTGATTAAGTTAGCATCAGCTCTAATCTAACCAATTCAATCCCATTGTATTTGATCTAATTGTCGTCTCTATTGTTAAGGTAGAAAGGGCCATTTTATTTGGTATTTACTTTTTCTCTATATTTTTATTTTATAATATATGTATGTATCTAATACAAGCAACCATAATTTTAATTCGACATTTCCAAGCATTTGAGAAATTATAATATTCATGTACATGATTTTAACACTATGTATAATTTTCTTTCTTTGCAAAATCTATGACACATTTCAATATAAGTATGTTTAATTCTGCATCTTGAAAAATAAGCAGTATCTTAAATACTTCCAGGCAGGAATTGGGACAGAAATAAGAATAAATGATTCCCCTATCTTCTGATTCCAGTGCCCCGACTTTTTTTTGTTTGTTTGTTTTTTGTTTTTGACACGACAAGACCCAGAAAATGTCTCCTCTTAACTTTGTTTAGGTCCCTAGTAAAACTATATAGCAAGAAACTTTTCTTATTGAGGCCCTAATGAGTGGCAGGAAAAACAAAACTGTTCAGCCAGTTACAGTAAAACATGCCCAGCTGACGGACTTATAAAAGGCAGATCCAGCAGGATCACATACAGTCTGAATCTGGATGTGTAAGAGAGAGCACCTTTCACTTGAGCTTGAACATGGGAAAAGGAAATGAAGATCCTGATTCCTCACTTCTCCTCCAACCAATGCCCCACTGACCAGCCTTCTTTCCAACAGATCTCCTTTGCAGAAAAGAACTCAGATGAGAAGAGATTATTCAAAGAAAAAGGCAAGACCCCTTCCTCCTGTTCCAGTGAGAAGCACATGCAAAGGTAGGGTGAGGCTTTGGGCTGTTCTTATGGAGGCTGGAAGGAGGTTTGGAATTAGGGATACTGAGGTATGTGTCTTTGGTGGGATTTTACTTTCAAATTGGAAATGGGAAATGGCTTAGATTCCTGAGGAGACTTTGAGAAATTTGTTCACTCATGACACTGGAAGAAGAGCTTCACTTGAAAGACTGATCCACAAATATTTGTCAGAGACACACTATGGGACTCTGCCTGGAAGAGTTGAGTCACCTAAACTCCATGTTGCACTAGGATCAAAGCCCAATCCAAATGAGAAGAAGAATGCTGAATAAACTAAGCTTAAAGACAGAAACAGCACAGTGAGATTGGGTAAAATCAGACTCTTTCAAGGTAAAAAGAGACAGCAACAACACCGTCTCCCCTGGCAAGGAAACTGGTAGCTCTTTGGCAGCCAGGGCCTCACAGATCCTGGACTTTGGAGAACAGAGGAGAGCTGGGTTTGGTGGCAACTTCAGCTCCTATGTGTCCAGGATGAACTAAGGCTTCTAGGGTGTTTGGTTGGAGGCACTTGCTCAAACTCTCATTTTACGAACAGATCAGCAGAACCAGAGTCGAGCTTACATGAGGGAAACTCCCAGAAAAGGAAAATCAGTTCCAAGGACAGCTGCCAACCAAGACAGAGTGGGTAGAATCTTGCTTTTTTTTTTTTTCACAGAGGGCAAACAAATAGAAGACTTTTATACAGGGCTGGAACAGCAAGGGGACTTCTTAGAGACTAGGAAATTTCCTGAGATCCTGGCACTTAGAGGATATATGGGGACTCAAAAGGGGTTAAACTTCACTTCATTAAAGTGCTGAGATGGTAAGGATGGAGAAGAGACAAATGAGGTTCATCTGAAGGTGCACGGGAGGTTGTGGAAATGAGGATCTGTGGGCACTGTTCTGGAGAGTGTCTCACTCACATGCTTCCTCTGCAGGGACCTGTCCAGAAGAGTAGCACAGGTTGATGTTGAAAAAGAAACTAAAATCCTCCACTGCTGTGCACAGCAGTGAAATCCAGGAGACCTATGATGCCCACCACAGAGGGCCTTTCATGGCTCACACTGGGTGCAGCAAGCAGCACTGTTCTCAGGCTCCAGGAGTTCAATAGCCATCACTTCAGAAAGCTTGGTGACCTTGCAAGGTGTGTCAAAGGCCATTTATAAAGACCTACCCCAGGGGTTGGTGCAGCAGGTCCATTCTCCACTGACCTGGGAGCAGCTCACTCAGCTGGCCCAGCTCTGGGGACCTCTGTGTGCCCAGGTGCAGACGTTCCATATTATGGCCACCCAGTCAGGTTCTTTCCTGCTAAGAACTGTCTTGTTTAAGCCACACTGCCTGGCGCTGGGGATCCAGTCCTGGATAGAGAAGCCCAACCCTTGCCTGGACAGGAGATAACTGAGCCTGTCAGTGGATCAGATGAAGTTTGAGCTGGGTGGACCCTGACCCTATTCAGCAGAGAATGCAGTTCTTGGAATGAGAACAATAACCTGCTACTTCTCAGATTCTTCCAGATGAGCAGCAGTGACAATTTTAGATGCACTGTGTTAATATGTGACAGAACCTGAAGCAGTCATAGGAAAGGAACTTGAACAACATACTCAAAATGGTGAACCCTGCATTTTGTAGAGGGCTAAGATTATAAACACATTTTATATTTTTTGTTAGACATTTGATGTCTTTTCTATGTCTGATGACAGTCATGCATTTCTATATATTGAGACAAATATTAGGATGTAATCATTGATATGCCTTTGCAAATTTTAAATTGTAGGAAAATAAATATAAAATTATATGCTTCTCTTTTAATTCAGAAAAGTTTGTAGCTTCTCACTCTCCCATGCTAAACCAATGAAGGAATAATATCGACAAACCTTTAATAGTACTCCCTATGGGAAAATGTCAATATATTTTTACAGTTTAATAAAATTATGGTTCAATCACTACACAAGGTGTTTACTATTAATATTTTTACATAAAATTGAAGTCCAGATATGTTAAATGTAATTGATTGTACTTATTTATTCTTCACCTGACTCATATTTGCCTCATTTTAAATTTTCTAAATTTAAACTTTCTTCTATTTTATACACTTCAGTTGATTGTACTGTATTGTAGGATATTAAATGTAATATATTGTCATTTATTTCACATATTGCTATATTTTATATTTTTCTTCTTGCATTTTACAGTGAGATTATGAAATCTTTCATCATCTAAATGTATTTTTGTTTTTCTCTTTGCCTCTTAAGTTTCATACACATAATGATATGAACATTAATGTTTTTGAGAATATTCAATTTTAGATAATTTTGTATTTTATCCATACTGAACTTGTATTTACTCCATGTGTGAGTTAGAGGACTTTTTATCTTCACTTCTTCTTTTTTTTTACCCTGACCTCTCCACACTACACAGCTCTTGTTTTAGTCAAAGAATAGTGATTTATCATTCCAGTAAATGGAGCCAATACAATGAAAATATACAAATATACCCTGGAGATATCAGATACTTGGAATTTATCATTCCAGTAAATGGAGCCAATACAATGAAAATATACAAATATACCCTGGAGATATCAGATACTTGGAATTTATCATTCCAGTAAATGGAGCCAATGCAATGAAAATATACAAATATACCCTGGAGATATCAGATACTTGGAATTTATCATTCCAGTAAATGGAGCCAATGCAATGAAAATATACAAATATACCCTGGAGATATCAGATACTTGGAATTTATCATTCCAGTAAATGGAGCCAATGCAATGAAAATATACAAATATACCTTGGAGATATCTGGTTTTTGCTCTAGAGCAGTGCGATAAAACAAATATTACAATAATGTGAGTCACACGGCTTTTCTTGTTTCCCAGTGCATATAAAAGTGATGTTCACACTATACTATAGAATAAGACTGAAACAGTCTATGCTTACAATAACAATGTATACACCTTAATAAAAAATGTACTTTTTTGATAAAAATGCTGACACAGATATACACACACAAAGGTCACATGATGTTGGAAAAATAGTGTTAATAGTGTCGCTCAGTGTGAGGTTGCCAAAACCCTTCAATTTGTAAGAAATCCAACATCTGCAAAGCACAATAAAGTGCAATAAGACAAGGTATGCCTGTGTCACAGTCAATGTTCACTAGTGATATACTTAGAAGTCATACATAAAAGATATTACATATGTATAAAAGCAATTAACAAGTTACAGAATGGGTAGGAGATAAGAATTACAAAATGATTTATAAAGAAAATTAAAAGGGAGAGCAAGCTCGAAACATTCCTGAGCAGACAGAATCAATTAGACCTTTTCAGTGACCTCATCTTGTTGACTTGCAAACAAGCAAAACATGATGTGAGCTATTTTTGTGAATGCTTGTATTGAAAAACAACAACAATAACAGAACTTAAAGTTTAATTTATCAGAAGTACTCAAGAAGCTTATAGTAATACACATCTATAAGGTAAACCAAAAAAGACAGTTTTTTAACTGCAACTAATTAAATAATTTTAATGTTTTGCTTCTGCATTTTTAATACAATCTTACCTCTGACACTTTGCCATTTAAATGCTAACCCTCTTTTGGCCTTGTGTTCCACAATTCATTAGTTGCTTCTTACTCAAGAAAACATTTTTTGAAACAGGTTCTTGCTCTGTCGCCTATGCTAGAGTGCATAGACAGAATCGAAGCTCTCTGCAGTCTTACATCCTGAGCTCAAGGAATCCTCCCATCTTACTCCATGAGCTACAAGTACAGGAATGCACCACCACACCCAGCTAATTTCTTTTTTTTTTTTTTTTTCTGTACAGATAGGGTCTTACTCTGTTTCCCAGGCTGGCCTCAAACTCCTGGGCTCAAGTAATCCTCCCACCTTGGCCTCTCAAAGTGCTGGAATCACAGATATGAGCCACCATTCCCAGCCAAGAAAACTTTTAAAATTTGTATTGTGCTACAGTTTACTTTTTAACAGGACAAAGTAAAATAAACTAGCCATACATAAATCTAATAAAAATTTGTAAAACATATGAGAAAGATGATTAAAAGTCCTTGAAATATAAGAAAATCATCATAATCAAATGGAAAACCACATCATGTTCTAAGGTAGAAAAACTCAATATTACTCAATTATCAATTTGTTAGAAGTAATTGAAAAATTTAATTTTGTCCCAATAGAGATACCATCTGGTATTGGAAGTAGGCATTTTATTGCAGAACTCCTATAAATGAAAACACAAATAAGAACAGTTGAGAACACTCTGAAAAAATAACTAGAGTGGCTATCACACCCTACGAGACATGTCGATTTGTGAATATATGGATAGCTCAGTGGAAGTATAAATTTAAAAATAAACCACAGTGCATGAGAAAGTGTCTTTGTTCAGGCTGCTAAAACAAAATACATTAGACTGGGTCATGTATAAATGACAGAAATGTATTGGTCACAGTTCTGGAAGCTAGAAAGTTCAAGATGAAAGCACCAGCAAATTCAGTGTCTGGTGAGGGCTCTGTTTCTCACACATGGTGCCTTCTTGCTGTGTCCTCACATGGCAGAAGGGACAAGGGTGATCCCTTCAACCTTTATTACAGGGTATTAATTACATTTATGAGGTTGAAGCCCTCCTGAGTTAGTCACATCCTAAAAGGCTCCATGTTTTAAAACTATCACATTAGGGATTAAATGTTTACAAATGAATTTTTAGAAGGAGACACAAATTCAAAAAACCATTGCAAGAAGTTAATTGGCAATAAAAACTACAGTTGGGTAGGCATCATTAATGATTTGGGTTTAGGAATCAGATGTTTCTATCATAAAGGTAAAAAAATAATGTACTAATTATAACCTGCAATAAAATTGAAGGTCAAATGAAAGATAAATCTATACTGTAAAAAAATCAAGTTTTTACAAGGTGAATTCTTACAGATTATATCAGGATTTTTGTGGTTTCTGGGGATAAATAAAATCCCAGAGTTTCCTCCTGTGACTTTTTTACTGAAGTTTCTGACACTCTTACTCAATTTTAAAGTGGAAAAATATCTTTTCTGTTTCTGTCTTTGAGAAATTAAAAATAAAATTGGCCTCCATATGCTGGATCCTAAAACAATTATTCACTCAGTGGTGCTCTGCTGAGTAAGGGCACTGTTTCTCACACACACACAGAAGCGTAATATTCTGTCAGATACAAGACTTCTCCCTGAGCCAGAGCCTAATCATTTACACATGATCAGAGGCTTTCACAGGCATGCACTGCTCTGCACCCTCCCACACAGGCTCAGCCCTAAGCATCTGACTCTGAAGGTGACTGATGAACATGTTCCCTAATACCCTAATTTACAGAAATTTTGTTTTCTCTTAATAATATCTAACAGAGCTCTAGGGTCTTTCCTGACTCCACCTACAACACACAGATAGACTGGGAGGTTTGGACAGAAGCTTTGATCCTCACTCTAAGCCCTGCCCTGTCCCATCAGCTTCTCTAGAAGTACAATGTTCTAATTACCCCTGAGGGACCACATGTCAGAGAAACTTTCTGTACCACAAATTTAATAAAAGTGAGAAGAGAAACAGGCAAGAATTTCTGCTGAGGGCTGCATCTAAGGGTCTACTTGCCAGACATATCTCTATTTTACACAAATATTGACAAATATAATTTCATCTCCAGATGACAAATTAAAGAAGAAACCACAGAGGAATGAGAAAATGTAATCAATGCTCTATAGAATCCAGCTTACCTCAGCCATGGGGTGCTAAGTCTTCTCAGAAAAAAAGCAATTGTTCTCTATCATCAGAAACAACTGTGGCCTCAGACAGCTGGACACTGAGAGTGCAGGATGCTCCCTGGAATTCCATGCCTACATCACAGAGGGATGGAATTCCTAAGAGAGGCTGAACCCACAGGTCCTGTTCTACCATTTGGTCTAACTAATACTACTCCTCCACCTGGCCCAACAGGATTCCCCAACTCTTCTCTGGGTCTCATGAGGGATAGTTCAGAACGACAAAAAAAGTTATTAATGTCCCTCCATTTCTGTAGTTCCTGGGGTCTAATTTGTTCATTTTTAGGCTTTGGGTTTTTATCCTCCGTCTACATTCACAGAATTTGTGTGCCCTATTCCAGTACCTATGATTTTAAGTAGTCATCTTTTCTAGTCTAGTCACAGATACTGTCTTCTAGTCATTTTTTTCTTAGAGAGCCAGGTGATATGAATGCAAGAACTTCTATATAAACTTCACCATAAGTAAGTTGAGTAGCACAACCCCTCTACGGGCTGGATTGCCATTCAGAAAATGTAGAAACCAGGTTTGCTTGGGGTTGCAGTTGTGGAAAAGAAAGACACATCTTGTTCAGGAGTGGTCAGTGAGAAATCTCAAATTTTGAAAATGGATGCCTACAGACCTCAATGATGTTTTCTTCTTGGAATTAGTCAAGAAGAGATTTCTGGGTGATGAGGGGACAGCAGCCACATTCAATCAACAAATTACCTAGCCAACATTTGTGGAACCAGAGGAAAAATGGAAGTAAAATCAAACAGTTTGGCCATGTTAATAGATTTAGTGATAAAAGCTACAATGTGATTAAAGTGCAAGTAGTCTCAAAAGCCTAAAAGGTTACAAGAATGAGCTTCAAGGGACACATGGTGTTGCTGGATTCAGCTGACTCTTATGCTAAAGATGTCAATAGTGGTGAGACATGATAGATACCCCAGGAAGTGGGCCAAAGGCCAATGCATTTATCATGTCAGGAATGGTCTGAGGCCTTCTAAACCATGACAAATAGGTCAACTTTCACCAAGAACCACAAGTCTGGGATGCAGTGGTAATCTCTGCATTACACGTGGATTCAGGCTTGGTTTCTGGCTTAACTGTGGTTAGTATTTTCAGAGAACAGACCCTTACCATGGACTCCTAAATGAATGACCTGACAGATCAGCAGCTGAAATTCTTTCTGATTTGAAGCCAATAAAGGATGTCCCTAATCAAATAGCCTTTAGTTTCAATGTGAAAGACCGAACAGTTAGAACATGGGCAATGACCCAAAACACTGAGCTCTTACCATTAAGTGGAGCAACCACCCCTGCTTCAGGCTGTGTGTGACTGGCACTGAAGTTAGACATCCACAGCAGCCCAGTAAGCACAAATTGTGGCAGCGTCCTTGACTTGTCAGGGAATTAGGACCAGGCATTTGGGAAATATTTAGTGAACTGAAGACCTCATAGAGCCAGTAGTTTTGCTTCAAACAGTGGAGGCGGGTGTATTCATTCTTTTTCACACTGCTGATAAAGACATACCCAAGACTGGGCAATTTACAAAAGGAAGAGATTTAATAGACTTACAGTTCCACATGGCTGGGGAGGTCTCACAATCATGGCAGAAGGTGAAAGGCATGTCTCACATGGTGGCAGACAAGAGAAGAGAGAATGAAAGTAAAGTAAAGCGAAAGGGATTTCTCCTTATAAAACCATCGGATCTCTTGAGACTTATTCATTACCAAGAGAACAGTATGGAGAAAACTGCCCCCATGATTCAATTATTTCTCACAGGGTCCCTCCCACCACACTTGGGAGTTACGGGAGCTAAAATTCAACATGAGATTTTGGTGTGGACACAGCCAAACCATGTCAAGGGGTGTAAAATTTTCACCAAAGAATGTAGTTTTTCTTTTACAACTAATGTGACAGCCCAATTTTCTCTTAGAATGTGTTATATTCTAAGTGGCCTTCTGATGTCTCATAGAATTCAAATTTACTCACTTCAAAATTGGAATATCAAGCTGGGAAGCCCCAAGCTGTTGATGTGTCAGAATTCAATTTGACAGGAGCTTTGGAGCAAGCTTGTCACTAACTTTAAAATCAGTGTATGTAGTAGTGTCAGGGAGACTATGTGTCAAAAACTCTAAGGGCCACCTCTAGATGGAGGCTGACTCCCTCTCTCAGAGGCATCAAATGAAAACAATATCAAGCATTTTTCAGCTGCTGGAAGAACTGAGCTATGTAAATCTGCCCACATAGTTCCAGTGAACCTTAACTGGAAAACAGGACAATGGGATTTTCAGGACTTTATCAGCTACTGGCAAAGAGATGTTACCATCCTAGACAGGAGCATGAAGGCAGATGCTTCCAAATTGGCAGCCAACAGAACCTCACCTACAGAGTTGAACTTTTTGCACATCAGAGGGTAGAGACACTCATGATACATTCTGTCATGCCACTGTGGCAAATGGCAGGGACGATTGTCTCACTTACACTTCTTTACCTGTTCCTCACCCAGTTTAGATTAATCCCCTCTGGCACTTATGGGCCAGGCAAGGACAAAAACAAACCTGACTATTGCTCCTATGGATTCTGATATAGAAACACAACAGAACATTGATTAACTCAAAGAGCTCCACCTCCGTTGTTATGTGGTCTTCCTGCCTTCACTGTCATCCTGCCCAAACACTATTAGTTGAGTTTTGCTGTTTGTTTTTATTTTATGGTTTACCTTTGTACTATGTTATCCTGTATATAAACACAGCTTAACAAGTTACACTATACCCAAGACAGGGGACTACAAAAGACCAATAAAGGCTGGCACAGGTGTGTGTAGGAGACAGAACAGGGCAATGGGAAGGTGTTACTCTCTTTAAAATTTTCACCCTGAGGTCTGTGTTTTTCTCTCACCTTGGTACATTTCAGCATTTGGAGAGTATTCAGGGTCAGAAGGTTCCATCTGATGAAGGAGGATGAAGGATTTTATCTGGAGGACAAAGGCCAGGGTCAAGGTGTGGGCAGGGTGTGTTGCCCCGCAGGCTTCTCTCCTGGGGTTGTAAGTGGCCACCTTCTCCTTTTGTCCTCACGTGGCCATTTCTCTGTGTGCACATTTGTATCCTTATCTCCCCTTTTATGGAGACATCAATTAGATTGGATTAGGGCCCATTCTAAGGTCATCATTTTAAAACATTTTTTATTGTAACTAATAAAAATTGTCCACATTTATGGAACTGGTTTTAAATATGCATACATTGTGGAATGGTTGACCCAAGCTAATTGCCATATGCGTTACCTCACATACCCAACATTTTTCTGTTGTGAGAACACTCAAAATCTACTGTTAGCAATGTTCAAGAACCGATTACATTAACTGTAGTCGCCAAATGCCATAGATCTGTTGCACATATTCCTCTAACTGAAATTTTGTATAATTTGACCATCTCCCCACTCCCCCACCTCCACCCCCAAAGACCTCATTTTAATGTAATTGCCTCTTTGATGATGCTATCTCCCAATGTAGCCACATTCTTAGTTACCAGGGGTGACAGTGTCAACATACGAATTTTGGGAAGCCACAATTCAGCTCACAGCAGCCTCTGTTAGGACGTAATGTTTACATTGAGATCCCGGTAAACTAGCAACAGAGGGAATGGCATGCAAAGATTCTGGGAAGAAAATTCCAGGCAGAGAATTCTATGGAGCAAGAGTCCTGAAATGTGAGGGAACAGTGTGAGTTTGAGAAACCACAGACCAGTGGCAGGAGGGAGGGGCACAAAAAGCAAGGGGAGGAGGTGGTGAACTCACTCACAGTGTCTTGGTGAGACATGTAAACTTGAACGTGATTTCATTCCCTAGGCAGTGACAAGTCATTGGAGGGTTTAAAGCAAAAGACATGATAAGATTCAGATGTTCAAAAGTTTTTTCTAGGTGCTTTATAGAGAATGCATTCTAAAGAGGGCAAATATAGAAACGAGCCTTTTGTCGCAGGTCAGGTGAAAGTGAGGGTGGCTTCGACTGGGTGATATGGAATCAGAATGAAGTAAGTGGATTCGGGATACATTTGAGCATGAAGCTATAGGACCTGTTGGTTTGTTGCATGAAAGGGAAAAGGGTCTTCAAGACTACTGCTACCTGTTAGTCAAGTCAGGAGAATTTCCAGAGATATGGTGGGGTTCTTTACTGAGATGGAAAAGAGTGGGAGAACAGGCTTTGGGAGAACATCCAGGTGACACAGTATTTTCCTAAGAGCATGGGTCAGGAAACTTGGTAGAGCCTGGGCATCCTCAGAAGTACTGACACACTCCTCCCATTGGGTTGTTGTATCACTGACACCTAGACCCGGTGCACAGAAATTCCCAAGTAGGAAGAGGCATGATGTTGTAGCACCACAAGTGTGGTGATAAGGTTGGTGGGGCTTTGCAGCACAGCAGCTGTGTGATCTCAATGGAGACCTGCTACATCTGGCCTGGGTGAGGTCAGTCCTCAGTGCAGTGGGGATAAGGGCACCCACCTCATAGATCTGTCTTGACAATTTAACTGAATCAAACTCGTGAAATGAATGCAAGTCCTGGCACACACTGGGTAGCTGGCATGAATTATTATTGGTATTATTAATATCTTTGGTGTTATTAGTATCCTCAACACTGATAGGACATCAGCTCAGCCACTCCAACAAAACCTTCAGAGATATCCAGAAGCCCTCAGACAGTCTTCACTCTTCCATATACTTCTCCAGCTTAGTAGCCAGCTGACTCAGTTCAGCCTTATTTGGGTTTTTAAGTTGAACCAATGGCTCTCAGCATGTCCCTAAGGCTCTGAGCAGTGTGTGGGTTGTGTTCTGTCCATTCCAGGCCTTTGAGAGGATGCTGGGCAGGAAGAAGGTGGCAGCTGTAGACCCACGGAGACAGTGGAATAAGCAGGTTGCTCCCCACATGCAAGGCTGCTTCTTTTTGCTTGTTTAACAAATAGAAGCCCACTCAATCTCACAAAGTTTGCTCCCAAGTGAGACAATATACATTTTGTCCATAGCTGTATTTTTCTACTGTTGACAACAGATGAAACTAAGAAAGTCAAGTACAGTATTTCCCCATCTGCAGGGATTATGTATGTTCCAAGACCCCCACTGAATGCCTGAAACCAAGGATAGTAGGACACCTTACATATACTATGCACAAATTTCTTTTTGCTTCTTCACGATTTCAGAACTAGAAGATTTGTTCCTACAATAGACATTAGCAACCTCAGCCTACAAGATTGTTTTTCTTTTCTCATTAAGTTTAGAAGTTTTGGGTTTTCATTTTTTTAAAAAGCACTTTATGGCTTTTCTTTGGCATATCTGAATTGCCAGTATCACTACTGTGTGTCTTGGAATCATTATGAAACAAAATAAGGGTTCATTGAACCGGTGCACTACAATAACACAGCAGTTGATCTGATAACAAAGACAGCTACTAAAGTGACTAACAGGCAGGTAGCGGGTACAGAGTGAAAACACTGGACAAAGAGATGATTCACATCCCAGGTGAGTGTGAGATTTCATCAAGCTACTCAGAATTGGTGAGCAATTTAAAATTTATGAGTTGTTTACTTCTGGAAATTTCTATATAGTATTTTCAGGCTGCAGGTTTTGGGGTATCTGCCTCCCAGTCACCTATCTGACTTGCAGAGGTCCCAGGCCTGAGCCCAGCCAACAAGAGCAGTTGGTCATCTTCAACAGTTGGTTTGATGAAGCCACTCTCTTGGTCCACAGTGACACAGGACTAGTTTCCTGGATCATATCTTTGTGAGGCCCCAGCAGCTGTGGGTGGGAAGACCAAGCTAAGACACAGGCAAGACCAGATTCCACCCCAAAACCTGCCATAATGAGGCTCAAAACCCCCATGGGAGGCAAAGTGACACCCCTGCTTTACTGACACACCAGCATGGGTCTGAGACTTAGTAGATGCTCAATTAACATTAGTAGATGAATGAATGCTCATTAGTTTGGACAGTACAATTGTGTCTATGGTACCCCAAGAGAAGACTCATATGGTAGTCTCCCATTATCTACTGTTTTGCTTTCTGGGCTGCATGAGGCTGGATGGAGGGGACCAAGGCCACTGAGTTCCCTGAGTAGGTGCATGGCCAGGAGCTTCTGGGGGGTCTCAGGAGGTGTGGCTGCAGCACCCTTCCTCTGAGGGTCTCCCTTATCATTGGTGAATAGGAGGTCACCCCAGGAGATAATGCCTGAAAAGGGGGTTCCAGCCCCACCTGTGAGGGGCACCTGGGGTTCTCCTGGGGTAGATCAAAGACTGAGATCCAGACAAAAATCCGTTGCCTCCAGCTGAGAAGCAGCAGGCATCTGGTCGTGGGCCATCCTGGGGCCACTCTCCACTCCCACCCTCTCCTGCGTTGCAGATGCTCCATCCTTGGGAGGTGAGGAAGATGGGAGGACCAAGCTAAGACACAAGCGAGACCAGATTCCAGGCACACAGGTTGACCAGGGGTGGGGCCTGCTTCCCTTCCAACTAGCCCTGCCTTCGAGTGGCAGGGGAGAGACTGAGGCCTGGGGATGACTTCCCTGGTATCACACAATGGTTGGCATCCCCTCAGGGTGAAGGTGGGGCTGGGCGATCCATATGGCCCTGGATGTTTTTTCCTGGGCTCTGGGTGGCCGGTGGAGATGGGAGGAGACACCCATGCTGCAGATGGGGAGATTAAGGCACAGGCCCCTAGGGTTCCAGGAGCAGTGAGGAGGCCAGGACTGTCCTGTGGAGACTTTGATGTTGGGGTTCTGGGTGAGGTGACTACTGCAGGTGTGAGCACAGAAGTTGGTGGGGACTCAGGTGGCTGCTGTGGGGCAGATGGACGAAGGGGTTAAGGCACCAGGAGATAAAAGCTACAGCCCAGCAAGGGGGCAAAGTGGCTGTGGGGGCTATAAAAGGAGTGCTAACAGCATTTTTTGGGGATGGACTGTGGGTGCAAGAGAGCAGGAAGGGGGACAATGCCCAGTCATTCTGGCCTGGAACAGTGGCAGGTGGACTTTGCCCAGCTGTGAAGGGGTCTGTCAGGGAGGTGGGGCTTCTGGTTTCAGAGTAGCCCAGAGATGTGCTCATGCAGATGAGGGTCCTCGTGGGATGGAAATGGAAGGGGAAGCTACAACCTGGGGACCATTGGTGGTGGGCTGAGCCCCTGGGACCTCTGGGGTAAGCAGGCAAGAAAGTGAGAAAGAATCAGCCAGGGAGACAGAAGAAGAGAGAAAAAAAAGGAAAGTAGACCCCCCAGGAGAAGAGCAGACTCAGGAAGAGGATGAACATTTCTGCTCACCTGCCCCATTGGCCTCTCCCCCTGCCCACGTAACCTAATGCCCTTGCCCTGAGTCTCTGCTTGCCTCTGCCTACCTGGCCATCCCAGGCAGGTTTGTTCCCGAGCTGCGGGGGTGACTGAAGGGCCACTTTCAGAATTCACAGTCTAGAATTGGGCAGTGTTGAGTCCTTGTTGTCTCACAGTTCTGGGAACAGTTTCTGCCACAGCCTGCTGAGCTGTCTGCATCACCCAGGGTCCTCCTTCCCTCACCCCTGGAGGCCTGGAGGACAGCTCGGAGCTGTGATAGGTGCCTCTTCCCAGTGTCTCTTTACACTGTTCCTGCCTCTGCCTCAGCATCCTCCTCCAAGAGGTGGGCATGTTGCTGCATGTGAATGGCGAGGAGGTCACTGTGGGGAAGGGGCTCCATCCTTCCTCTTTCCTAGGCCCCCAGTGCCTCTGTCCTGGCGGTAAGGCAATCCAGCCTATCCGTGAGTCCATACAGGAACACAGACCCAATCCAGCCCTAAGAAGAAAGAAAAACTCATTCACCTGTGTGGAAGGGAATGGTGACAGCCCTGGACCCTAGGACCAAAAAGAGCTGAGGCCTCCAGGAAGACTTCCTCACCAGTGCCCACCATGCCCTGGAGCTCTGCAGGGGGTGGCTTAGGGGCTCAGAAGCTTGCAGGCCAAGGCTTCCCAGCCACTTCTGAAGCTCCCAGCTCTGCAAGGGGCTGGGTTTCCCCTCCTGGTAAAGTGCTCCCAATGCCTGTCCTGGCTCACTCACTTAGCTGAGCTACCTGCTGGGCCTCTTTCCTGGTGGGTCCTCCCAGTGTGCCTCCCTGGGTTGGTGGGGGCTTCCCTGGAGACTCCCTTATGCCCCGAGGCTTTCAGGCCAGGATGAAGCACCCCGACCTCTCAGCAGGAGCAGCCACTTGGGGGAAGCAGAGGGAATGGGAAGGAACACATGGCCCAGCTCTGAATATGACTGGGCAGGGACATCATGTTGAAGCTCCTGGGAGCCTCATGCAGCCCAGCTAGAGGCCCTTGAAAGGCCAACACTCTCCTTATACAGGAGGAAAAACTGAGGCTGGGGGTGGGAAGGGTCAGCCTTGGACTGGGGGTCTAGTCAAATGGGCCTCTGCTCCTCACCTCAGCTATGGCCCCCACATGCACTTCCACCAGCAGAGGCCTTTTACTGGACTTGGCCCCAGTGAATGGAAAGGAAACTGCCAGCCATGCTGGCCACCCCAACCAACTTTTGCTGCGTGGCTACTGGCAACCCCACTCTCTCCATCTCCTGATTGAAGAACCACAAAAGTTCTAATGAGAGCATAACATTAGGACATCAAGGGGGCCCTGGAAGTTGGTGGGAGTGTGGCCTGAATGTGGAAGGTGTGACCTGTCCTCCATTCACCCACACTTCCACCTGGAGCTGTGGCACCAGCAGTAGAGCCTGGTCACGGAGTGTGGCATCCTCAGACTGTTGTCACTCCATATCTGTGATGGAGAACAAGTTCAGCAGCCTTCAGCTGATATACACGCTGGACAGCTGGGTGAGGGCTGTGGCCCATGGGCAGAGGGCAGGAAGGTGGGAAGCCTCTGAGCTCTCATCTATTCTCTCAATGTGCTCTCCTGACCATCCCATTCCACCCACAGGGCTTCTGGCCAACCAGTCGCAGCAAGGTGGAGTTCCACTGCAAAGTGTACAGCAACTTAGTATGTGGAGGTGAACAGCAGGAAGGTGGGTGTCAATGGCATGCCTATGTCACCGTGCTCAGGGGAGATGCTGCTGCTGGCCAGAAGCATGGGGATGGAAGGCCCAGAGCTCCACTTCACTGAACTCTACCATCATTATAGAAGTTTTGGAGTAGCCTGTGAAAGACAGAATCATGTCATCAGTCAGGAGACAAAATCCTCTAAAGTGAGCAGTTCTCCTGGGTATGAACTTGGTGCTGGTTCATTTAGCATCTGCTATGAACCAGTGTCTACAATTAGAGGCAGTTTCTCCTAAAGTAAGATTATATGAGTCAACTGATAAAAGTAGGAATCACTCTTGTGAGTATTGTCCTTCAAAATTGATTCAAAACATTTGCTTCTGCCTTTGCAACTTTATGCTCTCTGAATTCCCACACTGAGTAAAAACCTTCCTGGTGAGCTTATAATCAATCTCACAAATTTAACAATTTGGGTTTTATCTTAAGGTCCACTATAAAATATGGAACAAAATATATTTGATTTATAGTAGATATAAAACAAAAAAAATTAGGATGGCCATTCTGGACATATAGAATTAGTTTCTTTCATATTTATGAGTTTTTTACCAACCTATATTTATTACAATAAAAATTAAGCTAAAATATATTTTATTTTATTGTGTGAGTTTAAATGGATACACTTGATAATGGAATAATATTAACTAAATGAATACTGATGCCTATTTTTTCAGTTTTTAAAAAATTTATTTTAACAAAGTTTTTTTTCCAGTATAAAATTGCACTTGATTAAATCTACTTCTAAATATTTCTTTCTTTTTCACACATATGTAAATGGAATTGTTTTCTTAATTTTATCTTCAGGCTGATCATTGTTAGTACATAAAAGTACAATTGAACTTTGTATATCAATTTTGTGTCTTGTGACCCTGCTGAACTCATGTATTGGTTTTAGTGGGTTTTAACGAATTTCTTATAAACTTTTATATTGAAGTTATATCATCTGCAATGATAGACATTTCTAACCTCTTATTTTCCCACATGGATGATTTTGTTCATTTTTCTTATGTAATTTCCGTGGATGTTAACATTTTTGTCTTGTTCTCAAATGTCAAGACACAACAACCAGTATTTTATTATTATGGGGTTAGCCATGAGTTTTTCATTGATGCCCTTTAGCAGATCTAGAAAGTTTGCTTATACTCTTCCTTTCAAGGGTGATTAATTGTGAATGAATATTGAATTGTTCAAACGCTCTGTCTGTTGAAGGTATTTTTCTGTTACTTTCCTTTATCCGATTACTTTGTGTAATGC
This sequence comes from Pongo abelii, assembly GCF_028885655.2. Lineage (NCBI taxonomy): Eukaryota > Metazoa > Chordata > Mammalia > Primates > Hominidae > Pongo > Pongo abelii. Next base: position 35,071,302 of record NC_072003.2, read on the forward strand.
ATTGATTGATTATTGGATAGGTCAAGATTGCATTTGTGAAATAATTCCATTTGATCATGGTGTACAATTATTTTGATATGTTCTCGATTCATTTCACTCTTTTTTTGAGAATTTCTGTGTGTGTATTCCTCAAAGAAATTCATCCATAGTCAAACATACTTGTAATGCTTTTATCTGGCTTTAGTATCAGGGTAATACTGGCCTCATAGAACAAAGTGGAAAGTGTTTACAATAACTATCTCCTATTTTCTGGAAGGCCTTGTGAAGAGTTGGCATTAATTCTCCACTAAATATTTAGTAGAGTTTACCAGTTAAACCAGGTGGCTCTGAGCTTCTCTTTTTGTGAAGGTTTTTGATTAATTGAATCTCTTTACTTGTTATATGTGTATTCATATAGTCTGTTCCTTTTTGGATTTACTTTTATACTTGGTGCCTATTAAGGTATTTATTTTTAATTTGTAGTATTTCATGTTTTTAGGTTTTCTAGAGAGTTGACATGGAAGATTCAGGACGTTTAATGTAGGAGAATGTTTAATATAGGAGAATGAGACTTTGATGTCATCCATGAATGATTTGAAGTTTCCTCTGTTGTCAAGAATGATATGACCATAACTTCCATAGTTAATATTAATTTTGTAAGTCAAATAAGAAGGTAGAAGGAAACGGACATCCATCACTCAATCACAAACCAGGGTACTAACTGAAATCATTGAAAAGGATCCTCAAAATTTTCCAGGAGAAATCCTCTCCTGGAATCACCATTAGAGAGAAACTGGCTAAATATACAGGCATTTCAGAGTCCAAAATTTACATTTGGCTTCAGAACTAAAGACCTCAGCTCCCAGGCCACAGCAGAAGGGGACTTGTGAATTCCCTGACACCAGGTCCAAGACCAAGATCTTATCTGACTGTTTGGCTGGAACAAAACATGTGCACTGTTCCGGGCAGGTCCCATCCTCTTCTTGCCTCCTATTCTTTCACCTGCCATCTGTTCTTATTACCAGCTCTTCCTCCACCTCCCACATCCTATGATCCTTTGGATTCCTCTACAGCCTGCATGAGCCAGGCACCAAGGGTCACAATGCTCAGCCCCCTCTGGCTGTGAAGATGGGAGAGATCTCTCAACCTCTTCAGGAACTTAGGAGTCATATATCAATGGTACCAACTCTAGGAGTAGGGGTTCTCCCATACCCAGACTTGTTTTTGGCCTCTGTTGAAAGGAAAATTTCAGGATGACAAGAAAAATGAGACACTGGCCTGGGAGTTCTTCCTTAAAGGGACAGCCGCAGCCCGATCGTCTTCAGCCACAATTTCAGGGTCTGGGTCAATGAGACATATAGCACCTTCAGTAGCGGTGGGGCTTGAGCAAAGGGGCCCAGGATGTCATGATTCAATGGGAACCTGGAGCAGGAGCACTTTAGCAGCCTGTACAGTGTCTCCCCTGTGGCAGAAACAGACACAAGCCATGAAGGAGCCATCCCATCTGCTGGAGCAATAGCACCAGACATCGGCATGATCTCTTATCAACCCCAGAATTTCAGAAAAAGGCACAATCTTTTCTGAATGCAGATCCACAGGAGGAGGACCCTTCATGATCTGAATCACCACTCAGTGAGAAAGAATTTCAGGCTCTGCTTAACAGGCTGCAGAGCTTAGCAGGGGATCAGCTTTAGCAGGCAGGCATCCTTCCCACCACTGCTGTCCAGCACTGATTCCCTTGGACACAAACAGCAAAATGCCAAGAAGGTTATCAGGAACACATTGTGGTCAGAAGCAAGACTGATGCAAGAAGCAGCCGCAACCACTTGAAAATCCAAAGGGAGCATTTTGGCTCTCTCTTGTGGGCATCCCTCAACTTCTGTCCTCACTTCCTAACCTCAGTGATGGTACTGAGCTCCATCCTGCCTGGCAGTAAACAGCTTCATTGAATCCTGATGCAGCAAAGCATTCTCCTGACAAACATGACCTCTTCCCTTTGATCATCAGCTCCTGGGAACCCACCAAAGGGAGGAGAGTGGCTCTAAATGGGACAAATCCCTACTTCTTTCCCTTTTAGCAAGTTTGAAAGCCAAATGTAAATGCAGGTGGATATGTAGAAAATGAGGGCATGCTATAACTTCTCATTACATGAGTGTATGACCTGGAGATATTAATCCTAGCTCTGAGAGCTGCAAATGAAAAATAGAAGTTTTTCCACTATGCATATATCAATGATTGATTGCACAAGCTTATCTCCACCATACTGAGGAGTCTTTACTGAGAATTATCCCATTGAACAAATAAACATAGAGATAGTGACAGGTATGCCAGGCATGGTGGCTCACATCAGTAATCCCAGCATTTTTCTAGGCCAAGGTGGATGGATAAGTTGAGTACAGGAGTTCGAGATCAGCCTGGGCAATATGGTGAAACCCTGTCTCTACTAAAAACAAAAAACAGCTGGGCGTGTTGAAGCCTGCCTGTAATTCCAGCTACTTGGGTGGCTGAAGCATGAGAATCTCTTGAACCCAGGAGGCAGAGGCTGCAGTGTACTCCAGCCTAAAAGTGTGTGTGTGTGTGTGTGTGTGTGTGTGTGTGTGTGTGTGAGAGAGAGAGAGAGAGAGAAACGTACTCTATAAAATCACTGAACAAAGTGTCAGGATGTTAATCTTCCCACATCGTTAGAATCTTTGTATGTATTTACATTCATATCTACACATAAAGCTGACGTCCTTATATGTTAAATCAGTTACATGTTGAGTGAAAAAAAAAAAAAGGAATTATTTTCTCTGTTTTAACGCTGAAGAGGAGTGCACATGGTCCAGACATGTCCTGTAGGAGCTGAATTGGGCCTGTTCTGGGAAATGGGGAAAGGCAGAGTGAGGCCCTGTTGCATTTAAGTAGGATAAGATGGGATCATAGAGAGGTAGCCAGGGCCTGGGCCCAGCAACACTGAGGCTCACGGTGGGGGGTGGGGGGTGGCTTATGCAGGTGAGGGAGACATCCTAGGGTGCTAAAGGCTAAACTCTCCTGTAACAGCCAAAGATCTGGCCAGATCGTGCTACGTCTCAGGATTGCTGCCAGCCAGGCCTAAACAGACCCTGTATTAAAGACACTTGGGGTGGACAGGTGTGAGACTCCAGGCCACAAAGAGCCCCAGAAGGAAGTTTGCCCTGGGGCAAGGGTCCAGATAATTGTGGCCAGGCCAATTTAAAAGAGACCCATCTCTTCTGATCTCAGAGGCTCAAGCCGGTGAAGAACACATAAGAATTGAAATTTCCCTGAAAAGACAGGGTCCCATGGGGTTTGCTGTCCCCCTACCTACAACTGAATCCAGCCAGCCAACTCTTTCCTCTCCATGCCAAAAACCTCTGTTAAGGGCTACTGGCAAACCCCTCCTCCCTGCTGCCTCCCCGCCACAGTACACTTGCCAGGAATGCCCGAGATCTGGCATCTGAGAGTTTTGCACAGCAGGCTGGAGAGCCAGCAGGACAAGGGCGGCCGGGTGTCCTGTAGGACGGCGGGAGTTCGCGGGCGCAGGCTGCAGACCAGCTCGCCTGGCGGCAGGTGGCAGCTGTGTGCGCCCCCCCCCCCCACCCCGCCCACTCCGCCTCCTTGAGCAGTAGCTCCTGCTGCGGCTTCCGTTTCTTGAGCACAGAATGTATGAGTGCCGGCCTAGGCGGCCAAGGTTGGGGACGGTAGCGACCTCTGGTACCTCTGACCGTGTGGCCCAGGCAGCAGCCAGCCCTGCCCGCGCCGACGCCAGCTGCCCCGTGAGCTCCAGTCGCCCCTTCTGCCCGCAGCTCGCCTCCTAATTCTCAGTCAGGCGCCTGTCTCCTCAGAGACCCTGGATCAGCTCAGATGTCAGGTCCTGCACCTGCCGGGCGAGCAAGCTAGGGGGCTGGAAGAAAAGTTGTCTGTCGCAGCAGAAGGAACAGGACCTCCGCACTCCAGGACGGAGTCGGGCGCCCAGTGGGGGCTGCAGGCCTAAAGGATGGCGGCGGCAGCAGCAGCAGCGGCAGAAGGAGATATCCGGGCCAGAGCCTCTGTGGCCTGCGGGGCGCTCTGGGCCATGAGTGGTGTCTCTTGGGCCAGAGTGCCCTCAGGGACCCCCGAGCCAGCGCTTCAGCTGCCTCGACCCGCGCTGCCGGGTGTGCCCCTGATCGCAGCAGTGGCTTCTCTGGAGGTGGCACTGCCTGCCACCTCGAGCGTCTCCCTAACGCAGTCATGATTCAAAATCCCTGCTCACCACTGGTGCACAGTCACAGCTGCAAATCGTAGTCATCTAGGAGAATTTTTTCTTAATAGTACATCTATGTTCTATATAGGAGTTTTTTGGTTAATGTTTCTCTCATTCTTGTTTTGCAGTTTCATATGACTGTGTTTCCTTTTTAGGGTAGGTTCCTTGACATTCTTGTATTGTGTTTGGTTTTATCTACGTATCGTGATTTTGGATGTAAATTTGCGGCTCTGTGTACAAGTTAAGTTGATGTGAGGTTTAATTAAAATATGAATCAGCCATATCTACCACCAATAAAGTCACGTATGTTTCTTTGCGTGTATTAATATACTCCATTTGTTCATAGCTTATCATGCATATTTCTTTTCTTGGCTTGTGTCAAAAGTTGTTTTATCTTGTTCAGGAGAGTAGTCATGTAAAGAGCCTTACTTTACCCATGTATTTACTGACGAATCTATATTATTTTTGTGTGAGGAAAACACCTTTGTAATTTGAAGGTAATTTTCTGAAAAGTTTATAACGCTGTATATCTCCTATGTGTCACTTGACAATATTTTAATTGTAATAAAAAACATAACAAAATATACCATTCTATACCTTCTTAATTGCATAATTTAGTAGTATTACATATATCCACATTGTTATGAAACAGGCTTCTAGAGCTTTCCCATTGCAAAACTAAAATTCAATAAGCATTAAACAATAACTGCCCATTTTACCTCTTCTGAGCCCTTGATACACACATTCTACTTTCTGTTTCTGTGATTGGACTGCTTAAGATATCTCACAGGTGGAATCACACACTCACTCTCACTTTGTGTCCTGGCACATTTCACTTAACATCATGTCCTAAAGGTGTATTGTTATTGTAGCATGTGATTAAATTTCTATTTTAAATCATATTTTATTTTATATATACATATATATGTATCATATTTTCTTTACTTATTTGTCTGTTAAGGGACATTCAAGTAGCTTCTACCTTTTGGATTTTTAGAATAATTCTGTTATAAACATGGGTGTGCAAATGTTTCTTTCAGGTCCTTCTTTGCACATTTACATAGATATCCAGAAATGGGGTTGCCAGATCGTATGATAATTTCATTTTAATATTCTGAGGAACCTCTGTACTATATTTCATAATGGCTGCATTGTTATTTTTTCCACCAACAGTGTACAGGTGTTCCAATTTCTCTACGTCCTTGAAAACATTTGTTATTTTTTCTTATTTGATAGTGGCCATCTTAATGAGTGTGAAGTAATTGGGGTTTTGCTTTTTATTTCTCTAAAGATTTGTGATTTTAAGCATCTTTTCAAATTCCTCTTGGTCATTTGTATATCCGCTTTGTGGAAACATCTGTTGAGAGGTTTGTCCATTTTTAAATAGGGCTCATTTTTTATTATTGAGTTTTTGAGTTTTAGAAGTTGTACACACATTCTGGATATTAATTTCTATCAAACGTGTTATTTGCAATTTTTTTCTCATTTCTTAGGTGGTGTTTTTACTCCACTACATGCTTCCTTTGATGTCCAGAAAGCTTATTGCATTTGATATAGTCTCATTTTTTCTTACTTCTGCTTTTAATGTCATATTAAAAAAAATTACCAAGACAAATGTCATGTGTGTTTGCCCTATGTTTTAAGAGTTTTATAGCTTATCTTACTTACATTTAAGTGTTTAATACATTTAAGGTATTTTTGTCTATGGTGCAAGTGAAAAGTCCAATTTCATTTTCGTCCATTTTGATATTCAGTTTTATAACACTATTTGTTAGAGTCTGTTCTTTCCCTGTTGTTTGGTCATGGCACCTTGACTGAAGATTCAACGATATTCATGAAGGTTTATTTCTGGGTTCTCTATTGTGTTCCATCATCTATTTGTCTTTCTGTTTGTATTTCTATAGCTTTGTAATCTATTTTGAAGTCAGGAAGCGTGATACCTGTAACTTTGTTCTTCTCCAAAGCTATTTTGGCTACTCATTGTCCCTGGGGATTCCTTATAAATTTTAGGACTTATAATAATATTCCTGCAAAAAATGTAACATTGGGATTTTGATAGAAAATACTTTGAGGGTGGGCGGCAGTGGCTCACGCCTGTTATCCCAGCACTTTGGGAGGCCGAGGCGGGCAGATCACGAGATAAAGAGATTGAGACCATCCTGGCCAACATGGTGAAACCCCATCTCTACTAAAAATACAAAAAACTTAGCTGGACTATGCCTGTAGTCCCAGCTACTGGGGAGGCTGAGGGAGCAGAATCGCTAGAACCCGGGTGGCGGAGGTTTCAGAGAGCCGAGATCATGCTGTTGAACTCCAGCCTGGGCAAAAGAGGGAGACTCAGTCTCAAGAAAAAGAAAAAAAAGAAAATAGTTTGAATTTGTGCTTCACTGTGGGTAATATTGACATTTTAACATATTAAATTTTCTGTATCTTGAACAAGAGGTCAAGGGTGTGCTGTTTTATATTTCATATATTTTTTGATTTGCCAGTTTCCTTCTGCTTATGATTTGTAGATGAGGTCTTATTATGTGGCCCAGGCTGGTCTCCAACTTTTGGCCTCAAGCTGTTCTCCCTCCTCAGCCTCCTGATTTGCTTGGATTACAGAGATGAGCCACTGCACCTGCCCTCTTTATTATTTTTCTGACATTTTTATAATTTGAAGGTAATTTTCAGAAAGGTTTATAAATATGTTTTAGAAAGTTTTTCACTATTAATGTAGTCAAAAACATACAATTTACCATCTTAGATATTTTAAGTATATAGTCAAATAATATTAAATATATTCATATTTTTACGCAATATACCTCTAGAATGTTTTTATGTTGCAAAACTAAAACTCAATACCCATGAAACAACAACTATCCTTTTATCTCCTCCCCTAAGGCTCTATTACTGTTCTACTTTCTGTTTCTAGAAGTTTAATTGCTTTAGATATCTTATTTAATTGGAATCACACAGTGTCTGTCCTTTTGTGACTGGTTTACTTACATAATGTCCTCAAGATTTATCCTTAGTGTAAAAATAATCACATTTCCTGCTTTAAAAAACTAAATAATATTTTATTATTTGTATATTCCAAATTGTCTGTATCCACTCATTCACTGAAGGACATTTGTGTTGCTTCCACCTATCAGCTTTTGTGAGTAATGCTGCAATGAATATGGACATACAAATAACTCTTCATTTGGCCATATATATGAGAGTTTATTTCTGTGCTCTATTCTGCTCCATTGCTGTGTCTGTCTGCCTTTATGCCAGTACCAAACAGTTTGGTTACTGTAGTTTCGTAATACATTATGAAAGAATGTGATGCCTTCAATATTATTTCTTTTTTTGAAGGCTGTTTGTTTCTTTATAGTCCCTTTAGGCTCCATATAAGTTTTAGAAATGTTTTTTGTGTTTCTACAAAATGAAACGAGAGTTAAAATTTTATAGAGATCGCATTGAATTTGTAGATCACTTTGGGTAGTGTGGACGTCTTCACAATATTGTCTTCCAACCTTTGAACAAGAGCATGTTCAAGAGTGTGTTGTTTAATTTCCACATATTTGTAGATTTTCCAGTATTCCTTCTACTATTGATTTCTAATTTTATTCCCCCCCGCCTCTTTTTTTTTTTTTTTTTGAGACAAGTCTTTTGCACTCTTGCTCAGGCTAGAGCACAGTGGCTCAATCATGGCTAACCACAGCCTCAATCTCCCAGGCTCAAGCAGTCCTCCCACCTCATCCTCCTAAGCAGCTGGAAGCACAGACATGTGCCATCATGCCCAGCTAATTTTTTTACTTTATATTTTGTAGAGAAAGGGTCTCCCTATGTTACCCAGGCTGGCCTTGAACCCCTAAACTCACTAATCCTCCCACCTCAGCCTCCCTAAATGTGGGAATTAAAGGCATGAGTCACTATGCCTGGCTTATATTTCAATATTTTAAAATTTAGTAAAACTTGTTTTGTGTCCTATTAGGTCATCTACCCAGGACAATGTTTCATGACTTATTGAAAAGATTGTGTATTCTGATGTTATTCTGTGGAGTGGTTTTTTCTCTTTTTTTTTTTCACTTCTATTCACTGTGACTGGTGTTTTCTATATGTCTTTTAAGTTTACACAGTTTGCAGTGTTATTCAAATTCTCTGTTCTCATGTTAACATTCTGTCTGGTTTTGTTATTCATTATTGATAATGGGATAATTATGTCTCTTATGATTTTTGCATAGCTATTTCTCTCTTCATTTGTGTCAGTGTTAGCTTTGTAAGTTTGGGAACACTGATGTGACGTGTGCATATATTTATTATTAATACAGCTTCCCCAGTGAATCAACACTTTTATCATTATCATAGCTTTCTTTGTCTCTTGTTTCAGTTTTGACTAATTTGTATTTTGCATAATTATGACCCCTCTCCTCTTGATGTCATTTGATTGCAATTTCCCCATAAGGTGTTTTTCATATGGCCACTTTTAGCCTAGCTGTGTACTTAGTGAGTTTCTTAAAGATAGCAGAAAATAAATCTTGTTGTTTTTTAAAATATCTTTAGCCAATTTACGTATTTTTATTGAAAAATTTACTCCATGTATATATTCATATTAATTCTGAAAAGAATGGACTATTTCCATTTTGTTAATAGTTCTATTTGTTTCTTGTAGCTATTTTCTCTTTTCTGCTCTTATTGTCTTCCTGTGTGTATAATTGGTATTTATAGTGACATGTTTTTATTTCTTTCTATTTTAATTTGCCAAGGACAAATTGCAAGTTAAAAGATTTGCCTTTAATCCATTCTCTTGACATCTAAACTCTGGGGGTCAAGGCTATGGACAGATCTAAAACCATGAGGTTTCCCCCTTATGGGGCCCCATCTTTTTTGGACTGCTGTCTGATCTCTGGAGGTGTGATGGGTCCACACCAAGCAACAGTGGACAGCAGTGTTCTACCTGTGAACACTTGTTTTTTATAGGCCCCTGCTGTCTCTCAGGGCACCACCTCTCTTACCCATGAAACACGAGAGTTATTGGCAGAGAAGGAGCATTTCCTCCCATCTGGCAGAAAAGGAGGATTCAGTCCTGTTACCACCCTAAGGTCAGAAAAATCAGAGCTCTCAGAGATGCACTTGCAATGTGGCAGCCACTGGCCACAGGGAGCTACTGAGCACCTGTATTGTGCACAGTATAAATGGAGATATGCTAGGGAAAAATACAAGAAAGTATTTTAAAGATTTATATACATATTTAGATATATATACATATATTTCTTTAATAATTTAACTCTGATACGTTAAAATATTTTTAATATATTGTTATTAAAATCAATTTCACTCATTTTCCTTTTTCTTTATGTTGCTATTAGAAAATTTTAATTGACACATGTGGCTCACATTCAACTTCTATTGCACATTGCTGCAATAGAGGATTGCCTATTTTCAAAGCTCAAGCTGCCTCAAAAGCCAAGAGGCCAGTAAGATTGTAAAATCTAAAATTTAAAAATAATTGTCATTGGCCAGGCACAGTGGCTCATATCTTTAATCCCAGCACTTTGTGAGGCCGAGGTAAGCAGATCATTTGAGCTCAGGAGTTCAAAACCATCCTGATCAAGATGGCAAAACTCTGTCTACCAAAAATACAAAAATTAGCCAGGCGAGGTGGTGGGCGCCTGTCATCCCAGCTACTCGGGAGGCTGAGGCAGAATTATTTGAACCTGGGGAGCAGAGTTTGTTATGAGCCAAGATCACAACACTGTACTCCAGCCTGGGTGACAGACTGAGACCCTGTCTCAAAAAAAATAAAAATAAAAATAATTGTCATTATAATGTTGTCATTTTGAATAATACACACACATGCACACACACACACACACACACAACCCCCCTCCCTTCCACACACACATACAGAGTAAGGCAGAGATAGAGCGAAACACAGAGAGGATCTCGCTCTGTCACCTAGGCTGGAGTGCAGTGGCCTGATCTCACTCAGCTCACTGCAGCCTCTACATCCCATGCTCAAGTGACCCTCCCACCTCAGGCTCCCAAGTAGGTGGGACCACAGACACATGCAACCATGTCTGGCAAATATTTTCATTTTTTCCTGTAGAAAAGCATAGAGCTCACACTATGTTGCCAAGGCTCATCTCGAATTCCTGGTTTCAAGAGCTCCTCCCCACTCAGCCTACCAAAGTGCTGAGATTACAGGTGAGATCCACCATGCCCAGACACATATATATAATTTATAAATAAAAACCTTATATACAAGGTTAAATGCAAGTGTCCCACAGTGCGGGCCGGTCTTCAGCATAAGGAGAAAGTCATGCCTGAAAACGGCTGCAGGTTGGAACATTTCACCAGTCCTCATTTGGCTATGAATTGGTTCACATCCTCTATCACTTAGGACCTGAAAGGTGGGGCCAGGAGCCCTATTATCCAATCACTGGTGTTAGGGTAAAAACTGTCTTAAAACGATTATTTCAATGCTTAGCAATGCTAACTTTTAGTGATAAACAACATTACTTAATTTACTATAACTAGAGTTTAAGATTTTTATTAAAAAATACTAAAATTATGAAACATAGACTTCCTCTAATTTTTGAGGGGGTGTTTCAAGCACCTATGTTATATATTGAAACCTTCTGTTTCTGTAAGCCCTACCGTTAAGTCAAAACAACCTTGATGTTAATGTGAACAGGTACTTAGCATAAATCCAACCCTTAGGCAAATTTATTTCAATTGTCGTACACATAGTGATTTCAATTGTCGTACACATTCCTTTCCTTTGATAAGGATCTGGGTTTTGGTGGTAACAGTGCAGGGATCCACCATCTTCAGCCATCTGAGACACAGCCTCTATTCATAAGTCCCTCTTAAATGTTTCTTTCTGAGAGACTTGATTCGTCAGCCTCTTTCTTCAACCTCTCAACTCCTTTGGCCTTCTAAGGTAGGTTTACATATACCTACTTATGGCTGAACAACATCATATATATGGTCTGTCCATTACTAGAACATTGTTATGTGTTTCATGACTGTAATGTGTAGCAAAAAGTACAGTTTTGTACATGAATAGTATATTTTATATAGCTACTTTCTATTACACATCACTAAAATACATGTTCAGTAAGTGCTTACTTTGTAGCAGGATGAGCTGCAGACAAAACTCCTCAGACACCAGATTAAAGAAGGAAAAATAGTCAAAAATAGCATAGACTGGTCAGCCTCCAGAGTGACCAGAGCAGGGCTGTTGTCCTCATCAGCAGCTTGGTCTCGTCTCAGGATCAGCCGGGTTGGATGATCTGCATCCTGCTGGCTGGTCCACTTGTCCTGAGCTGCTGGTGTTAGCTGACTGTGATGGATCCAAGACATAACACCTGCAACTTTAACAGCAGTGGGAATGGACAAGGTTACAGTACAGGGCCCATCCTATATGGGTCCTAGAAAAATTAGATTTTACTTTTTTACTTTAAACAGAGTTACTAAATTTAAAGGGGTATCAGGCTTATAGGCATTTTTATTTATTTAATTGCAAACACTTTGTATGGCTATTTTTAAAGCCTGCATTTGCTTTTTTAAGGTTAATCCCTTTAGTTTCTGGAGGTCACCTTTAATTTGACCTATGATTTGGGGGTGGCTGACCGAACAAAATCTTATAGGGCAAATACCTAGTTTGTTTGGTGGGGGTACACCTGACTCGGAGGAGGACCATAGGCAAAAACCTGATTTTATCTTAAATGAATTTCCTGGCAATATTTTTTTCAGTAGCTGATCGAGTGTCCAGTTCATGCGTTCCACCTTTTCTTGAACTTTATGGCTGATAGGCTGTGTTTAACTTCCATTTTATTTGTAATGGTCTTGTTAAATCTTGTATTATTTCAGCTACAAATGCTGGCTTATTGTCTGACTTTAAAGTTAGGGGTAGTCTAAACCTGGGGATAATGTCTTTTAACAGTACTTTAGTTACTTCTTGTACTTTTTCTGTCCTGGTGGGGAAAACTTTAACTTACCCTGAAAAGGTGCAAACAAGCACTGGCATGTACTGATAGCCTCCAGCACGGCACAGTTCTGTAAAGTCTATAAGGAAGTTTTCACAAGGTATGGTTCTCTCTCCTGTTTAAGTTTCTTAGAGGAGGGGTTCTTCCCCCCCGCCCCCCTTTGTAACTCTATCTAGTGGCTTAGCCTTCAGTGAGAAATTGTAATCCAGATATGGCAGAATCTTGTTGCTCTTAACTTCTAATGTGACCATGGGCTCCTGGGAGCCTAACAAGAAGGTGCCTAGTCTGCCCTAGTCTTTACATTCTTTAGTTTCTGTCAGCCTGATCAGGACAGTATTTTGTTCCTCCAAGGTGTGGCCTCTTTGTCTTGTGGCCTTGGCCATTTCCTTTATTGCCTTTTGAACATTTACCCTTCTAGTGTCCTTTCTTTTTGCATCTCAGACATTAATCTCTCTCTAGCCTTGTTCGGCTCTTGAATCCTTGCCTAACTTGACTTCTTTCACGTCTACATCCACGTCCATGTCCTCTCACATTGCTAATTTTTCTTTTTATAAGAGCTGTTTCTAACAGATTGGCTTTTTTTCTTAAGTCTTTAATTTACTTTTTTTTTTTTCTGAGTTCTCCTGCTCCTATGGCCAGCTGGCGGGGCCGGGCAATGGCACTGGCCCTGCCCCTGCGCACTGCTGTCTGTCTCTCCTGTTTTCTTCTTCACATGTACTCTTAGTCTTTCTTTTTCTTTTTCTTTTTCCCACTTTTGTTCCTTGGTCACAGTTAACATTGGTGGCCACTTTTATAGATTAGGTGGCATTCATGCCTGCAGCTTCTGCTTAATGTTACCCTGGGCTTGCTTTACAAATGAAGTATTCACTATATACTGATTTTCAGCAGCCTCAGGGTTAAATGGGGTGTAAACCCAGAATGCTTTATAGAGTCTCTTACAAAACTGACTTAGGCTCTTGTCAGCTCCTTGAAGCATTCCTGAAATCTTTTTTATATTACTTGTTTTTTTCTACCAACTCTTAGCCTCTGCAGAAGTGCTTCTCAGTACCTCTGCAAACGCTGAAGCTGAGTTGCATTCTCTGGGTCTTTTTTCCCCTTTTTCCTAGAGTAACAGGCTCTTCTTTTATATATATAATTTTTCATGCACTTGGAGGGTTAAACAGGCATACCGAGAGTCAATGTAAATGTTTACAGTCTTACCTTCACTGAGTTCTAAGGCCTGAATTAAAGCAATGAGCTCAGCTTAATGACAGTGTCCAGGGTTACCACCGCATATTCTGCACATCTCTCTCCTTGTGGGTTGATGAAGCTGCTCCCGTCCACGTATAGCTCCCAGTCTACCGATGCCCAAGGCTAGTCCCAGAGGTCAGGTCTGCTAGAGTAAACTTGAGTCCAACACCTCTACACAGTTATGCTCGACAGGGCTCTAGCTGCTGGGAGCAAGGTGGCGGGTTCAGGGTATTCCCAGTTTAGTAGATCAATGGTTGAAAAGGGCTGATAGATGAAAGTCTGTTGCCCCCACCAGGATGTGAGCCTGGTCATTATAATAGACAGGTCCTCACGTCTCCCTCAGAGACATTTGCATAGCTCCAGCAAGACCAGATCCGAGACGGCCCACTTGACTATCTTGACTTCCTTCCTTGGCCTCTCCAGGCTCCAATCCTCCCCTTCGAGGTGAGACCTGGGGCGTGTTAGCTCCTGAATCTCGTTTCTGAGGGGGCTGTTGGCCTCGGTAAAGGGGGGTAGGTTGGGACATATGGAGAAAGAATTTCTATTATCTCTGGTGGCTCCTGCAAAACTGGCTTCTCTTGCTGTTTCTGGAACTCCCTTTTTAACTCCGTGTCTGCTGGCGAAGCTGCTCTTACTTTTACTTTCAGCTTTTTTGCAATAAGCTGTTAAACAGGGCTAAATTTATGCCGGTTTTGTCCATATTATATTTAACCATGAGTCAATATAAAGGAATTTGATCTAGGTACACTGGCTGTCCTCCGACCCCTGTCACCACCTTAAATACATGGCCAATTGTTCCCTGTCTATAGTTCCTTTGGTGGGCCATCCAGCACCAAAAGAGGGCAATTCTAATTTACACAGAGTTCTTAACCTCTAGGGGGTTAACTTAACTCTATAATCTCCTGCAAAACCCTTCTTAAGGTTCTGTAACATGCATTTTAATGGAATAAGTTTTGATGATTTGATGACTTTCATTTTTCTTTTTGAAAATTTTTTAACACAGTTCTTAGTGGAGTGGGCTTACTTTGTGTCTGACCCATTTTTCTCTCAAGACAAAACAACATTCACACTACAAAAAGGAAAGGGTAAAAGGTCACTCACTCGTCTAATTCACACTAAATCAAAATGAAAACTAAAACCAAAGTGTTGTTAAAGGAACACCTGTTCATCAAACAATTTAAGCCAAGTCAAAATCAGAACAAAAACCAAAGTGCCAATAAAGGCACGCCTGCTTATCAAGCGATTCAAGTCAAGTCAAAATCAAGACTAAAACCAAAGTATCAAGCAATTCAAATCAAGTCAAAAACAAAAACCAAAGTGCCGGTACAGGCACGCCGTGGGTGATCAGGCCACTCTTCCACTCAAATGGAGTCGGCAAGTTCCAAAGACCAGTCTTACCAAGTTTCAGATGTCCGGACTTAAAGTGCCAGTTCCTTCCTGGTGTTCAGCCACTGCGTTGATCCTCCACGGGGGCCTGCTGTGCACTGCTCTGACGAGGCCTTCCACGGGGGCAAATGCCTACCTGGGAGCGCTCTCAGGATCCGCATCGCAAAAGCTGGCTGGAGTGCCCCGCAGGGATGCTCTACAGGGCAGGCATAAGCTGCCTAAGGGGCTGCCTCGACCGTCCTAATCACCTCGCTTCCCGGTCAGGGAACCAAGAAATGTAGCAGGGCCAGCCGCAGACAAAACTCCTCAGACCCCAGATTAAAGGAAGAGGTTTTTATTCGGCCGGGAGCGTCGGCAGACTCGTGTCTTAAGAGCCGAGCTCCCCGAAAAAGAAATTCCTAGCCCTTTTAAGGGCTTACAATTCTAAGGGGTCCAATGATTACCCTTCCTCATGCCTCCACGTCCATATCTGGGAAAACGGCACTGGTGAGGCTGACATCTGCATGAAGCCCCAGCCCATGGTCACTCCCTGCAAAGCTCTGAACTTGTGCATCCCCAGGCCAGGCGGTGGTTCTCTTTCAAAGGCGGCTGAACTGCCGCTCTGCTTGGAGAGAGCAGAGGGCAGCAGCACAGTGGACAGCGTTCAGGACTTCAGGCCAGTTCCACAGCCACTTAGGAAAGCAGGCAGGTCCAGGGACTGGAGGAGGCGCGATGCTCTGGAAAGACCCCGGGTGCGGGTGGGAGAGAAAATCGAGCTGAGCACGGGGAAGCCTGGTGAGGACAAGACACTCCCGTTGTGGGCAAAGGCTGGCTGCACTTCGCAGCAACGCACCCTCCTCACTGCCCAACCGTTAGATCTGCCCCTCAAGTTCCTCTCCTGGCACGGAATCAACGTCCAGCAAAGCTTGATAAGTGAAGAGGCTTACACCGCCCTGCCCCTCCCTCCATGGCTGCGCCCCGCCTCCGCCCCGTCTCAATCTGTGATTGTCGTCCTGCAGCCCCGCCACCCACCGCCCAGAACCGGCGAAGAGACTACAACAACACCCAGCAGGCGCGGCGAGGCGCGCACCGCCCTGGCCATTCCGCAGAGCTGCGCACACCTCCAGCTCGGAGCAAGCTGGCATTGTAGACCTTCCGCCCTGAGACTCTCTGCCCCGCCCTTCCACGCTTACGAGCAGTTTCACTCTGCGGAGGGAAGGCTGGCTGTTCCCAAATCTCTCCTGCCTGGGAAGACGGTGGAGCTAGGGCGGCTGCTTTCACTTTGTAATTCTGACACGCCGCCTCCCCGAGTTGCGGATGTCGCGGTTTTCGTGTTCGAAGTTTGATTTCTCCTAGACCAACAAAGGGCCGGTTTTCTGTAGCCGCCAGCGTAGCAGAGTTCCCATGGTAACGCTCCTCAGGCTGGCCGTGGGGAGTGCCCCGCCCCTTTTCTCTCCTCCTGCCTGCCTCAGCACCGCCCCTCTCGCTCCTCCCCTTGCCACGCCCTTTTAGAAACGAGCTGTGCAGTCATCCGTAGGGGTGGGACTAACGGTCCCGCCCTTTCAGACATGCGCAATGCGGCCCGTTCCTAGGGGTGGGGCTAACCGTCCTGCCTCTTTCAGACATGCGCAGTGCAAACCCTCCCTACTGGTGGGTTAAAAGCCTTAGACCTGGCAGTCCTCAGGCAGCTTGGGATCCCTTTGAGAAGCCCTCTCGTGAGTGTCTGAAACCGTCAGATCACTGCCAGAAATGAAAAACATCCTGTATCTAGTCACCTGCCACATGCCTTTTCAAATCCATCATTTCCTCTGTTCTTTGGTTATCCAAATCCTTCTTTGCACCCTAGGAGCACCCCTTGGATCCCCAGGTTTGCTGCAGGACCCACACCTGGATCAGGCCTCTCACGCTTTTGCCAATGTAATAAAGAGGAGAAAACGTCCCAGTGGAAGGGCCTGGCCCTGCTGCATCCAGTCAGGAAAAAGCCACAGGGAAGGGACCTCCTCAGCTACTTTGGCAGCCACATCCACCAGTTTTCTGACCACACCTAGGCTGCTTCCCAGGCCTTGGGGTCCTAATATGGACCTCCCAGCCGTGATTAATGCAGGTCAGCAGGACCATAGCGCCTCTTGGTCCCTCCCAACACATGAGCGAAGTTTGTGTGGTGAGGTCAGAGGCGGTGTCTGTGTTTCTGCCCTGAATAGGGCTCCCTTGGAAAATCATTTAATATCTCTTTTTAAATATCCCCTTTGGACGACTTTTTAAATAGTTTGCTGATAGAACGAAGCAGTGATCATTCTCTTAATTCGTGTTTCCATTAAGTTTTTCAGATTACGTACTCCACAACTACACACTTCTGAAACTGTCATAGGCACAGCCATAGCTCTATTCAGGGTGGACGCACAAAAGCAGAATCTCCGTGGGGCGTATTTCTGGGGCATCAATATTACTGCAGAATTTGGATTAAACAAACTTAAATAATTCCTAAGGTACAAAAATGGGACACTTAAGACAAGGCTGAAAAGTCATCTGCCTTTAATAACTGTTATCTCTGCCTCACATGTCAGACTTTCTCCAAGATAAAAACTCTGCAGATAACTTATTTCCATTCTTATAAATAGTAAAAATAATAAATCATATCAAGTCAATTGCCCTGGTAGTTTCCTAATCACAAGGTGGCCTTGGTATGGTTTTATTTGTATTTCTGCAGGGGATTATGGACTTTTTGGATATAAAAATTTAGATTTTTGAACAATTTTTGGAAGTTTTCAGGTATTAGTTGTTGATTTACTTTTGTACCCCTATCTAATTATCCTGTCTCCTCTCTTTCTCAGACTCAATATTCCACGGGTCTCTAAGGCTCTGTTTATTTTCTTTAAATTTTGTTGATTTGCTTTTTTATCCCATTTAAATTTTTCTGTCTCCTCCCTTTTCCCAGGCTGTCATCCCACAAGTCTGTAAGCCTTGTTCATTTTCTTTAAACTTTTTTTTACTTCTGTCTTCAGAATGGATAGTTTCTATTGTTGTGTCTTCTGTTTCTGATCTATAGATAAGCTCAAAATTATTATTTTTATTTCTCATTTTTCTATTTGGCTATTTTTCTTTTCTCTGGTGCTGTTCCACATCTGTTCATTTATGAGAATATTTTCCTTTGCCCCCATGAGCATACTTTAATAACTGCCATCAAATTCTTGTCTGCTGGTTACATCCTGGAAATCTTGGAGATGACTACTGTCTGCTTCTTATGTTGTGTATGTATTACATTTTCATGTGTCTTCATGCATCTCCTGAATTTGAAAATTGTGCACTAGAGACTGTATACAAGAGTTAAAGAGACTCTGGATTCTATTGTGACCCTTCAAATAGTGTTGTTTTTCAAAGAGGGTGTTAATTAGACTGGATTCTACCTTCAATAGTTATCTCTCCTATGAAGGACACAGGTGAAATCCTCGTTCACTTCTTATACACACATATCTCATATAAGTATTATGTATACACGTGTTTCTATAATGATATATAATATGTTACCCAGGTTTCATCATTTTTCTCTACAAGAGTGTTAGTTCAACTAGCTACTTCACCATTAGTGGAAGCCAGAACCTCAGTTTTGATTTTTGGATTTAATATAAATGAAATTATGTAGTATGGATACTTTACATCAATTTTTTAATGTAAGATTATATTTGTGGTATTCATATATGCTATTGCTGATATCTATAGTCTGTTCATTTTAAAAAGCCCTTTTTTACATTGTGGTAAAATATACATATATTTAACCATTTGAAGAAAGTTTTAATGTGCAGGTCAGAGGAATTAATCACATTCACATTGTTCTGCAACCATCATCCACATTCATAGGGAATTTTATTCATTTTACAAAACCAAATCTTGGTTCCTGTTAAACGACAGCTCCCCTTTACCTTCCTTTTGGCTTTTGGAAACTACTCTTTTACTTTGTGTTTCTATGAATGGAACTACCATAAGAACCTCACATGAGTGGAATAATACAATATAGTAAAGAAATCGTGAGGAAGAATAATACACATTGTATAATATGTTTATTAATTTAAATAAACACAAGGATCAGTAGTACATGGAGATATTAGAAAAAGATAGAGTTTTAAAAAGCAGTTAGAAGGATGTGTTAAATTTATGACTATGGTGTCTCAAGTTCCACAGCAGTGAGGCCCCAGCCCCAGACACAGGGCTGGTAATGGTGCAGCTGGGAGCCCAGTGCAGCTGTATGACTTCCAAAGCCCAAGCTCAGCCCAAACATCACTGAGCCCTGAGGCACTCTGCCCCTGCCAGCCCAGGCACTCAGTGGCCCTGAGATTCACCATGGCCTGTTCTTGGTCTTGAGGGTGTTGCTGGCCTACTGGGATGAGGGCTCAGCTGACAGAACAACTAGGAGCTTCAGGAAATAGTGGCAGCTGTGAGGCTACCAGGAGCCACATCTCAGGCTTCCCTGGCCTGTGCAGGAGTCCCCATGCAACAGGGCCTAATGTTGATGAGGTAGCCATGGCCACAGGCTCTCTGAAGCTGGCCACAAGATAGAGTATCCTACCCTCTACTATCTGCTAGGCCCTTACTTTTTATTCTGACAGTGCCACTCCATGGACTGGGACCAAACCCTGAATTCCTCCTCCTTCAGAAGATGATAATTCTCTCTTGTCACTGAAGCAGCTGCATTTCTTGGAGGATTTTGATCTGGAGACAGAAGGAAGTGCAGGATTCTCACAGGCCCTGGGTAAAAAATGACAAAGGGGATTTTTGTGGGAGGGAGAGGGCAGGAGTCAGTCTCTGGGTCTTTCCTTTTAAGGGGCCTCATCCTGCCCTCCAATCCCATGTAGCCCCAACCTGTTCTCAGAATTGGATATAAACAGTTGCTCCTCTGGTAATTTATCATTGATTCTAGTCTCCTAATCAAACCCTCCATTGGGATGGGTCTCCCCTTTCTCTGTGTATCAAACCTTCCCAATAAATCTAAGATGCAGAGGATGTACCCAGGGAGTGTCTTCCCCAGGGTGGTCTCTGACTTCCCTACACATCCCCCAGAAGGCCTCAGTCCTTGCTTCAGTACCTTCTCTTTCCATTCTGTCACTAAATGTTTATGACCTCAAGAAAATTAGGGGAATCATAAGCAAGTGCAGTTCCACTGATACCGGTGCTGTGAGGGCGGGGCCACAAGGGTGAACCTCACTGGGGTTATATTGAAATTTTATACAAGATAGACATTTCAAGGTTGGTTTGGAGAAATGCAGGGAGAACGAAATTTCACAGGTGACAGTATGCAGAAATTAAGCTTCTTAACAGCCATGAGTTCACAGGTCCCTCTTACTATATGTGGCAATGTGTAATGATGTCCCAATGGCCATAATATACATACAGAGGATAATTTATAGCATTCATTTTGTATTAGAAATTGTGCATTTCAGCCAAAATTTTTTATACATCATGGATAGTTTCCCACATTGCTTGAAGATCAGAAGAAAGAGCACTTTATGAAATATTTTTTGGACACATTTTCATCGAAGGTTCCCTGTCCCAAGAAGCAAGGAGACAAGTCATGATGAAGTGGGCTCATTGTCTGGGGTGACACCTGAACTTCTTGGTCTCACAACCGAGGAAATCAAGGATGCATACATGCCAAATGTGAGGTTACAGCAGAAGTTTAATAGGTGAAAGAAAGAGAACAGCTGTCTGCTGTAGAGAGTGGTCTTGAAAAAGGGCTAGTATTCTGCAGTGAAATGCAAGGGTTTTTATAGATGAGCTAGTGAGAGGGGATTTCTTACCCACATAGGGCACGAAAAACTGCTTGGGACAAGGTGTGTCATCTGCAGAGAGCATGAATTTCTGGCAGCCCATACCCCAACCTTTAATTATGCAGGAGGCATCTTAGTGTGAGCTACTCCAAGCTGCTTATCTCTTTCCTACTGTGCATGTACTAAAAAGGGGGGTGGGGACCCCCTATGTTAGATGTGTCTGGCCCAAAGTGATCACTTCTATTGGTGCAGCTGCAGGTATCCCCGCCCATGCAAGCTTCCAGCTTCTTTATTTCTGATTGCAGCCTGATCTTCCAGGCTGCTCTTTGTTAAAGAGAATTGATTTCTTGGGCTGGTTTTTGTTAGAAGGGAAGATCTGCTAAGGACTCTGCTCTATCTGCCTAGCTAGTTTCTTTCTACCTCTGCTCTCAGTGATACCTATTCGGCTTTTAAGGGAGTACTGAGGATGGGAACAGACAAATCTGAGGCCATAAAGTACCTTAGAATAAGAATTCACCCTTTAATCAGCTTTAATGTGAATTGCACATCTATTATAATATCGGCTTCATACACTACTGAATATAACAAGATGGGAAAATGTGTATCTTTTAAAAATCTAGATGACAAACAGACTGATCTCTGCCTTGCCTGAGAACTGTGCAAGGTTGGGGAGGCAGAGTGGGGTGAGGTAATGGCTGAGAGCCCTGCGCCAGTGCTGGGCACTGCAAGAAGACAGGACAGAGGTGGTCATCTTATCCTGCTCATAGAAGAGAGGAGGGGTCAAACTCATGACACATTGTATCTTTAGGGCCCTCCCATTCAAGTCCTATCCAGTCTCCAGTGTCCTACACTTCTGCAGACTGAGGAGATAAGGCTCTGTAGATGGGCATGGCCACAGAGGCCAGCATGTCCCCCTTGACAGACCCATAGACTGACGGAACTAGGCCCAGCACCCGCAGAGGCTCTCTCCAGTCTGCCGGGCAGTGGACTCCCACATCAGCATTAGGCAGCTCTCCTGCCCCATCCACCAGCCGCCTGCCTCCAGTGACTGAGATCCTCAGGGCTGATCAGGGCCCCCATTGGCAGGGCTGCTGAGATTCAACACAACCTGAACAGATCTTTGGCTCAGATGGGCCGCTTGAGCCTTCAGTGTCCTGGGCCATCTTGCCAGGCCTTCTGAAGGACCCTGCCAGCCTGAGTGGGCCAGGCCCTGACCCTGGCTGCATCTCCCTGGGAGCCCCATCTCACCTGCCCTCCAACCCCAGGGCTCCTGTTCAGCAATTCCCACTTTCCCAGGACAAGCCTGGCTCCAACAGACATGTCTAGACCCTGTGTGTCTCTCTTATGGTGGGCAAAGAAAGAGAATGATTTCCATTTTCTTTTTATTTTTATCTAACTTTACCTATAATTTATTTATTGTGAAAAGGCTCTGGCTGCAGGCAACCTGACCCAGCCACCCAGGAGGCCCCAGTACCCTCCCAATCCACCGTCACTAAATATTTCTGCTCTTAACAAAATACGGGGAAGCATGACCAAGTGCGATTCCACTGGCACCAGAGCTGTGAGGATGGGGCCAGAAGGGTCATGCCCATTAGGATTCTGTAGAAATAAACATCTCAAGGTTTGTTTGGTCAGATTGGCATGGAGAAATAACTTTGATAGGTTCTAGTACACAGAAGTTAAGCTTCATAACAGCCATGAGTTTGCAAGTTCCTCTTCCTGAATTTGGCAATGTTTTTTGATATCCAAATTGCCATGATGGCCACACATATGTAGAATAGTTTATACAAATCTTTTTTTATTAGTAATTGTGCATTTTGGCCAACAGTGTTTCATACATCATAGATTCCCCCCTTGCTTGAAAATTGGAAGTGACAGCCCTTTATGGAATGTTGTTTTTGACACACTTCCATCTAAGGCTCTGCATCCCCACAGTGCTAAGAAGACAAGTAGTCATCACTCTTCCATTTTGAGGGGGCCAGGGGAAGCAGACACATTTTGAGAATAAAAAGTAGCTTGGAATCAGAATTCACCTTTCAATCAGTTTTAGTGTGGATTGCATGTCTATTAGAATAGCCTGTCCATGGACTCTCTAGATTTCAAGGAGGGACAATTTTCACCTTTGAAAAATTGAAGTGACCAATGGACTTCCCTCAGATGTTTCTTTCTTTCTTTGTTTCTGGCGCTTGGTCATGCCATTGTAGAACATGTCTTTTGGAATCACTAGGTGAAGAGAAACTCCAGGCTGGAGAGCTGGACACCACGGAGTCCCTGTGGGAGAAGTGTTTTTGGGTTGGCTAAAGTGGCAGACACTGCAGCCCGCGGGAAAGCAGCATCCGAGATTCTCTCTGGCGCAATTCAGGCGCTGGCTGAGGCAGCCAACCCAACAGCTTATTCTGTGTGTGGAAGGGCGACCCCGGCCTGGGCGCAGCTCCAGCTTTCAGGAAACAGGTGCAGGCCCAGGAGCGCCTCACATGTTTGCTGCTGCAGTGTGTGGGGCCTCCATCCGTAACTCGGTGCCCCACTTCTTCCTGCAGTGCCGGTTCCTGTTCCATTCCTTTTGGATGCTTCAGAGGAATTTCCTCTCTGACGCCCGACATGTTCGCCTGGACGCTGCAGGACCCCAGATCTGTACGTTTCCCGAGTCTCTACGGTGCCAGGTGCCCCATTGTGACAAGGAAGATGATTCAAAGTAGGATAATACAGCCATGAGAACAAAAAAGAGTAGGAGAGTTGCTGTAGGGAGAAGCCTGGCATGACCGCATGGAGTCTGGGGCTGTTGGTGCCGCGCAGGCAGGGCTGGTCACTGCCAGGGCGAGGCGATCCGCTGTGCTGAAGATTCTCACCATTTCCACCCTTTCCCGGTCGGGTACCCCTTGGTAACCAGATGAAGCGCTAGTTCGTCGTCGAGAACAAAGACTGTGGACCCTCTCTCGGGCTCCAGCTTGCAGGACACAAGCATGAACCACGGAGCAGCCCACATGTCTAGGTTGTTGTGGGTTGGACCTGCAGCCCCCACTGGGCTCCCAACTTCCAGGAGTGCAGGAGTTTTGTTCTGTTCATTCTGGAGGCAGCAGATGACTTTCCTTCTCGACTTCCTGCATGTTCGCCTGACCCCTGCAGGACCTGAGATCAGAGGGATTCCCACGTCTCCATGGTGTCTGGTGCCCCATTGTGACGACAAGGAGGATGAATAAAAATATGCCAGTGGTTGAGGAAGAAGAAAAGGAGGAGGAGTGGAATTGCAGGAGGGAGGCTTGACAGGATTGCCTCCAGCCTGGAGCAGATGGATTGGCGAAGCTGGGGCTGGGTGCTGCCCGGGCGGGCGAGGTGATAAACCATACGAAAGAACGCCATTATTCCCACCTTCAGCTAGGGGTGCCTGGACGTATCTGAAAACCTTGGGTAAGTGTTCACATTTTCAGCGCTTAAGAAAAGGAAGAAGCAGCAGCTGCAGAGGCAGTTCCAGGCCTTCCAGCGGCATCACAGAACCTGCACCGAGTGCCACCTGGACCGCAGACTGGGCCTGAAGCCTTGGGCCGTGGCATCCGCCCTTGCCGCCGCCGCCCTTTTTGGATTTGCTTCTCCCCCAACTGTGCCAGAGTTCAGCTCTCCTGGTCTCTGGTCTGCCCAGTAAGAGTGCAGGGGTGGAGAGGTGAGGGGGTGAATCAGGAGCCTCTTTCCAGTGCTGGCCCTAGTAAGAAGTCAGAAGAAAGGTGATAATCTGGTTGTGTTTGAAGGGGAGAGGCCAAACCTGAAGAATTCTGCCTTTTTAGGGGCCTTACCTTTCAAACCCTATTTGGTCTCCACTGGCCTTTGCTTCTGAGGACGGAGGACTTGGGGCTTTTTTACAAGGATGCCTAAAGAGATCATAACCCTCACTCTAAACGACTGAGAGACTGATAGCTCTAGCCCAGCACCTAGGTAATGTGACTCTTTTGTTATTGTGCCCTGCCTGCATAAAACATTGTGACATACCACTAGGCCAAGCACCCAGGTAATGTGACTCTCCTGCTTGTGCCCTACCTACACTGGGCATTGTGACATATCACTGAGCCTAGCACTCAGGTGATTTAACTCCTTTTTTGGGACTTATCATCAGGAGGGATTGTGACATATCCCTGCCCTATCACCCCGGTGATGTGACTTTCTTGCCTTCTGTTCACCCACAGGTAGGATTGTGACCTCCACCTAGGCCCAGCACACAGCATCATGATGTCTCTCAGATGTGGAACCACCCAATAGAAGAGATTTTTACTCTCATAGATAGATTTAGGGCAAAAGGTAAGGTCCTGAGTCTTCCACTTGTAAAAAGTTACAGAAGATTCTGACACATACACATACGTTATGAAGCCTTTGGGTGGTACAGAGAGTTTTATAATACAAATTACAGTACACAGGTAATACAGCGACTCTCATAGCCACAGCTTGTTGAAAATTAGAATTGTCACCCCCATACATGAACAGAGCCCACTGGTGAGCTCCTGAATCTCACATGCAGATGAAGTCCACAGTTCAAATTATGACTGTTATATGTAAATCTGGCCACAGGTGGGATGGTGACTCATTTATGGACCCAGATCACAGGCCCCATAATGACTCTAATACCTGGACCCAGCCAATAAAATAGATGTTTACTTTAGTATCTAGGCTAAGGGCAACAGGTAATGTCCTGGGTTTCTTACTTGTACAAAAGTCATAGAGCCCCGCAACACTCAAGCATATTGTACAACACCCTCAGGTGATAAAAAGAGTTTCATAACTTGGCCCATCATGAAGAGGAAATTGTGACTCTTGTCTGCACACTCAGCTAACAGTAAGGATTATCATCCACCTACATGGGCACAGCCCGTTGTTGAGGTTCTGAATCTCACACCTAAAGGCAACTGAAAGTTGGAACTGTGACTCTCATACATTGATACAGACCACAGGTAAAATGGTGACATTTGGATCAAGATTAAACACCCTGTGAGGCTGTGTCTCCTTTATTAGGACACTGTTTTCAGATGAGGTTGGGGCTCTCATGCACAGATCCAGTCCACTGTTGACACTGTGACTCATGTACTTGGACAGAACTCACAAAAGGTGTTGACTTTCATATTTGGAGCCAGGCCATATGCAATATTATGAATATCATCCCTGGATCTTCCTGCAGGTGTGATTTTGAAACATACCTTTGCCCAAGACCTGATTGATTTTACTCTTTTGCCCGGGTCCAGTCTAAACATGGGATTGTGACCTATAACCAGGCTAAGCACACAAATGATATGATTCTCCTTCCTGGGCTATTCTCTTGGAGATTTTGAAATATTTATG
Organism: Pongo abelii; assembly: GCF_028885655.2. Lineage (NCBI taxonomy): Eukaryota > Metazoa > Chordata > Mammalia > Primates > Hominidae > Pongo > Pongo abelii. Next base: position 35,097,152 of record NC_072003.2, read on the forward strand.
CACCAATCACCTAGGTGATGTGACTGTCCTCTCTGGCCTGGGCTAAGCCCCCAAGGGGAATTGTGACATATCACTGGGTCCATCATCTAGGTGATGTGACTCTCCTCTCCTGTCTGGGCCCCACCTCCATTTGGAATTTTGACATATCCCTAAGCCCATTACCTTGTGATATGACTCTCCTCTTTTTCCTTGGACCTGCTTACCTGGGGAATTGTGATGTATTAGTGGGCCCAGCACCTGGTAGATTTGACTGTTCTTTTTTGTCTGGACTCTCCCTAAAAAAAGATCGTGAGAAATCAATGGGCCAAGCACCCAGGTGATGTGGCTCTCCTGTCTAAGCAATGCCTATAATTGGGATTGTGATATACACCTAGGAAATATTTTCTAGGTGATGTAACTCTCCTGCCTTAGCCCTTCCCTCAGAGGGCATTGTGACATATCTCTGTGTCCATCACCTAGGTCATATGACTCCTCTTTTTTCCTGGGCTCTGTCCACAGGGTAATTTGTGACATATTGCTGGACCCAGCACCCAGGTAATTCGACTCTCCTGCCTTGGCCCTGCCAACAAAGGGCATCGTGACAGAGCCCACTGTCAAGGCCCTGAATCTCACTCATAGACAGAGTCCACAGTTTGAACTTTGACTGTTACATGTGGATGTGGCCATGGGTAAAATAAGTGACTCATTGCTGGGCCTAGCTCTAGCATAACAATGACTCTCATATCTGAACCAGTCAATAAAAGAGATGTTGAATCTCATCTTTAGGCTTGGAGCAACAAGTTAGATTATGGGTTCATATACGCACAAACATTTCAGAGTGGAATGCAAGTCTCACACATACTGTAAAAAGCTGCATATGGTTCAGATAATAATATAACAAAGCCCATTACAGTGGTGAGATTTTGACTCTCATTGTATACACTGCCAATGTAAAGATTGCCATACTCCCATGTGGACACAGGCCACTGTTGAAGTTCTGCATTTTGCACCCAAAGACAGTCAAAAGTTGGTATTATTTCTCTTATATGTAGATCCAGCTTTCAGGTGAGATGATGAGTCTCCGACCAAGATTCAGCAAATATGTTAGGCTCTAACTCTCTTAATGCATGTTCTCTGAGGTTGAGGCTTTCAAGCATGGATTCAATTTGCTGTTGAAATCATGACTTGCATACTTGGACACATGAGGTGTGTAAAAGTTTATGAGGTGCATATTTTTATACCTGGACCCAGAACATGTGCAGGAATGCAAATTTGATTCCTAGACCTTCCCACAGGTGACTGTGATATACAATTTTGCTCAGCCAGAACTTGACTGATTTGAATATACTGCCAAGTAAAGCCCACAGTTTCAATTGTGACATACCTAAGCCAGCAACCTTGGTAATCTGGCCCTCCTGCCTAGTCCCTTCTCACAGGTAGCACTGTGATATACCTCTGGTCTCATTTCCAGGTGTTGTGATTGTCTTCTCCTGCCTGGGCCCCATTCCCAAAGGGGACTGTAATATATTGCTGAGTCCAGCACTCATGTGATATAATCCTGCAGCCTGGGTGCTGCCCACAGAAGACATTGTGACACATCACTGGTCCCAGCACAATAGTGATGTGAATTTCCTACCAGCACTCAACTCGCAGGGGGATACTAATATATCTATGCCTCAGTATTCAGGTGATGTGACTCTCCTGCCTGGTTCTGCCCACAGGTAGGATTGTGACATATACCTAGGTTCAGGTCACAGGAATAATGATGACTGTCATATGAGAGCCTAGCCAATAGAAGAGATTTTGACTGTCATAGCTAAGCTTAAGAGAGTCAGTAAGATTCTGGGTTTCCTAATCGTATAAAGACTACAGATGATTATGACACTCATGAATATTCTATAAAATACTTGGGTCTTATCAGAGCCCATTACAGAGGTAAAATTGTACCTCTCATAGAAACACTATGCAACAATTGGGATTGTCACTCTCACACATGGACAAAGCCCACTGGTGAGGTTCTGAATCTCACATGTGCAAACAGTCCACAGTTAGAATTGGGACTGTCATATGTGGATCTGGCAACAGTTTGGAAGGTGACTCGTATCTGGACCCAGCTCATAGGCACTCATGAGGTTCTGGTTCTCACTCAGAGAAACAGTTCACAGTTGGAATTGTGACTGTCCTATCTGGATCCATCCACAAATGGCATGCCGGCTCATTTCTGAACCCAGCTTACAGGCATACTGATGACTGTCATACCTGGACCCAGAAAATAAGACAAGTGTTAACTCTCATTCCTGAAATTAGGGCGACATGTAGGATTATGGGCTTATACCATCATGAAGGTTTTAGAACAGGCTTTCATTCTTATGCAGACCATATGAAGCCGTTAAGTGGCGCAGAGGACATCTTATAAAGGCCCAGCACATAGGTGACATTGTGACTCTCCTATGCACACACAACATACAGTGAGGAATGTCATCTTCCCACGTGGACATAGCCCACTGTTGAGATTCTGAATATCACACCCAGATCAGTTGAAAGTTGACATTGTGACTCTCATGCATGGATGCTGTTCACAGGTAGAATGGTGACTTTTATACCAAAACTCAGCCCACCTGTGAGACAGTGGCTGCCCTAATTAGACAGTGTTTGCAGGTGAGGTTGGAGCTTTCATGCATGAATTCTGTCCACCATTGAGATTGTGATTTGTGTACTTTAATGCAGTTCACAGAAGGTGTTGTCTCTTTTACCTTTAGCCAGAACATGTGTGGGACTGTGAATCTCATCCCTGGAACTTCCTGTAGGTGTGACTTTGACATATATGTTTTTTTTCCTCAGCACCTGATTGACTTTACTCCCTTCCATAAGACCTGTCAGCAATTGGGATCATGACACATACCTGGCCCAAACACCTAAGTAATGTGACTGTCCTGCTTGGGCCCTGCCCACAAGAGGCATTGTAATGTGTCTCTGAGCCCATAACCTAGGTGATGAGACTCTAATTTCCTGCCTGTGGCCTACCTCCAGTAAGGTTTGTAACATAAATCTGGGCATATTATCTAGGTGATATGACTCTCCTCTCATGACTGGGCCCTGTTAACAGGGAGGATTGTGACATATTGCTGGGCCCAGCACCTAGGTGATGTGACCCTTTTGACTGGGTTCTGCCTACAGTGGGCATTGTGACATATCACTGAGCCTAGCACAAAGGTAATGACTTTCCTGTGTGGATTCTGCCCATGGATAGATATTGACATTTCCCTGGCCCAGCATTCAGGTGATGTGGCTTTCCTCCCTGGTTCTGCTCACAGGTGGGGTTGTGACCTATACCTACACCCAGGCAACTGTCATGATGATGGCTTTCTTACATGGACCCAGCCAATAGGAAAATATTTGACTATAATAGCTATGCTTAGGGCAACAATTAAAGTTTTTGGTCTACTAATTATAAAAAGGTCACAGGAGGTTATAACACTCACACGTATTTTATAAAGCCCTTGGGGTGTATAGAGAGTTACATAACAGGGCCCAGCAAAAAATGAGCTTGTGACTGTCATAGACACATGTAGCCAACAATTAGGACTGTCACCTTCATACATGGGCAGAGCTCACTAGTGAGATTCTAAATCTCACATGTGGATGAAGTTCAGCGTTGAAATTGTGACTATCATTGTGGATCTGGCCTCAGGCTGGATGATGTTAAAACTTTTACTTGTAACTTCTTACAGCAATGTAATTTTGCATTTTGGACAAAGATAACTTTTTTTTTTTCAGACAAAGTCATGATTGTAGAGAAACATTGATTTGGATATATGGAATCTGTTTTATTTTTAATAGAGCATGGACAAATAGAGCATTATATATTTATCTTACCTAAGTTTTTCTCTTTCAGAAAGATTAATATAATGAAAAATTTGAAATTTTCTCTGCAGTACATTTTTATCCAAAATACTTAAATATGCTTAATTTAAAAAAATTTTCCAAAACAACTGGTTTCGGGCCAAGATTCAAGAAGCCCCAGAATGTCTTATGCAAAACAATTAACTAAAGACTGTCAATTGAAAATTAAGGTGAGAGGGCGAGACTCGGTCTCAAAAATAATAATAATAATAAATAAGCGATAGTGCTTAGGTGTAATTTGTTTTGTTTTCTTTGTTTTAGAGATTAGTTCTCACTATGTTGCCCAGGCTGGAGTGCACTAGCTAGTCATAAACACAATCATGGTGCATTGCAACCTGGACTCAAAGGATCCTCCTGCCTTAGCCTCCTTAATAGCTGGGACTAAAGGCACATGTCTCCACAACCGGCTATGTTTTTAAAAACCACCTTTACACTACTGCACATTTTTGGACATTAGAAAACAAACATATTTTGACTCTCAAGAAAAAAGTACTTGGTGGCACATTAAAGAATGAGTCAATGAGTTTACAAAACACAAGAGGCAGGGTGCAGTTATTCCAAAATTATAGAAAACAACATTGTGCCTTTGCTTTTGTCTGAAGGAAATAAAATGTTTCCACATAAATTTTAGGTGCCAAAATAGCTAATTACTGTTAAAATGTCACCAAAATTAGTAACATTGCTCAGAAAATCAACTATTTTCAACAGAAATATATTTAGTTACCTTTTACAAGAACTACGTTGTAATTTGCATTTTTAAGGGTATTATATCTCCTCCGTATTATCACAAACCACCGTGTTATATTTCAAATTAACTAATGCTAACCCAACCCAAATTAAAAACTGCTCACATCAACAAGCAAAAAATACTATTGCACATTACACTCTTATTTGAGGAATGTGTGCTTTCACCCACACCCCCAAACTGACAATGCATCCATCAATTACATTCCATTATCTGAATTTATAATATTCAAAGTGCTTATGCTCTTCCACTAAACAAGTACATTAATATACTCGTAGTCTCAAAATATTTCATGAACTCTGAAGGGATTCTCTATGGAAGGAGCTTCCTTTGTGGAATGAATTCGGCTAGTCACCTGCAAACCAATATCCCTAAGTATCTAAACAAATCTATTTTGCTTCTTTGCAATCCAAGATCTCATTGGATCATGTACTTGGCAAAGTGTTATGGGGGTGAACAATAATCCCTGTTTGTGCAAATTCTTTAAATACTTGTGGATAAGTAACCCAAGTATTGCTTTCTCTGTAATGACCACCATCCAGCCAATACCTTGTTCTTACACTTTATTGAAAGCATTTATGTTCTTGTCTTTCTCGGCTTCTTTCAATTCAAAAAGAAACTGATTGAAAACAACACAACCTTTACTAAATCCAGTCAAAGTAAAAGATGCATCATTTAGTGATGGTGGGTAAAAACTCATGGCAGAGTCATCAGATTTTTCACAGGTCCTCTCTTTTTCTCCTTGAAAATGATTTGTAGTATGAAAAGAACTGGACTACAATTAGATGCTGTGGAGTCCTTACTCCAATCAAATTTTTCTTTGATAAACTATTTTGACTTAAAAGCATTAAATAATAACATATAAAGGTGCTTAAAATCTCCAGAGTCACTATGGAGTTCTGGGAAACCAAACATGTTACTTTTCACAAAATTATCATGGCGGCTGAATTTCTGCAAATGCATTCGGGAACACTTCATCACTCAAATATAGCTACTGGGGAACCGGTGGGCTAAAATGGTGGCAACATTTTCTAGACTCCATTTTTCCCACTGGTAATTCGCAGGATAATGTGTCATAATTTCATGGTAATTCTGCACATCCCTGGGGAAAGAGAAAACGTGGGGACTGCGGTTCCTCTTTCGCCTGGTCCGGAAGATGTCCCGCAGCTCCAGTCCCTCCCTGGCCGCCGCCAGCAGGAGCAACTCTGCGCTGCGCTGCACGTCGGCTCCGGGCACTGCGGACTGGGTAAGCTCTGAGGCGGCGCCGGGCAGCGGCTTGGAAGCATCGTGTACCACCGCTGCCGGGGGCATTCATGGTTCTATCCTGAGAGCAGGACGAGGCATCTCCAATTCCAAGCTGCGGCAGCAGGACCAGCAGCCGCAGCAACCGCAAAGACCCGAGTTGTTGGGAGGCAGAGGGTGGGGAGTCCTGAGGGAGGGACAGAGGCAGGACGCCCAACAGTTGGGACCACCGCCAGGCCAGAAGCCAGAGGGGGGCAACCATGTCAGAAGTTGACATCAGCGCGCAGCGCCGGATTTCACTCTTTTTGTGGTTAAAACTTATTCCATTGTGTGTATACACATTTGCTTTATCCATTTATCCGCTGATGGACACTAAGATTGATTCTATATGTTGGCTACTGTCAATAGAACTATGATAAAGATGGGACTGCAGCTATCCCAATATATTGATTTTATTTCCTTTTGATATATACTCAATGTTGGAATTTCTGCATTATATGGTAGTTCCATTTTTAGGTTTTTGTTTTTCGTTTTGTTTCTTATTTTGAGAAATCTGCATAGTTTTCCATAAGGTTTCTTAAAAAATAAATAAATCTAAAAATGTACTAAATTTACATTCACACCAACAGTGTATAAGTGTTCCCTTTTCTCCATATCTTCATCAAACCTTGTTATCTTTTGTCTTTTTGATAATGGCCATTCTAAATGGGGTGAGGTACTATTTCATGTGGTTTTGGATTGCATTTTCCAGATGATTAGTGATGTCGAGCATTTATTTGTGTCTTCTTTGGAAAAATGTCTATTCAGGTATTTTTTCCCTGTTTAGTTGGGTTTTTTTATTTGTATTGCTGTTGAGTCCCTTATATATTTTGGGTATTAACTCCTTGTCAGATGCACATATTTTCTGTTATTTCATTGGTTGTCTTTTTATTCTGTTAACAGATTTCTATGCTGTCCAGAAGCTTTTAAAATTTTATTGATATTAATTTTACCATTTTCTGACTTGATACAGAGGTAAGAGTTTTCCCTCAGCTTCACATGTTATCTGTCTTCTATCTCACTGCTTTTAAGACTTTTTCTTCTTTTTGTTGTCATGCAATTTGATCATTCTTCTTTTTTTTTTTTTTTTTCTTGAGATGAAGTCTTGCTTTGTCGCCAAGGCTGGAGTGCAGTGGCGTGATCTAGGCTCACTGCAAATTCCACCTCCTGGGTTCAAGCAATTCTCCTGACCTAGCCTCCTGAGTAGCTGGGATTACAGGTGCACACCACCATACCCGACTAAATTTTGTATTTTTAGTAGAGATGAGGTTTCATCATGTTGGCCAGGCTGGTCTCAAACTCCTGACCTCTTGAGCTGCCTGCCTTGTTCTCCCAAGGTGTTGGGAGTGCAGGCATCAGCCACCATTCCCGGCTGATCATTATTCTTTTTTAAGATGTATTTTACTTACAATTGACACATAATAATCATACATATTTATGGGGTACGGAGTGATGTTTCTATGCATGTATACACTGTACAATGACCTAATCAGGGTAATTTGCATATCTAGTATTTTAAACATTTATTATTTCTTTGTGCTAATAAAATTGAAAATCCTCTTTTTTAGCTGTGTTAGAATAAACAGTATATTATTATTAGCTATAGTCACCCTACTGCGTAATAGAACACCAGAATGTAGTCTCCCTGTCTAAGTGTAACTTTGAAACTTTGACAAACCTCTCATTCCTTCATCCATTCACTCTTCCTAGCCTCTGGTAACCACCATTCTACTTTCTACTTCTATGAGATCAACTTTTTTAGATTTCACAGATGAGTAACATCATGTGGTCTTTTTTCTCTCTGACTGGCATATTTCACTTAACATAATGTCCTCTAGGTTCATCCATGTTGATATGAATGATAGAAGTTCATTCTGTTGTATAACTGAACATTATTCCTGTCTCTGTGTGTGTGTGTTTGACATTTTCTTCATTCATCTGTAAATGAGCACTTATACACTGCTGGTGAGAATGTAAATTGGTACAATCATTAGGGAAAACAGCATGGAGGTTTTTCAAGAAATTATAAATAGAACTACCATAATATGACCGAGCAATCTCACCACTGGGTATATATCAACAGGAAATAAAATCAGTATGTCAAAAAGTTAATTATACTCTCATGTTTATTGAAGCAGTATTCACAATAACCAAAACCATTGTATCTTGTAAGTATTTCTTAATTTATCTTTTTTGACACATTACACTCTAAACTTTTATAGGATTCATGCCTTGTTTCCAATTTCTGAAACTTATGAGTAACTGATTATTTGAATATTGCCTTCCAGTTCATATAGTCTAGCAAAGTAATTAAATGTTTTTCATTTATTTTCATCTAATCTTCATATATATCTGTATTTTGTATTAATTTGCCTTCTGAAAAGTATATGACTACATTAATTGTGCTCAGCATTTCAGTTTACTAGTCCTCTCATCAGCTCAGTCTATTTCAATGTGTAATTTGTATGCTGTACATTAAATTGTTTTACAACATTTTCAACAGTTTACTTTCCATTTGCCTGTTTTCCACATATGACTTGATAAGCTCATAGTTTTTTTCCACATTATTTTGGTTTCTTGTTTTTGCATTATATTGGCAAACATTTAAATATAAACCTCACATCTGAGTTTTATGTGCCATATAATTTATCTAATGTTTCACGCTAGTAGCTCATCTCCTTGTGTGCAACATAAATTATAGTTTACTTCTCACATATGGGAGACATTACACTCCAGATGCCTGCAGGCAGTTTCTCTTTGTTTATTCCATTTGCCTTGTCTGAAGCTGAACAACCCACATGGATTCGACATCCTTGTGATCAGATGCAGCTGAATGGAGCCACTAGCCTTTTAGGTTGATACTTCTCTGGATCATTACCTTTATTTACTTCTGGTCCTGAGAAGTTTTCATAATTTCCTTTCAACTATGTTAGGCATTCTGACTGCCTGGTGATTTTAGTTATTTTCATTAAGTTTTTAAAGCCTGTTATTTTCCTGGAAAGCAGAAATATCAACAGTTGCATACATGAGTAAAATATTTCACCTAGATTTTCTATGGCATAGATCACCATCTCATGTAAAATTCCAGGTTTCTTCATTTGAAATACCACTCTCTTCAATAGAACATGTTGTAATAACTTGTAGAATGTGATTACTTTTTTACCATTAGAAAATTAATTATGTATTATGCACAAATTTCTGAAATACTTTTACTGCAGTAAATAGCATATGGTCAGAATGATTGTTTATTGTTGTTTGCTTTAACACACAATTAATAAGGGTAAAAGTATTTACCTCAATTCAGATCTTTCAGCTTCAAATGCCATTTTACCTCATTAGCACTCGCCTAACTCCATAAAAGGTATTATGTGAATTTTTTACTTCAGAATTTATTGAAAAGAGTTTTTTAAGGTTATAATGTTTTTATTGCAATTGAGGACATTTTTAATAAATATTTTAAACTTGAAGCCCAGGCTAAGTATTTCTTTTGTACTAGAAATCAGATTTCTCTGGTGCAACTCCATTGCCTACAATAATATTTATAAAAACTACAAATGCCAGCACACTATTTCAACATTGTACTCAGTTGTTCATATCTAAATATCTCATTATCTTTTTTTTTTTTTTTTTTTTTTTTTGGAGGCAGAATCTCGCTCTGTCGCCCAGGCTGGAGTGCAGTGGCGCGATCTCGGCTCACGGCAAGCTCCGCCTCCTGGGTTCACGCCATTCTCCCGCCTCAGCCTCCCGAGTAGCTGGGACTACAGGCGCCCGCCACCATGCCCGGCTAATTTTTTGTATTTTTTAGTAGAGACGGGATTTCACCGTGTTAGCCAGGATGGTCTCGATCTCCTGACCTTGTGATCCGCCCGCCTCAGCCTCGCAAAGTGCTGAGATTACAGGCGTGAGCCACCGCGCCCAGCCAATATCTCATTATCTATGAAACAAACCAAATATAAATGCTGAATATATAGTACAAATCAACAGATTCTTCACAGAAGAAAAAAATAAGAGACTAATTTTCTACAATATGTCACCTGTTCATTAGTTCTTCAATAATATTATTTAGGCTATTTCAAGTATAAGAGATTCTTTCATCTATTCTCTAAAGGGTATAAAAAATGATACATAGAGTCAGATTTATTTTATAAACTTTTGATGTTTCTTTTGCGGTGCATCTCACTGTGAATGTATGGAGATAAAGACATATGTACATTTAAGTCATTAGAGGGTTATACAAGTTTTGTTTATATGGCATTTTGCTTATATGGATGTCATAAATGACAAGATAAAACAAAGAAGTTTGATAAACTCATCTGTGCTCTTTCAACTTTAGCCCACTTACTGCATAACTTGATTCAGTCAGTATTTATTAGTTTAAAAAATGGTTTTTAAAAGTTGCAAACCAAAGTTTATTACACATTTCAGAATCAGGAAGAGGTAAACTGTGATACAGTTCCTCTGTGCCACAGAGTCTTTTGGGGAGAAAAGTTCTGCAAAAAATAAAACAAAATAAGAGTTTCCAAACTCTATTTTTTAAAAAGCTTGAGTTATCTTCTATGATTAACCTTCACTCTACAGTCCCTTTTACCCAAGGCATGGTCCCTTGGTCATCTTTTTTAGGTTTAGTTTCTGAGAGGTTTTCAGCAAACCTATCTCATGCTTTGTCCCAGTTTGTTTGTTTTTGTTTTGGAGAAGGTGAACATCTTTAATTGAGGATGGATTGCCTGTCCCCAAGCCTACTTGTGTCCCCTAAAGCTGGAGCTGGATTGGAGTTTTCATTCCCCCACCATCCTTTCTCAGGCCCTCTCCTTTTTTCTAACCCATCTTCTCCAACATCTTCTGACCTTTGTTGCTGTCAGTAATTTCAGAATGAACCAATGCAGGAGCATCTTTTTGAAAGTTCCTTCGCTTCCAATCTGCTCACTGTTTTCCAGCTCTCTTTATATTTTAGATTCTTCAATGTCTATTTATTTTCATAGTCTGTATTCTGCAAACCATATTTTACTCATATTTTCTTTAATTATTTGTTTATTTCCAACTCATTTTTCTCCTTTCTTAGTGTTGGGCCAACAAAGGATTCATCTTTCTTATCAAGGTGAAGGTGAGCTCCAACCTGCCGTGGTTCACAGCCATCACAGCTGTGACTGCCAGGGTGAATGTGAAAGGGTAACACAGTCTCTCCAATTTTCACTTCATGTCCATCTCAAGTACATAAGGGTCACATTTAGTTTTCAGCTGAACAATCCATTTTTCATTAACAGTTGTTGCATTTTGACTGCCTTGATATACAAGAACAAAATTTTCTAAGTCATGGTCAAAATAAATTTCTGCATGAAACTTACCGACACCAGTGTCAGGGATTCAAAGTGTATGCTCCACATCATTTTCTCTTCCAATTGTAACAGGTTTTACAGTAGTAATGATAAACAGTGACCCTGTCTGCAACATAGGCGATCTAATGACGATTACTCTAATACACGGGGCATTTTTTTTCTTATTTTCCTCCTCAGTATCTTCTGCAGTTACATTGCCTTCACAGGTAATGTGAGGAGGGGCTCTGCTGGGGCATTATCGGACACCTGCAGAGCCAGAGGCCATGGGAGTGCAGGGAGCGAAAGGCAGCCTCGCCCCAGCTACAAGAACAGCGGGAAGAGCAGGAAGTCAAGGGGCCAGAAGTGCTCTAGTAGTTCCCGGGTTGAGCCAGAAACAGTGGCCAAGAGAGTTTTAAATAAAGTTTACATGTGGCTAGATATTACCTTGTGATTACTCTTAATTTTTTTCCACATCTATTGAGCTATGATTTACACATTGAAAAGTATATCTATTTAGGGTGTACAATAGAGTGCTTTGAGATGTGTATACATCTTTAAATTATCTCAATGAAGCCGGTTAACATATCTATCACCTCACATAGTTATTTTATACATTTCAGTGTGTGTGGTGAAAGCACCTGAGATCTACTTTAGTAACAAATTTCAACTACACGTTATTATTAACTATAGTCACCATTCTGCACATTAGGTCCCCAGCAGTTTTTCATTATATAACTGAAGGTATGCACCCTTTGATGGATATCTTCCTAGCCCATGGTAACTACCCCTTCTTCTGTATTTTTCTTTCCTTTTTCTCTTTTTTTAAAATATTCCACATACAAATGAGATCATGCAGTATTTGTCTTTCTGTATTTCACTTATCTCACTTAGCATAATGTCTTCAGGTTCATCAATATTGTTGTAAATGAAAGAATTTCATTCCTTATTACAGCTGAAATTATCTCTCTTTTACAGTTTATCCATTTATTTGTATCAGAGAAGTGCTAATACACTTGGCTATACTTATTTTATGTCCATTGGATATATACTCCAAATTGGGATTAATGGTACTTCTAGTTTAAAAAGTTAAAGGAACCTCTATACTGTTTTTTGTTTGTTTGTTTGTTTTTATATAATGGCTGCACCAATGGACATGCTCAGCAACTGTGTGCAAATATTCTCTTTTCTGTTCACCCTCTTTGTTCTTTTGACTTTTTGATAATAGCTATCCTAACACCATGATAAGGTGATATCTCATTGTGATTTTCATTTTAATTACTCTGATAATTAGTGATGTTGAGAAACTTTTTATATACTTTTTTATATACCGGCTGGCCATTTATATGCCTTTGGAAAAATTGATATTTTGCCCAATTAATCAAGGAATTGGTTTTTGTTTTGTTCTGCTGTGGGTTTTTTTTTCATATTGATTAGTATTATATATTTTTTGAATAGTAACTTATTATCCTAATATGGTTTACAAATATTTTCTCCCATCCCATATATTGTCTTTATATTTTGTTGTTTCTTTTATCATGCAGTAACTTATTGCTTTGATATAGTTCCACTTTTTATTTTTTCTTTTGTTGCCTGTGTTCTTTGTGTAGAATCCAAAACATCATTTCCATGACCATGACCAGTGTCAAGGAGCTTTTTCCCTATTTTGTTTTTTAGAGGATTCATAATCTCGGTTCTTATGTTTAAGTCTTTAATTCATTTTAAATTCATTTTTTGTAATAAGAGAATTGTTCACTTTTTGTGTGTGCATTTCTATTTTCTTCTACGCCATTTCTTGACATGTCTGTTTTTTCCTAGTTCTGTAGGATCAGTTGACTGTATATGTGTGCGTTTATTTCTGGGTCCTCTATTCTGTTCCATTGGTTCTTATGTAGGTAATATACTATTTTATTTTAATTACTATAGCTTTGTAACATAGTTTGAAATCAGAAAGTTTGAGGCTTTCAGCCTTTTTATTCTCAGTATTTGGCTATTTGGGGTCTTTTGTGGCTCCATACTAATTTTACAATTCTTTGTTCTACATTTATTTTAATGGCATTAAAATTTTGATAGAAATTTCTTTAACTCTGTAGATGACTTTGTGCAGTATAGACATTTTAACAATATTAATTTTTAGAATCCATGAACACAGGATATAGTTCCCATTTTGTATTCTTCAATTTCTTTCATCAACATTTCATAGTTTTCAGTATGCCAATCTTTAATTTTCTTGGTTAAACGCATTCTGTTTAATGAAGTAAGTATTTCATTCTATTTGATAATATTGTAAACAGAGTTGTTTTCTTTATTCCTTTTTCAGACATTTTGTTGTTATTGTATGAAAATACAACTGATTTTCATGTTAATATTGTATGTTGCAATTTTACTGTACTAGTTTCTTAGCTCTAACAGGGTTTCCTTATTGGTGGTGGTGGTAAAATGGTAGGTATTTTTACCCCTGGTTACACTTTAAATTGATAGTTGCTATTATCATTTCATAATTCTTTAAAATATGACCAGATGGATTTCTGCTGTCATGAATTCAGTGGAATTCAAATGTTCCCATTTGAAATAATTTTCTCGGTTTTGCCTGGGCCCGGGGATGGAGGGCACCCCGTAGGAGCCCCAGGATGGGGAGGGAGAAGCGGTCAGGGAGGAGGCTGATCAGGAGCAGCAGAGAGGGGCTCCCGGGCAGTAAGGAAGAGAGGGTGTCCTGTCGGAGACCCAGTGGACAGACAGAATGAGCCAGAAAAGGGGTGAAGGGTGGGAGTGGGCAACAGGACTGCTTCCTGGCCCGGGCAGGGGGCAGGGAACTTTGCTGAAACTGGCCGAACCCAGGGAACCGTGTGGGCAGGGTGGGAGGGAGTGCAGAGGACCAGGCGGACCCCAAGGTCAATTTGGAGAAAGGGTCATTTCCCGGTTTCTTCGCCTCTGCCCAGAGTTCTGTGGGCATGGGCCCCAGGGGCAGGGCAGGGGAGAAGGCGGCTCCCGGCGGGCTCGGAGAGCTTAGGGGCCACATCCGCTTTGCAGGGCCTGGGTGACAGCGAAAGCAAGCGACTGCTGCGGATCCCGCTGGTCTCGTGGGTGGGCGCGGGGGGCGCGGGCAGGGCCGAGCTCACGGGGCCAGCGCCGGGGCCTGCACTGACCCTGGAGGAATCCACCCACCCGTGCAGTGGCCTTCTGGGAGATCAGTGTGGAAGGCGCGGTGGGCACGCCCTTCCCAGATGGAACATTTGTGAGGCTGGAATTTAAGCTCGGGCAGACAGCGGCCAGAAGAAGGACTGGATGAAACCCGAGTGCAAAGTCCAGCCTAAGGGGAGGAAGCGGAAATGCCTGGCCTGCATAAAACTGGGCTCTTAGGATAAGGTTCTGGGTTGGATGGTAACTGCCCCATAGAGACGCAGGCTCGGCGGGAGCCTGAGGAGCTCCAGGGACTCAGTGCAGTAGGTAGGAGCCGAGGTGTGAAGACACCATAGCTACTGCTTCCCTGCACAGTTCGCCTTGCCAAGGCCCAGTCCCCAGCTGAGCCCAGCACTGAATTGCATGGCGCCTCCTGGACCACTGCAGAGGGTGACCACTGGAAGACCCCACCTTCCAGGGAGAAGACCCCACTATATCTCCAGATAATAAACCTTCTCCCCACACCAATAATAAATACATAAATATAAAATAATTTCGTTTGGTGTTTGAAAATAATGTGTATTGTCTGTTTACTGGTCAACATGCTGCCCATTTATCTATATGCCTAATTATTCAAACTTTTTAATGAAGTTGTTTAACGTTATGACCCTTTATTATGAAACAAAACAGTAAATTTTACAATGGTTTTAATATCATCTAATATGATTGAAAATATGTCAATTTGTCATTGCCAAGGACTAATGCTAAATATTCTGTCTACAAATGTCTAATGGCTTAGAATCTTTCCTTGCATATTGTCTGTGCTAAGTACTAACTACTCTAATTCATCAAATTATCTTTTTATACCATTCTTAAAATACAATATTATTGCCCAGGCATGGTGGCTCATGTCTGTAATCCCAGCACTTTGGGAGGCTGAGGAAGACGGATCGCAGGAGTTCGAGACCAGCCTGGCCAACATGGTGAAAACCTGTCTCTACTAAACTACAAAAATTAGCCAGCATGGCTGTGGGCACATGTAATCCCAGCTACTCCAGAGGCTGAGGCAGGAGAATTGCTTGAACCTGGGAACCAGACGTTGGAGTGAGATGAGATTGCACCACTGCACTCCAGCCTGGGCGACAGAGGGAGACTCTGACTCAAAAAATATATATATATATATTTATTTATTTATTTATTATCTATAATATTATATATTTATATTTTACTTATTTTATTAAAATTATTTTTCTGCCTAAATATTTATTAAAATTATGAGGTCTATTCACTCTGCCTTCTTGATAAAAGTCAGTTTTTTTCTCTTTATTAATTACAAAGGAAGTTTCATTACATGCATATGTTGCATAGCTGTGAAGTAGGGGCTTTCAGTGTAACAATCATCTGAATGGTGCTCATTGTTCCAATTAGGTATTTTCTCATTCCTAAAACCTCTACCAACCTCCCATCTTTCTGAGTCTTCAACGTCTATTTTTCCAGTCTCTGTATCCATGTGTAGGCATTATTGAGCTCCCACGTATAAGTGAGAAAATGTAGTATTTTTCTGTTTCTGAGTTATTTCACTTACAGTAATGGCCTCCAGTTCCATTCATGTGGCTGCAAAAGACATGATTTTATTTTTCTTTATGGCTGAGTAGTATTCCATGGTATAAATGTATAGCAAATTTTCTTTATTCAATCTTTGCTAAATTTAAATTGACTCCATATCTTTGCTATTGCGAATAATCCTGCAATAAACATACGAATGTGGGTATCTTCTTTATGTAATGAATTATTTTCCTTTGGGTAGATACCTAGTAGTGGGAATGCTGGATCAAATGGAATTTCTATTTTTAGTTTTTGAGAAATCCCCATACTGTTTTCCATAGAGGTTGTAGAAATTTACATTCCCACACACAATGTATAAGTATTCTCTTTTCTCTGTATCTTTGCCAATATGTGTCATTTTTCTGCTTTTTATAATTAGCCATTATGAACGATGTAAAATGGTTTTTAATTGGCATTTCTCTGATCATTGGCAATGTTGAGTATTTTTTACATGCTTATTGGCCATCATTGTCTTCTTTTTGAAAAATTTCTGTTCCCGTTATTTGACTGCTTTTTTTTGTTTTTTTTTTTTTTGAGACAGAGTATTGCTCTGTCTCCCAGGCTGGAGTGCAGTGGTACGATCGCAGCTCACTGCAACCTCCACCTCCCAGGTTCAAGCGATTCTCCTACCTCAGCCTCCCAAGTAGCTGGGACTACAGGCGTCCATGACCACGCCTGGCTAATTTTTGTATTTTTAGTAGAGACAGGGTTTCACCATACTGGCCAGGCTGGTCTCGAACTCCTGACCTTGTGATCTGCTCATCTCGGCCTCCCAAAATGCTGGGATTACAGGCGTGAGCCACTGCACCCGGCCTTGACTGCTTTTTAATGAGGTTACTTGTTTTATTCTTGTTGAGCTGTTTGATTTCCTTGTATATTCTGAACATTTGTTCTTTGTCACATTCATAGTTTGCAAACATTTTTCGTATTCCATAGGTTGTCTGGTCACCTGTTAAATAAAGTTTCTTTTCAGGAGCTATTTAGTTTAATTAAATCATTGTGGAGAAGGGGCTGCCTCCTTCCTCTTTCCTGGGCTCATTTGTCTATTTGTCTATTTTTGTTATTGTTGCATCTGTTTTTGAGATCTTTTTTGTTATTGTCATCTGTTTTGAGATCTTTTTGTTATTGTTGCATCTGTTTTGAGAATTATTTGTCCAAGCCAATGTTCAGAATCACATGGTTTTATCACATGGTTTCTTCTAGAATTTTTATCATTTCAGTCTTGCATTTTAGTCTTCTAATCCATATTGAGTTGATTTTTGTATATGGTGAGAGTTAGGGATTCTATTTCATGCTTCTGCATATGGTAATATAATTTTTCTAGCACAATATGTTGAATAGAATGTCATTTTCCCATGTATGTTTTTGTTGACTTTGTAAAAGATCAGTTGCATGTAGGTATGTGGCTTTATTTCCAGGTCCTCTATTCTGTTCCATTAATCTATGCATCTATTTATATCAGTACCATGCTGTTTTGGTTATTAAAGCCTTCTGGAATAATTTTGAGTCAGGTAACGTATGTTGTCCTTGCTTAAATTTGCTTTGGCTATTTAGGCTTTTCTATGGTTCCATATGAATTTAAATTTTGTTCTAATTCTATAAAAACTAACATTGGCATTTTGGTAGGAATTACATTTAATACATAGATTGTTTGGGGCAGTATGGTCATTTTAATGATAATAATTCTTACAATCCATGAGAAGAGATATTTTTCTCACTGCTTGTGTCTCATACAATTTATTTCATCAATGTTTTGTAGTTTTCCTTGCAGAGATCTTTCACCTATTTTATTAATTGTATTTCTAGGTATTTTAACCTTTTTTGTAGCTATTGTAAACAGAAATTTACTTTTTAATTAGGTTCTCAGCTTGGTCATTATTAGTGTATTAAAATACTACCAATGTTTTTACATTAATTTTTATATCTTGCAACATTATTAAATTCATTTATCAAATCTAAAAGTTTTTGTTGGTCTTTAGATTTTTCTAGCTATAATATTATGTAATCATCAAAAAGGGACAATTTGACTTCCTAACTAAAACCATATAGATTGGTTCCACCAAGATCAACAGACAGGATCTGTGGGGAGGGCACAGGTGATGGTATTTCTTTAAAGTGGTCATGTGATTATGGTTGGAAGCCTAGGCTGAGAGCCACTTAGCAAAGCATTGCCTCTCAAATTTCAAGGTATATATAAATCATTTCTGATTCCAGGCCTCTCTCTTAGTAATGTGATTCTGCAGGTTTGGAAGGGGTCCATGAATTGGCTTACAATCATGGTGAAAGATGAAAGTGGAACAGGCATCTCACATGGTAGGAGTGGGAATAAAAAAGATGGGGGAGGGATACACCTCACAAACCACCAGATCTCATGAGTACTTACCATGACAAGGACAGCGTAGAGCCATGAGAAATCCATCCCCATGATTCAACCACCTCCCACCAGGCCCCACCTGTAACATTATGGATTAAAATTCAATATGAGATTTGGAACAAACATCTAAACTATATCATATGACCATTAGAAAAACAGATGAAACATTCATGGTTTATACAGTCCAGATACTTTCATTCCAGAGCAAATGGCTAAATGACTGAATTCAACATTCTGTGGTAAGAAGAGAGAAGGGAGGTGTATAGGGGACTTTGGCTGTATTTGTTCCACTTCCCTTAGGCTGTTGTTGTGAGCTCTGATGTCACCACCTGAAGGGCTATTCATGGACAGAAGAATGATTCCTATTGTTGTGATTATTTCTATTTCTTTTACCTTAGTAAAAATAAATGTTTTAGCTTCTCATATAATTTTCCTAAAAAAAACCAAGAGTTTTGGTTAAATTCCCTGTTATTGTGTGTCATAAAAATTGACAAGGAAATGGCTAAAATAGATTAAAATTACACAAACTCAAGGAGTCAAGTTTCTATTGGGCGGACTTAGGAAAGACAGAACTGGAAGTACTCCACCAGCATAGACATCAGACGCGTGGGGATCACTTTCTGTCGCAGCCCTGCCCAGATCCACCCTCTTCTAAGGCCTCATACAGGCTTGGCCTCACCCTAGAGTCTCCTCTCACAGAACTAATTAAAGGAGATCAGAAATTTGAGTGCTGGCTCCTGCTGCCTCTCCTGAGCTGGTGCCCACAATTTCCTGAAAATAAAAAGCAGATAAATGGGAGCCAGGAGATGGAGAGAGTGGGGTTGCCAGGAGCCAGGCAGTGACAGTTGTTTTGGGGGGCCAGTAAGGGGCCTCTGCTGGTGGAAGAACATATGAAGGCCATAGCTGATGTGAGGTGCAGGGACCCATCTGACCAGACCCCCAATTCAAGGTTGCCCTGCCCACCCCCAGCCTCAGTTTTCCCTTCTGTGTAGGGGGAGTGTTGGCCTTCAAGGACCTCTGCCTGGGCTGCATGAAGCTCCCAGGAACTACAACATGATGTCCCCACCCAGTCATGCTCAGAGCTGGGCCATGTGTCCCCTCCCATTCCCTCTGCTTCCCCCAAGTGGCTACTCCTGCTGAGAGGTTGGGGTGCTTCATCCTGGCCTGAAAGCCTCAGGGAAGAACGGAGTCTCCATGGGAGCCCCCCACCCACCCAGTGAGGCACACTGGGAGGGCCCACCAGGAAGGAGGCCCAGCAGGTAGCTCAGTTAAGTGAATGAGCCAGGACAGGCATTGGGAGCACTTTACCAGGAGGGGAAACCCAGCCCCTTGCAGAGCTGGGAGCCTCAGAAGCAGCTGAGAAGAATTGGCCCACAAGCCTCTGAGTCCATAAGCAAACCCCTGCAGGGCTGCAGGGCCTGGCTGGCAATGGTGAGGATGGCCTCCCAGAGGACTCAACTCTTTTTTGTCCTAGTGTGCAGGGCTGTCACCATTCTTCCCCTCAAAGCTCAACTAGTTTTTCTTCTTTCTGGGGGCCGGGGTGGGGCTGCCTTTTTGCCTGGACTTATGGGTAGGCTGGATTGCCATATCCCCAGGAGAGAGGCACCAGGGGACAAGGAAATAGGAAGGAGGCAGCCCCTTCCCCACAGTGACCTGCTCACCATTCACGTGCAGCGACAGGCCCACCTCTTGAGGAGGATGCTGAGGCACAGGCGGGAGCAGTATAGACAGACATTGGGAAAAGGCACCAATCACAGCTCTGAGCTGTCCTCTGGGCCTCCAGGGGTGGGAGAAAGAGACCCACTGGTGATGAAGACAGCTCAGCAGGCTGTGACAGAGGCTGTTCCCAGGACTGGGAGACGACAGTGACTCAATGCTGCTCACTTCAAGACTGTGCCTTCTGAAACTGGCCCTTCAGTTACCCCCACAGCTCGAGCCCACACCCGTCTGGGATGGCCAGGTAGGCAGAGGCAAGCAGGGACTTAGCGTAAGGGCACCAGGGTGTGTGGGCAAGGGCAGAGGCTGATGGGGCTGGTCAGGGGAAATTTTCATCCACTTCCTGGGTCTGCCCCTCTCCTGGGGTCTACTTTCCTCTTTTCCCTCTGCCTCTGGTTCCCTGGCTGGCTTCTCATTTTCTTGCCTGCTCACCCCAGAAGTCCCAGGGGCTCAGCCCACCACCATTTGTCCCCAGGTTGTAGCTGCCCTTTCCACGTCCATCCCACAAGGACCCTCATCTGCATGAGGACACCTCTGGGATCCTCTGAAACCAGAAGCCCTACCTCCCTGACAGGCACCTCCACAGCTGGCCAAAGTCCACCTGCCACTGTTCCAGGCCAGAATGCCTGGGCATTACCCACTGCCTGCTCTCTCACACCCACTGCCCATCCCTCAAAAATGCTGTTGGCACCCCTTTTACAGCCCCCATAGCCACCCTCCCCTCTGGCTGGGCTATAGCTTTTGTCTTCTGGTGCCTTAACCCCTCCGTCCATCTGCCGCATGGCAGCCACCCCAATCACTGCTGTGCTCACATCTGCAGTAACCATCTCACCCAGAGCCAACATCAAAGTCCCCACAGGCCAGTCCTGGCCTCCACACTGCTCCTGGAACCCCAGACCTCTGTGCCCCAATCTCTCCATCTGTAACCTGGGTGTCTTCTCCCATCCCCAGCTTGACCCCCAGAGCCTAAGACATCCAGAGCCATCTAATACATACATAATACATACAAATTACATAATAATTTGTAATACATCATATTACATGCAAATTATGTAATATGAATTCATCATAATACATATGAATGTTGTCATGATATATTGTGATGTCATAATACATACAAATGATGATGTCATAATTATTGTGATGTCATAACACATACGAATTATGATGTCATAATATAGTGTGGCATCACAATACCTATGTACTATCATGTCACAATATATTGTGATGTCATAATATATGCATGGTAGTATGTCATAATATATTGTGACATCATAATAGATATACAATTATGATGCCATATCATAATGTCATAATGCATACTAATTATGATGTCATACTACACGGTGATGTCATAATACAGATTAATTATATCATAATATATTGTGATGTCATAATATCATATTTGTTTATCATATTTATGATATCATAATATAAAATTTTGTCAGATAATGAGAACAGCTCTGAAAAGAGCATCATATCAGAATATCGAGGTGGGCCTGGAAGTTGGTGGGAGTGTGGCCTGGATGTGGAAGGCGGGACCTGTCTTTGGCTCACCTGCTTTTCCACCTGGAGCTATGGCCTTCAGCAGACATACATGTGGCACAGCTGGTGAGGGTTGGGACCCATGTGCAGGGGACAGGAAGGTGAGCAGACTCTAAGCTCCCATTTATTCTTTCAATGTGCCCTCCTGACCATCCCATTCTACCTGCAGGGCTTCTGGTCAACCAGACTCAGCAAGGTGGAATTCACTGCAAAGTGTACAGCAACTTAGTATGTGGAGATGAACAGCAGCAAGCTGGTTTCAACTGCATGCCCTACGCCACCATGCTCAGGGGAAATGCTGCTGTTTGCCAGGAGCATGGGGGTGGCAGGCCTAGGCCTCCACTTCACTGACCTCTACTATCATTATAGAAGTTTTGGAGTAGCCTGTGGGAGACAGAATCATGTCGTCGGTCAGAAGACAAAATCCTCTATAGTCAGAAGTTCTCACTGTAGATATGTAGATTTATTATCCTAAAAACAATGCTAATTTGGCATTGGTTCATTTAGCATCTTCTATGAACAACTGCCTAAAGTTAGAGATGGTTTCTCCTACAGTAAGATTACATGAGTCAATTGATAAAAATGGGAAGCACCCCTGTGAGTATTGTCCCTCATAATTCATTCAAAAACATTTGCTTCTGTCTTTGCAACTTTATGCTCTCTGAATTCCCACACAGAGTAAAAATCTCCTTGGTGAGCTTACAGTCAATCTCACATATTTAACAATTTGGATTTTATCTTAAGATCCACTATAAAATATGGAACAAAATCTATTCAATTTATAGTAGATGTAAAATAGAAAAATTAGGATGGGCTATTCTGGACATGTGGAATTAGTTCCTTTTATATTTATGAGTTTTCTGCCAACCTATGTTTATTGCACTAAAAATAATGCCAAAATATATTTAATTTTATTGTGTGGAGTTTAAATGGGTACACTGGATAATGGAATAATATTAACTAAGTGAACACCGGTGCCTATTTCTTTCAGTTTTTAAAAAATTTATTTTAACAAAGTTTTTCTTTTTACTGTAAAATTGCACTTGATTAAATCTATTCCTAAATATTTCTTTCTTTTTCATGCATATATAAATGGAATAGTTTTCTTAATTTTATTTTCAGGTTGATCATTGCTAGTGCATAAAAAGTACAATTGAACTTTGTATATTGATTTTGTATCTTGTTACCTTGCTGAACTCATTTATTGGTTGTAGTGTGTTTTAATGAATTTCTTAAAAACTTTTATATTCAAGTTATGTCATCTGCAATGATCGACAATTCTTACTTCTTATTTTCTCACATGGATGATTTTGTTTATTTTTCTTATGTAATTTCTTTGGCTGTTAATATTCTTGTCTTGTTCTCAAATGTCAAGACACAACAACCAGTATTTTATTATTATGGGGTTAACCGTAAGTTTTTCATTGAGGCCCTTTAGCAGATACAGGAAGTTTGATTGTACTCCTTCTTTCCAGAGTGATTAATTGTGAATGAATATTTGACTGGTCAAATGTTCTCTGTGTCTGTGGAAGGAATGTTTCTGTTACTTTCCTTTATCCTATTACTTTGTTTAATGCATTGATTGATTATTGGATAGGTCAAGATTGCATTTGTGAAATAATTCCATTTGGTCATGGTGTACAATCATTTTGATATGTTCTCGATTCATTTCACTCTTTTTTGAGAATTTCTTCGTGTGTATTCATCAGGGAAATTCATCCATATTCATATTTACTTGTGATGCTGTTGTCTGGCTCTAGTATCAGGGTAATACTGGCCTCATAGAACAAATTGGGAAGTATTCCCAATAACTGTTTTCTATTTTCTGGAAGGCCTTGTGAGGAGTTGGCATTAATACTTTACTAAATGTTTAGTAGAATTTACCAGTTAAGCCACGTGGCTCTGGGCTTCTTTTTTGTGAAGATTTTTAATTAATCAAATCTCTTTACTTGTTATATGTGTATTCATATATTCTGTTCCTTCTTGGATTTACTTGATTTACACTTATAATTGGTGCCTATTGAGGTATTTATATCTAATTTGTAGTATTTCATGTTTTTAGGTTTTCTAGACAGTTGACATGGAAGATTCAGAAGTTTATTGTAGCAGAATGTTTAATGTAGGAGAATGAGGCTTTGGTGTCATCAATGAATAACTTGAGATTTTCTCTGTTGTAAAAAATGATATGACCATAACTGCCATGGTTAATATTTACTGTGTATGAAGGCAGAAGCAAAGGGACATTCATCACCCAACCACAAACCAGTATACTCATTGACGCCTTTGAGAAGAATCCTCAAAAATTTCCAGGAGGAATTCCTTTCCTGGAATCACTATTAGAGAGAAACTGGCTAAACAGACAGGCATTCCAGAGTCCAAAGTTTACATTTGGTTTCAGAACCAAAGACCTCAGCTCCCAGGCCACAGCGAAAGGGGGCTTGTGAATTCCCTGGCACCAGTCCAACTCCAAGACCTCATCTGACTGTTTGGCTGGAACAAAACATGTGCACTGTCCCAGGCAGGTCCCATCCTCTTCCTGCCTCCTATTCTTTCACCAGTCACCCGTCATTTGTACCAAGTCTTCCTCCACCTTCCACATCCTGTGATCCTTTCGATCCCTCTGCAGGCTGCATGAGTCAGGCATCAAGGGTCATGATGCTCAGGCCCACTCTGGCTGTGCAGATGGGAGAGATCTCTCAACCTCTTCTGGAACTTAGGAGTCATGTGTCAATGGTATCAACTCTAGGAGGGAAGATCTCCCACACACACACTTGTTTCTGGCCGCTGCTGAAAGGAAACTTTCAGGATGACAAGAAAAATGAGACACTGGAGTGGAAGTTCTACCTTAAAGGGACAGCCTTGGCCTGGTCATCCTTAGCCACAATTTCAGGGTCTGGGTCAATGAGACACATCCCACCTTCTGTAGTGGCGGGGCTTGGGCAAGGGGTCCCAGGATGTCATGATTCAATGGAAACCTGGAGTAGGAGCACCTTAGCAGCCCATGTACACTGAGTTTTCCCTGTGGCAGAAATAGACACGAGCCACGAAGTCGCCATCCCTTCTGCTGGAGCAAACACACCAGCCATCGGCATGATCTCCTATCAACTCCAGTGTTTCAGGAAAAGGCACAGTCTTTTCTGAATGCAGATCCATAGGAGGAGGACCCAGCATGGTCTAAATCACCAATCAGTGAGAAAGAATTTCAGGCTCTGCTTAACAGGCTGCAGAGCTCACCAGGGGATCAGCTTTAGCAGGCAGGCATCCTTCTCACCACTGCCATCCAGAACTCTCCCTTGCATACAAACAGCAAAATGCCAAGAAGAAGGTTAGCAGGAACACACTGTGGTCAGAAGCAAGACTGATGCAAGATGCAGCAGCAATTACTTGGAAATCCAAAGGGAGCATTTTGGCTCTCTCCTGTGGGCAGCCCTCAACTTCTATCCTCACTTCCTAACCTCAGTGATGTTTTCTTAGCTCCATCCTGCCTCTGGAGGCTGCATGGGCTCCAGGCAGTGAACATTTTCACTGAATCCTGATGCAGCAAAGCATTCTCATGACAAACATGATCTCTTCCCTTTGATCATCAGCTCTTGGGCCATCTGGACAATGCACAAACTGGAAACTCCCCAGTGGGAGGAAAGTAGCTCTAAGGGGAGCATATCTCCAGTTCTTTCCTGTCTAGCAAGTTTCACTTCTAGCAAGGCAACTGTAAATGCAAGTGGATATGTAGAAAATGAAGGCATGCTATAACTTCTCATCACATGAGTTTATGACCAGGAGTTTTTAATCCTAGCTCTGAGAGCTGCAAAAGGGAAATGGAAGTTTTTCCACTATGCATCTATCAATGATTGTTTGCACAAGCTTATCTTCATCATACTGAGGAGTCTTCACTGAGAATTTTCTCACTGAATAAATAAACATAGAGATAGTGACAGGTAGGCTGGCCATAGTGGCTCACTCCAGTAATCCCAGCATTTTGCGAGGCCAAGGTGGGTGGATAAGTTGAGGTCAGTAGTTCGAGACCATCATGGGCAACATGGCAAAACGCTGTCTCTACTAAAAACACAAAAAACAACTAGGCATGGTGACAGATGCCTGTAATTCCAGCTACTCGCGTGGCTGAAGCATGAGAGTCTCTTGAGCCCAGGAGGTGGAGGCTGCAGTGTGCCGAGATTTTGCCACTGCACTCCACCCTGGGCAACAGAGCAAGACTCTGTCTCAAATAAATAAATAAATAAGCAAGCCCCAGAAGGAGGTCTGCGCTGGGGCAAGGGTCCAGACCCTTATGGCCAAGCCAATTTAAAAGAGCCCCATCTTCTCTGTTCTCAGAGGCTCATGAGGGTGGAGAACAGATAAGAATTGAACTGAAGTCTTCGTGAAAAGACAGGATCCCACGGTGTTTGTAGTCCCCCTACCTACAATTGGAACCAGCCAGCCACCTCTCTCTCCTCTCCATGCCAAGAACCTCTGTTCAGGGCTCCTGGCAAGCCCCCTCCTCCCTGCTGTCTCCCCGCCACAGTACACTTGCCAAGAATGCCCGAGATCTGGCACTTGAACATTTTTGCACAGCAGGGCGGGGAGCAAGCGGGTCAAGGGCAGCGGTGTGTCCTGCACAGGGGCGGGCATTCGCGGGCCCAGGCTGCAGACCAGCCCGCTTCGCAGCAGGTGGCAGCTGTGAGCCCCTCCTTCAGGCCACTCCGCCTCCTGGAGCAGCAGCTCCCGCTGAGCTTCTTCCGTTTCTTGAGCACGGAATGTATGAATGCCGGCTTAGGGCGCCAAGGGTGGGGACGGTGGCCACCTCTGATACCTCTGACCATCTGGCTCAGGAAGCAGCCAGCCCTGCCCGCGCCGCCGACAGCGGCCCCAGGAGCCCGGCATTCCTGTCGCCCCTTCCCCCAGCAGCTCGCCTCCTGGTTCTCACAGTTGGCCCCCTGGCTCCTCAGAGGCGCAGGACCAGCTCAGATCTCCGGTCCTGCATCTGCCAGAGGAGCAAGGGAGGAGGCCGGGAGAAAAGCTGTCAGTCGCTTCAGAGGGAACAGGACCTCCGCAGTCCAGGAAGGGGTCGGGCGCCCAGTGGGGGCTGCAGACACAGAGGAGGTGGCGGTGGCCTGCCGGGCGCTCGGGAGCATGAGCGGTGTCTCTTGGGCCGGGGCGTCCTCAGGGACTCCCGAGCCAGGACCCGCGCTGCCCGGTGCACCCCGGATCGCAGCAGTGGTTTCTCTGGAGGTGGCACTGCCTGTCACCTGGAGCGTCTCCCTAACGCAGTCATGATTCAAAATCCTTGCTCACCACAGGTGCACAGTCACAGCTGAATATTGTAGTTATCTAGGAATATTCTAAATCTATGTTTTATATAGGAGTTTTTTGGTAAATGTTTCTCTCATACTTGTTTTGCAATTTCATATGACTGTGTTTCTTTTTTAGGGTACGTTCCTTGACATTTGTGTATTGTATTTGGTTTTACCTAAGTATTGTGATTTTGGATGTATATCTGCAACTCTATGTGTACACGTTAAGTCGAAGTGAGGTTTAATTAAACTATGAATCAGCCATGTCTATCACCAAGAAATTCATGTATGTTTCTTTGCCTCTATAAATACACTCCGTTTGTTCATAACTTACCTTGCATATTTCTTTTCTTGGCTGGTGTCAAAAGTTGTTTTATTTTATTCAGGAGAGTAGTCATGTAAATAGTCTTAATTTACCCATGTATTTATTGATGAATCTATATTATCTTTGTGTGAGGGAAACACTTTTGTAATTTGAAGGTAATTTTGTGAAAAGTTTATAACACTGTATCTCCTTTATGTATCACTTTATAATATTTTAATTGTAACATAAACACATAACAAAATTTACCATTCTTTACCTTTTTAATTGCATACTTTAATAGTATTACGTATATCCACATTGTTATGCAACAGGCTTCTAGAGCTTTTCCATTGCAAAACTAAAACTCAATACCCATTAAACAACAACTGCCCATTTTACCCTCTCCTGAGCCCTTGACAAACACATTCTACTTTCTGTTCTCATAGGTGGAATCATACACTCACTATCACTTTGTTTCCTGGCATATTTCACTTAACATCATGTCCTAAAGATTTATTGTTATTGTAGCATGTGATAAGATTTCCTTTTAAAATCATATTTCATTGTATGCATATATCATATTTTCATTACTTATTTATCTGTGAAGGTACATTTAAGTAGCTTCTACCTTTTGGATTTTCAGAATAATTCTGTTATAAACATGGGTGTGCAAATGTTTCTTTCAGGTCCTGCTTTGCACATTTAGATAGATACCCAGAAATGGGATTGCCAGATAATATGATACTTCCATTTTTAATATTCTGAGGAAACTCTGTACTATTTTCCATAATAGCTGCATTATTATTTTTTCCACCACCAGTGTACAAGTATTCAAATTTCTCTACATCCTTGAAAACACTTGTTATTTTTTCTTACTTGATAATGGCCATCCTAATGAGTGTGAGGTAATATCTCATTGGGGTTTTGCTTTTTATTTCTCTAAAGATTCGTGACTTTTAGCATCTTTTCAAATTTCTCTTGGCCATTTGTATATCTGCCTTGTGGAAACATCTGTTGAGAGTTTTGTCCATTTTTACATATGATTATCCACTTTTTATTATTGAGTTTTATAAGTTGTTTATACATTCTGGACATTAACTTTTATCAAATATATCATTTACAATTTTTTCTCATTTCTTAGGTGGCATTTTTACTCCACTAAATGTTTTCCTTGATGTGCAGAAAGCTTATTGCATTTGATGTAGTCTAATTTTTCTGTTTTTCTTGTTACTTCTGCTTTTAATGTAATATTCAAAAAAATCACAAAGACAAATGTCATGATTGTTTACCATATATTTTATTTTAATAGTTTTATAGCTATCTTAGTTAGATGTAAGTGTTTAATTCATTTAAGATATTTTTGTATATGGTGCAAGTGAAAAGTCCAATTTCATTTTCATCCGTTTTGATATTCAGTTTCATAACACTATTTGTTAAAGTGTCTATTGTTTCCCTGTTGTTCGGTCATGGCAACTTGATTGAAGATTATTTGATATTCATGAAGGTTTATTTCTGGGTTCTCTATTCTGTTCCATCATCTCTTTGTCTTTCTGTTTGTATTTATATAGCTTTGTAATCTGTTTTCAAATCAGGAAGTGTGATACCTCTTTTTGTTCTTCTCTAAAGCTATCTTGGCTACTCATTGTCCCTTGAGATTCCAAATGAATTTTAAGACTTAAAATAATATTTCTGCAAAAAATGTGACATTAGTATTTTGATAGAAAATACTTTGAATTTGTGCTTCACTGTCAATAGTATTGACATCTTAACAATATTAAATTTTCTGACCCTTCAACAAGAAGTCAAGGGTGTACTGTTTTAAGTTTCACATATTTTGTAATTTGCTAGTTTCCATCTGCTTATGAGAGCTTATTATATTGCCCAGGCTGGTCTCCAACTTTTGGCCTCAAGCTATTTTTTCTCCTCAGCCTCCCAATGTGTTTGGATTACATGGATGAGCCACTGCACCTGGCCTTTTTATTGTTTTTTTTTTTTTTTCTGATATTTTTATGATTTGAAGGTAATTTTTTAAAAGGGCTATAATATCTCTTAAGAAAGATTTTCATTTTTAATGTAGTCAAAACACATAAAATTAGCTGGGCATGGTGGCTCATGCCTGTAATCCCAGCACCTTGGGAGGCTGAGGCGTGTGGATTGCCTAAGGTCAGGAGTTGGAGACCAGCCTGGAGAAATCCCGTCTCTACTAAAAATACAAAATTAGCTGGGCGTGATGGCACATACCTCTAATTCCAGCTACTTGGAGGCTGAGGCAGGAGAATCACTTGAACCTGGGAGGCGGAGGTTGTGGTGAGCTGACATGGGGCCATTGCAGCACTCCAATCTGGGCAATAAGAGTGAAACTCCATCTAAAAAAAAAAAAAAAAAAAAACAGAAAACAAAAAAACACATAAAATTAACCAGCTTAGATATTTTAAGTACATAGTTAAATAATATTAAATATATTCACTTTGTTATGCAACATATCTCTATCATGCTTTCATGTTGCAAAACTAAAACTCAATACCCATGAAATAACAACTACCCCCTTATGTCCTCCCCTAAGGCTCTAATACTATTCTACTTTCTGTTTCTAGGAGTTTAACCACTTTAGATACCTTATTTAACTGGAAAAACACAGTGTTCGTCCTTTTCGTGACTGGTTTATTTTACTTACATAATGTCTTCAGATTATCCTTAGTGTAAAAACAATCGCATCTCCTGCCTTTAAAAAACTGAATAATATTCCATGATTTATATATTCCAAATTGTCTTTATCCACTTATTCATAGAGGGACATTTGGGCTGCTTCCACCTATCAGCTATTGTGAATAAAGCTGCGATGAATATGGATATACAAATAACTCTTCATTTGGCCATATAAATGAAAGTTTATTTCTGTGCTCTGTTCTGTTCCATTGGTCTATCTGTCTGCCTTTATGCTAGTACCAAATGGTTCGGTTACTGTACTTTTGTAATACATTATGAAGTCAAGGAGTGTGACACCTCCAATATTATTTCCTTTTTTGAAGGTTGTTTGGCTCTTGATACTCACTGTAGATTCCATATAAGTTTTAGAATTTTTTTTTGTATTTCTGCAAAATGAAATGAGAGTTAAAATTTGATAGAGATCACATTGAATCTGTAGATCACTTTGGATAGTGTGGACATCTTCATAATATTGTCTTCCAACCCTTGAACATGCTCAAGAGCATGTTGTTTAATTTCCACATATTTTCAGATTTTCCAGTATTTCTTCTGCTATTGATTTCTAATTTTATTCCCTTTTAATCAAAAATGATAGTTTGTAATATTTTAATCTTTTGTTTTTTGAGACAGGGTTTTGCTCTGTTGCTCAGGCTGAAGCACAGTGGCTCAATCATGTCTAACCAGAGCCTCAATCTCCCAGGCTCAAGAAATCTTCCCACCTCAGCCTCCTGAGCAGCTGGAAGCACAGACATGTGCCCAGCTAAATTTTTTATTTTATATTTTGTAGAGACAGGGTCTCCTTATGTTGCCCAGACTGGCCTTGAACTCCTAAACTCACTCAATCCTCCCACCTCAGCCTCCCAAAATGCTGGAATTATAGGCACAAGCCACCATGCCTGGCCCATATTTTATTATTTTTAAATTTAGTAAAACTTAGTTTTGTGTCTTAGTAGGTCATCTACACAGAAGAATGTTTCATGACCTCTTAAAAAGATTGTGTATTCTGATGTTGCTGTGTGTAGTGTTTTGTTTGTTGGTTTTTTCCTTTTTTCACTTCTACTCACTGTGACTAGTGTTTTCTATATGTCTTTTAGGTTTACACAGTTTGCAGTGTTATTCAAATCCTCTGTTCTCATGTTAACATTCTGTCTGGTTTTATTATTCATTACTGATAGTGGGGTAATTATGTCTCTTACTATTTTTACATAGCTATCTCTTTCTTCATTTGTGTCAAGGTTAGCTTTACACATTTGGGAACCCTGAT
This sequence comes from Pongo abelii, assembly GCF_028885655.2. Lineage (NCBI taxonomy): Eukaryota > Metazoa > Chordata > Mammalia > Primates > Hominidae > Pongo > Pongo abelii. The sequence goes on from NC_072003.2 coordinate 35,128,291, forward strand.
GTGAAGTGTGCATATATTTATTATTAATACAGCTTCCCCAGTGAATCGACACTTTTATCATTATATCATATCTTTCTTTGTCTCTTGTTTCAGTTTTGGCTTAATGTGTATTTGACATAATTGTGACCTCTCTTGCTGTCATTTGATGCAATTTTCCTAGAAGGTATTTTTCACACTGCCACTTTTGGCCTATCTGTTTGCTTAGATCTAAAGTGAGTTTCTTATAGACAGCAGAAAATAAATCTGTTTTTTAAATCTCTTTAGCCAATTTATGTATTTTCATTGGACATTTTACTCCATGTATATATTCATTTTAATCTTGAAAAGAATGAGCTATTTCCATTTTGTTAATAGTTCTATTTGTTTCTTGTAGCTATTTTCTCCTCTTTTCTGCTCTTATTGCCTTCCTTTGTGTTTAGTTGGTATTTATGGTAACATGTTTTTATTTCTTTCTATTTTAATTTGCCAAGGTCATATTGCAAGATAAAACATTTGCTTTTAATCTCTTCTCTTGACATCTAAACTGTGGAGGTCAAAGCTATGGACAGGTCTAAACCATGAGGTTTCCCCCTTCTGGGCTCCCATCTTTTTTGGACTGCTGTCTGATCCCTGGAGGAGTGATGACTCCACACCAAGCAACAGTGGACAGCAGTGGTCTACTTGTGAACACTTGTGTCTTTGTATGCCCCTGCTGCCTCTCAGGCGTGACCTCTCTTACCCTTGAAACAGGAGAGCTATTGGCAGAGAAGGGGCATTTCCTCCCATCTGGCAGAAAAGGAGGATTCAGGCCCTTTACCTTTCTAAGTTCAGAAAAGTCAGAGCTCTCAGAGATGCATTTGCAATGTGGCAGGCACTGGCCACAGGGGGCTACTGTGCATCTGTATTGTTCACAGTGTGAACTGAGATATGCTGGGTGAAAATACAAGAAATAATTTTAAAGATTTATATATATATATATATATACACACATATACACTTAATAATTCAATTCTACCAAGTTAAAATATTTTGGATATATTAGGTTAAGTTATTAAAATCAATTTCACTTATTTTTCTTTTTTATGTTGCTGCCAGAAAATTTTAACTGAGACATGTGGCTCATGTTTTACTTCTATTGCACATTGCTGCAATAGAGGATTGCCTATTTTCAAAGCTCAGGCTGCCCCAAGAGCCAAGGGGTCAGAAAGATTGTAAAATCTAAAATTTAAAAATAATTATCATTGGCAAGGCATTGTGGCTTATGCCTGTAATCCCAGCACTTTGGGAGGCCCAGGCGGGAGAATCACTTGAGCTCAGGAGTTCAAAACCAGCCTGGCCAACATGGCAAAAACATGTTTCTACTAAAAATACAAAAATTAGCTGGGCAAGGTGGTGGGCACCTGTTATCCCAGCTACTCAGGAGGCTGAGGCAGAAGAATCACTTGAATCTGGGGGGCGGAGGTTGCAGTGAGCCAAAATTGCACACTGTACTCCAGCCTGTGTGAAAGAGTGAGACTCTGTCTCAAAAATAATAATAATTGCCATTATATTGTTTTCATTTTGAATAATACACATTCCCCGCCCCCCCCCCAACACACACACACAGAGTAAGGGAGAGAAAGAGGGAAAGAGAGGATCTCTCTCTGTCACTCGGGTTGCAGTGCAGTGGCCTGATCTCAGCTCACTGCAGCCTCTACCTCCCAAGATCAAGTGACCCTCCCACCTCAGCCTGCCAGGTAGCTGGGACCACAGACATGCATGACCACACCTGGTTAATTTTTTCATTTTATTGTAGAAAAGGTGGGGGACAGGGCACTCAAACTATGTTGTCCACGCTGCTCTTGAACTCCTGGTTTCAAGAGCTCCTCTCTCCTCAGCCTACCAAAGTTTTGGGATTATAGATGAGATCCACCATGCTTGGCCACATATATATAATTTACAAATAAAAAAACCTTATATACAAGGTTAAATGCAAATGTCCCACAGTGAGGGCCAGACTTCAGTATAAGGAGGGAGTCCTGCCTGAAAAGGGCTGCAGCTTGGAACTATTCGCTCTGTCCTTATTTGGCTACAAGTTGGTTCACATCTTCTGTCACTCAGGCCCAAAGAAATGGGGCCTAGAGCTCTATTATCCAATCACTGGTGCTGGGGTAAAAACTGTCTTAAAACTATTATTTAATGCTTAGCAATGTTAATTTTTAGTGAGAAACTTAAGATTACTTAATTGAACATAACAATATTTTAAGATTTTAAATTACTGAAAAAAAATAAAATTATGACACAGGTACATCTTCCAATTTTTTTTGAGGAGGGGTTCAAGTACCTATGTTATATATTGAAACTGACTGTTTCTGTAAGCTCTACCCTTAAGTCAAAACAACGCTGAAGTTATTGTGAACAGGTATGTAGCATAAATGCGACCCTTAAGCAAATTTATATAGTGATTTCAATTGTCCTACACATCCCTTTCCTGTGATAAGTGTCTAGGTTTTGGGAGGTAACAGTACAGGGATGCACCATCTTCAACCTTCTGAGACATAGCCTCTATTCATAAGTTCCTCTTAAATGTTTCCTTCTAAGAAACTTGATTCGTCAGCCTCTTTCTTCAACCTCTCAACTCCTTTGGCCTTGAAAGGTAGGTTTACATTTACCTACTTATGACAAAACAACATCATATATATGGTCTGTCCATTTCTAGAACATTGTTATGTGTTTAACCACTGTAATATTTAGCACAAAGTATAGTTTTGTATACGGATACTATATTTTATATAGTGTGTTTTATGTAGCTACTTTCTATTACACATCATGAAAATACATGTTCAGTAAGTGCTCACTTAACGTCATTGATAGGTTCTTGGAAACTGATTTTAAGTGAAAGAAAAAACTATATATTATAGGAAATTAACTCTTATTTATATCAATTAGCCAATGGTAAGATTGGTTTCATTCATATAGTAATAAAAAGTCAGTTTCCAAGAATCTATCAACAAAGTGAGAATCCTGTAATTAGTATTATAGTATGTAGTACATTACAGCATTGCAATATTATAGTATGTTATTGTAGTCTTAGCAGTTGGTTGCATAATGTGTTTCAGTTTCCCCCAAGATCACAGAATTATTCAGACCAACCAATAACAACCTCCTGTGGGAACCAGGAGCATCTCACCCTCTTGATATTACAAAGCCTTCCCCTCACACCTCCTGTTTGTTCTCTCTGCTCCCAGGTGCAATCCCTGTGTGGGTCTGTTTACCTTACAGTACTTTCCTCCTTCCATGATTATATGTAATGAATAACTGCTGTCAATCTTATCTGTCCAGTGATTGGTGCCATGGTTTTAACTCTTCCAGTAGCCCTAGGGTGGTAATTTCTCCCTCACTAATGGGGTAAAGTGGAGGCTAATCAAACAATTCACAACACAAACTGGATTAACCAACCATAACCGAGGACACCTGCTCAACTTTAACTGCTTTTGGCCTACTGGTTTCATGATACATTAAAAGTCACCTCAGTCAGAGCCACCAGTTGGTGGTGGGCTTTTGCTTTGGTCTAAATAGCAGTTTATGGCCTTTATCATGAGTTGCCTTCCCTGCCCACACTAAAGCACACTCATCACCTAGACATAAATGGTCAATTGACTCTGCTCCAGCATGATGTGTCATCAGGTTTAGCCTGTGTTTTGCAGGCAGTTTGCAAGACACTTGCCTGTCAAGGCAGTGAAAAGACAGAACCTTGATCAGTCAGTACTTCACTCCTGATTACCAAGAGTCAGGATATATCTCTGTGGTCACTTCATCTGGTCTGGTTATTATTACTAAATGCCTGGGTAGTCATCTGAACATTGTTTATTATTGCACACTCTCAGGACAGGCTCAGGGATGGTCTTTTGTAAAACCGCAGAAACAAAAGGGACTTTTACTTTGGAGAGAATTATGCATGTCACTCGGTTGCTCTGACAAGTGCTACTGTCATGCAAGCAAGAATAGTGCCCTTTTCTTTTCTAAGTTGCTGCTTCCTTTGCTGCTGTCATGTGCACTCTCATGATGAGGTGCACATTCCTTCTGCCTTATGGTTTAGAAACTGATGAGTAATAAAAAGAAAAAAAGAGCATTTAATATTAGCCCCTCTCGAGACATGGGGGGTAATTCTCTCACTGTAAAATCCCTAACATCGTGTGGGCTTTTAGCACTGCTGCTTACCAGTATGCCAAAGGTGCAATCTTAGGATCAGGAGTTTGATGGACTCAAACAAAATGACCATAGTGCATATGGGTGCTAATCCCAGTGAGACTGAGTGGCAGTAAACACTTTCATCAAAAGAGAAGACAGATCACAATTAAACAAATAATGATATAACTTAAGAAACCAGAAGAGAAATAAATTATCCCAAAGTTACCAGGTGATTAAATTAATAAAAAATTAGAGCAGGAATAAATGGAGACTAGAAAAACAACAGAAAATGGAGAAAAAAGTAAGAGTTTGTGTTTTTTTTGAATCATAAAATTGACATATCTTTAGCTACATGAAGAAAAAATGCTCAAATAAATAAAATCAGAATTAAAGGGGAGACATTACAACTGGTATAACAGAAATACAAAAGGTGATAAGTCTACTATGTACATACACTCCTATGTACAATTATATCCCAAAAAATTGGATAAGGTAGAAGACATGAATAAATTTCTAGACATGTACAATCTACCAAAACTGAACCATAAAGAAATAGAAAATATGAATAGATCAGTAATGAGTAAGGATTTTAGATCTGATGACTTCACTGCTGAATTTTACCAAACATTTAAAAAGAACCAACTCTTTGAAAAAATTGAAGAAAAAAGAATACTTCCAAATTCATTTTATGAAGCCAGCATTACCCTGATACCAAAGCCAGAGATGGTCATCACAAGAAAAAAAAATAAAGGCCAATATCTCCAATGAACATACATGCAAAATCATCCACAAAGTTGCAAATGAAATTCAAAAGCACTTTAAAAGGATCATTTATTATGATCAAGTTGGATTTATTCCTGAGATGCAAGAATATTTTAATATGTGGAAATTAATGAATGGCATAAATTTTATTTACACAATGAAAAGATTAAAAATCATGACTATTTTTATGCATGCCTAAAATTATTTTGACAAATTTTAAAATCCATTTCTAATAAAATTTATAACAAATTAAGTATAGAAAGAATATACCTCAAAATAAATAAGTACTTTCCCTATTAAGTATAGGACAAGCCCATAGCTAACATTTTAGAAAATGGTGAAATATTGGAATCTTCTTTTCTAAGATTTATTTTAAGATAAAGATGCCCACTCTCACTACTTCTTTCAACACTTTACTGGAAATCCTACTCACAATATTAGACAAGAGAAAAAAAGGGAGGGCATTTAAATGAGAAAGAACAAGGTCTTATATTCATGGAGATTAACGCTCAGGTTTTTACAGATTAGATTTAACAGCATGAAAGCTGGTACCATCCAAGAATAACAGGAACTGTCCCTGAGGACATAGGGCTTTAGGGATGTCAATTATTAAGAGGCTCCATGAAAGCAGAAATGCTCCTGGATGTTTCCATTGTTCACACAAAAAGTTTCAACAGTTCAGCCCCAGTAAAGGCATATGCCCCAGTAAAGGCATATCCTGACTTCTGTGAGTGATGAGCTTTTCACCCAAAGCAGAGATGTGAAACCTGACAGGTATCAAAGACCCCCCACCCAAGTGCTCCATCCCTTGAAAGTCACTCCCACAAAGCTGGAGCACCATCTGTTCCTGGGGGATCAGGTCATCTTCTGTGTCTTTGAGACACTGGCCAGTTAGGTTTCAGTCAACATGAGGCCAATGATTTTAAGTGTAAAATATCTAAACCATCATAATCTTTAGGTAGATATTTGGAGGCTTGCGTACTTAAATGGGTTGGTGAAATGTCACACAAGACACATGGCTGGGAACTGGGATTTGCTCCTCTGCTCTTAGCAGCACCTCGGTAACCCAATAATTTCCCTCCCTCATGCCTCCATGTTCACATCTGCGAAAAAGGCGCTGGTGAGTGTGACATTTTCAGGAAGCCACTGCCCATGGTCACTCCCTGCAAAGCTCTGAATTTGTGCATCCCCAGGACAGGCAGTAGGTGTGAAGGTGGCCTGCCCCTCCACACCCGTGGGTATTTCTCGCAAGGTGGAGGCGAGAGACTGAGAAAATAAATAAGACACAGAGACAAAGTATAGAGGAAGAAAAGTGGGCCTAGGGGACTGGCGCTCAGCAAGTGAGGACCTGTACTGGCGCTGGTCTCTGAGTTCCCTCAGTATTTATTGATCACTATCTTTACTATCTTCGGGAGGGGAATGTAGCATGACTACAGGTTGATGGTGGGGAGAGGGTCAGCAGAAAAACATGTGAGCAAAGGAATCTGTGTCATAAATAAGTTTAAGGAAAGATGCTGTGCCTGGATGTGCACGTAGACTAGATTTATCTTTAACTTTACATAAACATCTCAGTGCAGTAAAGCTTAGCAGAGCAGTGTTGCCGCCATGATGTCTCGCCTCCAGCCACAAGGCGGTTTTCTCCTATCTCAGAATAGAATGTATGGTCGGTTTTACACTGAGTCATTCCATCCTCAGAGACGTGCAGGAGACAGATGCCTTCCTCTTTTCTCAACTGCATAGAAGCCTTCCTCTTTCACTAATCCTCCTCAGCACAGACCCTTTAGGGGTGTGGGGCTGGGGGGCTGTAAGGTCTTCCTCTTCCCAAGAGGCTATGTCTGGGGCTGTCTCAGTGAGGGGAAACTTGGACAATACCCAGGCTTTCTTGGGTAGGGGTCCCTGCGGCCTTCCGCAGTGTATTGTGTCTCTGGTTAATAGAGAGTAGAGAATGGTGATGACTTTCACCAAGCATACTGCCTGCAAGAACATTTTTAACAAAGCACACCCGGCACAGCCCCAGATCCATTAAACCTTGAGTCAATACAGCACACGTTTCTGTGAGCACAGGGTTGGTACAAAAATTACAGATTAACAGCATCTCAAAACAAAAATTTTTCTTAGTACAGATCAAAATGGAGTTTCTTATGTCTTCCTTTTTCTACATAGACACAGTAACGATCTGGTCTTTCTTTTCCCCACATAGGTGTCTTTCAAAGACAGCTGAACTTGCGCTCTGCTTGGAGAGAGCGGAGGACAGCAGCAAGTGGTTAGCATCTGGGACCTCAGGCCAGTTCCCACAGCCACTTAGGAAAGCAGGCGGCTCCAGGGGCTGGAGGAGGCGAGAAGCTCTGGAAAGACCCCGGGTGCAGGTGGGAGAGAAAATCGCGCTAAGCAGCGGAAAGGCGGGCGAGTGAGGACAAGACACTCCCGATTTGGGCAAAGGCGGGGTGCACTTCGCAGCAACACACCCTCCTCACTGCCCAACCCAGACCTGCTCCTCAAGTTCCTCTCCTGACTCAATTCCCTTGGCGACGGTTTGACATGGAATCAATGGCCAGCAAAGCTTTGGAAGTGACGCCGCCTACGCCGCCCTGCCCCTCCCTCCAGGGCTGCGCCCCGCGTCCTCTCCTGTCTCAATCTGGGTTGTCATCCTGCAGCCCCGCCACCCACCTTGGGGAACCAGTGAAGAGACTGCAACTCCTAGCACGCCCCGCGAGGCGCGCACCGCCCTGCCCCTCCCCAAGAGCTCCACACTCCCCCTGCCCGGAGCAGGCCCATATCGCAGACCCTCAGCCCTGCGACCAACCAGCTGGGAGCGGACCAGACACTGTAATTCCTGCAATGCACTAAGACCTTTCTGCTCCCTGCCCCGCCCTTCCACGCAGCCCAGCCCCTTCGCCCTGCGGAGGGAAGCCTGGCTGTTCCCAAATCTCTCCTGCCTGGTGAAACAGTGCAGCTAGGGCGGCTAGTTTCACCTTGAAATTGTGGCACCCCGTCTCCCGGAGCTGCGGGCTTCGCGCTTGTCATTTTGGAAGTTTGATTTCTCCAGACCAACATAGGGCGGGTCGCCTCTCAGGGCCTCCACGACAGGGTTGCCATGGTAACGCTCCTTGGCCGGAATTGGGCACGCCCCGCCCCTTTTCTCGTCCGGGCTCTCCACTCGGCCCTGCCCCTTCTCGCTCCTCCCCCTCGCCACGCCCTTTCAGACGTAAGCGATGTAGCCCGTCCCTAGCGGTGGGGTAACTGTCCTGCCCTTTCAGACATGCGCAGTGCACCCGTCCTAGGGTAATGGTCTGGCCCATTCAGCCATGCACAGTGACAGGGCATCTCTAGGGATGGGGTACCGGGCCTGCCATTTCAGACATGCGCAGTGCACCCCTCCCTAGAGGTTGGCAAATGGCTGCGGACCCGACAGTTATCAGGCTTCTTGGGATCCCCTCGAGAAGCCCCCTCGCGAGTGTCTGAAACCGTCAGTTCACCGCCAGAAATGAAAACATCCTGTCTCTAGTCACCTGCCATTTGCCTTTTCAAATCCTCTGTTCTCTGGGCTGTCACAAATCCTCCTCTGCACCCCAGGAGCGCCCCTTGGATCCCCGGGCCGGCTGCAGGGCCCACACCTGGGTCGGGCCTCTCACGGGGACGCTCCCGCCACCGCAATAAAGAGGAGAAAACGTCCCAGGGGGAAGGGCCTGACCCTGCTCTATTCAGTCAGAAAACACCCACAGGAAGGGACTTTGGGAGCTACATCCACGACTTCTCTGACCCAACCCAGGCTTCTTCCTAGGCCTCGGGGTCCTAGTGTGAACCTCCCGGCCGTGATTAATCCAGGTCAGCAGGGCTACAGCGCCCCCTTGTTCCCTCCCAACACATGAGCGAAGTTTGTGTGGTGAGGTCAGGGACAATGTCTGCGTTTCTGCCCTGAATAGGGCTCCCTTGGAAAATCTTTTAATATCTCTTTTTAAATAGCCCCTTTGGACCACTTTTAATAATTTGCTGATAGAACGAAACAGTGATCATTCTCTTAATTCATGTTTCCATTAAGTTTTTCAGATTAAGTGCTCCAAGACTACTCGCTGTTGAAACTGTCATAGGCACAGCCTCAGCTCCCAGCAGGGTGGACGCATAAGAGCAGAATCTCCGTGGGGCTTCTTTCTGGAGCATCAATATTACTGCAGGATTTGGAAGAAACAAATATAAATAATTTCTAAGGTAAAAAATTGAACATTTAAGACAAGGATAGAAAAGTCATCTGCCTTTAATAACTCATCTGTGCCTCACATGTCAGACTTTCTCCAAGAAAAAAACTCTAAGGAGAACCTATTTCCATTCTTATAAATAATAAAAATGATAAATCATATCAAGTCAGTTGACAGTCCTCCCCTGCTAGTTTCCTAAATCACAATATGGGCTTGGTATGGTTTTATTTGTATTTTTGTGGGGGGTGGGGGGTTGGGGGTGGACTTTTGGATACAAAAATTTAGGTTTTTGAACAATTTTTGGAAGTTTTCAGGTATTAGTTATTGATTTACTTTTTTTACACCATCTAATTCCTGTGTCTTTCTGCTCTCCTTCTCAGACGTGATCATTCCACAGGTCTCTAAGGCTCTGTTTATTTTCTCTAAATTTTGTTGATTTACTTTTGTACCCATTTAATTTTTTCTGTCTCTTCCCTCTTCTCAGACTCAATCATTCCACAGGTCTGTAAGGCTCTGTTCATTTTCTTTAAGCTTTTTCTTTTTTTTCTTCCATCTTCATATCGGATAATTTCTATTGCTTTGTTTTCTGTTTCTGATCTATAGATAAGCTCAAAATTATTACTTCATATTTTTATATTTGACTATTTTTCATTTCGCTGCTGAGGTTCAACATCTGTTTATTTATGGAATATTTTCCTTTCCCTCCATGAGCATACTTACAATAGCTGTCTTCAAATTCTTGTCTTCTGATTACATCTTGGAGATGTCTACTGCCTGCTTTTTATCTTGTGTATGTATTACATTCTCATGTGTCTTCACACATCTCATAAATTTAAAAATTGTGTACTAGAGACTGCATACAAGAATTATAGAGACTCTGGATTCTGTTGTGTCCCTTCAAAGAGTGTTGTTTTTTAAAGAGGGTGTTAATTGGGCTGAATTCTAGCTGCAATACTTATTTCTCCTACAGAGGGCACAGCTGAAATCTTCATTCAGTTCTTATATACATATATCTCATATACGTATTCTATATAGAAGTGTTTCTATAATGATATATACTATTTTATCCAGGATTAATCATTTTTCTCTATGAGAGTGTTACTTCAGCTAGCCACTTCACCATTAGTGGAAGCCAGAACCTCAGTTTTGATTTTTGGATTTAATATAAATGATATTATGAAGTATGGATAATTTTATATCAATTTTTATTGCAAGATTATATTCATGATATTCATTTACACTGTTGAAGATTTCTATAATCTGTTCATTTTAAAAAGTCCTTTTTTACTTTGTGGTAAAATATACATAAAATTAATTATATTAACAATTTTTTAATGTGCAGGTCAGAGGAATTAATCACAGTCACATTGTTCTGCAACCATCATTTGCATTCATAGGGAATTTTATTCATTTTGCAAAACTGAAACTCTGTTCCTGTCAAACAACAGCCCCCCTTTACCTTCCCTTTGGCCCCCGGGAGCTACTTTTCCACTTTGTGTTTCTATGAATGGAACAACCATACGTACCTTGTATGAGTTGAATCATACAATGTAGTAAAAAAATCATGAGGAAGAATAGTACACACTGTGTAACATATTTAGTAAATTAAATAACTTTTTCTAATTTAAATAAACACAGAGATCAGTAGCACATAGAGAAAGATAGATAAAAAAGAAAAAGCAGTTAGAACGCTGTGTTAAATTTATGACTATGGTGTCTCAAATTCCAGAACAGCGAGGCCCCTGCCCCAGACACAGGACTGGTCGTGGTGCAGCTGGGAGCCCAGTGCAACTGTCTGACTCCCAAAGCCCGTGCTCAGCCTAAATGTCACGGAGCCCTGAGGCACTCTGCCCCTGCCAGCCCAGGCACTCAGTGGCCCTGAGATTCACCATGCCCTGTTCTTGGTCTTCAGGGTGTTGCTGGCCTACTGGGATGAGGGCTTAACTGACAGAACCAGTAGGAGCTTCAGGAAATAGTGGCAGCTGTGAGGCTACCATAAGCCACACCTCAGGCTTCCCACTGCCTGCGCAGGGGTCCCCATGCAGCAGGGCCAAATGTTGACCAGGGAGCCACAGCCACAGTCTCTCGAAGCTGGTCGCAAGACAGAGTCTTCTCATACCCTCTGCTAATCTGTAGGCCCTCACCTTTTATTCTGACCATCACACTTCATGGACTGGAACAAAACCCCAAATTCTTCTTCAGTCGGAAGATGACAATTCTCTCTTGTCACTGAAGCAGCTGCATTTCTTGGAGGATTTTGATCTGGAGACAGAAGGAAGGACAGGATTCTGACAGCTCCTGGGTGGAAGATGATAAAGGGGAATTGTGGGGGAGGGAGGAGGCAGGAGCCAGTCTCTGAGGCTTATCTCCTAAGGGGTCCCATCCTCCCCTCCAATCCCATGTAGCCCCAACCTGTTCTCAGAGTTGGATATAAACAGCCCCTCCTTTAGTAACTTATAATGGATTCTAGTCCGCTAATCAAACCCTCCACTGGAATGGTTCTCCTCCTTCTATGTGTCACAAACCTTCCCAATAAATCCTAGATTCAGAGGATGGAGCCAGGGAGTGTCCTCCCCAGGGTGGTCTCTGACTTTTACATCCTCACCCTCACTCAAAGTGATGGCCCCAGCTGCTCACCTTAATTCATCACTTAGTATCGATTATATTTTCCTAGAAGTTATACAGCCAAGATCCCTCAGAAAGGCCCCCTGGCCCATGACTAACCTTCATCTTCCTATGCTGCACCACCACCAGGGCCACCAGTGTCAGGACATGAGCATAAAACAAGACTTGGACCTTCACCACATTCTGGGCTCTACAGAAGGGACACTGAGGCTCAGTGATCTTTTGCCCTGATTCTCTGTGATGACCGACAGAAACACTGAGGCCTTGGAAACAAAGAAGGTATTCAACCACTTAGGAACTGCCTGTCTTAGGAGGGGCCCAATTTCTCTTTTCCCCAGTGGGCACCACCTGAGGCAGAGGCTGAGACTCAGCTCTGCAGCTTCACCACTCAAGGAACAGGGACTGGTGTCTTTGCTGGAGCCTCCATCACTCATAGATAAGATGGACCTGACACCCACATTCACAGGGGCATCTGGTAGGCTCTCAGGAAAGGAGGTTTGCTGAGTGCTGCAATCTCAGGGCTCAGTCCAAGACTCTCTCCTCACCACTTTCAGGATCCTGGTCCCCACCCTGCCTGCCTGTCCCAGTCTCACTCACATCCATATAATCCTCTATGGCAACTTCCAGCATCTGCATGTCAGTGAGAAGTGTACCCAGAGAGGGCACAGCACCCTGTGCCATCAAGGTGGTAGCAGTGATGAGCACCAATTATCAGCTTCCTCCACAAGGCCTGTCCTTTGAACTCTCACCAACCCATATCTCCTTGACCCCCTACCCAAGTCTCCCGCTTGGAGCCACCAAGGACCCTCATCCTCCTTACCCAAAATATTTCCCTCCTTTTTCCACAGCTGGCCTCCAAAGACACCAAGCACATCCTAGTTACCTCTATGGTCGGGTTTTAATAAGTCACAAAGTCAGGTTGTCCCCAGCCACACTCTTCCCCAAATCCACTCTGAGCCACGCTCTCCCAGGCTCTTCCTCTGATCTCTAATCAAGGCATTCCAAGCACTGTGGCCACAGGAGGGCAGGGCCAGAGGAGGAAGACACTCTGCTCTCTTGATGTGGAAAACTCCAGCTTGGAGAGAGGAGCCCTATCTTGACTTCCTGGAGCCCTTCCCTGACGCAGGCCAACTCACCTGCTGCTAAAGCCCCATCTGGACTCTCTAAAAATGTCCCTAATTAGCAGAGTCAGAAACAGGGTCAGTGAGACTGTGCTTCCCTCACAGTTACACCTCTGTTCTCCTGACCTCAGATCTGAAATAACCACCTGAGGCAGCTGGTGCAATGCTCCCACCACCTCCAGTGAGCCCTGGTTCGAGATTTACTCCCAGCTCCAACGCTCAATGCGTTCATAACTTTGGGCATACAGCCGGACCTCCCTGAGACTGTTTCCTCATGTGGGAAGTGTGATGGGAACAACACCTTCCTCACAGGGCCTCCCAAGGACTCAGTCGCATGTGGCTATCACCATTGTTCTCACCGTCATCCCTCTCAGGAAGAGTCAGCCACAAAAACTTTTAAATTTCCTTCCTCCTTTGCACCTTATCATGACTCTGTGAGGCCTGCACAACAGGCTTCCTGAATTTTCCAGAGGAGGAAACAAAAGCCCAAAGAGGGCAGTGACTTGCCCATGGCCCCACAGGAGAGGTTGGCTCTCCCGCCACCTGGAGGGCCTTCCCCAGTTGCCTTTATGCCACACACCAGCACCACCACTGACCAGGGGTCAATCCTCTGGATTATATGGGTGTCCACATCCCCATCCAGGCCCAGCTGTGGTGGAAAAGGGACATGGTGTCTTGGGGGGCCTGGTTGAGCCATGCCAGCTTGTCCTAGCTTTACTGGAATTGCTATCCCACAAACTGGGTTTGAGGCCATGCCAAATACTTCACCTCCCTGATGATCCACCAAGGGAGTTTTCCACACAGAACTCTCTCTTTATCCACTCCCCACTGTTGGCCTGCCAGTGAAATCGCACTGGTGCGGTAGACAGGTCTCCCGCCTCACCCACCAGTTGCCGGCCTCCAGTGTCTCTGATACCCAGGGATGATCATGCCCGCCTTGGCAAGGCTACTGAGATTCAGGAGGACTTAAACAGATCTTTGGCTCAGATGTGTTGCTTCAACCTTGTTTCCTGGGCCGTCTCCCTTGGCCTTCAGAAGGCCCCTGCCAGCCTCAGTGTGCCAAGCACTGACCCTAGTGGACTTTCCTTGGGGACTGCATCTCACCCACCCTCCATTGCCATGGCTTCTGCTCAGCCCTTCTCACTTTCCCAGGACAAGCCTGGCTTCACAGACACATCAAGATCCTGTGCATTTCTCTTTGTGGTGTTCAAAGAAATAGAATAATTTCCATTTTTTTCTAACTTGACCTACAACCTATTTATTGTGAAGATGTCCTGGCTGCAGGAGATCTTTACACACCCACCCAGAAGGCCTCAGCCCTTGTTTCAGTGCCTTCTTGTTTCACCCTGTCACTAAATGTTTATGACCTCAAGGAAATTGGGGGAAGCATGAGCAAATGCAATTCCATTGTTACCAGTGCTGTGCGGGCAGGGCCAGAAGGGTGAACCTCACTGGGGTTATATAGAAATTTTATATAAGATAGACATTTCAAGTTTGCTTTGGAGAAATGCAGGGAGAACTAACTTTCATAAGTGACAGTATGCAGAAGTTAAGCTTCCTAACTTCCACGAGTTCTCAAGTCCCTCTTACTAAATTTGGCAGTGCGTGATGATGTCCAGATGGCCATAATATACATACATCAAGTAATTTATAGCATTCATTTTGTGTTAGAAATTGTGCATTTCAGCCAACAGTTTTTAATACATCATGGATAGTTTCCCACATTGCTTGAAGATTGAAAAAGAGAGCACTTCATGAAATGTCCTTCTGGACACATTTTCATTGAAAGTTCCATATACCAACAGGCAATGAGACAAGTGATAGTTGAGTAGCCTCATTGTCTGGGGTGACACTTGAACTTCTTGGTCTCGCAACTGAGGAAATCAAGAATGCAGACATGCCAAGGGTGAGGTTAGATCAGAAATTCAATAAGTGAAAGAGAACAGCTCTCTGCTCAGAGAGGGGTCCTGAAAAAGGGTAGCCATTCTGCAGTGAAATGCAAGGGTTTTTATATGTGAGCTAGTGGGAAGGAGTATTTTATCCACATAGGGTGTGAAAAACCAGTTAGGACCAGGCTTGTCAGCTGCATAGAGCACAAATCTCTGACAGCCCACATCCCACCCTTTTATTATGCAAGCAGGTTCTTAGTCTGAGCTACTACAAGTTGCTCATCTCTTTCCTACTATACATGTGCAAAAAAGAGGGGTGGAGCCCTTCATGTTGCATGTGTCTGGCCCAAGGTGATGGGTGCAGCTGCAGGCATCCCTGTCGATGCAAGCTTTCAGCTTCCTTATCTGTGATTGCAGCCTGATCTTATAAGCTGTTAAGGAGAAGTGATTTCTTGGGCTGGTTTTTGTTAGAAGGGAAGTTCTGCCAAGGACTCTTTGCCCTATCAGCCTAGCTAGTTTCTTTCTTCATCCACTCTCAATGATAAATACTTGCTTTTAAGGGGATTCTGGGGGTGGGAACAGACAAATTTGAGACCACAAAGTACCTTAGAATAAGAATTCACCCTTCAATCAGCTATAGTGTGCATTGTACGTCTATTATATCGGCTTCGTGCACTACTCAATATAACAAGAAGAGAAAATGTGTATCTTTTAAAAATCTAGATGACAAACGGATTTTCCACAGATTGTTTGTGTTTTCCTCTTTCTAGAACTTGGTCATTCCACTGTAGATTGTTTTCTCTGGAATCACAGATGATGAGTAAGCCTAGGCTGGCAAGCAGGACACAGTGGATTACTTGCAGGGGTGGTGTTTTTGTGGGGACCCTAAAGGGGCAGCCACTGCAGCCTGCAGGAAAGCCTCAGCAGCGATTCTCTCCCGCGCTGCCCCAGAGGGGTAAGGCAGCCACGCAAAGCTCTGATTCCCTGTCATGAAGGACAACCTTGGCCAGGCAAGCCCCAGCCTCCAGGAAAAAAGGGTGGATCAGGGAGCACGCACCTTCCGGTCTTATCGTGAGCTGTGCCTACAGCCTGCCCTGGGGCACGACTGGTACGCGGATCTGTTCTGGTCTTTCAGGAGGCGGAAGACAACTTTTCTCCCCAAGTCGCTGCCCTATTGGCCAGGCCTGGGATGGACTGCAGGTCTGCGTAGTGATTTCCGAATCTCCAGCACCCAGTTGTCCCACTGTGATGACAAGGAGGATGGCCAGAAGTACCGGGATGAGGAAAAGGGAGGGCTAGCAGGAGAAGGCGAGCTTCCAGAAAAAGGCACACCACAAATGCTTAGTGTCTGGGTGCGGGGATTGCTGGGTGCTGCTTGGGGGCAAGGCCACGGGCCCGGCTGGTGGTCACCAGATAACTACCCCCCTGCCAGAGGTCACCAGGGATTCTCTGAAAACCTTCGGAAATGGTACACGCAAACCTTCGGAAATGATTAGCCGCAGCAGCTGATTCAGGCCGCTGAGGGGTGCAGGGAGCCACACTGAGTACCCCTTGGACTGCAGCCTGTAAACGCAGCCTGGGTCTGGGGCACCAGCGGAAGTGCAGCCCACGCCTCCACCGCCCTCGCCCTCTCCTGCCTCTCTTCTTGTCTGTCTGTGCCAAGATTGTAACGGCCTGATCTCTGTACTGCCTGAGAAGTGTACAAGGTTGGAGAGGCAGAGCAGAGGGACGTGATCGCCAAAGCCCTGCTCCCGTGCTGGGCGCTGCAAGGAGACAGGGCAGAGGAGGTCATTTTGTTCTGCTCAGAGGAGAGGAGAGGCCAAAGCTCATGACACTGTCTTTTTAGGGGGCCTCCCATTCAAATCCTATCCAGTCTCCATTGTCCTACACTTGTGCAGACTGAGGAGATAAAGCTCCGGTAGATGGGCATGGCGACGGAGGTCCGCATGCCCACCTTGGCAGACCCACAGACTGACAGTACTAGGGTCCACACCCGCAGAAGCTCTTTCCAGTCTGCCGGGCAGTGGACTCCCACATTCCCAGTAGGTGGCTCTTCTGCTCCATCCACCAGCCACCTGCCTCCAGTGACTAAGATCCTCAGGGCTGATCAGGCCCCTCGTTGGCAGAGCTGCTGAGATTCTGCACCAACTGGACAGATCTTTGGCTCAGATGAGCCACTTGAGCCTTCAGTGTCCTGGGCCATCTTTCCTGGGCTTCAGAAGGTCTTTGCCAGCCTGAGTGGGCCAGGGCCTGACCATGGCTGCATCTCCCTGGGAGCCGCATCTCACCTGCCCTCCGTCCCCAGGGCTCCTGCTCAGTGCTTCCCACTTACCCAGGACAAGCCTGGCTCCAACAGACATGTCTAGACCCTGTGTGTTTCTCTTTATGGTGAGCAAAGAAAGAGAATGATTTCCATTTTATTTTTATTTTTTTCTAACTTTACCTATAACTTATTTACTGTAATAAGTCTTAGGCTGCCGGAGCCCTGACTCACCCACCCAGGAGGCCCCAGCCATTATTTCAGTACCTTCCCAACCCACCCTGTCTCTCAATATTTCCACTGTTAACAAAATATGGAGAAGCACGAGCAAGTGCAATTCCACTGGCACCAGAGCTGTGAAGATGGGTCCTGAAGGTCATGCCCATTAGGATTCTACAGGAATTCCATAGAAATAAAGAACTCAAGGTTTGTTTGGACAGATTGGCATGGAGAAGTAACTTTGCACTCACCTCTGGGTGCCCTCAACCCTGGAGCCACTTGTTCCTTGGAAGCCACCTGAGCCACATGCCCTGCTGTCCTCACATCTACAGCAGCCCATCTCACTGAGGGCCAGCACCAAAGTCTCCAGAGTCCAGCCCTGGCCTCCTCACTGCTCCTGGATCCCCCACAGTCCTGGGCCTAAGTCTCTCCATCTGCAGTATGGGTGTCCCTCCATCATCCCCAGCCTGCCACCCAGAGCCCAGGCCAGGGATCTAGAAATCATTTTGATAGCCTGGCCTCTTTTCCATCCTGTTGGGACCTAGACCTTTGGTGTGACCTGAGGGAGATTGTCCACCAGGCATTGGTCCCTCACCTGCCTGTTGAGGACAGAGCCCCAGCCCAGCCTGTGAGAGGCACCTGGGGTTCTCCTGGGCCAGATCAGAGTCTGAACCTTGGGAGGGAAAGTCACACATTCCAGCTGAGAAGCAGCAGGCTCCTGGATATGGGCCATCATGGGGCCACTGCTCACCCCCACCCTCTCCTGCATTGCAGGTGCTCCATCCTTGGGAAGTGAGAAAGATGAAGAATGAAGCTGAAGACTCAGGTGAGACCAGCTTCCAGGCACACAGACTAGACAGGGATGGGTCCTGGGCCCACATGGGAGAGCAGGAAATGTGGCAAGGAGGACTCAGCTAGGGGAATGGAGCTGGGGGAAACCAGGGCAGCAGGTCCCAGGAGAGGAGCATACCCCGGGAGAGAATCAGAATTTTTGGCCTCAACTGAGCCCTCAAACCCTGCCCGAACCACACTCTCCAGTGACCTCACCCTGAGTTTCTGCTTGCCTCTGCCCACCTGGCCATCCTAGGCAGGTGTTAGGTATTTCTCCCATTGTGGACTTGAGTTGTGAGGGTTACCAGGCCACATTTCAGAAGGCACCATCTGGCAGTGGGCAGAGTTGAATTACTGTGGTCTCCTTGTCTTAGAAAACAGCCCCTTTCACAGCCTGATAAGATGTCTCTGTCACCCAGGGGTCTCTGTATCCCACCCCAGGAGGCTCAGGAGGGCAGCCCAGAGCCCTGGGAGGTAGCTCTTCCCAGTGTCTGCCACACTGCTCTCATCTGTGCCTCAATGTCCTCCTCCATGTGATAGGGATGTCCCTGTGGGTGGATGGCAGTGAGGCCAACTTGGGGAGGGGACTGCCTCCATTTTCTTTCCTGGGCTCCTGGCACCTCCCTTCTGTGGGATGATATGCCAGCCTCTGCAGGAGTCCCAGCAGGAAGGCAGACCCCAAGAAGGAACAAACACAAGCTGAGCTGTGAGGAAGTAGGTAGTGGCAGCCCTGGACACCGGGAGGGGAAGAGGTGGGGCCTCCAGGATGCCATCCTCACTCACCTGGTACCTGTCAGGCCCTGGAGCTCTTCAGAGAGTGGGGTAGGGTCTCAGATCCTGGTGGGCTGACACCTCTTGGCTGCCTGTAAGGCTCCCAGCTCTGCAGGCAGCTGGGTTTCCCCTCCTAGCAAACTGCTTCCAAGGCCTGTCCTACCTCATCCATTCAGCTGAACTTACCACTGGGTCCTGGGCCTGCCCCAGTGTGCTTTCCTGGGTGGGAGGGAGCTCCCTAGGGAGACACCTCTATGCCCAGAAGGTTCCCAGGCCAGGGGGGAGCACACTGACCTTCTTAGCAGGAGAAACCACTTGGGGGAAGCAGGCTGGGAGGGGTGGGGATACATGGCCCAGCTCTGAGAAGGCTCGAAGTTGGGGAAGGGCCATGCTGCAAAAAGCTAAACATAAACCAGATGTCCCTTAATATGTGGATCAATAAACTGTGATGTAGCCATAGACTCGAATCCTACTTTTCAACAAAATGGAGCTATTGCTTCACACCATGAAACTGATGAATCTTAAGTTTACTTCTATAAATGAAGGAAGTCAGATCCAAAAGGCTACATATTGTATGTTTGTATTTATATGATATTGTAGAAAAAGAAAATTATAAAGATCAAAAGCGATTAGTGGATGCCAAAGAATGGGATGAGGGGAGGCGCTGGCTATGAAGGGACAGCATGAGAGAATCGGAGGGTAATGAAACAGTTCTGTGTGGTACTGTGAAGGCGGATGTTACTCTGAACAGTTGCCAAATCACATTGAACTATAGACCACAAAGAGTAAATGTCCTTGATGCAAATTGAAAAAATAACCAGAAAGTTAGGGACATTTAGATGAAATGCAGTAGGTGATAAATGAGTTTAACTATACTACAAATGTATGGCCTAACCCTACTGAAGATGGTGGCGATGAAAATTCTTGACCTGAGTCACTTAGGAAAACAGTGTTTTGATTGAATGCTGTAATACTCAAAAGCTGTACACTGACACTGTATTCTAGTTGTTTTTTTTCCTGTAAAGCTATGGATTAGCAATTTTGAAACTACTTTATATATTAGTTTATATATTTATATATGATTGATTATTAGTGCCTGTTTCTCACTCTCGTTGAAAAAAGTTGAAAATAAAAATGGTATGCTAGAATGAACCCTGCCATGCTGATGTGGAGCTGGAAATATCAGAATAAACATTTCTATTGCAATATATCCATCCAGAGAGAGAGAGAGAAAAGGAGATATGTGTGCACACCTTAGTAACATGTTTCCAAACCCTGTCTGCTAATAGGGCCCAGAAGCAGTGACATTTCAGTATCAATGAGCACACCTAACTTTCGGATCTTGATATCTAAATACTGTTCTTCGTTAAAAAGAACCAGGGCTACCTGTAATAGTGGATAATTCTAGGGCAGGAGGTAGAAAATACAAGTTGAGCCTAGAGTATCTTATAGAGCCAGAAAGTCAAAAAGTGCTTTAAAAACATACAAGGGAGCATGTCAAAAGGAGCCACGCTCTAAGAACTCCCAATGGCCCAAGGTGGAAAAATGTGAGCAGCAAAATAAATAATGATAGCACTAAATTATAACCAGAGAATAAAATATATATCCACACATCCATACCAATATAGAAAAGATGAAATAAATAAGGAAAGAAGGAAGAAAGTGAGGGAATGAGGAGGGGAGAAAGAAAGAAAATCTTTACAGAATTCCAAGTACTACATCTACCAATGTAGATGAATAATTCAAAACAGAAAATCACTACAAGAACACCCCAGTAATAACAACTGTAGGCAAAAGTTACTAAAGAATTTTAAAATTGTGGGTAAAATTTAAAGGAGAAAAAATGTATTTGCATAGCCCCAAAGTATTGGCTTCC
The DNA here is from genome assembly GCF_028885655.2 of Pongo abelii. NCBI lineage: Eukaryota > Metazoa > Chordata > Mammalia > Primates > Hominidae > Pongo > Pongo abelii. The sequence goes on from NC_072003.2 coordinate 35,148,987, forward strand.
AAATATTTTCAAAACACTGTTTTCTCTTAATTTTTTAAATGACCAGTAATTACTTAAGGCAAAAAATTAACATTGTATTGTGAGATTTGTAATGTTTCAATGTAAAATTTACAAGAGCAGCACAAAGGATAGAAGGAGGAAAATGGAACTGTTCTGTAGGAAAGTCTTTATGTTTTACATGTATTAAAATGTATTAACTCTAAGTAGATTGTGATATGTTAAAGATGCATATTGTAATCTCTGGACCAATCAATAAAAAAAATGCAAAGCAGTGTCACTTAAATGCTGATACAGAAATTAAATTAAATATAAAAAGTATTGCACAAGAATGTGTATAGACCTTTTAGTCATAATAACCCAAAGCAGAAGGTAACCTAAATGTTTTTCAACAGAAAATGGATGAGCAAATTGTAGAGCATTCATACAACCAAGTACTGTTCATCAACACAAAGGAACACAGCCTGGATGATTCTCATGAACCTGCTAAATGAGACAAGCTGAACATAAAATAATACATATTGTGTGATTTCAGACAAAATGAACCTATGATTTAAAAAAAATGAACAAAGAAATAAACTCTGAGGGAGAAAAAAAAATGTCCAGAAAGGAGTAGGAGAGAATTTTTTAGAGATGGTGAAAAATTCTATTGTTAAAAGTTATGAATGTTATATTGTGTATTTGTCTGTCAAACTTGTACATTTAAGATTCATGCCTTTCAATGTACATATGACCTCACAATGAAAAACAGAACTAAAAATAATAAAGTAGGGGTGAGCTAGGTTGAAGTATAGATAAAACAAAATGGCACATGATTAGTAGTTGTTGAGGTTGGGTGATTTTGTATCTGTTGTACATGTTTAAAATTTTCTGTAATAAAACATTTTGTATAAAAATACAAAGTTACTGTATAATGTAGGCTATTAAAAGCTTAGCTGCCATTGGAGGGAGGGAGGAAAAGACTAATTGCCAGGGCATGAGTGAAGGTGGTTCTCTTTCTTGGCTGCACAAGTGTATTTGCTCTGGAATAATTCATGGAGCTTTGCATGAATACTTTGTGCATGTATTTTTGTATGCTTGTTGTACATCACAAAGTGATGAAAATATTACATATTTTCACACAAAATTGAACCCAAAATCTCAGAATAACAATAGTATTTTGTTCTGGTTAAAGTCAGACATGTTCTTTCATGATATTATTAGATGAGTTTGAATATTAAGAAGTCTATTCATGCCCTAATTATCGAGTGACACAAGGTCTTTTTAGTTTTACCTCAATTTGAAAAGTGGCATGGTGTTAATTTTTCGAATGCAACACTTTTTTCCAGGAAATTTCTTTCCCCACAGTGATGCTTACTGAGGCCAGGGCATCTAGCACAGTGCCCTGCGTATTATATGTGCTCAGTACATGTAGAACTGGGTTATGTTAGGAACAAAATGAGTCATAGATAGTGCTTGCAGATAAGAGCCAGTTGTGGCAGAAGTAGATGCAAATGTACTTAATCTTTCTTTAATGAGAAATGCTCTTTGTTGTTTCAGGTGATGGGCTGGTTTGTGAAAAGCCCAGTGCCTTTATTTCCCCATTCATCCAGGAGGGGACTAAGCTGGGCAGAGATGAACCACCAAGCTCATCTATGAATACCCCAATGATGAGCACAGACACTAGCCCTATTGGGGGTGGCTGAGAGAGGTCCTGGTGAGGCTGCAGAGGGGAATGGAGATATATCAGCTACACATCCTAAACCAAGCTTGTCCAGCCCATGGCCCACGAGGTACATGTGGCCCAGTATGGCTTTGAATGTGTCCCAACACAAATTCATAAACTTTCTTAAAACATTAAGTATTTTTTTCTGCGATTTTTTTTTTAGCTTATCAGCTGTTGTTAGTGTTGGTGTATTTTATGTGTGGCCCAAGGCAATTCTTTCAACCTGGCCCAGGGAAACCAAAAGATTGGACACCCCCATACAGAAAAAAAAAATGTGATCTGCTTCCTTATCAAACTTCTGTTCTAGAGATCAAGACTCTCAGTTCAGACAGACACTGTCATCTTTCTCCAGACCACAGCGTACCTGAGAGTCACAGAAAACTTCTGTTCCACAGTTCTCCATGGGAGTAGCTATGGGGCAGAACCTATTAACTCAGCCCAATACAGACATTTTTGTGGTTCATCTGATCTTCCAGGCAGGGATGTTGCTGCTTTCTTTAGAGAGGCTGGGCTCTGCCTTTTGCCACATGCAGATGAGTGTCAGCTGTGGTGGTGTCAGTTGGTAGGGTCAGCCTAGCCACAGACCCTGAAATGCATGATAAGGTGCCAGGAATGGTGGACTGGGCTAGGCAGTCTCCCAGTCTTCAGGCTTCTACATGGCCCTCTATACAGCATGAATGAGTCCTGGAGGTCCTTGACCTGAACTGGGCCAATGAACTTGTCCTCAGGTCTTCAGGGTGCAGGTGTTGACTGTGACATGGAGAAGCAGGCTGGTCCCTAGGTCACCAGCAGAACTCTCAGGCAGGGCCAAGCAGAGCACTCAGATGGTGGGAGCTCAAGGGCAGATCATAGGCCTGTGAGGGCTGGGCTCGCAGAAAGGCTCCAGATCATGGCTAAAATCATTACATTGGAGGAGGGCAGCTGTGCTGTTGGCCTGTCCCAGGGAAGGCAGGGCCCCCTCAGGGAGAGCAGTGGAGGCAGGCAGACGCTGGGCACATTGTCCACCCACATTTTTCTCCTACAGGAGCAGCAGCAATATCCTTCATTGAGATGTGTGACAGTACCTGGTCAACCATTGCCTGCCTGGCCCAGCAGTGGCCGTGGCAGTGGCAGCAGTGGTGATGACAGTGGGGGCCCCAGGACAGAATGCAGACCTCTGCAAGGCTGGAATCTCAGAAGACCACTGGGCAGCAGCCAAAATTCCTGGGTGCAGGCAGAGCAGCTGTGCTCCAGGGCTGTCACTGGTGACCCTTGCCCCCACTCCATTGGTGGGTGCAGTGAAGAGTGACTTCTGGGGGCATGTGGTCCACTCACACTTCCCTCTTGCAGAGCCAGCCGTGGATTTCACTGCTGGGTGCATGAAGGTGCCCAGGCTCCATGCTTTCTTGCAAGCCTGGTGGCAGCAGTGGTAGTGGCCACTGTGACTGCAAGGGGAGCCTCAGGGACTATCACTTGCCTCTGGGAGCTGAGCTCTCAGAATAACACTGGGCCAGAGCCAAAATGCTCAGGCAGGAACATGTCAGCTGCACTGTGTGCCAGGCCCTGTCTAGTGGGACTCACTTATCTCACAAATCTCTAAGCCTCTGTTTATTTTTCTTCAAACTTTTATATTTTCCTCAGACTGAATAATTTCTATGGCTCTGTCTATATTTCTTCAGTTTCTAATCAGCTGAGAAGCTCAGCAGTATTTTTTTATTTTGTTATCTTTCTATTTAATTATTTTATAATTTCTATTTCTCTACCAAGGTTCGATGTCTGTTCATTCATTATGAGGATTTGTTTATCTCTTTGAACATATTTATTATTGCTGCATTCAAATCCTTGTCTTCTAATTGCAGCATCTCGGATATCTTGAGGATCATTTCTACTGCCTGTTTTTTATCTTGCGTATTGGTGATACTGTCCTGTTTCTTCATACATCTTCTACATTTTAAGGTTATGTGCTAGAAACTATAAATGACAGCTGTAGAGATTTTGGATTCCATTGTGTTTTTTTGAAGAGTACTGTTATATTTCTAGGATGGAGTTAACTTGGCTGGACTCAACTCCAATCCCCATATCCCCTACAGTGGACCAAGCTAAAATTATCATTCAGTTCTTACCCTTATCATGTCATATGTATTACACATAGGGATGTCTGTATATTACTACATATAATATTTTATCAAGAATTTATGTTTTCTGTGAGTGTATTAGTTCCACAAGTTATTCCACCCTTACTTGAAGACAGAAACTGAATGCTGTTTGCTTTTTGAAGTTTTAATAAATGGGATTAGATAGTATGCATATTTTTAATCTGGTTGAATTTATGCAACATTATATTTGTGATGTTTATCCATCTCATTGCATGTACATATAATTTGTTTATTAATCAGCAATAATAAATTTGGTAATATTATATAAAAATAAAAAATGTCTGAAGTTATGATTATTCTTTAACTTTGGTTTTATTGATGAGGAGTGAGCCCAGACAATGCACCTGGGCAATATTACTGAAGAAAATGAGCTCACTCATTACCAAGTTTAGGACCCAGCTGCTGCTACTCTACTTTTCCAGGAATTAGGTAAGTTCAGTTTTCGCTTTGGTGACTTCCATTTCTACCAATCCCAGAGCCTACTGTCTTACTTCTACAGGTGACATGACAGTAATAAGTCCAGAAAGAAATGAAATGACAGCATTTATTCTTTATACCCATGTCTCAGGGACAAAAATTCATATACACAGAATGACTCCAAGACAAACCTCGGTATCTGTTTCTCAGCTTCATTACTGATGAGTACCCAAGACTCAGGTGGAAAGTTGGAGGAGGCAGAATTTTATCAATGAGGTCTGTAATTTTCTCATGATTTTGCTCTCATATCTCATTGAATTATAACTAACTGGTAGGTGTTTCTACATATCATATGTTATGAAAACATAAACTTAAAGATTTGTGTAAGAAAATGTGTAATTTTGTAATGTTATACTCTACTTGCAGTTTTATTTGACTACTTCTCATTTTACAACAAATTGTGTGTTTATGAAAATTTTTATCTTGACACTAAAATATGAACTAATTTATAATGATTTGATAGTATTTTAATTTTAATTTAATTTTATTTATTTTTTTTTTGTGACAAGGTCTCGCACTGTCACCCAGGCTGGAGTGCAATGGCTCGATCCTGGCTCACTATAACCTCTGCCTCCTGGGTTCAAGCGATTCTCCTGCAAGTAGCTGGGACTACAGGCAGCCGCCACCGCACCCGGCTAATTTTCTAACTTTTTGTATTTTTAGTAGAGACGGGGTTTCACTATGTTGGCCAGACTGGTCTAGAACTCCTAACCTCATGATCCGCCCGCCTTGGCCTCCCAAAGTGCTGGGATTACAGGAGTGAGCCACCACACCTGGCCATATTTTTATTTTGTTAAGTTTGAAGATACTTTAATATATCTCTAATACTTAAGAACTGTTTGAATAATTATGTGATAAAACAAAATTTTAAAATATTTTACAATAATGATATTTTAGCAAATGGCCATAAGGAACATTATGTTTAATTGTACTAGAGTAATTGCTAATAAACAGGTCAGTTTTTTTTTCTACCACAAAACTATCTGAAAACATTACCTTCTTCTGTGTCTGTTATAACTCTGTCAAGTGACTGAATACCTTGTATGCATGGAGGCTGGTGATATTAAGAATGATTTCAAAAATTTTCTTTTCTTTTTTTTTTTTTCCCGAGATGGAGTCTTGTTCAGTCACCCAGGCTGGAGTGCAATGGCATGATTTCGGCTCACTGCAACCTCCGCCTCCCGGGTTCAAGGGATTCTCCTGTCTCAGCCTCCCAACTGGCTGGGATTACAGGCATGCACCACCATGCCTGACTCATTTTTACATTTTTAGTAGGCACAGGACTTCACCATGTTGGCCAGGCTGGTCTCGAACTCTTGACCTCGTGATCTTCCCGCCTCGGCCTCCCAAAGTGCTGGCATTAAAGGCATGAGCCACCAAATCTGGCCCCAATATTTTCTTAAGTTCAGTTTAATATTTTGTGTTTTGTAAATAGTCTAAAACTCATAAAATGTTTTATGTATTAGCTTGTATGAGATTGTTTAGTGTTGAAAGAATAATAATTTGCAAACTTGAATGACAGTATTTCCTCATAAAAATTATCCTTGAAACTTAGTAACTCTTTTTCTCAAATTTTCAAATCTTGCTTAGCTCAACAAAACACGTATTTACAAAAAGTGACAAGTGTATTATAATTTAAATGTTTGAATTCACAAGTTAATGTTTTCTGACTTCAGTAGGCTTACTGCCTTCTAGTGTCTATATGTTCTAAAATGGAAGACAGAGATGATGAAATTAGGATACTATTAAAAACAAAAAGGAATAAAATAATGATGATAGAAATTGTCCATTTGTGGCTCATGTGGGCATCAAACCTTAAAAAACTTTATTAGTAGAAAACTCCTCTGTTCCTGAACACAAGACAATTTTAAGTTTGTCTTTAAATATTTCGTGTTAAGAGCTCTACATTTCATGTAGAGGAGAAATGTCTGAGATGATGAGTCTGAACCGATCTTGCTCAGGGTTTCTGAGCAAGAAGGACATGCCCTCCATTCCTTTCCTAATACAATATTTTACACAGTTCACATGACTCTCATCTTCTTGTTACTTTGATACACACAGGTGTGATGGTAAAAGACGTCCATGACTTTAGAGAAAAAAGGTGTTCTATTTTGCTCATATGTTTTGGGTTTTGTGGTCAGAAAAATGTACTTGCACACAGGATGTTAAGGTTTCCAAAAATTTGTAGCACAAGATTTGTGATGAAGCCCCTCCAGTGTTTTTCTGTCTGCTACCTCTGCAGCCACGCTTCTGCCTAGGCTTTTCTTACATGAGCTGAGAATAAAATGTCTGGAGATCATGAATGCTGTTAGTAAGCATTGTGCTTTCAGCTGCACCTTACTCTAAGTTAAATTTCCAGTGAGTAGTAGGTGCATTTCAGTTTGTCAATGGTATCTGGAACTTGTCATAATAATTATTTTACCATTTGTACATTATACAAACGATTTTCCTGGAAGTGTTCGAGCTGGGAAAGATTATCCCCTTTCCTGACGATGCTAGCTGTGTTTCTCAGGTTGCCAACTATTGTCACTGAAAACAAACCTTCCTCATTCCGAAGAGATCATCTGCAATTCTCACAATCACTTTGTGCTGTTGATGAATGGTCATATGTTTTATAATGCAGCTCATAGAATATGGTGAAAGTGATGATAAATATGACACTTTGATTACTATAATAAACAAAACATAGGATGCTATTTTGTGATCTATATTCATACTTAAATGTATGTCAGGCAGAATGCAAAGACCTATATTAAAATGAGATCACTCATGAAGTAATACAATGCTAAATATTAAATAGTATTATAAAAATGAGGAAATGGGTTTTATCAAACTTTATATTGTTCAACATAACATTTTCTAATGCAAAACAGCATTGGATTTGTATTGTGCCTTTTTGTCTTACTTTACAATTTTTATTCAGACATCAGATCTTAGCCCATAAAGTCTATGATGAGTCTGTGATGCCTGTTCTATTTAGTGGTGTTGTTTTCTCTAACATTTCTGTGACTGTGCACATGACGTAGGGTTTCTACTACTAAAAACTAAGATGAAGTGAGAATAAGGAAGATGAACTTGATCTGCATTATCTGTCTCTAAGAGTTCTCAGGACCTTCACCCTAAGTCCAAGGACAAACTCACTGCTCCTAGCAATCTGAGGGGTAAATTCAGATTTGCACATATTGATGGTGTTAGATAGGACCCAATTCTTTTCTACTTTCAAACAACCCATATGACTTCTGTGAGTTTTTCTTCTGTTCAATTTCTCCCAAGTCTATGTAATGTTTTTGGATGTCATGATTATTTCTTTGGTGAGGTTGTGAGATTCATAAAATAAACATACAGGGCAAAAAAAGTTTAAAATTTAAAAAGACAAGAAAAACTTTTTTAGTATAAAGTACTTAGATTCTTAAGTATATGTTAGAACCGTAGTCCTCCCCAGTCCAGGCTCAGCACCAATGCCCTCCAGCATCTCACTGGAGAAGGAGGCCAAATGAAGATCTGGCAGAAACACACCTTTTTTAATAAGCAGCTGAAATTATAATAGAGAAATTGTCCTGCATTATCAAAGTAGGCCCTACACAATTGCAAGTGTATTTAAATGAGGGAGAAAGGAGAACAATTGTCAGAGTACTATGATATAAGATCCACTTAATGGGTCATTTTTTCCAAAATGCTTTTGGTTATTCTTCCTCTATTAGCATAAAATTTACTTCAGTTCACTTGCAGAAACACACCTGATTTATTTTTACATGCACTCACTATTCTTTGTCATCAACATTGAATAAAGGAAAGTAAAAACTTAAAGTTTTCTAAATGAATGTTTCTTAGGCAGTATAGGAGTATAGATAATGTGACTATACCTCTAATTGTTCACATGTGGGTGCTTGATGCATTGTATTAATAATTGGGTGTATAAAATAATTTCCAGGCCATATTTTTAAGAAATTATATGAGATACTCAAGATTAATCAAGATAAATGATTGGAATTAAAATAATGCTGGTGATAATTTTTACTATGGAATAAATAACATTGATGATGGGAGTTTTATTTGTTTTTCTTTCAGATATATAAAATGCTTCCTATTTTCCATTAAGATGAACACATTTGCTACCTATATTATCATTAAAAATGTGTTCTTTTCCCAAGTTGGTATTGGAGTCTCAGCCAATGCCTTCCTCCTTTTCTTCTGCATTTTCACAGTTCTTGTGGATCACAGGCTTAAGCCTACTGACCAGACTACCAGTCACTTGGCCTTTGTCCATATCATGATGCTGCTCACCATTGTGTTATTGTGTCTGAAGACATTTTTGAGTCACTGAATTTTCAAAATGACTTTAAGTGTAAGATGCTTTTCTACACGAACAGGGTGATGAGGGACCTCTCCTTCTGCACCACCTGCCTCCTGAGCGTGCTCCAGGCTGTCACCATCAGGCCCAGCAGGTCCTGGTCTGTAAGGATTAAGTAGAAATTCACATGTTACATCTTTCACTCCTTCTTCTTCCTATGGGTTCTCAGTTTGTCTCTCAGAAGTAACCTGCTCTCCTCCACTGTGGCTTCTTCTAGTGGGACCAAGACCGATGTGCTAAGTATTAGTAAATACTGCTCACTTTCTTCCATAAGCTACATCATCCGGAGCCTGTCTTTCATGCTGCCACTGCTTACAAATGTCTTCTTTGTAGCAATCACATTGCTCTGAAGTGCATACATGGTGATTCTCTTGTCCAGGCATCAGAGATGATTCCAATACCTTCACAGCACCAGCCTCTCTCCAAGAGCCTCCCAAGAGAAAAGGGCCACCCAGACCATCCTGCTGCAGGTGAGTTGCTTTGTGGTCATGCAATGGATGGACCTCATCATCTCATCCTCCTCAACCCTGTTATGGGCTTGTGACTCAGTCATCGTGGGCTTCCAGAGGCTTGTGGGTAATTCCTATTTCACTGTTAGCCCTTTTATACTAATTAGTTCTGATAAAAGAATAATCTAAATTTTGCATAATGTGCAATATAAATATCACAGATTTTAACTAAATTATGAAAATAATTACCTGAAAAATAGATTTTTGACATCAAATTATTCAAGAAACAGATAATTTGATATATAATTTGATTATACTTTTATTTCATCTAAATGCTTTTGAAACCTATGCTGCCAAGGACTTGGTGATTTCTTTAGTTCCATGTCCAGCATCATAGTCTCCTGTGTCCACGAGTTCCTTATCTTTAATTTTGGTTCCCTAAACTTTATATAACAGAACTTTTCTATTTTCTGGAAGTGTACACTTAAGATACTCCCATTGGTAAATAAAATTTCTCTCTCTCTTTTTTTTTTTTTTTTTTTTTTTTTTAAGATGGACTCTAGCTCTGTCACCCAGGCTGGAGTGCAGTGGCACTATCTTGGCTCACGGCAATCTCTGTCTCCCAGGCTCAAGTGATTCCCTTGCCTCAGCCTCCTGAGTAGCTAGGATTATAGGCACGCGCTACCATGCCAGACTAATTTTTGTATTTTTAGTATAGATGGGGTTTCACCGTGTTGGCCAGACTGGTATCAAACTCCTGGTGATCCACCCACCTCAGCCTTCCAAAGTGCTGGTATCACAGGTGGGAGCCACCGTGCCCACGTTTACCATTATTTGAAGGTAGTTTTGTTTACCATTATTTATTAAAAATATGCTATCTATGTATCCATGTTCATGCCTGGCTTTTAATTTTAGAAGTTGGTAAATAATTATTTTATTAGTGAGATTTATTATTTGTATGAATTCAAGTGAAATAGTTGTGCTCTATTCCTTGTCATTCTATTATTTACATATGGATAATTACATTCATATTGCTATTATTTTGTTTCTCTTTATTTTATTTGTTATATTCATTCTGCTCAAGATTCCTGTTCACTAATCCAGTTCTCTAATTCTCTAATCAACTCAGCCTAATTTTATATTTAACTCACATCTTGTATATGAAATTTGCTTAAATTATTTATTTCTATTTGTCTCTTTTCAAAATGTGCCTGCTCAGTTTAGTTTCCTGCTCTTCCAAAATTATTGTTTTTTGAGACAGAGTCTCACACTGTTGCTTAGGCTGGAGTGCAGTGGTGCAATCTTGGCTCACTGCAACCTCTGCCTCCCAGGTTCAAGCGATTCTTATGCCTCAGCCTGCCAGGTAGCTGGGATTACAGGGGCTTGCCATCACATCCAGCTAATTTTCGTATTTTTAGTAGAGATGGGGTTTCACAATGTTGGCCAGGCTGGTATCGAACTCCTGATCGCAAGTGATCCGCCTGCCTCAGCCTCCCAAAGTGCTGGATTACAGGCGTGAGCCACCATGCCCGGTCTCAAAATTATTTTGATATTCTATTTTCTCCATTTGTTTTTACCTTAACATTTAAAATATATTTCCAATATGCAAAGTTTATGTGATGTCTAATTTCTTCTGACCCCTTTTCCTCATAACTTATTTTCTTCTGTGCTTCATAATTTTCCATTTTTTTCAACGGGATTTGGTTTATTCTGCCTTGGCAGGGTGGTCCTGAGAGTCGTGGGTGCCACCCTGTCCTGGGCCAACAGAAGCCCAGAGGGCCAATTAAGGCCAATGGTGGGTGAAGGTGGGGGGTGCAGCCCCTTGAATGCAGTGAAAACAGGCCGAGGCCTGGAGGCAGCTGTGATAGGCTAGGGCAGGGTGGAAGGCACCGGACTAGGACCGGGTCAGACCTACAGAGCCAAGGACCAAGGCCACACAAGTACCCCCGGCAGGCGGGGCGCAGTGTCACATGACACAGAACATGAAACACAGGCCCAGGCTCACAGTAAGCACATGGACAACTGGGCACAGATTCCCAGGCCAGATGGACAGCCAGCCATGGCTGGGCCAGACAAGTGTACACAGTGGTGGTGTCACACACAGACCACAGGGAAGACATGGCACTATAGGACACAGGGACTTGACGCCGCAATGCACACAGCAGGCCGCAGAGCTCAAGGGATGTGGGAAGGGGACTTTTGGTACTTCTGCCTTGGAATCCTGTGAGACAAGGGTGGCGGCCACTCTGGAGGTGCCTGGAGCGTCCCCTCGCAGCCCCTCTGGGCTTAGTCGGCTTCCACACTTTGTTGAGCGGCTTCACCACCTCATTGTAGATGCTAAATGCTATGGCCACATCCAGGCAGACCCAGTCAGTGACTGGCGGGGGGCAGTGCCCTTGTGAAGGCATTGAGCCCCTCCTTCCTCGGGATCTGCAGCTGCATTCCACTGTTCCGGTGTTTGTGCACTTCCACGCCCCGCATCCGGGTCTCGATCCTGTCCAGAGGGGCGTTTCCGAAGACGCTGTCTGCGCCCACAATGGCTCAGAAGACCCCAATGATCAGCGGGTTCATGGGTTTGTCCCTTTGGTATCAGTTGCTGCGGGGAGGTCAGGACGAAGAAGCAATGGCCTGGTTCCAGCCCTGCTTCAGCGTGGAGGCCGTGAGGCCCTGGTAAATCCCCTCAGCTCTTGTTCCCGCACAATCTCCCTAACCCCAAAGAATTCTCTGTTCTTGGGTTTGGGGAGGTCTGGTCGTGGATGAACTTCACTTTGATGGTCTCCATGGGAGGGACAACCACCACGGCCTCGGCCACGCCGGCGCCCAGGCCGCACAGCAGCCCGCGCCTGCTGTTTAGCAGTCCCTGGGCATCCCGCATCTGGGTGCCGAGGAACTCCAACGTCCTGAACCTGACGCTGCCTCGGGGATGGAGCCGCAGAGCAGGGAGTTGAGACCGTGGTCCAGGCCCAGGAAGCTGTGGCTGTGACTGTGCCCCACAGGCCGCCATGCCCGGTACCTGGCGGGGGCGAGTGCTCGTCGGTCCTCACGTGCTCGGTGGGAAACGGAATATAGGTGTAGATGCCGCTGGCCAGGCCGCCTGCCGTGATCGCCTTCCCCGGGAGCGTCCCCTAGGCCTTCCCGGACTCGGCACGGCCATGGCGGGCGGGAGGGGTGACGCCCGGCATTGCCTCGGTCCGAGCCTCCTGAACTCCCCGCTCCGACCTTAATTTGGTTTTGACACAAATAAAGATCTCACAAAAACATAAAATGGGATGTTTTGGCTTGTAATTTTTGTTGAAAGCAATAGTATTGTTGCATAGGATAGTGTATTTGGGGTAAATAGGTTATTATAATTTTTTTCATCAGCCCACTGACATTGATAGAGGGTAGTTTTTAGGTTATTGATGAGCAGTTTTCCGTTAGATATGCCTTAGGGTAGAGGTTTGTGGTAACAGTTGAGAGGTAGGCCAGGATTACGGCAGCAATATCCTTCTGAGAACCAGGGGATTCAAATCCTTCTCACGATACTTTGCTAGTATGGCCCCGGTTTGCTGTGCCTTCCCTTTATGCTGCTTACCAGAGATGGTCCCTCGCACTTGGCCTAGCTATAATATGTTCCACTGTTCTTTTTATTCTGTGCTTCTTAGCCTGGTAGCAGGGGTGAGGGAATGAGGAGATATCCGATGTTCTGAGGAAGCCTCACACTCAGCACTGTGAACTGGGATGTGAGGTTACTGCCCTTCACAGTTTCCTGCCCCTCCTGTAGGTGCAATGCCAGGACAAGAGCACATTCCCGTCCTTCCCCCAGTGGTAGAAAGGCTCCTGGTCCATGTTCCTAGCTTCTAGTTGAAGTGGGAGTGGGTCTGCAACAGTGCCCTGTAAATTAATGCTTTAGTTTCTTTATGGGAGATGTATCTGGGCAGAGACGTGGGTGTTGACCTTGTTTCTCCACCATCAGCTACAATGAGTTTTTTCACAGTTTCCTCTGGCTCAGGTTTGGATGCTCTTTCCCTGCAGATCCGGCCTTGTTGTTCTATAGGAGAGGTGGGAAAGCTATGTCTCCAGAGCTGTAGCAGTGGGTGGGATAGTGGTCCCTCCCTATCAGCACCGTGAGGGAAGCATTCTCAAGATTGTACCCCACCCTCCCTGACAGGCCTTGTAGGGTTCCTAGAAAAATTATCCACAAAGGTGTAAACCCTATGTCTGTAGACTCCAGGATTTCTCATTCCCCTTCACCCACCCACCCACACACAGCCACCAGGAACTAGTTCAAAAGTCCTGCTTTGATTTTACTAGTTTCCATGGTCTTCCAGGTACACATGAAAGCCTGGGGCCTGTGTGACCTGCAGGCTCCTGCATGCCTTGATGTTGGGTTTGTCGTCTCCTCTGTGACCTCAGTCCTCCAAAGGGCTCAGAACAAGCCATTCATTCATTTGCATTTTCTCCAGCTTTTTTGTTTGTTTATTGTAGAAGCAACTCTGTCAGGTCTCTACATCTATAAACTTAACTCAGAAACTAATATTTCTAAATACATTTCTTTCCTATCATACTTTCAGTGCTGCTCTACCTATGCTAATTGTTCTTCAGTATTTTTCTTGTTTGTATGTCTTTATTTTAAAACCAGGTTTAATTCCTTCTTAAACTAATTTGTAACTTTTCTATTTTCTTCCATTTCATTTATTTCCCTCTGTGACTTTAATTCTTTTCAGACATTTAAAGCATTGATGCATAATTCCAGTGTAGGAGGTCAGATTATACACTGACATTTCTCCTTGACCACGGTGATAACACTTCAGCCCTGATGACAGTTATACCTGAAGCCAGAGCCACTCTTGACATGTATTTATTTTACTATTCAATAAAAATTAACTCATCATGAACTGTATTTTATTAATATTTGTAGGCTTTATGGACCTGAAAATACAACAAATAAAAACCAAATTACATGACCTCAGGGGGTACAATTTTTTTGATTAAAACATTTTTGTCTTTCTGTCATTTGCAACCTGGAGTGATCACCTTGAAATAGGAACCAGAGTTGAAACTAAAGTAGTAGATGTTGGTGAGATTTGATGGCTAAGAACATAGAGCTCATTTTGTAATTGAAAGGGAAATAAGAATATGTGTCACCAGTTCCATATGATCACAATGCATGTGGAATAATCATAATGGCAACAAGTGACTTACATTTTGAGAGAGAATAATTGGAAATAAAATGACCAAGTATAAAGCTGACCCAAGGGCTGGGTGCGGTGGCTCATGCTTGTAATCCTTTGGGAGGCCGAGACAGGTGGATCACCTGAGGTCAGGAGTTTGAGACCAGCCTGGCCAATACGGTGAAACCCCATCTCTAATAAAAATGCAAAAAATTAGCCAGGCGTGGTGGTGGGCGCCTGTAATCCTGGCTACTTGGGAAACTGAGGCAGGAGACTCGCTTGAACCCGGGAGGTGGAGGTTGCAGTGAGCCAAGATTGTGCCACTGCACTCCAGCCTGGGAGACAGGGTGAGACTCAGTCTCAAAAGATAAATGAATGAATGAATGAATGAATGAATGAATAAATAAATAAATAAAGCTGACCCAGTCTGACTTGGATCACTGTCTTTAACATATATCTGCAATACTCATATAGGCAGTGTATAAATAACTTGTCAGCAATATTATTAATGCCCAGGTTCTTCTTGAATTTTCAGGGTTTGGTTTCTCCAGTAGTGAGTGTGTTACTGAGAAAAGGGGCTTACTATCCAATGCACTAAAGTCGATACTATGACACTGAATTTTTCTTTTTAGAAACAAAAAAAGCTTTTTGTTGTAATTTTTGTTTTGTTCTAAAATGTTTTTATTTCAATATCCTTTAGGGTACAAGAGATTTTTGGTTAAATGGATGAATTATATAGTGGTGAATTCTGAGATTTTAGTGCACCCATCACCTGAGTAGTACACATTGTACCCAATAGGTAGTTTTTTGTCTCTCATCCACCTCTCACCCTCCCCTTCTGAGTCTCCAAAGCCCGTTATATCACACCGTATGCCTTTGTATACTCATAGCTTAGCTCCCACTTATAAGTGAGAACATATGGTATTTGATTTTCCATTCCTGAGTTAGTATAATGGCCTCCAGCTTCATTCAAGTTGCTGCAAAGGACATTTTATTTCTTTTTATGGCTGAGTAGTATTCTATGTGTATGTATATCACATTTTCTTTATCCAATCATTGGTTGATGGGCATTTAGGTTGGTTTTCTATCTTCACAGTTGTAAATTGTGCTGCAATAAACATATGTGTGCATGTGTCTTTTTCATATAATGATTTCTTTTCCTTTGAGTAGATACCCAGTAGAAGGATTGCTGGTAAATCTACTTTTAGTTCTTCATACTGTTTTTCATAGAGGTTGCGCTAATTTACATTCCTACCAGCAGTGTATAAGCGTTCCCTTTTCACCACATCCACACCATGTGTTGTTTTTTTACTTCTGATAATGGTCATTCTTACAGGAGGTGCAAGGTGGCATCTCATTGTGATTTTAATTTGCATTTCCCTGATGATTAGTGGTGTTGAGCATTTTTTCATATGTATATTGGCCATTGTATATCCTCCATAAAGTCTCGGCTTACAAGATCAATGTACCCTGTTGGTACATTGTACCAACACCAAGCTGAGAATCAAATCAAGAACTCAATCTCTTTTACAATAGCTGTAATAAAATTAAATAACTAATATTATACTTAACCAAGGAGGTAAAATATCTCTACAAGGAGAACTACAAAACACTGCTGAAAGAAACCATATGTGGCACAGACAAATGGAAATACATCTCATGCTCATGGATTGGAAGAATCAATATTGTGAAAGTGACTATACTGTCCAAAGCAATCTGTGGATTCAGTGCAATTCCCATCAAAATACCAATATCATTTTTCATAGAATTAGAAACCAAAATTTTAAAATTCATATGGAACCAAAAAGCAGCCCAAATAGCCAAAGCAATTCTAAGCAAAAAGAACAAATCTGGAGGCATCACATTACTGCCATTCAAATTATACTACAAGACTGTAGTTACCAAAACAGCATGGCACTAGTATAAAACTAGGCACATAGGCCAATGAAACAGAATCAAGAAAACAGAAATAAGCCAAATACTTACAATTAACTAATATTTGATAAAGCATACATGAATATGAATTGGAGAAAGAAGCCTCTCTTTAATAAATGGTGCCAGGAAAACTAGCTGGCCACATGTAGAAGAATAAAGCTGGATTATTATCTCTCACCTTATACTCAAATCAACTCAAGATAGATCAAGGACTTAAATCTAAGACCTGAAATCATAAACATTCTAGAAGATGACCAGGGGGTGGGGTAGGGGGTGCTCTTCTGAACATTAGCCTAGACAAAGAATTCTTGACTAAGAGCCCGAAAACAAATGCAAATAAATAAAACCTTATTTAAAAGCTTCTGCATAGCAAAAAAAATAATCAGAGTAAACAGAAAACCCATAGAATGGAAGAAAATATTTGCAAACTATGCATCCGACAAAGAACTAGTATCCAGAATCTACGAGGAACTAAAGCAAATCAGCAGAAAAAAATAATTCCATCAAGAAGTGGGCAAAAGGCAGAAATATATATTTTTATTTTTATTTGACTCATAAGTAGACAGGAGTCCATATCTTTCTCTCTGTGTAGGCCTCAAGCCAGTATTTTTACTAGAAAAGGTTCAGAAATTGGATTTGGAGATGAATTGGTGATTGGTGGAAGGAAAGGGGAGGCCTGGAAAGTCCTTGAGCATGCACAGTTATCTTTTCATACTACATCATGGGTTGTATGTCAAATTCAGGGGGAGTTAGTATAAAACATTTGATTGAAATTTGGGCTGTGATGTTAGCAAGCTTGTTCTGTGCAAACTCCAGCCACCTTGGTTCCAACCGTTTTCAGTTAGTTTTTTCTTGATATCACAAGTGGAGGGAGTTCAGCATTTCAGAAAGTTTTTTCCTTTCTTATCTGCTATCCTGCAAACTCAAGAATACCTGTTAGTCATTGGTTTCTTACTCTTTGGGGCACAATTTCAGTTTCAGCTTTTCAGCACGTTTTCTCTGTTATCTGCTATCCTGTAAGCCCAAGAATTTAGTCATATACTTAACTATTTGGGGTATGGTTTCATCTGCAGCCTCCCTGCCCTAGGTACAAAATCTGCCCAGGATTTTGGGCCCCAATAGGGCAGAGTCTGTCACTGGAAGAGCCATGGGATGGGGCCTTTATGGGTAATGGTGGAACACTCGCCTCAGTAAAAGTCTGTCCCCTAACATGGGTCTGGGCAAGAAGGGACCTCATCAACTCAGTCTTCAGCTGTGGTCACTGTGGGACCCACCAGACATGTGGGGACCCCAGTCTGGGAGTGGGGAGCCCTCTGCCCTCAGACATTTGTGGACAATAAAGGAGCCCTGGAGGAATGGCTGGCAGGCGAAGGTGCCCTTCCCATTGGTCAGGAACAGGGGCTCCTTCTGCATGGCCCTCTCTGTCCCATCCTCTGGAGGCATCATTCTCCCTCTGCCCTGAGTGGTCCCTGAAGGAACAGTGTCTCTGGGTGTTCTTGAGGACCACACCACTAGAGCTCATTTGCTTCCTTCTGGTAACCTGGGCAAATGAAGCCCCTTCCTGTACTGACAGCCCAGAACTGGGGAATCTGTTGTCCCTTTAACTAAGACATGATCTCCATGAATACAGAGGCTGGTTTGGAATCAACAGATCATTTCCCCTAAACCAAACATTTTCTCACTCAACTGGTTTTATCTCTTAAGCTGATTCACCAGCCACAGGGAGCTTTGAGTAGACCAAAGCTGTCATGAGATTTCTTTTCTTCAGAAAACTGGGCATTTTGTGGTCCCTGAATGATCCCAGGAGGCTGATCATATAGAGGTCTCTGGCCCTTGACCCCACTGTGCCTCCAGGTGCCCAGAACAGCCCATCATAGGCCCTTTCCCCTTGGGAGGTGGACATTGTTCATCCTCCTGAAGCAAGCATGTGCCCACCTTGGCACATTTGAAGACAACAGACCTTGCTGTCCAGGCCCCCCGTTCTCATACCCTCAGGCAGGAACCCACTCTTGGACAGGGGCAGAGACTCCAGAGACCCTGGTGGGGGGAGAAGACTGGGTCTGGGCTTTTGTTCCTGGTGGTAGAACATGGTCACCTTGCTGGCTTTTGAGACCCAGGCAGGACCCTGGTTTGGGGTGTTCTCTGAAGTTCTCAAATGCAGTGTAATATTTTTTTTTCTTGCAGGTTGGACATGGAGGAGGATGTGGATACCCTCTTACCCAGAATCAAGGGGAACATTATTGCCAAGTATGAGTGGGTACAGGACAGGCTGCTCCTTCGAAGGGGCAGAGGGATCACCACTCCTTCTGTGCTGTAGTCAGAGAGTCCTGGGCCCACTTGGGACAAAGGGCGGGGAAGGGCCGCACACACCCCCATGCCTCTACACTCCTCTGCTTGGCCCCCCTCACCCTGACCCCTCTGCACTGCAGGGATGCCAGGCCAGGGTGCCAGTGGACATAGGGCAGGAAGATTCTTTAATCTAGAAAATCAGCAATTATCTCCAGATTCTGTAGTGTGTCTTCTGTCTCCCGAGCCCCCACTCCCAGCAATCTCATCTCAGTGATAGATTTTATTTTGAGAAAGGCCTCTCTGAGGAAGGACATGTCTCAAGTGCACCTCCTTCCCAGGACTGGAACTCCTCCCCAGGTGTCCTGCAAATCCAGCCCAAGGTCAGTGTTATGCCAGAGCTGAGTATCCCACTGTGGGGGAGAGCCCGGCCTAAAGTGTGCTCTCTTAAAAAAAAGGAATTTTTTTTATTACACTTTAAGTTTTAGAAAAACAAAAAGGAAATTGAAGTCAATGACTGCAGAAAATTTGGGAAAATTACATCTCTGCGGAAATTGAACAACACACTCCTAAATAACCATAATATCAAAATAAAATAATTGGATAATATTTTCAGATAAATAATAATAAAACAACATATTAAAACTTATGAGATGCAGCAAAAACCTGCTCAGATAAATTTATAGCAATAAACACCTATATTAAAAATGAACAACTATAACTTAAAATCAATAAACTAATATTTGGCACAAACATGTAAAGACAAATTAAATACTACACATCAAAACTGGAGGAAAAATATCAGTTGGAAAATACAAGTCATGTGGAATAGGAAGACTGGAGAATAAAATGCCTGGGGATAAGGGTTCTGAAAACTGTCCACATATTTCTAAGAATCTAGAAGCCCATATGCCTGCTCAGGACTAGGCACGGGTAAGATCAGTGTTCGGAAAAGCTCTAAGGAGATCTTAGATCTGCTTCACCCTCGAATATGGTTTGGCTCTGTGATCCAACCCAAATCTCATCTCAAATTATAATCCCCACGTGTTGAGGGAAAGAAGTGATTGAATTATGGTGTGGTTTTTCCCATGCTGTTCTCAAGATAGTGAGTGAACTCTCACAAGATCTGCTGGTTTTATAAATGGTAGTTTTTTCTGTTCTCTCACTCTCTCTCCTGCCACCTTGTGAAGGGGGTACTTGCTTCTCCTCCACTTTCTGCCATGATTGTGAATTTCCTGAGGCCACCCAGTCATGCAGAACTGTGAGTCAGTTAAACCTATTTCTTTTATGAATTACCCCATCTCAGGCATTTCTTTATAGCAGCGTGAGAACAAACTAATACACATTCAAACCCAGCATAAACGGGGAAAAAAAAAGGAAAAGATCTAATTTTCCTGGTTTGTAAGCTGAGCTGCAATAATTAAGACGTTTTGGGCAAGCAAGCATTTGAGAAAATCTCCGTCAAATTACTAGCTCATAAGATAATGAAACAGA
The DNA here is from genome assembly GCF_028885655.2 of Pongo abelii. Classification (NCBI taxonomy): domain Eukaryota; kingdom Metazoa; phylum Chordata; class Mammalia; order Primates; family Hominidae; genus Pongo; species Pongo abelii. The sequence continues at coordinate 35,168,969 of NC_072003.2, forward strand.
GGCTTTTATTCCATACACAACAAAGAACACAATATTTACAAAAATATCTCTGAAAAGTCATTAAACAAATATAAATAGTCATGAGAAACAAAAACCCAAAGGATTAAAAATATGATTTCAAAGTTACCATATTATAATATCAAAATGTAGTTTTCAAAACAGCAAAACACAAGGCAGGCAAAAAAATATCACTCATTAACAAGATAACAAATTAAAAGAAACAGTCCTAGAGATATCCTAGACATTGAAAGACATTAAAAAGTCTTTAAATCAACGGACTTAAATATGCTGAAAAAGAGAGTAAACCATAAGAAAGAAAAAAAATTGGGAAAATGATGTCTCATCAAATAGAAAGTATCAATAGAGATAGCAATTATAAAATAAACAAAACATTCTGAATTCAAAAATTAAAATCAATGAAAGAAAAAATTTTAACAGAAAGCCTCTACAGCAGAATGAGTAGAAAGAAAAAAAAGAGAAAAGAATTAGCAAAGTTTAGTCTGTTCAATTTTAATGATTTAGACTGACTAGGAGAAAGAGAATTAAGAAAAATTAGAAGGCCCCAAGATACTAATGACAAATCATTACAATACCATCACAAGGATTATGGAAAATCAAAGAAGAGGGAGATAGTAAAATAATCAGAAAAAAAAATTGAAGGAATAGTGGCTGAAAAATTTCTAAACATGATAAAACTCATGAATCTACACATCCAAAAATATAACTGAGCTCAAAATTATCTACCCTCAAAGACCTCCACCAAAGACACATTACAATCAAACTTTCAAAAGTTACAGACAAAAAAAAAAGAATCTTAAAAATAGTAATAGAGAAAAGGCCCATCACATACAAAGATATCATAGTAAAATTAACAGCTAATTTCTTGCTAGAAAAAAGTCATGAGACAGCAGGATGACATATTTAAAGTGATAAAATTTAAAAAAAAACAACAAAGAAGTCTATTTCCAGCAAACTGTTCTTCAAAGACAAATGAGATATCAACACATTTCTATATTTTAAAAAAATTATACAGAATTTCTCACTAATAGATCCACTCTGCAATACATGATAAAGACTATCTTTTTGGCTGAAATAAAAGCACACACTATGAAGTAACTTAATGCCATATTAAAAGAACAAATAACACCAGTAAAAGTAAATATACACAAAAATTAAAATGCCACTAAGAAAATATTTTTATTTCATAACATTTCATCTTCTAAAATTCTTTTATATATGATTCAGAAGACTAATGCATAAAAGTAGCTATAAATCTGTGTTAATTTCAGACAATGCATAATTATATAAGCTGGAAACACATATAGTTGCAGAAACAAATCTGTGTGGAGTCAACTGTTTTAATAAAACCAAATTTCAAGTGGTATTGATTTATTATACATGGGCATACATTCATGAGATTAGTTATAATCCTTAATCACTAAAACAATAACTTTAAATAGTCAAAAAGGAATTTAAAAGGGCATAAAAACTGTAGACTTGAAAAATATCAACAGAATAAAAATGTCAGTAATAGACTAAATTTGAAAAAGATATATGACAGAAAAATAAGTAGCAAAATGATAGAATAGAATCTTTTTAAAATACTTTAAATAGACATAAACTGTACAATTACAACGCAAACATTGACAGAATGGTTTAAAAAATGTAAATATAATCCAACTTTGTTATCTACAAGAGACTCATTAGTTTCCTCTTTAGGTCGTTAAGTAAAAGAATTCACAATAGCAAAGACTTGGAACCAACCCAAATGTCCAACAATGACAGACTGGATTAACAAAATGTGGCATATATACACCATGGAATACTATGCAGCCATAAAAAATGATGAGTTCATGTCCTTTGTAGGGACATGGATGAAATTGGAAATCATCATTCTCAGTAAACTATCGCAAGAACAAAAAACCAAACACCACATGTTCTCACTCATAGATGGGAATTGAACAATGAGAACACATGGACACAGGAAGGGGAACATCACACTCTGGGGACTGTTGTGGGGTGGGGGGAGGGGGGAGGGATAGCATTAGGAGATATAACTAATGCTAAATGACGAGTTAATGGGTGCAGCACACCAGCATGGCACATGTATACATATGTAACTAACCTGCACATTGTACACATGTACCCTAAAACTTAAAGTATAATAATAATAAAAAAAAAGTAAAAAAAGAAAAAGAAAAAAAGAATTCCAAAAGATACTTTATACAAACAGTAGCCAAAAGAGCTGGGGTGGCTATACTTCAGCAAAATAAATATTAAGACAAAAGTGTTACAAGTGACAAATGAGGACATTATATATTGAAGAAATGTAAACCTATCAATAAGACATAACAATTGTAAATATGTATGCACCCAACAAAGATCCCAACATATGAAACAAAAAGACAGTTAATGACAGAAGTAGAAAGTTATACAGATTTGTTGACCTAAATGTACCAACTAGACCTAGCAGTCAAATACAAGTACATTTCTTCAAAAAGAAATTAATTTGGTTTTCAGATTTTGTGAATTGTTTTTCAGAAATTAATTTAGCAATCTTATTCTACGGAATGCTTATTTTTTAAAAGCCATTATTTTAAACTTTGCATAATATCACACTCAATTCAATGTTTCTAGTATATTTATCATTATAAAACCATAAAAGAATAACTTTAAACTATTTCCACTTTCATCAATAGACCATGATGAATCTACTCTCAGACTCTATTGATTTGCCTTTTATGAATATTTTTAAAAAACTACACTCTTGTAGTATAACTAACATTTTCTCTCTATACAATGGTACATTTGGCCATATTTCAAGCTGGTTTCTTTCACTTACCGTAATTTATTTGAGATAGTCTATTCTTCCTTTCATTATGTATTAGGAAATGTATTTAGGAGAGAAAAACAGAAACTACCTATGTTGCTTCATATTTTGGCCTCTTTTTCTTTTCCTTAGAAATGTTAAGTCAACTACTAGCAAAAATACTAATTAAGCATTAAGAATTATAAAGTTGGCCGGGCATGGTGGCTCATGCTGAGAAGCCAAGGCAGGTGTATCACTTGAGGCCAAGACTCTGAGAACAGCCTCGCCAGCATAGTGAAATGCTGTTTCTACTAAAAATACAAAAATTAGCTGGCATGGTAGTGTGTGCCTGTAATCCCAGCTACTCATAAGGCTGGTGCATGAGAATCTTTCAAACACAGGAGGTACATGTTGCAATGAGTCAAGATCATACTATTACACTCCAGCCTGGGTGAGAGAGTAAAACTGTCTCAAAAACAAACAAACAAACAAAAAAAACAGTTAAATGAGATCTAGGATTTGGTAACACAATAGAGTCAACAGTTAACAATAATTCATTGTATGTTTCAAAATAGCTAAAAGAGAAAATTTGGAATAAATACTTGAGCTGATGAATATCCCAATTACTAAGCTTTATTACACATTGTATGCTTATATGAAAATATTACATGTACCCTGCGTATATGTACAATTGTTACATATCCATCAAAATTAAAAATAGGCCAGGCATGGTGGCTCATAGGATTTGTCACATAGGATCTGCCACAGTCTTCACATTTCTAGGGTTTCTCTCCAGTATGATTTCTCTTATGTTTTGTAACGTCTGAGGACCACCCATAGGCTTTGCCACATTCTTCACATTTGTAAGGTCTCTCTCCAGTATGAATTCTCTTATGTTCAGTAAGTACTGAGAACCACCTACAGATTTTGCCACATTCTTCACATTTGTAAGGTCTCAGAATAGTATGAATACTCATGTTGAGTAAGTTCTGAGAAGTTTTTAAAGGCTCTACCACACTCTTCACATTTGTATAGTTTCCCTCCAGTATGGATTCTCTTGTGTTTAATAAGGTTTGAGGAGCGGGTAAAGGCTTTGCCACATTCTTCGCATTTGTAAGGTCTCTCTCCAGTATGAACTCTCTTATGTTTAGTAAGGTCTGAGAAGCTATTAAAGGCTCTGCCACATTCTTCACATTTGTAGGGCTTCTCTCCAGAATGAATTCTCTTATGTTTAGTAAGCTCTGAGAAGCACCTACAGACTGCCACATTCTTCACATTTGTAGGGTTTCTCTCCAGTATGGATTATCTTGGTTGAATAAGGTTTGAAGAGCAGCTAAGGGCTTTGCTACATAATTCACACTGGTAAGGTCTCTCTCCAGTATGGATTCTCTTGTGTTCAATAAGGGTTGAGGAGTGGCCAAAGACTTTGCCACATTTTTCACATTTGTAAGGTTTCTCTCCAGTATGAATTCTCTTATGTTTAGTAAGTTCTGAGAAGCTTATAAAGGCTCTCCACATTCTTCACATTTGTAGGGTTTCTCTCCAGAATGAATTCTCTCGAGTAAGCTCTGAGAAGCACCTACATATTTTGCCACATTCTTCACATTGGTAAGGTCTCTCCATAGTATGAATTCTCTTATGTTGAATAAGGCCTGAGAGGCTTTTAAAGGCGCTGCCACATGCTTCGCATTTGCAGGGTTTCTCTCCAGTAGGAATTCTCTTGCGGTGTCTAATTTGCCACATTCTTCACATTAGTAAGGTCTCTCTCCAGTATGAATTCTCTTATGTTTAGTAAGGTCTGAGAAGCTTCTAAAGGCTCTGCCACATTCTTCACATTTGTAGGGTTTCTCTCCAGTATGAATTCTCTTAGTCTAATAAGTTCTGAGAACCACCCACAGGCTTGGCCACATTCTTCACATTTGTAAAGTTTTTCTCCAGTATGAATTATCTTATGTTTAGTAAGGTCTGAGAAGCATTTGAAGGTTCTGCAAAATTTTTCACATTTGTAGGGGTTCCCTCTAGTATGAGTTCTCTTATGTATAATAAGGCCTGAGACTCACCTGCAGGCTTTGCCACATTCTTCACATTTGTAGGGTTTCCTTCTGCTATTAATTTTCTTATTTTCAGTAAGAATTCTGCACCGCTCAAAGGCTTTGCCATATTTATTGCATTGGCATGTTTTGCTATGGGTTGCTGGTAAACATTGATGAAGGCAATTGTAGCTACTCTTCTGTCCCTGCAATTATTCACACCTTGCCAGTCTTTCCTTAAGTATAAATTATCCAGGTAACAGCCTTCACATTTTCTCAGTATTACCTTTTTATGTGAATCTTCTATGTCCTGCTTTGGCAATATCTCTGCAGTGAACAAAAAAGAACCAGCTAAAAAAACATAACAAATCATCTCACTTATTAGACTAAGGTGAATATACTTTACAAATATAAAATTATACAGAGCACATTAAAATGGTGACACAGGGTCGCTTCCTAGATGACCAAATGGGAACAGCTCTGGTGTACAGCTCCTAGTGAGATCAACAAAGATGGGTGATTTCTGCATTTCCAACTGAGGTAGTACTTGATTCATCTCATTGGGACTGGTTGGACAGTGGGTGCAGCCCACGGAGGGCGAGCTGAAGCAGGGTGGGGCCTCACCTCACCCAAGAAGTGCAAGAGGTTGGGGGATTTCCCTTTCCTAGCCAAGGGAAGTTGTGACAGACTGTACCTGAAGAAACGGTACACTCCTGACCAAATACTGTGCTTTCCCCAAAGTCTTAGCAGCCAGTAGACCAGGAGATACCCTCTTGTGCCTGGCTCAGTGGGTCCCACACCCACGGAGCCTTGCTCACTGCTAGCACAGCAGTCTGAGATTGACCTGCAATGCTGCAGCCTGATGGGGGGAGGGGCATCCACCATTGCTGAGGCTTGAGTAGCTCACAGTGTAAACAAAGAGGCCAGGAAGCACGAACTGGGTGAAGCCCACCACAGCTCAGCAAGGCCTATTGCCTCTATAGATTTCACCTGTAGGGGCAGGGCATAGTAGAACAAACGGCAACAGACAGCTTCTGCAGACTTAAACATCCCTGTCTGACAGCTCTAAAGAGAGCAGTGGTTATCTCGGCACAGTGTCTGAGCTCCAAGAATGAACAGACTACCTCCTCTAGTGGGTCCCTGATCCCCGTGTAGCCTGACTGAGAAATACCTTCCAGCAGGGGCCAACAGACACTTCAAACAGGCAGGTGCCCATCTGGGATGAAGCTTCCAGAGGAAGGATCAGGCAGCAGTATTTGCTGTTCTGCAGCCTCCACTGGTGATACCAATGCAAACAGGGTCTGGAGTGGACCTCCAACAAACTCCAACAGACCTGCAGCTGAGGGGTTTATAAGAAGGAAAACTAACAGAAATGAAAAGCATCAACATCAATAAAAAGGACATCCACACCAAAACCCCATCTGTAGTTCACCAACATCAAAGACCAAACGTAGATAAAACCACAAAGATGAGATAAACCACAGCAAAAAAGCTGAAAATTCCAAAAAACGGGGTGCTTCTTCTCCTGCAACGTATCGCAGCTCCTTGCAAGCAAGGGAACAAAACTGGATGGAGAATGACTTTGACAAGTTGACAGAAGTAGGCTTCAGAAGGTCGGTAATAACAAACTTCCCCAAGCTAAAGGAGCATGGTCTAACACATTGCAAGGAAGCTAAAAACCTTGAAAAATGGTTAGATGAATGGCTAACTAGAATAAACAGTGTGGAGAAGACATTAAATGACCTGATGGAGCCGAAAACCACAGAATGAGAATATCGTGATGCATGCACAAACTTCAATAGCTAATTCCATCAAGTATAAGAAAGGATATCAGTGATTGAAGACCAAATTAATGAAATAAAGCAAGAAGATTAGAGAAAAAAGAATAAAAAGAAACTAACAAAGCCTCCAAGAGATATGGGACTATGTGAAAAGACTAAATATATGTTTGACTGGTATACCAGAAAGTGACGGGGAGAATGGAAACAAGTTAGAAAACACTCTTCAGGATATTATCCAGGAGAATTGCCCCAACCTAGCATGGTAGGCCAAAATTCAAATTCAGGAAATACAGAGAACACCACAAAGATACTCCTCGAGAAGAGCAACCTCAAGATACATAACTGTCAGATTCACCAAGGTTGAAATGAAGAAAAAAATGCTAAGGGCAGCCAGAGAAAAAGGTTGGGTTACCCATAAAAGGAAGCCCATCAGACTAACAGCAGATTTCTCATCAGAAATCCTACAAGCCAGAAGAGAGTGGGGGTCAATATTCAACATTCTTAAAGAAAAGAATTTTCAAGCCAGAATTTCATATCAACCCAAACTAAGCTTCATAAGTGAAGGAGAAATAAAATCCTTTACAGACAAGCAAATGCAGAGAGATTTTGTCACCACCAGGCCTGCCTTACAAGAGCTCCTGAAGGAAGCACTAAACATGGAAAGGAACAACTGTTACCAGCCACTGCAAAAACATGCCAAATGGTAAAGACCATTAATGCTATGAAGAAACTGCATCAATTAACAGGCAAAATAACCAGCTAACATCATAATGACAGGATCAAATTCAACCATAACAATCTTAACCTTAAATGTAAATGGGATAAATGCCCCAATTAAAACACACAGACTGGCAAATTGGATAAAGACTCAAGACCCATCAGTGTGCTATATTCAGGAGACCCATCTCATGTGCAAAGATGCACATAGGCTAAAAATAAAGGGAAGAAGGAAGATCTACCAAGAAAATGGAAAGGAAAAATAAGCAGGGGTTGCAATCCTGGTCTCTGATAAAAGAGACTTTAAACCAACAAAGGTCAAAAGAGACAAAGAAGGCCACTACATAATGGTAAAGGGATCAATTCACCAAGAAGAGCTAACTATCCTAACTATATATGCAACCAATACAGGAGCACCCTGTATTGCTTCATAAACCAAGTCCTTAGAGACCTACAAAGAGGCTTAGATTCCCACACAATAATAATGGGAGACTTTAACACCCCACTGTCAATATTAGACAGATCAACGAGACAGAAGGTTAACAAGGATATCCAGAACTTGAACTCAGCTCTGGACCAAGCAGACCTAATAGACATCTGCAGAACTCTACACACCAAATCAACAGAATATACAATCTTCTCAGCACCACATCACACTTATTCTAAAATTGACCATATAATTGGTAACACTCGTCAGCAAATGTAAAAAAAGAGAAACCCCAACAAACTGTCTCTCACACTACAGTGCATTCAAATTAGAACTCAGGATTAAGAATCTCACTCAAAACCACACAACTACATGGAAACTGAAAAATCTGCTCCTGAATGACTACTGGGTAAATAACGATATGAAGGCAGAATTAAAGATGTTCTTTGAAACCAATGAGAATAAAGACACAATGTACCAGAATCTCTGGGACACAGTTAAAGTAGTGTGTAGAGGAAAATTTATAGCACTAAATACCTACAAGAGAAAGCAGGAAAGATCTAAAATCAACACCCTAACATCACAATTAAAAGAACTAGAGATGTAAGAGCAAACAAATTCAAAATCTAGCAGAAGGCAAGAAATAACTAAGATCAGAGCAGAACTGAAGGAGGTAGAGACACAAAAAACCCTTCAAAAATCATGAATCCAGGAGATGGTTTTTTGAAAAGATCAACCAAATATAGACCACTAGCAAGATTAATAAAGAAGAAAAGAAAGAAGAATCAAATAGATGCGATAAAAGATGATAAAGGGGATATCACCACCAATCCCACAGAAATACAAACTACCATGAGAGAATACTATAAATACCTCTACATCTAATATCCAGAATCTATAAGAAACTTAAACAAATTTACACACACACAAAAACAACCCCACCAAAAAATGGGCAAAGGATATGAACAGACACTTCTCAAAAGAAGACATTTATGCAGCCAACAAGCATGAAAAAAAGCTCATCATCACTGGTCATTAGAGAAATGAAAATCAAAACCACAATGAAATACCATCTCATGACAGAATGGTGATCATTAAAAAGTCAGGAAACAACAGATGCTGGAGAGGATGTGTAAAAATAGAAAAGCTTTTACACTGTTGGTGGGAGTGTAAAGTAGGTCAACCATTGTGGAAGACAGTGTGGCGATTCCTCAAGGATCTAGAGCTAGAAATACCATTTGACCCAGCCATCCCATTACTGGGTATATACCCAAAGGATTATGAATCATGCTACTATAAAAACACATGCACACGTGTGTTTATTGTGCACTATTCACAATAGCAAAGACTTGGAACCAACCCAAATGTCCATCAATGATAGGCTGGATTAAGAAAATGTGGCACATACACACCATGGAATACTATGCAGTCATTAAAAGGGATGAGTTCATGTCCTTTGTAGGGACATGGATGAAACTGGAAACCACCATTCTAAGCAAACTATCACAAGGACAGAAAACCAAACACCGCATGTTCTAACTCATAGGTGGGAGTTGAACAACAAGAACAACACATGGACACACGGTGGGGAACACCATACGCTGGGGCCTTTTGGGGGGTAAGGGGGCTGGGGGAGGCATAGCATTAGGAGAAATACTTAATGTAAATGAGGAGTTGATGGGTGCAGCAAACCAACATGGCACATGTATACCTATGTAATAATCCTGTATGTTGTGCACATGTACCGTAGAACTTAAAGTATAATAAAAAAAAAGGTGACACAATATAATACCATAGGCTGTAATTTCTTTATAGACATATAAACTTAACAGAAATATACCAAACAAAATGCTTTTTTGAGAAATATAAAAAGCAGTTAAGCATTTGCAGCACCACAAGTGAGCAAAATGCCAATTTTGCTCTATAGTTATAGAGAAGTGGAGGAAAAGTATATTATATTTACCCACTACAGCCATTCTTCATCCCCAATACAACATGGTGCCTTTAAATATAAACTCCCAACTCCTGGCTACTCCTTCCAAAAATAAATAAAATAGTGCCACATGTGTCCATGCTTTTGGCTTTTCGCGGCCTTGCCAAAGACTAATTTCTATGTTCCATGACAGAGCTAAAAGAAATGGTGGTATACTTTTAATGACAGGTTGGGTCAGCTGAGGTAAATGACTGTTACAAGAGAACAAAGACTTCAGTACCATAGACAGACAATGTACAGAAAGTGATTATAGGATCTCAATAAGAAACATGGGAATCTTCTTTAACTGAAAAACAAACACACAAGCCTAGAGAAGACACATCCATAGAACAGGTTTGAGAGACTCCAAGAATTTCTAGCCTAAAAACCTGGTGCCGGGCCGGGCACGGTGGCTCACGCCTGTAATCCCAGCACTTTGGGAGGCTGAAGCAGATGGATAACCAGGTCAGGAGATCGAGACCATCCTGGCAAACACAGTGAAACCCCATCTCTACTAAAAATACAAAAAATTGGCCGGGCATGGTGGTGGGCACCTGTAGTCCCAGGTACTCGGGAGGCTGAGGCAGGAGAATGGCGTGAACCTGGGAGGCACAGCTTGCAGTGAGTCGAGATCGCGCCACTGCACTACAGCCTGGGCGACAGAGAGAGACTCCATTTCAAAAACAAAAAACAAAACAAAAAAACACACCTGGTGCCATATTACCCCAGGTAAAAGCCACTTCATAAATATTTTGACATGTGGCTTTTTTTTGCACAAATCACAATCAAACATTAAAACGTACACAAAACATCAGGATGAGATGACTGAACCAAAGAAAAAAAACAAATATCCGGAAATCAATCCTAGAAAAATGGAGATGTTAAAATTACCTGAAACAATGTGAATTCAGCTAGATTTTTTGAAAGAAAAATATAAATCACCTTAAAAATTTAAATTATCATTTCAATGATGCTCATTGGGTGAAATGGGGACACAGAAAACAATATGAAATAACAAAAATGAAACTATCAGCAAGAAGATAAAAAGCACAAAAAGAAATGAAAATTATGGAGCAGAAGAATAAAATAAGACTGATATTCAACTGACACTTCAACATTTAAAAAAAATTCAACAAAATCAAGAAGCTCAGCAAATTTCAACTAAGATTAACACAAAGACATCCCTAAACAGACACAATATGACAAAGTTTTGAAAGTCACAGACAAGAAGAGAATCTGGAATGCAGGAAGAGAAAAGAAAGGTGTCATTTACGTGCATGCTCCTGCAAGACTACCAGCAGATTTATAAACAGAAATCCTTCAGGGAAGAACAAAGTTGGATGATGTATTTAAAACACTAAAAAACAAAACAAAACAAAAATGTCTTAGCATGAACACTATATCCCGCAAAAGTATTCTTTAAAATGAAGAAAAAAACAGACTTTCCAAGATAACCAAAATGTAGGAAAGTGCATCAACAGTAGAACTTTTCTATAGGACATGCATAAGAAGTCCCTCTCATTGAAAATAAAGTGTACTAAAAAAAAAAATTAAACCAAATCATGTAAAAATACATAACTCTCTGGAAAAGATATGCACACACTCAACTATAAAAATGTGTAGTACTATTATCATGGTTCAAAAAACACTTTGAATTATGCTCTAAAATTTAAGATATGTTTCCACTAGTCCTTGATTTGTGAAACAGAGAGAAAGAAATGAAATTAGAAGGATAAAAGCATAAAAATAATTCTAAAAATTTGTTAATGTATATGCAATACAGTATTAGTGACATCGATAACAAAGATGAGAGCAAATATAATAATTTTAAGAGACTTTCTGTAATCCCCATGTTAACCACATAGAAAATACCTATAGACAAACAAAAAGTTAAGTGGGAGTAAAGGTATGTCACTAAAATATCAACTAGATAGTACACAAAGAAAGAGAGATAGAGACAAAATAGCTAAAAGAGCCAAACAATAGAATGGTAATAGTAAGTTCTTTTTCTCAGAAAATTATTTAAATATTCATGTACTAAACTTTCTAATCAAAATACATATACTGAATAAAATGAATTTTTAAAAATTAAAAAAAACACAAGATCTAACTGTGTCATGTTTCCAATAGACTCACTTCAGATCCAATTTAATAAATAGCCTGAAAATGGCAGGATAGAAAAAACATTCCATACAAGTGTTAACCAGATGAGAGGAGGGGCAATAATTACATTAAGTCAAAAACTGTCATATTTCATATAATTTAGTTTAAGTCAAAATTCACAATAGACTAAACAGGACATTAAATTATAGGAGAGTTCAATAACTGAGAACATACAAATATATAAATACATCTGACATTAGTTTTCCCAAACACACAAAGAAAACATTGACAGAATTGGAGCAAAAAATAGAAAGCAATGTAATAATGGTAGGATACTTCAATATCTCACTTTCAGTAATGAGTAATAAATCGAGACAAAATATTAACAAGGGAACAAGAAACTTCAATGCACTATGAAATAATTACACCTAACAAATGTAGACACAGAGCAGAATACATTCTTTTTAATAGCTCATGAAACATTTTTCTAGATAGACCACCTGTGACGCCACGAGTCTTAACAAATGTTTTAAAATTAAAATTTCAGGCTATCATTTGTACCCCGAATATAATGAAACTAGAAATCAGTAACAGAAGGAAAAGTGAAAAATTTACAAACTATGGAAATTAAAAATCATATTATTGAGCATGCTCTTGTTCAAGGGCTGCAAGACATAATACTGTGAAGATGTCCATGCTGCCCAAGGTGACCCACACATTCAACACAACCCTTCATTCCCAATTTTACTTTTCTGAAAATAGAAAAAAAAAACCCACAAAATTATATGACATTTTAAGGGACCATGAAAAAGCCTGACAATCTTAAAAAAGAAGAAAAATATTGGAGGCATTACACTTAATAATTTGCAAACACAAAATAAAGCTTTAATAAACAAGGCACTTTAGTACTGGTATAAAGGCAGAACACTAAAGCAATGAAGCAGAATCCAGCACAGATATACACTCTTGGTATATGGTCAAGTGAGTTATTCGCACACAGTTTATTGAAGCATTATCCACAAAAGCCAATACGTGAAAGCAATTTGAACTGCTTGTACCAAAAATATGGATAAATTTAAAATATAAAGAAAATGAAATCTTAGTGTTTAAAAAGCAGTACATTTTCTAATATCTACCATAAAGACAAATTTTGAAGACATTATGCTAAATTTAATAAGCCAGCCACACACACAAAAATACTGTATGAATATGCTTACATGGAATATCTAAAGTAGCTACACCCTTAAAAAGAGAAAATAGAATGATGTTTTTAAACGGCCAGTCAATGGGAAAAATCAGTAGTGGATGCATGTGTATTACATATTTTTTTGCAAAAATAAAAATGTTCTAGAGATGTTGCTAACAATATAATTAACACAAACTATATAATTGAAAATATGAAAGATTATAAATTTTAATATGTATTTTTTACAATTAAAAAAAAACCAACTATTGACCACCAACCAAAAAAAGCAAATATACAAGTCATAAAATAGGGGCAATATTTATACAAGCAAAGAAACACACAAATAATTATATTGGCAATAGATGTATGGCTGATTCATATCTGACTTCTGCCCAAACATTGTCTTAATGTGTACAGAGTTGAATATTGGCATATAAAATTTTATTTAAAAAATGTATTTATAAATAAATAAAAACAAAAACACAATTAATGTGACATAGTCTGCTCTAAAATATGAAACACAGGAATGTAAAATCGCAGAATTTTTTTTTTTTCCAGATGGAGTCTAGTCTCTGTCACTCAGGCTGGAGTGCAGTTGTGCAATCTCAGCTAACTGCAACCTCCACCTCGTGGGTTCAAGCGATTCCTCTGCCTTAGGCTCCTGAGTAGCTGTGATTACAAGCGTGTGTCACCATGCCTGGCTAATTTTTGTATTTTTAGTAGAGACAGGGTTTCACCATGTTGGCCAGGCTGGTCTCGAACTCCTGACCTCAAGTGAACCACCCACCTTGGCTTTAATCACGGGATTACAGACGTGAGCCACCGTGCCCGGCCCAGAACAAAATTTAACAAAAAAAATGGAATAAACGTAGTGTACTACTAAAAAATAATTCTAGATAGCTACAATTTTCAACTATGACTGCACATTCATAAAGAGCACATATTTTGGTGTTTTGTTTTTATTTTTAAATTTCAACTTTTACTTTAGGTTCATGTGTAGGTTTGTTACATGGGTATATTATGTACTGCTAAGCTTTTGGGTACTACTACTACTCAGGTAGTCAGCAAAGTAACCAATAGGTAGCATTTTAGCCTTTGTCTCCTTCTCTCCCTTCCTCCTCTAGTGGTCCCTAGTGTCTATTGTTTTCATCTTTTTATTTATGTATACCCAGTATTTTGCTCTCACTTATAAGTAAGAACATGCATTATTTAGGTTTCTGTTTCTGTATTAATTTACTTAGGATAATGGCCTCCAGCTGCATCAACGTTGCTACAAAGAACATAATTTTGTCCTGTTTTTATGGCTATGTAGTATTTCATGGTGTATAAGTACCATATTTTCTTTTTCCAATCTACCATTAATGGGCAACTAGGTTGATTCCATGTCTTTGCTATTGAAGGCCATGAAGCTTGAATCATTAGTGTACAATAAAAGCAATAACATTTCATAGAAAATGCATTATTATCATTCATAAATACTTTGATAGGAAAATTTGAAGAACTTAAATAGTCATTATTATTTTGATGCTATTTTTACACAAAATGTAAAGGTTATAATGCAACCTTTGGAAGCAAAGCAAACTTACATTTGTAAATAATATGAACAACATAAATATTGTACAATACGGTATGAAACACTAATATACAAAATGAACAATTAGAAACAAATGTATACGATCATTTAGATTGTATAGTTTGAGAAAAGTGAATGAAAATGCTAATAACTGTTTATATTTAGTAAATTTAAACATATAAAAGATTTTAATGAATGTGGGGTGCCTATTAATTATTTAATTCACTTTTTATATAACATATACATTCAAGCACATTACCTCAGAACTTGTGAAATTAAAGCAAAGTTAGAATACAGCAAATCAAAAAGCAAAAAGAAAAAATATAAGACACAGTCCTAGTAATCTTCATAATAAAGAAGATAAAATTACAGAATGATAGTTATTAAAAATAGGTAATAATTGGGAGTTTACTATATGCTGGGGCAGTGTTCTAAGTAACCTATGGTATTAGTGTTTTCAAGAAATCTGTGAGGTGAGTAAATAAAATCAACTATTCAATCATAGAGTTATTTGTCATACAGCATTTAAATTTCTAAGCTTAGTTCCTACTAAGAAAAAAATACTTTTAAAGTGAAATAGATGTTTAGATTTTCTTGTACTCAATCAGATGCTTTGTGCTCTGATGAAAGTTCTCAGTCTCATTTTCCTTTTTTTTTTTTTGAGACGGAGTCTTGCTCTGTCGCCCAGGCTGGAGTGGAGCAATTTCGGTTCACTGCAACCTCCGCCTCCAGGGTTCAAGCAATTCTCCTGCCTCAGCCTCCTGAGTAGCTGGGATTACAGGTTCGCACCACCACGCCTGGCAAATTTTTGTATTTAGTAGAGACAGGGTTTCCAATACAAGGGTACATTGTGTCATTTTTAATGACATTTTTAATGCTTCTGTTTTAACATAGTACTGGTAGTACTAGGCAGAACAATTAGGCAGGAAAATTTTTGAAAAGACATCCAGCCAGGTGCAGTGGCTCATGTCTGTAATCCCAGCACTTTGGGAGGCTGAGGTGGAAAGATTGAGCTTAGTAATTTGAGACTTGCCTGGGCAATTTAGTGAGATCCCATCTCTACAAAACTTTAATATATTAGCGAGGTGTGGAAAATGCACACCTGTAGTGTCAGATACTTGCGAGGCTGAGGTGGGAGAATTGCTTGTGTCCAAGGGTTAAGGCTGCAATGAGCCACGATTACACCACTGCACGCTAGCCTGAATGACAGAATGTGACCCTGTCTCAAAGGAAAAAAGGAAAAAAAAAAGGCATCCAAACTGAAAAGAAAGCAGTAAAAATGTCACTGTCTTTAGGTGGCATTATCTTATATATAGTAAACCATGAATAGTACGCCAAAAGACTGTTTCAGCTAATAAACACACTCAGTAAATTAGAGAAATACAAAATTAACATACAAATAATTTGTGTTTCCATACACTAACAACTGTCAAATGAAAAAGAAAAAATTATAATCTCATTGAAATAGCATCAAAATAATAAATTTCCTGGCAACATATTTAACCAAGGTGAAAAATCTTTATATTGAAATATTTAAGATAATAAAAAAATTGAAGATTACACAAATAAATGCAAAAATATGTCATGTTTATGGATTAAAAATAAATATTGTTAAAGTATCATATTAAGTAATCTATAGATTCAATACATGCCCTATCAAAATTCCAGTAAAATTTTTTAAAGTAATAGAAAATGCAATCCTGAAATTTATATAAAACTACAAGAGACTTGCTTTGAATAGTCAAGGCAGTTTTGAGGAATAAGAACAAAGCAGGGGGCATTATACTTTCTGATTTCAAACTACATTTGAAGAGTATTGTAATAAAAACAAGATGGTCTGTGCATACAAATGCATATGACAATCAGTGGAGCAGAATGGAAAGCCCCAAAACAAATCAATTCATCTAAGATCAACTTATCTTTAACACTGAGGCACTGAGAATACACAATACAGAAAATATAGTCTCTTCCATACTTGTTGCTGGGAAAACTGAATGCTCACAAGTAAAAAAATAAAATCAGACAATTTTTCTCACGCTATACTTGAAAATTAACTACAAATAAAATAAAGATTCTGATTATGTAAGACATAAATCCTTAAAAATTTTTAAAGAAAACTTATGAACAAACCTTAATATTGGTCTGGAAAATTAATTTTTGGACACAAAGCAAAAGTACAACAATAAAAGCAAATATAAACAAGTAGGACTGCATCAAACTAAAAAGCTTCTGCACAACAAGAGAACAATAAAATAAGAAAACCATATCTGATAAGTTGTTAGTATCCGAAGTATTTAAGAAACTCATACGAATCAAAGGCAGAAATTATAATAATGATGGTAATAATAACAAGATTGAAAAATAAGCCAAAAACTAAATAGATGATTTTCAGTGAAAGCATATAATTGGCCAACAGGTATACAGAAAGGTGCTCAATATCACCAACCTGGCAGTTGCAGATTAAAACCGTGGTGAGATATTACTTCACACACATCAGAATTGCTAATATCAAAAAGAAAAGTTATAACATGTATTAAGTATATTTTTTAAAAACACTGTACACTCTTGGTGATTTGTAATCTTTTAGAGTCATGATGGAAACCACTATAAAGGTTCTTTAAAAAAATTGAACAGTACTACTTTACAATCCAGCTGTCTCATTTCTGCATATACAATAAATTTAGTATCTCAAATAAACATCTGCACCTCCATGTTCCTTGAATCAAACAATTGCCAAGATATGAAACAAACCTAAAATGTTTGTGGACACTAACTGGATAAAGAAAACATGGTATATATACTGAATAGAATATTATTCAGCCATAAAAAAAATAATGAAACCTTGCCATTTTGACAACACGGATGGACCCAGATAACATTATGCTAAGTGAAATATGCCAGACACAGAAAGACAAATACTGTACAATCTCACTTTTATGGAGAATATGAAAAGGTTGGACTCCTAGAAGCAGAGTATAAAGATGGGTGCTAGGGCCTGGCTGGAGGTGGGGAAAATGAGATGTTGTTCAAATGGTACAAATTTTAAATTATAAAACAAATAAGTTATGGTGACCTAATGTATAGCTTTATGACTATAGTTAACAATACTCTTATGTATGCTGAAAATCTGCTTACAGATCTTAATTGTTTTCACTACACAAAACATAACTATGTAAGGTGATAGATGTGTTTGTTCATTAATTTGATTGTACTAACCATTTCACTATGTATATACATATAAAATCAATACATAGTGTACAATAAATATATACGGATTCAGTTATCTGTGAAAAGATCCACATGTTACAAACATGTGTGCATATATGTATGTCTGTATATATATACACATATATATGAATGACACAGTCCCAGTAAGCCTCATACTAAATAAGACAAAATTGTAAAATGATAGTCATTTAAAAATAAAATTAAAATTGAGAGTTTAATATATGCTCAGCAATGTTTTTAAGCTCCTCAATGACACAGTATGTTTGATAAATGTATGAAGTAGATACACTGAACTATATTACAGTTGAGGCATTTTGGGCATACAGAGTTTAATTTACAAATATTAGTTTATATAAGAAGTATAACATTTTCAAGTAACATAATTTTAGACTTTCTTATATTTAGGGAGATGCTTAGTGTTTTGATTAAATTACTGAGTATAAATTTCTATAAAATCACATTTGAAACCTCTGTAGGATAGAAAATCATAAAGCAGCTGGGCGTCTGTAATCCCAGCACTCTGGGAGGCCGGGGCAGGAAGATCACCTGAGTTCAGGAGTTTGAGACCAGCTTGACCAACATGGAGAAACCCCGTCTCTACTAAAAATACAAACTTAGCCGGGCATGGTGGCTCATGCCTGTAATCCCGGCTATTTGGGAGGCTGAGGCAGGAGACTTGCTGGAACCTAGGAGGCGGAGGTTGTGGTGAGCGAAGATCGTGCCATTGCACTCCAGCCTAGGCAACAAGAGTGAAACTCTGTCTCAAAAACAAAAAAAAAGAAAGAAAGAAAGAAAGATAATTATAAAGCAGAAAATGCTGCTGAGCAGAATGTTTCTTTTTGCGGTGTTCCTGGGATTTCTGAACCAAATCCCAGTATCACCAAAACTCTCATATATTTCAGACATTATCCTAAAAAAGAACCTTAAAAATTGTTTAACATAGTTTCTCAAAATACAGGTATTACTATTTCTCCCAAAACAATGGAAGAGCATTCAGATCACACATTCTTTTAAGTTATGAGTAAGACTTTCATTATCACTGTAAACTAAGAAACAAACGAAGAAACTATAACTGAAGCGGAAGTACAGTGCTTAGAAAGTTAATGAGAATAACACAAAAGATGACCTTATGTCAAAGCAAGAGAAAGAAATGCAGGCAACTCAGAAAATATTTCCACAGTGAGAGAGCCTTTCAAACCATGTTTAAAAGTCTGGCTCCCTCCTTGACACTGGGAAGTCTCATTTGTGTCATTTGCTTCATTCACTCCTACCTACCTGAGGGTTTGGCTACTCTCTTCTGGCTCGTCACATCCCAGGGCTCTTTTCCATGCTCCAGACGGGTAATCAGGTCTGGCTTGGAAACAGCAAAACCTGTTTTATTGGAAAAAAAATAACATGACTCTTGCTAGAATAGTCCAATTACCAATCCAGTACTGTGCTCAGTAGAGAAGAGTGAACTTTATAGAAGATTCTAGAAAATTAATCCCAATATACTGTTTTCTAACAGGAACTTTAGACTATTTAGAAAGTATTTTGAATTTGTGGGTTCGTAGCTCTACTACTCAGTAGTAATTACTGACAAACTGGTGGTGAAAATTTGATTTCAAGATGTGGGCAACAATATTTTATGCCACTAAATTTCTGGTGTTACCACTAATTTACACTGAAGTATACAGATCAGCTCAAAAAAGGGAAAGATTATTGTTAAGATGAAACATCTTGAAAATTTTATTTTCTACCTCAACAGATACCCGTTTTCTTTTTTCTTTCGAAGCAGGATTCTGAAACTCATTTATGCAAAGCAGAAACTCCCAGAAAACAGAAGAAAATAAATTATTCAGCATGAATTGTGAATTGTATATTGAAGTTATTCTCACCCAGGAACACCAGATTTCTGTAGTTCTCTAACATCACATCCTTATACAAACGCTGCTGAGCAGAATCAAGGCATTTCCACTCTTCTGGACAGAATTCTATGGCCACATCCCTGAATGTCAACGCTCCCTGAAAAACATATTTAGCAAGTGGTCATAGGTAGAATTCTCGATTTTACATCAGGTAAACTGAGAGCAGAGAGAACTTGTTCTGACTTATATGAGTGACTGAAGTTATCCAATACGATATTTATAACTAGAGGCCAGGCGCAGTAGCTCACGCCTATAATCCCAGCACTTTGGGAGAGCGAGGTGGGAGGATTACCTGAGGTCAGGAGTTCAAGACCAGCCTGGCCAACATGGTGAAACCCCATCTCCACAAAAGTACCAAAATTAGCTGGGCACAATGGCGAGTGCCTATAATCCCAGCTACTTGGGAGGCTGGGATTTTTTTTTTTTTTTTTGAGATGAAGTTTCGCTCTTGTTGCCCAGGCTGGAGTGCAATGGCACAATCTCAGCTCACTGCAACCTCTGACTCCTGGGTTCAAGTGATTCTTCTGCCTCGGCCTCCCAAGTAGCTGGGATTACAGGCATGTACCACCACGCCTAGCTAATTTTGTACTTTTAGTAGAGACGGGGTCAGGCTGGTCTCAAACTTCTGACTTCAGGTGATCCACCCACCTCACTCTCCTAAAGTGCTGGGATTACAGGTGTGAGCCACTGTGCCAGGCCCAATAGATACTTTCTAGCACAGAAATATTCTCTAATGTATTCTTTAATTCTGATATAAGAAGATGGCATAAGATCCACAAAATCAGTGCATACACAATACTTTTCTTGACAATACAGTATAAATTGAAGGACACCAACAAAGACATGCATATTTTTGAATGCTATATTTATATGATACAAGATAAGTTGTCTAGACAGTTAATAAATGGAAACTTCATGGTGAGTTAGAAACATACTTCTCAAATCTTATTGTATACAACAATGAACAGGAACTCTTGTTAAAATGTAGACATTGATTCTGGAGATTTAGAATGAAGCTTGAGCTTCTGAATTTCTAGCAAGTTTGCCAGTGGTGTCATTGCTTCTGGCCCAAGGAGAATTTTGTCAAAAAGCTAGTAAGTGGCACAGCCTAGGTTTTCAGTTTATTTGACCAGTAAACAAAGATGAGAGTCTTCATTTTTTATAGCAAGCTAAATGCCAAGAGAATCTACAAAAGAAGAGCTACCAGATTCAATTTGGTTTAATCTGGTTTTTTTGCACATCAGTTGATAAATCTCCCAAAGGTAACTGTTAATAATAAAAAGAAAAATAATTAACTCCAGAGTGGAAAAAAAAAATCTGTCAGAGAGCATATTTACCAAGCGAATAAAATTCACATCAGGCCAGGCGTGGTAGCTCACGGCTGCAATCCCAACACTTCGGGAGGCTGAGGCGGGTGTATTACCTGAGGTCAGGAGTTTGACACCAGCCTGGCCAACATAGTGAAACCCCATCTCTACTAAAAATACAAAAATTAGCGGGGCGTGGTGGTGTGAGCCTGTAATCCCAGCTACTCGGGAGGCTGAGGCACAAGAATCGCTTGAGCCCGAGAGGCGGAGGTTGTAGTGAGCTGAGATCATGCCACTGCACTCCAGCCTGGGTGACAGAATAAGAATCCCTCTCAAAAAAAAAAAAAATTCACATCAACTATAATAAAAAAAAATTGTGTCAGGTGCTGATGCTCACAGGGGGATACAACACTACTGTGCTCTTATTAACTCAAAAAAGAGTCAACTTAATCTGAGTCTAGTCATAAAGAAACATTAGTTTTAAGCAAACTTTAAGCAACAAATATCTCCCATGTTCTGTAATCTCTAATGATGTCTATAAATAAGTTTATTTTTAGCATCCTAGAGAGGCTACTTCTTTTTTTTTTTTAGACGGAGTCTAACTCTGTCACCCAGGCTGGAGTGCAATGGCACGATCTCTGCTCACTGCAACCTCCGCCTCCCAGGTTCAAGCAATTTTCCAACCTCAGCCTCCCAAGCAGCTGGGATTATAGGCACCCGCCATCATGCCCAGCTAATTTTGGTATTTTTGTGGAGATGGGGTTTCACCATCTTGGCCAGGCTGGTCTTGAACTCCTGACCTCAGGTGATCCTCACGTCTCGCCCTCCCAAAGTGCTGGGATTACAGGCGTGAGCTACTGTGCCTAGTTATTTCTTATTCAGTACTTTCTGAGTTTTCCTGGGCTATAAAGGCCATTCTCACTAAATGTGCATTTTTATAATTTGCTTTGCGTAGAATTAACAGAAGCTAATAGTATATTGTCTCCTTCCTCACTGATATGCAAGGACCTGATCCCATCTCTAACAGGGATCTTGGGCATCCACAACTTCCCATGTTCAACAGCCTCAAAAGGAAAATTTGTAATGTTGCAGGTCATAAATTCATGGTGACAACTTTTCTTGGCTTATTAGAAGCTGGGATGTAGAGAATGAAGAGAAAGCTCTGGTATCTAAGAAAGAAATATTTCCCAGAGTCTGTTGACTATTGTAAGAAGAAAAGAGGGAAAGTAGTTAAACTGATTAGGCAAGAACATCACAAGTAGAGCAGTGAACATTTCAAGTTCTTCACACGGCATTTCAGAAGGCAAAGTGGACACAATCCTTGACCTGAGACACATTCACCTCAGAATAAGCCAGTTCTTCATTTTTCTCCTCCTTCTGTGTGATCCCCTGCTATGTGTGATAATCTGCACAAATTACTCCTGCATCTTGAAAATATGCCTTTAAAGCATCAGCAAAACTCCTTCCCCTGTATCACCAAACCCACAGGCAGAAGGACCTAGACTTGCAGATAAAGTCTACCTTTTTCTGTCCTTTATCATAGGAGTGGTTCAGAAACAACAAACCCATATACAAAACAAAATGTGAGCTTCCCCTTTCCAACACTCTGGTGTTCTCCTCTGCCAGAGACACCAGCAATTTCTGCTGCAGCCATGGGAATATGGACCTCCCTGACCTGCCCATATCAGACCCAAAAAGAGCAGTCCCTATGATCTTTATTTGGAACTAAAGCTAAACTCACCTCTCGTGAATGTATCTGGAAGCACTCATGGTTGACCCTGGGCTCACCTCAGCCTCACATATGGCACTTAATTAAAACAACATGGCTGCAGAGAAGTGGAGCAAGATGACTACATAGAACCCTCTAACAATTATCTCCTGGATGGAACACCAAATTGAATGACTATCCAAATAAGAAGCATCTTTAACTTTTCCTTCTTTCTTTCTTTCTTTTTTTTGAGATGGAGTCTCACTCATCACCCAGGCTGGAGTGCAGTGGTGCAATCTCGGCTCACTGTAACCTCTGCCTTCCAGGTTCAAGCAATTCTCCTGCCTCAGCCTCCCAAGTAGCTGGGACTACAGGCACGTGCCACCACACCTGGCTAATTTTTGTTTGTATTTTTAGTAGAGATGGGGTTTCACCGTGTTAGCCAGGATGGTCTTGATCTCCTGACCTCGTGATATGCCTGCCTTGGCCTCCCAAAGTGCTGGGATTACAGGCGCGAGCCACTGAGCCTGACCAAGAAGCATCTTTATGAGAATCAAAACTCTAGAGAGTGATCATAGTACCCGATTTTAACATCACATGAAGGAAAGAGGAACTGAAGATGGTTAAAAAAAAAAAAAGCCTGGAATTGCCAGCAGCACCTCTCCTCCATCCCCTGGTAAATCAGCTTGGCAAGAAGGGCAACCCTGTGTGCTTACAGAAGGAGGAGTGCAATGATGGTGAGACTCTGCAGTAAAACTCAGTGCTGCCTGTCATAGCAGAAAGCAACATGGGGAAGAGTTCAGCCAGTGCCCACAGAGGGAACACTCAGAATAGCCCTAGTCAAAAAGTAATTGTCCATTTTAATGGTCAAAAACTGAGTTTCATGTAGCCCCAACACCACGGAGCCCTGAATAAACTTGAAAGGCAGTCTAAGCCACAGGGACTGCAATTTCTGGGAAAATTCTGGTGCTTTACGAGGTTCAGTTTCAGAAAATCTGAAGTGCATGTGACCTTGTGAGATGCCAACAGGGATGGCCACGGACGTGCTTACATCACCCTTACCCTAGACACAGGCGGTGCAGCTCAAAGTTCCGAGAGAAACTTTTTCCTTCTACTTGAGGAGACAGAAAGGAGAGTAAAGAAGACATTGTCTTGCAATTCAGATACCGTCTAAGCCACAGTAGAATATGGCACCAGGAAAAGTCCTGAGGCCCCCATTCCAGGACATAGCTCCTGGGTGACAGTTCTAGACACATCTCGAGCCAGAAGATAACACAATGCCTTGAAGGGAAGAACCCAGTTCTGGCAAGATTCATCACCTGCTGACTGCAGAGCCCTTGGGCCTTGAATAAACATCAACACTGACCAGGTAGTACTTGCTGCAGGCCTTGGGTGAGACCCAGTGCTGTGCAGAATTCAGGTATGACTCAGTGCAATCCAAGCTGTGGCAGCCACGTGGAGACACTTCTGCTTGAGGAAAGGAGAGAGAGGAGTAAAGGGGACTTTGTTTTGAAGCTTGGTTACCAGCTCAGCCATAGAGAGGGAGAGTAACAAGGGCTCCTGAGGTCTCTGATTTTAGGCCTTGGCTCCTGGATGGCATTTCTGGAACCACCCTGGGCCAGAGGGGAGCTTACTACCCTGAAGCGAAAGATGCAGGCCTGGCAGAGTTCACCATAGCTGACAGAAGAGCCCTGTGTCTTTAATGAATATCAGCAGTAGCCTGGCAGTACTTGCTGTGGGCTTTGGGTGGGGGTGGCCACAGGGAGTGGCTCCCTATGCTTGAGAAAAAGAAGAGAAAGGATGTTGTCTCGTGGCTTCAGTGCCAGTTAAACTACAGCAGAATAGGGCACCAAGTAAATTTCTAAGGTTTCTGACTCCATGTTCTGGCTACCAGATGGCATTTTGTTACTTTCCAGCCCAGAGTGGGTATCAAAGCTGACTGCCCTGGAGGAAAGGACATGGCCTGCTTGGATTCACCACCTCCTGATTGAAGAGAACTTCGGCCTTGAGTGAACATCAGCAGTAGCTAGGCAGTGGTCATGGTGGGCCTTATGTGAGACCCAATCCTGTGCTGGCTGGGTCTGAAACAGTAAAGACCCAGTGATGGTGGCCACAGCGGTACTTGTGTCACCCCTACCCCAGCTCTAGGCAGCCCAGTATGAATAGATAGAGACTCCATTTATTTGGCAGAATGTAAAAAAAGAGAAAAAGAGTCTCTACTAGTCTGCAAGCATCACAGTGTTACTGGGGTTGAGGATTCCCCTAATGCAGATGTGAATGCAATGACCAAAAACTTAAATTACAACAACTCCATTCCCTTTGAATTCTTGGAAAGCCTTTCTAAGAAGGACAGGTATAAAAAAAGCCCAGATGCAAAGACAAAAATAAATACCTAACTCATTAATGCCCAGACATCGATGAACATTCACAAAAATTAAGACTGTTTAGGAAAACATAACCTCATTTAATGAACTAAATAAGACACCAGTGTGCAATTCCTCAGTGACAGATACATGTGACCTTTCAGACAGAGAATTCAAAACAGCTGTTTTGGGAAAGCTTGACAAAATTCAAAATAACACACAAAAAAATTTCAAAATCTTATCCAATAAATATAATTAATTAAAATGATTTTGGAATATCAAGCAGAAATTCTGGTGCTGAAACACTCAAATGACACTGAAGAATGCATCAGAGTCTCTTGACAGCAGAACTGGTCAAGCAGAAGAAAAAATCATAAGTTTGAAGACAGGACATTTGAAAATATACAGTTGGAGGAGACAAAAGAAAAAAGAATAAAAAACAATAAAATATGTCTATCAGAGCTAGAAAATAGCCTCAAAAGGGCAACTGTAAGAGGTATGGCCTTAAAGAGGAGGGATAAAGAGAGTTCAGGGTGGAAAGTTTATTCAAAGGGACAATAAGAACTTCCCATACCTAGAGAAAAATATTAATATTCACGTACAAGATGTTATAGAATATCAAGCACAATTAACTTAAGTAAGACTACCTGAAGGCCTTTAATAATAAAACTCCCAAAGGCCAAAGATAAAGAATCCTAAGAGCAGAAAGAGAAAAGAAACAAATAACATTCAAACAAGAACCTATATGTTTCACAGCAGACTTTTCAGTGGAAACCTCATAGGCCAGAACATGGTGGCATGATATACTTAACATGCTGAAAAAAAACACCAACAACAACTTTTATCCTAGAATAATATATTCAGCAAAAGTATTCTTCAAACATGAAAAACACATAAAGATCTTTACAGACAAACAAAACTGAGGGATTTTATTAACACCAGGCTGGTCCTGCAAAAAAAAAAAAAAAAAAATGCCAAAGGGAGTTCTTTAATCTAAAAGAAAAGAACATTAATGAAAAATGAGAAAACACCTGGTACAAAACTCACTGATAATATTAAGTACACAAACACAAAATTTCATAGCACCGTTCATATTTTCAGAAGATTAAAAAATTATTCTATAACTACCTATAGTTATTAAAAATAATAACTGTTTCTACCTCCTCTTTAAGGCCATAACTCTTACATTTCCTTTTTGAGGCTGTTGCTGTTATTAAAAATACTAACTACAAATTTAAGACATTGACAGTATAAGACATAAATAGAAACAACAAAAACTTAAGAAGTAGGAGAATGAAGTTAAAGTGTAGTTTTTATTGGTTTTCTCTTTGCTTTTTTGTTTATTTTTAAAATAAGTGTTAAGTTGCCATCAGTTTAAAATGGGTTATGTTATTTGCAAACCTCATGGTAACCTCAGATTAATAAACCTGTAACACACACACACACACACACACACACACACATACACACAAAAGCAAGAAATTAAAACATAGAACAGATAAAATCACCTTCACTAAAAGGAAGACAGGATAAATGGCAGGCAGGGAGGGAGGAAAGACCACAAAACAACAAGAAATCAGGTAACAGAAAGGCAGAAATAACTCTTTACTTACCAATAATAACATTAAATGTAAATAAATTAAAGTCTCCAATTAATCAAAAGATACAGATTGGCCAAATGGGGGAAACAAAACAAAACAAAACAAAAAAAACAAGACCCAACAATCTGTTGCCTACAAGACACACATTTTACCTATAAAAACACACAGAAACTAAAAGGAATGGAAAAAGACATTCTATGCAAAAGGAAACCAATTAAGAGCAGGAATAGCTATACTTATATCAAACAAGACAGATTTCAAGACAAAAATCTATAAAAAGAGACAACAAAAGTCATTATATTATGACGAAGTGGTCAATGCAGGAAGAGGACATAACAGCTATAAATATATATGCACCCAACACTGAATAACTCAGATATATGAAGCAAATATTACACCTAAACAGAAAAATCAACCACAATACAATAATAGCTGGAGACTTCAACACCCCACTTTCATCAATGAACAGATCATCCAGATAGTAAAATCAACAAATAAACAGTAGACTTAATCTGCACCACGGACCAAATAGACCTAACAGATTATTTACAAAGCATTTCGCCCAACAGCTACAGAATACAATTTCTACACCTCAGCACCAGGATTATTCTCAAGGATAGACCATATGTTAGGCCACAAAGTAACTCTTAAAATATTTCCTCCCAAAATTAAATTATATCAAGTATTTTTCTCTGACTATAATAGAAAACTAGAAATCAACAACAAAAGCAACTTTGGAAACTATACAAACACATATAAATTAAAATATGCTCCTGAATAACCAGTGAGTCAAAAAAGAAATTAGAAGAAAATTTAAAATTTGTTTGAAACAAATGAAAATGGAAATACAAAATACCAAGACTATGGATCAGTGAAAGCAGTACTAAGAACAGTTTATAGCAATAAGTGCCTACATAAAAAAAGTGAAAACAAAACAAAAAACTCAAAATAAACTACTGATGTATCATAAAGACCTAGAAAAGCAAGAGCAAACCAAATTCCAAATTAGGAGAAAAAAATAATAAAGATCAGAGCAGAAATAAATAAAAATTTAGAAAATATTTAAAAAGAACATTAAAAAGTTAGTTTTTTGAAAAGATAAACAAAACTCACAAAACTTTAGCCAGCCTGGTTGGGATTCAGGGCCCTATAGTGCTTGAATTACTTTCAGATCTGAAGATGCCAAGTGCATTGTAAGATAGAGCCGAAATGACAAATTGCACTGCTGTGAAGTTATTTTTCTAGAAATCTGGTTGAACTGCTCTGGAAGAGACTGTGTATCACAAATAGGCAGAGAAACATTCTGCCTGTAGATTTGGGTACAAGCCAAAGAGAAAAAAGCCTCTCTGAACTAAAGCCTTGTGGGCACCTCATATGTTTACATCCTGTCTGGTAATTCTGTACAGTGTTTGGGAAATAGAATTAAAAACAAAATTATCTGGCCAGATTCAGTGGCTCACGCCTATAATACCAGCACTTTGGGAGGCCAAGGTGGGTGTATCACTTGAGGTCCAGGGGTCAAGACCGGCCTGGCCAACATGGTGAAAGCCCGTCTCTACTAAAAATACAACAAAATTAGCCAGGCGTGGTGCCGAGCACCTGTAATCCAAGCTACTCGGGAGGCTGAGGCAGGAGAATTGCTTAAACTGAGGAGGTGGAGACTGCAGTGAGCCGAGATTGTGCCACTGCACTCCAGCCTGGGCGACAGAGATAGACTCCGTCTCAAAAAATAAAAATAATAATAAAAAAAATTATCTCCAAACTCAGAGACACTCTACAATGGTAGAAAAGAAAGAAATTTTTTTAATTACATAATTAAACCAGAATGTGATAGGCAACACAGGCAATCGGCTAAGAGATTACAAAAACAGAAAAATCACCATATTTACTCCTTAGGTAGAAAAATTAACAGCAGAATTGTCATATATAGTTTATAACTTTACCTGGTAATAGAGGAGGCCATCTGTATATTGGGCATATTCAATGAGAACATAAATTGGCTAAATTCAATGAAAGAATAACCTTTCTTTGTCTTCATTAAAAAAGATAGTTTTGCAACTTGAAGCCAAGTGTCTATTGAATGCAGGTACCTACTGTCCAACAGAAACTGTGACATAGGGTACTATCTTTTTTGCTATTTACATTTCAAAGCAATGTTTCTAGATCCTAATGAAAGACATTTCTAAGTTAAAAAGTCTGCCAAAGTCCTATTTAACTATTAAAATGATTTACATATATTGCAAAGAGACAGAGAAAAAAATTACATATCAAAATTTTCTAAGTTAAATCATTTAAGGAAAAGGAGAGCAAAATCTACTTCTTTATTTTCAAGTTGGAGAATTATATCTGTTATTTCTAATTTGTACTTGCCCTTACAACAGCCAAGTCTAAGGCTATAACCTTGAACTCATGGACATCTGAATTCCAGTAGGCATTGGAATCAAGCAACTGAAGAGTGGTGGCAGGTACAATGTGTGCACATGAAAGGGGATTTAGTCAGAAAGTAAATTAAGGCAGAAGAGAGAAAGATGCTATGAAGGACTGTCAATCTGAAATAATCAAAAGGCTCAAAATCCAGTTTTCGAGTTTATTCAAGTGAAAAGCTAGGAATAGTCATCTAGGAGACAAAGGCTCTAGAGAAATGGGGTCAGTGCTCCTTAGGTCAAAGTTAAATTCTTGCTTCTACAGGCAAAAAAAAAAAGTAATTTAACAAGATTATCACATTTTCTATACAAGTCTGGTTTAAGATTTACAACGAATTAATCAGATATAGTCTATTTTTCCTACTTCTTGTTTTTGTTTTTGTTTTTGTTTTCTTACAATTGGTTTTCATTTTCTTTTCAACCTAAGAGAGTATTTAACATTCCATCTTAAGACAATGTAATGGGCATAGGTAAGAAGGAGGTTGATCAATAATGAAAATCAACAGTGAAGGGAAGAGGTCTTGCATGGGGCACTTCAGCCATTTACAACACTTTACAAAAGAATGTAGGTGTGGAAGTAGGTATAATTCATAAACAGAAAAACAAAGGTTACAGCTGCCTTGGTTATTGCTGCTGTCATATGACCCAGATCTTGTATTCACATTCCTTTACGGCTCAGAATAATTTAGAGTATCAAACAGCTTAAATTTTCAATTAGTTTCACAGGACTTATGGGCCGAAAATTGTGCAGAGTTCGTGGAAGGACTAATTTGTGCTACAGATATTGGCCTAGAAGGGGTTATGCTCTGGCTTATTTCTTTGTCCATGCAGGTAGACGAGACTATGATCAAGTGACTCAGAAGCTGAGGTGAGTAAATGGACCATGTTGTTCCCACAGATTCAGGGTCTGGGAATCTGCCAAACACAATAAGCCAATTGTGTTTGGCTGAAAACTCTAGGAGCAAACGTAAAGTGAATACAATTTGTGGGTGTGGAGCCTGGTCCTAAGAGGGGTGTGAGCACATTATCATTTAGTGTGCATGTGTGCACATGGGCAGAATCACATGGTGGTAGCTAAATGGGGGGAGGTCTGCCCTCAGAATTCATTCCCTATGTGTCCGTAGTTCCTTTTGACCCTGGGAGAAACACAGAATCACAGAACAATCTAAAGTGTGGCAGACTGGTGCAGTAGAACAGAACTTCCCTTTTTTGAGACACCTGGGGTCTCCCTCCAGCCCAGGGCCTGCCTGACACGTGTGGAGTGATTCACAGGCACACACATGCCCTTGGCTCCTCTGATGTTATTTGCTGGAGATACTTGATCCAAGTTTCAGAAACATGAGAAAAACAAAAAACTCCCTTTCCTTTTGGGTAACTCAAGACATATTGTCAAAAATTATTATAGCATGAGCATTAAGGTATTTTCATTCTAGCTTTGTATTAAAATGAACAAATCAGCAACAATGGATGTGCATTGGGAATAGATGGAAAAGCCTTTGACAATGATGCCATGAATCCATATTTTATAATGTGTAAGTAATAGAGCAAAATATAACTCCATTAAGAGATCAGGTTCTGTTTGTGTGTTGTGTGTGTTTTCTATGAATTATTGAACCACAAATACCACCACTTTTAGTTTTTGGTTTTTTTTTTTACTTTTTAAAATCAACTTTGATTTGAAGCTCTGGGGTACATGTGCAGGATGTATAGGTTTCTTCAATGGGTAAACGTGTGCCATGGTGGTTTGATGCACAGATCAACCCATCACCCAGGTATTAAGGCCAGCACCCATTAGCTGTTCTTCCTGATGTTCTCTCTCCCACTGACCCCCAACAGGTCCCAGTGTGTGTTGTTCCCCTCATGTGTCCATGTGTTCTCATCATTCAGCTTTTACTTATAAGTGAGAACATGCAGTGTTTGGTTTTTGGTTTTCTCTTCCTGCATTATTTTGCTAATAATAACGACTTCCAGCTCCATCCATGTTTCTGCAAAGGACATGATCTTGTTCCTTTTTATGGCTGCCTAGTATTCCATGGTGTATATGTACCACATTTTCTTTATCCAGTCTACTGTTGATGGGCATTTGGGCTGACTCCATGTCTTGGCTATTGTGAATAGTATTTTTTTTTAATTTTTACAACAGTGTATTGCTTAAGGTAAATTGAAAAAAAAATACATTTTAAAAATATAATTTGATAGTCAGGCATGGTGGCACGCAACTGTAATCCCAGCTACTTGGGAGGCTGAGGCAGGAGAACAGCTTGAACCCAGGAGGTGGAGGTTGTAGGAAGCCGAGATCGCGCCACTGCACTCCAGCCTGGGAGACTCTGTCTCAAAAAAATAAATAAATAAATAAACCTATATATATATATATATATACTTTGAGAGCACTGACTCTATTGAAGTGTAATCTCAAGTGTTTCATGCTCAACAAACAACTGTAGTTTAATATGTGTTATAAATAATTCCTCTTTGTTGGCTTTGTTTCAAAACTTTTTATCTGGTACTTTTAAAGAAAATGTTTATTCGTCCAAATGAGTGCCCATAATATGGTAAACATGGGAGATCTCAAATAAATAATCACAGAGTTCACGTTTTGAGGAAAATCTCACAGCAATAATTGGTAAGATTTACATAAAGGCAGATGTCTATACAAACACATAAGACAAACAGAAGCAGAGAACAGCTGCGGTTTGCACCAGGCAAGGTAAGGAGAAAAGGGCGGAGCTAAAGGAGGGAATCCTGAGGAAGAGTTTGTTTAGGGACTAAGTTTAAGTTGCCCTAGAAAGGCCTTACTAAGAATTAGGAGGTTTTAGTAATTAAGCAACAGAGAGCGACTAAATAGTTTTACAAAGAGTAAACAGAAAGATGTAGGTTTAATTTTTTGCAGGATTAAAATGTCGACAGGCCTGCTAAATAAATTATTAAATCCAGTCCAATAATTGCCATATTCTTATTACTGTTATCTCAGTTAACTGCACTGATAAATATTTTAACTTCCAAGTCAGAGTATTTCTTCCGTCTTTCAACATGCTAAACAATAAAATAAATCATGTGTTATTATTATTGTATTTATTTATTTTATTTTGGAGACAGAGTCTCGCTTTGTCACCCAGGCTGGAGTGCAATCACATGATCTCAGTTCACTGCAACCTCCGCCTCCCAGGTCCAAGCGTTTCTCCTGCCTCAGCTTCCCAAGCAGCTGAGATTACAGGTGCCCACCACCACGTCCAGCTAATTTTTGTATTTTTAGTAGAGACGGGGTTTCAACATGTTGGCCAGGCTGGTCTTAAACTCCTGACCTCAGGTGGTCCACCTGCCTCGGCCTCCCGAAGTGCTGGGGTTACAAAATTGAGCCACCACAGCTGGCCTCATGTGTTATTATTCCTGTTTCTCAAATGAGATCTATGAGACACAAAGAACATGAGTAACTAGTCAAAGTTGACTTTGTAGTTGTAAGGCTGAGCTTCCAGCCCTTCCTCAAGCCAACTTTCTTCTCTATTAAATGTCTTTTGTCACATTCCCAGACATAATTCTAGAAATGTCTAGATTTTCAATCCTGCTCACACTACATTTTGATGTCATGTGTTACTATCTGAACACTTTTTAGAAGTGTCTTGCATATTGTATACAGCATTATTAAACATGATTCCCCAGAAAAATTACAAACATAATTTCTATTTGCAGATAATATAATATACCTAGAAACCCAAGACATTCAACAAATACAAAGATATAGCATAGTGGCTGGATAGAAAATAAACCCATTTGTAAAATAAATATAAAAATTAATGTTCTATCATATTGAGATACCAATTCATACACACATTAGAATGGCTAGTATTTAAAAAACAACAACATAACCCCTATAACAAAAATAGGTGTAAAGTATGAGGAGAAATAAGAATGCTTTTTTACTGCTGGTCCAAATGTAAAACGGTGCAGCCACTATAGAAAACAGTGTGAACATTTCTTGAAAAAAAGAAGCCATAAAATGTATGTTCCATATTTAGAACACAGAATTATATGATCCAGCTATTCCACTACTAAATATATATCCAGAAGAATTAAAAGCAGGGGAGTGAAGAAATATTTGTATGCTTGTGATTATGGCAGCACTATTCACCATAGCCAAAAGCTGGCAGCAACCCACATCTTCAATGAATAAATAGATAAACACGATGTGGTATTTACATGCAATGGAATATTATTAAACCTTAAAAAGGAAAAAAAAATTCTGACACATGCTGAAGCTTGAGGATGTTATGCTAACTGAAATAAGCTGATTCCAAAAGAAGAAATATTGTATGACTCCACTTATATAATGTACCTAGAATGGTAGAATTCATACAGACAGAAAGTAGAATGGTGGTTCTCAGACACAGTGCAGAATGGGAAATAAAGAGGTGTTGTTTAACAAGAGATATGGAGACGGATAACAAAAGTTATGGAAACAGATGGTGGTGATGGTTGCAAAACAATGTGAATGTACTTTAACATCACTTTATGTACACTTCATAATGAATTGAAATGATGAATTTTATGTTATGCATATTTTACCATAGTATAATTTTTAATGATTTTCATATAGATTTTCATATAGAAAACCAATAAAAATTTAACAAATATAATGGAGGAGGAGATGACATAAAAAAAGCTACAATAAATACATTTAGGAGGAAATTTTCAAGAAATATGTAAAACATTATTTAAGAAAAACTTTAAAAGACTTTAAAAGACACAAAAATAACCTAAAATTTTTTTGCAACATCCTAAAGACATCAATTTTAACACGATTTCAGGTATTCAACACAATAGACAAAAAGTTGATGAATAAAAGCAGGTAGCTCATAAATTTGAAAAGAAATGGAAATGTACACTTGTCAAAAACCCCACAATATTTCATGATGCTGTAAGAAACAAACACTCTTATGCAATCAAAGTAGAAGAGAATGTACAAAATATCTAAGCCTTAACTCTGGATCCTAGAAACCCAATTCTATGACTATACCATGCAATAGAGCTTTACAAATATTAAAGAAATATTTAAAAGGTCATTCCCTGTGGCTTTGTCACAGCAAAAAAAAAAAACCCAGAAAGAGCAGCTATGCTCATTTTTCGGGCAAAGGGTGAACAGTCCCATGCCGCCATCATCTTAGAACACTCAGCAGCCATGAAGATGAAGGAGAAAGCCCTCTGTGTGCCTTTATGGAGCATTGGTCATGGTATATTACAAAGGGCTGTGTCAGTGAAAGAATGCAATTATATTAAGAAACGTATTGGTCTCTACCCCAGCAAGCTCAATTCCTGAGGTTCTAAGCAACCTCATCTTTTTCTCCCGTTGAAAACAAACCTGAAAATGAGTTTTCCTTTCAGAGCACAGACCAACCAGAAACTAAGGTGTGCTTTCAGACGGGTGGGCATTGAGGGAAGGCTGCCCTTACATTCAGGGAAATCTGCATGACCTTCCTTGCAAGCAGAAGCCAGCCCAAAACAGCTACTTACTGAGTGAGTCTCTGCTACACATCTATGCCTCCTCCACTGAGCCTGGCAGCCAATGGTTGGGATATTTATGTCCAGGTGGGTGTTACAGGACAGCCTTCTTTTCAGACTCCTACCCAAAGTGCCAGGGTTACAGGTGTGAGACACCATACCTGGCTTAAATTGAAGCTTTTTTTTTTTTTTCTTTCTTTCTTTTGCTTTGAGATGGAGTCTCACTCTGTCCCCCAGGCTGGAGTGCAGTGGTGCAATCTCAGCTCACTGCAACCTCCACTTCCAGGGTTCAAGTGATTCTCCTGCCTTAGCCTCCCAAGTAGCTGGGATTACAGGCATGTGCCACCACACTCAGCTAATTTTTGTATTTTTAGTAGAGATGCGGTTTCAGCATGTTGACTAGACTGGTCTCAAACTCCTGACCTCCAGCGATCCACCCACCTCAGCCTCTCAAAGTTTTAAGATTACAGGTGTGAGCCACCGTGCCCAGCCCAATTGAGGCTTTTTTTAAAAAAAAGAGAACGCATAACATTTTTCCTAGAGTTGCAGTAGAGTTTAAAATAGTTTTACCTTGAGCTTTATAGGAAGAAAAAGAATAATTAAGAATAAAAAAGAGGCCAGGCACAGTGGCTCATGCCTGCAATCCCAGCACTTTGGGAAGCCGAGATGGGTGGATCATCTGAGGTCAGGAATTCAAGACCAACCTGGCCAAGATGGTGAAACTCTGTCTCTACTACAAAAATACAAAAAAAAAAAAAAAATTAACCAGGAGTGGTGGCAGGTGCCTGTAGTCCCAGCCACTCGGGAGGCTGAGGCAGAATTGCTTGACTCTGGGAGGTGGAGGTTGCAGTGAGTCAAGATCACACCACTGCACTCCAGCCTGGGTGACAAAGCAGGACTCCATCCCCCCCACAAAAAAAGAAAGAATAGAAAAGAGCCAGGCATGGTGCACACTTGCAGTCCCAGCTACTCAGGAGGCCAAGGTGAGAGGGTGGCTTGAACCCAGGAGTTCAAAACCAGCCTGGACAACATAGTGAGACCCCCATATCTAAAAACCCCAATACACACAAAAAATAAAAAGATACAGATACTCCCTCATTCAGCACAATGGAGAGGGGGAAAGCCCAGGTGGGGGGCTTAAGGCTGAGCTCTACTGGTTCTCAAGCCCCAGGCAGCAATTTCATTTCTGAGACTGCCTCCCCATCTGTGAAATGGAAGGATTCTGGCACCTTCCCCAGGGACTGAGTAAGCACTATGAGCCACACCCTGGGAAGCCCTGAGCCAGCCTGACTGAGCAAGTGCTGGACCCACATAAGCACTGATGACACCTCTGACGGCACAGGGAGAACAGAACAAGAGCCTCATAAGCACTGTGGGGAGGGACAATGGTAATGCCCAAGCCCAATTGTGGCACCCAGTGTGGAAGAACCAAGCCCCGCAGCCCACTTACCCGGCACAGGACATCAAGAGGCAGCTTTGAGTTCATGAGGACTGACTGGACTTTGGCTCCAGAGAGCAAACCATTGATGGGTAAGACACTTTCAAAAATCTCATCAAGTTTTGCCTTTTCTTCCACCTAGTTAGAAAGAAATAGCCCAAGTGAGTAAGCGAGCACACCTTGTGAGTGTCTAGACCGAGCTCTAACCCAAAGCTGAGTGAAAAGGGCCACAGACACATCATCGCCCTTGGCTAAAAGCACAAGATGATCTTAGAACAGTCTCGGGACCCTTGGTTTCCTGAAGGAAACAGCGCTCCAGCAACCTCGAATCTGGGAGCCAAGGTCCTCAGGAGGGAGGCCCTGGCCCAGGTCTTGCTCTCCATCCCAGCCACTGCCTGAGTGGGGCAGAGGCCCCAGCACCAGGGCAGTGTCTCTGCAGGAAGACAAAGATCACTCTCACCTTCCTCCAAGGAGCCCACTAGTTCCAGAAAGACAAAAGCCTGAGTAGATGTTAGTGCTTAAGCAAATAATTATCAAAATCAACTTTAAATACAGGAAGCCCTCAGTTTCTACAGTAAATAAATGAATACATAAATAGGAAAAGCTCCTCATGAACAGAAAGAAGGTGCATGATTTATGATGCGGAGTCACAGCTCCTGCCATTCTGAAAGACACAGCACAGACAGCACATAAAAGGAACCCTGAATGAGTGGGGTTGAGGCAACAGCTTCCAGTCTGTTCTGCCCTCCAAAAGAAACAAGGCCCATGGCAAGCGGGAGTGAGGGAGAGCAGACCTCCCACCACCTGCTCGGTGGGAGCACTAAGAAAACATCCTCAACAAGAGTCCATCGACAGATGAATACTTAAGCAAAGCGAGGTAGATCCAGACAGTGGATCATATTATTCAGCCACAAAAAGGAAATGAGTTCTGACACATGCTACAATGTGGAAAATCTCTGAGGACATCATGCTAAGTAAAATAAGCCAGACACACACACACAAAATACTGTATGAGGCTGGCGTAGTGGCTCACACCTGTAATCCCAAAACTTTGATAGGCCCAGGTGGGAGGACTACTTGAGGCCAGGAGTTTGAGAACAACCTGAGCAACATGGCGAGACCCCATCTCTAAAAATATAAAACAAAAAAAGGCCAGGCACAGTGGCTCACACCTGTAATTGCAGCACTTTCAGAGGCTGAGGTGGGCAGATCACCTGATGTCAGGAATTCGAGACCAGCATGACCAACATGGTGAAACCCCGTCTCCATTAAAAATACAATTTTTTTTTCTTTTTCGTATGGTGAGTGTGGTGGCGCACGCCTGTAATCCCAGCTACTAGGGAGGCTGAGGAAGGAGAATCGCCTGAACCTGGGAGGTAGAGGTTGCAGTGAGCTGAGATCGTGCCACTGCACTCCAGCCTGGGGGACAGAGCGAGACTCCATCTCAAAAAAAAATATTGCATGATTCTACTTACAGGAGGTCCCCAGACTGGGCAAATCTATCAAGACAGAAAACAGAATGGTGAGTGCCAAGGGTTGGGGAAGTGGGGGGTTCACGTACAGAGTTTCAGTTTGGGAAGATGAAAAATTTCTGAAGGTGAATGGTGGTACTGGCTGCACAATGTAAATGTACTTAACATTCCTGAACTGCACACTTAGAGATAGTTAAGATGGCAAATTTTATGTGATGTGTCTTTTAACCACAGTAAGAAAACGTTTAATTTGTAAAAGAGAAGAAAAAGACAGTACCCTCTTCACTGGCAGACACTGCATACCCTCGCAGCTGTCAATGCTGAGAAGCTGAGCACACCAGGTCTGCCGAGGGTGCCTAGGATTCTCTCTGGCCATCAGACTTGCTGACTCAGTGCTGTGAGAGGCCCAGGAATGTTCACAACAGAAACAAACACTTGGCCCTTCAGGCTTGTTCTTTTTGACTGTGGCTGTAGATGGAATGCAGAATCTCTCTTTACCACAGTCCACCCCAATTACAGCGCCTGGTCCCACGCTCCCTGACTCCTCTCTGCAAGGTCCCCAGTGCTCTCAGTCTCAGTTCTTTCAGTGAGGCCTGGACATAACCCCTGCTGGAAAAGTGCCAGCACATTTTCAGGAATAAGATCTCCTGGACACCGTTTCCTGTGACAAATCAGCTCTTTTTCAAAGTCTGCATGATGCCGCTGGCTGACAGGGAGAAATACTTCACCACCGTGATTGCCACTGGCAAAATGCTCAATTACAGAGGTGACTTCATGATTCCTCAGTCACATGACACCTCTTCATGCCCTCTCCCTGCACAGATGCCCCCACTCAGCCCACGATCTTTCCAAGAAGAAAACAAGCCAACCGTGTAAACACAAGACGAAAGTGCTTGGGGTAGGGGGTAGGGGAGGTAAGTCTGCCTGTATTTTATAGCAAGAGTGTTAATAATGTCAGTGAAGTGGAAATTAAGAAAATAACAGAATAATAGTATAAGTAATATAATAAAGATTATAGTAAGATAAATAACAATAGCTCATAGAACGAATTGCTGTATTAACTAAGGCTGAAAAGAATTTAAGTAGCTGCACCGAAGTTAAAGTTAAAGGAGAATATTAACTTCCTGTCCTAAGAAACACTAACTGTATCTACTCTCCACTTATTTTGTAGGCTCTGTAAGCTCCTGTTCCTTTCTTCCCTGCACAGCTGCAAGGTCACAAGACAGATAAGCATAAGCTGCAAACCAAGTTTTCCCAGAGATGTAAAACATGTTGCAAAAGTGTCACAGCAGCCTTTCTTGATTCTGTAAGCCTGCTTCCTGCTTCACGTAGTTCCCACCTCAAGAATGCTTAAAAGGGACTCGTTTTCTTTGTTCTATGCTCAGACTTTCTGGATGTAAGTCCACTGAGCAGGTGTACAGCTTAAAAGAATAAACTTTCCTGCATTCCATTCGGTCTCTCCGGTCCCTTAATTTCCCATAACATCAGGATTTAAGGCACTTAACAGTGAGAAGATGTGACAGTCCTCTGAAAATAAAGGGAGGGTAAAGAGGCCTCACGTTATCTGGGGAGACCACGCTCACTTCCTTTAGAAGGAATTCCATACTTAAGAGAAGACAGCCCTCATTTTTTATCTTTCTGGAAGCAGTGGCACATCTTTCCAGCCACAGCATCCTCTGTCTTAAAAGTAACACTTCAGGCTGGACGTGGTGGCTCATGCCTGTAATCCCAACACTTTGGGAGTCTGATCACCTGAGGTTGGGAGTTCGAAACCAGCCTGAACAACATGGAGAAACCCCGTCTCTATGGAAAATACAAAATTAGCCGGGCGTGGTGGCACATACCTGTAATCCCAGCTACTCAGGAGGCTGAGGCAGGAGAATCTGTTGAACGTGGGAGGCGGAGGTTGTGGTGAGCTGAGATCGCGCCATTGCACTCCAGCCTGGGCAATGAGAGCTAAACTCCATCTCATCCTGAGAGAAGGTTTCCACAAAGCAATCAGAACATCAGGAAGAATAGTAATGTGCAAAGTGGCTGGAAATAAACAAGAAAGCAAGGAACATATTTGGGGGTCCATGTGCTTGCAAGCTCTCACCATTTCCTCTTCTATTCTGAATAACCAACACAAGCACCAAAACCACAGAATGTGACCTAAAGATGCAAGACTTAAACTTCAGCCTTCTAAGAATCCAACTTCTGACACTTAGCTAACTGTCCCGGTAGGCAACTCCCAATTTCAGTGAAAGCCCACAGCCTCTTCAAAAGATGTTCATCCAGGCAGGCATGATGGCTCACGCCTGTAATCCCAACACTTTGGGAGGTCAAGGCGGTGGATCACTTGAGAACAGGAGTTCAAGACCAGCCTGGCCAACATGGTGAAACCCCATATCTACTAAAAATACAAAAAATTAGCCGGGCGTGGTGGCACATACCTGTAGTTACAGCTATTCGGGAGGCTGAGGCAGGAGAATTGCTTGAACCCAGGAGGCGGAGGTTGCAGTAAGCTGAGATTGCACCACTGCACTCCAGCCTGGGTGACAGAGTGAGACTCCATTTCAAAAAAGAACAGAAACAAATGATATTCATTTGAAGAGGTGTTTCATCCAAGTTCTGTGGCCACTCACACTGAGACAGAAGAGAAGACACAATCATCCTATAAAATGCTCTGAACAACATCAAAGTAGAACAATTCCAGAACAATTCTAGAACAATTGCTAGACCAATTCTATCTGGAAGACAGCCAAGAAGCTGTCCTGTTCACTTACCCTCACAGCCCAGTGGGCCTCTGCAGAGGGGGGCGTGACCATCATGCTGGTGTCATACTGAGAAGAGAGAGAAACATTCCTTTGTGGCTGGCTCAGAATTAAATCATAGTAAGGTGGGTTTGCTGAAAAGGATACACATTTCAAAGTGCTTGCAAAAAAAGTAACACTTCAAAAAGTTCAACACAGAATTACCACATGACCCAGCAATTCCACTCCTGGTACTGAATTAAAAACAGGCGTTTTTAACTAAAAGAATTAAAAACAGGCGTTTCTAACTAAAAGAATTAAAAACAGGCATTTCTAACTAAAAGAATTAAAAACAGGCGTTTTTAACTAAAAGAATTAAAAACAGGCCAAGGCAGGTGGATTGCCTAAGGTCAGGAGTTCGAGACCAGTCTGGCCAACATGGTGAAACTCCATCTCTACTAAAAATACAAGAAAATTAGCCAGGCATGATAGTGTGAGCCTGTAATTCCAGCTACTCAGGAGGCTGAAGCAGGAGAATTGCTTGAACCAGGGAGATGGATGTTGCAGTGAGCAGAGATTGTGCCACTGCACTCCAGCCTGGGTGACAGAGCAAGACTCCATCTCGAAAAAAAAAAAAAAAAAAAGAAAAAGAAAAACAGGTGTTCAAATACTTGTACATGAATACTCATAGCACATTCTATTCACAAAAGTCAAAAAGGTGGACAGAACCCACCTGTCCATAGGTAGATGAATGGATAAAGAAGTGGTCTATCCTCAGAATGGACAATGATTCAGCCACAGAAAGGAAGGAAACACTGATCCATGCTGCAAAGTGGGTGAACCCTGAAAACACAATGCTGAGTGAGAGAAGCCAGACACAAAAGGCCATTTATATGATTCCGCTGATATGAAATGTCCAAGATAGGCAAATCCATTGACAGAAATAAAATTAGTGGTTGCCAGAGACTGGGACAGGGAAATCAAGGAGTGATGACTTAATGCAGATAGGGTCTCCTTTTGAGGTGATGAAAGTGTTCTGGAAATAGAGGTCATGATTGTATAAAATTGTGGATGTAGCAAATGCCACTGAATAGTTCACTTTAAAATTATTAATTTTCTTTATGTGAATTTCACTGCAATAAAAAGGGAGGGCTAGAGGAAACATGGAGATATACATGCATATGCACATGCACACACACATGCTATTAGAAGAATGTGAACCTGAAGGACTTGGACACTCACTAATTTAAGTGGCGACATGCTCAAATTCAGATTGCTCAAAGTAACATCGTGGCCACTCTGTGCACAGGCCACCAGTCTCAGTGCAACACAGAAACCCTGCAAGTCCAAAGAAAAGGAAGGGGTAAGCAGCACACTGCCACTGAGGGCAGGGGAAGCTGTCTCCAACAGCAAGCTTTAGGGAAAGAGGGAGTCCCCTTCAACAATGAAGACTGCACAAAAGCCCCCGGGAGAGTCGGGCTGAACTGGACTCACCTTGGGGACACCGTTCAAATGAACACACTAAAATGCACTTATCCCATTGCATCTGGAACTCTGTAAAATTTCAGATGCAGGTATTTTCCAAAAATTATGAGTTCACAACATTTAGGAAATGTTAGATTGTATAAAGCAACAAAGTGAACATGCTTAAGGTGACAAATGAGTGGCCAGATATGTGTGGAATTTTTGTTTGTTTCTTTTAAAGATGGGGTCTTGCTGTTACCCAGGCCCAGAGTGCAGTGGCACAGTCAAGGCTCACTGCAGCCTCAAACTCCAGGGCTTAAGTGATCCTCCTGCCTCAGCTGGGACTACAGGTGTGCACCACCATGCCCAGCTAGGTTTTTTTTTTTTTCTTTTTGAGACAGAGTCTCTCTCTGTCACCCAGACTGGAGTGTGGTGGCGATCTCAGCTCACTGCAACCTCCACCTCCCGGGTTCAAGTGATTCTCCTGCCTCAGCCTCCTGAGTAACTGGGATTATAGCCGCACGCCACTATGCCTGGCTAATTTTTGTATTTCTTGTAGACACGGGGTTTCACCATGTTGGTCAGGCTGGTCTCAAACTCCTGACCACGTGATCCACCTGCTTTAGCCACCCAAAGTGCTGGGATTACAGGTGTGAGCCATCATGCCCAGCCAATTTCTACGTTTTTTTTGAGACGGAGTCTCGCTCTGTCCCCCAGGCTGGGAGTGCAGTGGTGTGATCTCGGCTCACTGCAAGCTCTGCCTCTCGGGTTCACACCATTCTCCTGCCTCAGCCTCCCGAGTAGCTGGGACTACAGGTGCCCGCCACCACACCCGGCTCATTTTTTGTATTTTTAGTAGAGACAGGGTTTCACCGTGTTAGCCAGGATGGTCTTGATCTCCCGACCTCGTGATCCACCCGCCTTGGCCTCCCAAAGTGCTGGGATTACAGGTGTGAGCCACTGCGCCCGGCTCTATTTTTTTTTAAGAGATGGGATCTCGCTATGTTGCCCAGACTGGTCTCGAATTTCTGTTCTCCTGCCTTAGCTTCCTGAGTAGCTAGGATTACAGGTGTGAGCCACTGCACCTGGCTCTGTGTTGAATTTTTTAAAAAGCGATCTGAAATACCCATGGTTGTTTGAAAATTTATATCTGTAGTTCACCACGATCCTCTCAGCCTTGCTAAACAGAGCATTGCCTGCTCATCTCCAGTGGCCTGATGTGGACCCCACTCCCCACAAGGGACAAAGAACCTGAACTAGACCATCAGGTGCCTCCACTCCGAACCCAGAACCCACCACACCACAGGCTCAGGGGACTTGAGGCATCACCTATTTTGTTTTTAATTAATTAACTGGCCTAAGAACATGGATAGTTTTAAAGCTATAAATAAATACAATTACAGTTTTAAAAATGTCTTCCAAGTGATATGTGCTAGGATCAGCCTTTCGCAGCCTGCTGTGCTCAGAAGCCCTTGTAGAGTGTAGAGGCTCATACAGGGGTGTTAAGGAAGAGGGACCTTTCATTCCTGCAAAGTCTGAGAAAAGAGAAAAATTAATACATAAATACTTTTTAAAAAAGAAAAAAAAAAAGAAAAGGGTTGGCCAGGCATGGTGACTCATGCCTGTAATCCCAGCACTTTGGGAGGCTGAGGCGGGTGGTCAGGAGTTCAACACCAGCCTGGCCAAGATGGTGAAACCTCATCTCTACTAAAAATACAAAAAAATTAGCCAGTGTGGTGGCAGGCGCCTATAATCCCAGCTACCTGGGAGGCTGAGGCAGAGAACTGCTTGAACCCGGGAGGTAGAGGTTGCAGTGAGCCAAGATCACACCACTGCACTCCAGCCTGGGTGACAGAGCGAGACTCCGTCTCAGAAGCAAAAAGAAAACAGTTATGGGGAGCTACGTTAAGCAAAGTCAAATTTCTTTTCCACAGGAATTCTCAGAATCTTTAACATGCAGTAGTGATGCTGGGTGCAGTGGTTCATGCCTGTAATCTTAGGGAGGCTGAGATGGGAGGATCACTTGATCCTAAGAGTTTGAGACCAACCTGGGGCAACATAGTGAGATCTCATCTCTACAAAAAATAATAAAATATTAGCCAAGTGTGGCAGCGAATGCCTGTGGGCCCAGCTACACTGGAAGCAGAGGCAGGAGGATCACTTGAGCCCAGAAGGTGGAGGCTGTAGTAAGCCTTGACTGTGCCACTGCACTCCAGCATGGGCACCAGAGCAAGGCTCGAAAAAAAATTAAAAAATTTAAAAAAGAATACAAATGTGCACCATGAATCTCAAAGAAGGGAGGTACAAGTGAAGGTGCCTTCCTCAAAGACTGGATCATAAGCCACGGCACAGCACGAACAAGGTCCCTTCCAACAAATGGCCATCTATGGCCACCTAAAATCACTTACAAGTACAGGCTGTGTATTCCTCACCCAAAATGCTTGGGATGTGAAAGGTTTCAGATTTCTCATCTTTGAATACTTGCATTACACTCACCAGTTAAGCATCGCTAATTTACAAATCCCAAATCCAAAATGCTCCATCCTTTGAATGTCGTGTCCTCACTCAAAAAGTTTCAGATTTTGAAGCATTTTGAATTCTAGAGTTTTGGATTTGGGATGTTCAACATAAATTTCCATTTAGAGAAAATTCTTGAAACAACAAAATTATCATAATGGAGAACAGACCAGTGAGTGCTTGCCAGGGGTTAGTGAGGGTGTGACTGTGAAGGGGGAAGCAGAAGGGCATTGATCTGGGTGCAAAAACAGTTCTGTGTCCGGATTGTGTTGGTGGTTACACAAATCTATGCAAATGACAAAATTTCATAGAACTATACACACACATACCCCCCAAAATGAGTGCATGTAG
Source organism: Pongo abelii (assembly GCF_028885655.2). Lineage (NCBI taxonomy): Eukaryota > Metazoa > Chordata > Mammalia > Primates > Hominidae > Pongo > Pongo abelii. Next base: position 35,213,571 of record NC_072003.2, read on the forward strand.
GGCTGGTCAACTCTGACTAAGGCCTTTAGTGTTACACCGATGTCTACTTTCTGTCTCTGATCACTGTGCTGTTGTTATTTAAGATGCCATCTTTAGGGAGAGCTGGGGAAGGATACACAGGAACCCTCCAAGCTATTTGTGCAACTTCCATGAGAGACTAAGATTATTTCAAAACAAAGAGTCTGGACAACACTTTAATCACATGTAAGGTTACAAAATATTAAAAGATACGCTAGCTATGAAAGATGGCTGCAAGTGTTTAAAAGATGTTTATTTTAAAATAAAAACTTCCTGTGTTAAGTTTGATAGCTGTGCTCCTGCCTAGTAATACCTGACAATGGAGGAACATGGAAGGAGGCACAGAGGTCACCCAGCCTGGGGGCTCTGCCCAGCCCCTCCACTTGCTCTATGTACACGTGTATATACCTGTTTGTCCAAGAACTATTTACCTTCTGGGTCGGCCAAATCCCCTATCTGCAGAAACACAAAAATGCTCATAAGTATGACTGCTGATCTTTGCCCGTGTGTTAACAAAAACAGGAGCCACCACCACCATACCACCAGCCTTGCAAATCAAGCGCCTTGTGGGGCAGGAGTGACTGTTCCCAGGTTGCGCTGCAGATGAAGAGGCCAATTTAGAGCAGGTGAATGATCTGCCCAGGGGCGCACAGCCAGTCGGTGGCAGGGCCTGGAGGACTCAGCTCCCAAGCCAGTGGTGTTTATGACACCCTTATTTCCCCAACAAAAGTCTACAAGCTATCAAGACCCCAAAAGTACTCAGGTCTCTTGTCTGCTACCTAAGTAGTTGTGGGGGCTGCCACCTGGGCATTTGGATCCAACAGTTACAGCCTGAGAGGTCTGCAGTGACCAGGCCACTCCCCAGGTGGCCTGGCCCCATGGAGAAGGGTCTGTACAGGCTGGCTCCGACCTGCCAGGCAGAGCTGTGAGGGTGGCCACAGAAGAGAAATTAGTATTTATCTTCACCTACCTTCCCAAGGATAATGTCCGAGAGGCCACACTTCTTTAGAAAAAGTGCAGCTTCTCTTGCCCCCACCCTCCTTGTATATGCTGGATAGACCTGAGATGGGAGAGCAAGAGGCAGGATAACTGTTCAGCAAATGCAGCAGCAGGTGAAGCAGCACCCGCCACACTGAGCGGCTGGTGACACAGAACAGAAAAGGACAAAAGGCCGCTAAGCTGGGCTTCTACTCTGTACTGTGCTTTCCAGCTCAGTCACTCTCTAAAAAGACTTTGGCTAAACTTACCTTCTTGTAATAAGAAGGGAAATAATGAATTTTCCGTGGGAATCTGTAAACAAAACCACAGATATTGGTCAAAAGTAAACACACCCTGTTAGGGAAAAAAAGGTTACCCCCTCACTTTGTCATGACCAACATATATGACGATAGTAAGAGTCAAAATATATGTATTTTAAAAATCCTCTGAATACAGAACTCAGTTTATATTCAGAAACAGATATTATTATCCTTGGCCGATTTAGAAAAAGTAAACAATGTTCTTTAATCAAAATTCTAGGGCAAACAATACAGTCACTCAGGAAACAGCAACGGCAGAAACCCAGTGTCAATTTCCAATCACTGAACAAGGGGATTTCAGCCCATTGGAGAGTTTAGAGGGAAAAAACACTCTATCCTCTGAGATTGTTCTCTGGCTCTGGAATCAGAAGAAGAGTTTCCACGCACCATCATGAATCACCAGGCATGCAAGCTTGTGACCAGTTTATTTTCCCTGGGTCTCACCCATCCCATCCCTCCTCCTCCAGCTATCTGAGTGGTCAGAGATGCACACAGGCCCTCGCCTACAGAGAGCTGACCAGTGATTGCTCCTACCAAGTGCAAAGTCAGCAGCCAAGTCCACACACTTCTCACCATGTCCTGACCTCAACCAGACATCTCCCAGGGAGAAAAGAGGTATCCAGGAAAGTCTGTCAACCCAGCAGGGAATTAAGCAGCTACTAAAATGCTGACTCTAAAGGTTTAAAGGTGTTGGTGTTTTACTGAGTGAAGAAAAAGAAAAAAAGGCAGCACATGGCTGGGTGCGGTGGCTCACGCCTGTAATCTCAGCACTTTGGGAGGCCAAGAAGGATGGATCACCTGAGGTCATTAATTTGAGACCAGCCTGGCCAACTTAGTGAAACTCCATCTCTACTAAAAATACAAAAATTAGCTGGGCATGGTGGCATGTGCCTGTAATCCCAGCTACTTGGGAGGCTGAGGCAGGAGAATCTCTTGAACCCGAGAGGCAGTGGTTGCATTGAGCAGAAGTCACGCCACTGCACTCCAGCCTGGGAGACAAAGTGAGACTCTGTCACAAAAAAATTAAAAAAAAAAAAAGCAGCACACAAACCTGCAGCTGACTGAAGAAATGATAAAAGTGAAGGATGCACAATTACTCCTAATTATACAGGATGGGTGTGCAAACAGCTAAAGAAAATACAACTGGGAAGGAAAAAGAGTACTATCTGAGGGGCAGGATCACAGTATTTATCCAGTAAATTCCTGGACTGCTGTTGTACGGTTTCTCACACTGAATAAACCTGGGGGGAGGGGGGCATAGGTTCCTTCCAGCTATAGTCACTAGATTCAAACCAATATGTGCCTAATACTTCCATCCTGTTGTGCTGTAAAGGGCCGTTCCAATTAAGAATAATGACCAGATTATGGTCAGCTTCTCTGGGGGGAGCCAACACCTGTGAACATATAAAGAACTGAAGGTACAGAGATCAATACCAAGACAGAGTGAAAATAGAAGGAAAATAGCATGAAGATCTGAAAGAGGAGAGGAGGAAGTCAGAAAAAAAAGAAAAAAAAAGGAGAAATACTGAAAAGGCAGAAAAGTAACTAGAATAATTTGAAAAAACAAGAAAAGCCAGATATTAAGGAGCCATTGTTTTTAAAAAGACAAAAACAACAAGGAAAAGAATTAGGAGGTGAGTGTATAGTGACAGCAGCCCCCAACTGGCTGTTCCCCTCGTGCCTGGAGGCCTGTGACACTGTCCCTGGGGGAGTGGTACAGGAAGCACCCAGAGTGGCCATCACCTTTAGCTTCTTACAACCTCATTAGATGACAGTGTCCAGCATCACACCTGTGTCACCTTCTGGGTTCAAACTCTAGCTTGCTTCCAAAGTATGTCTCCCCAGACGAACAAGACCCAGAGAAACAAGGCCAAGTCAGGCAAGCTGTTTGTCAACTATCAGTAAAGGTGATAGTGGTCAGGTCCAGACAGCAAACAGCACATCACCTGCCACAGGTTCACAGACTCCAGAGGCCCCTGCTTTGGATGACAAAGGTGCCCTCCCTGCCAATGATCAAAGAGGTCCAGAGCTGAAATACATTTCCAGTCAAAGTTTTTTTTTTTTTTTTTGAAACAGAGTCTCACTCTGTCACCCAGGCTGGAAGGCAGCGGCATGATCTTGGCTCTCTGCAACCTCTGCCTCCCGGGTTCAAGACAGTCTCGTGCCTCAGCCTCCCGAGTAGCTAGATTACAGGGGCACACCAACACACCCAGATAATTTTTGTATTTAGTAGAGACGGGGTTTTGCCATGTTAGCCATGCTGAAGCAAAAGCATAGTCCGGAGTAGAGCTTGTTTGATAATCCTTGCATTTCTGCCTTCCCCTCAGAGGTCCCCCATGGGCTTTGCACAACCATCATCCCACATGTACTCAGCCCTCCTGACAGCCCGGCCCGCATCCTGCGGGTAAGGTAACCTGGCTTGGTCATGTGGCAAGCATGTGGCAGAACTGGGACTTGACTCAGTAGCAACCAAAAGGCATCAGAGGCCTGGTGCAGGTGGCTCATGTCTGTAATCCCAGCACTTTCGGAGGCTGAGGCAGGCGGATCACCTGAGGTGAGGAGTTCAAGACCAACCTGGCCAACATGGTGAAACCCCGTCTCTACTGAAAATATAAAAATTAGCCAGGCGTGGCTGGGCGTGGTGGCTCATGCCTGTAATCCCAGCACTTTAGGAGGCCGAGGTGAGAAGACTACCTGAGGTTAGGAGTTCGAGACCAGCCTGGCCAACATGGTGAAACCCCATCTCTACTAAAAATATAAAAATTAGCCAGGCATGGTGGCAGGTGCCTGTAATCCCAGGTGCTTGGTAGGCTGAGGCAGGAGAATCATTTGAACCCAGGAGGCGGAGGTTGCAGTGAGTCGAGATTGCGCCATTGCACTCCAGCCTGGGAGACAAGAGCAGACTTCGTCTCCGAAAAAAATAATAATAATAATAATAATAATAGCTGGGCGTGGTGACACGCACCTGTAATCCCAGCTACTCAGGAGGCCCAGGCAGGAGAATCGCTTGAACATGGGAGGCGAAGGTTGCAGTGAGCCGAGATCGCGCCGCTGCGCTCCAGCTAAAAAAGGTATCAGGGAAACTCTGGGGCATGTCTTACCTTTCTGGACTGGATGGGCAGCTCTCTCCAGCAGCGCCATTAGCGGTTTCTACACCAGAGCTAAGGTAAATGTTTCCAAAAGAAGGAGACTTGGCAAGTGAGACAAAGCTTTTCCAAATCACAAAGAAAAAGACATCTCAACTAAAAATGAGCAAAAAAAGAAGGGCAGTTCAGAAAGAAGAGCTGCAGCAAAGTTAGCAAACGTTCCGCTTTGCTGGTAATTTAAGTATTACAAAACAAACTAAGGTGCCGGGTTCTGTGATCAGCTTGGCAAAGCCAAACAAAGACAGTCACTGTGCAGGGCTGGCAAAGCTGGAAACACACATCCCAGGACCTGCTGGTGGGAACGTGAACCCGCCCAGCCTTTCTGGAGGGCAATGGGGCAATGTGAGTTAAAATGTGTGTACCACTTGCACACAGGTTTAGCATGATTCCCAAAAAATTCCAGCAAGATGTTTTGTAAATATAGATAAGATTATTTTAAAATTTATACAGAAAGACAGAGAGGGTACAAAACATAGAACAAATAAGGCCTACTATTCTGAAAAGTTTGGAAAGTTAGAAAATAAAATGAAATAATAAAAATTTAAAAATACTTATTATTTGTTGTGGCCATTATTCAGTGGAAAAGGAAATCTACTATTTGACAGCACAATAGGGTGACTATAGTAAATAACAACTTAATTGTATACTTTAAAATAACTTAAACAGTATAACTGGATTGTTTGTGACTTAATGGATACCCCTCTCCATGATGTGCTTATTTCACATTTCATGTCATAGCAAAACATCTCATGCACCACATAAATATATACACCTACTATGTAACCACAAAAAGTTTTTTGTTTTTTTCGAGACGGATTCTCTCTCTGTTACCCAGGCTGGAGTGCAGTGGCATGAGCTCGTCTCACTGCAACCTCCACCTCCCGGGTTCACGCTATTCTCCTGCCTCAGCCTCCCGAGTAGCTGGGACTACAGGCGCCCACCACCACACCTGGCTAAGTTTTTGTATTTTTTTTTTTTTTTTTTTTTTTTTAGTAGAGGCGGGGTTTCACCGTGTTAGCCAGGATGGTCTCCATCTCCTGACCTCGTGATCTGCCCGCCTCGGCCTCCCAAAGTGCTGGGATTACAGGCGTAAGCCACCACGCCCGGCCGGATTTTTTGACAAAGGTGCAAAAACACTTCAAGAGGAAGAACAGCCTTTCCACAAATGGTGCTGGAGCAATCAGCATTCATAGAAAAAAAAAATGGGCCTCGACCTAAATGCCTTATGCCTCAAAAATATAATTCAAAATGGATCATGAATTCAAATGTAAAACATAATCCTCAGGATCTAGGGCAAGGCAGAGTTCTTAGACTTGACACCAAAGCCTGATTCACAAAAGGAAAGATAGGCAGACAAACTGGACCTCATCAAAATTAAAAATGTTTGCACTGTGAAAGAGCCAAATAGAAAGATAAAAAGACAAGCTACAGACTGGAAGGAAATGTTTGCAAAGCACATATAGACAAAAGACTACTGTCTAAAATACGTAATAGAGACCTCTCAAAATTTAACAGCATAAAAAAGGAAACAATCAAATTAGAACATGGGCAAGCCAGGTGTGCAGGTACGTGCCTGTAGTCCCAGCACTTTCGGAGGCCAAAGTGGGACAATTGCTTGATCCCAGGAGTTCAAGGCTCCTCCCCATCTCTACATCCCCATCTCAGGAGTTCAAGGAGACCTCCCCATCTCTACAAAAAATAAAAAATTAGCCAGGCAAAATGGCGCAAACTTGCAGTCCCAGCTACTCAGGAGGCTGAAGCAAGAGGACTGCTTGAGCTGAGGAGTTTGAGACCAGCCTGGGCAACATAACAAGATCTGATTTCTTTAAAAAAAAAAAAAAAAAAAAAGGCCGGGCATGGTGGCTCACACCTGTAATCTCAGCACTTTGGGAGGCCAAGGCGGGCGGATCATGAGGTCAAGAGATTGAGACCATCCTGGCAAACATAACGAAACCTCGTCTCTACTAAAAATACAAAAATTAGCCGGGCATGGTGGCGCATGCCTGTAGTCTCAGCTACTCAGGAGGCTGAGGCAGGAGAATCACTTGAACCCGGGAGGCGGAGGTTGCAGTGAGCTGAGATTGTGCCACTGCACTCCAGCCTGGTGACAGAGCAAGACTCTGTCTGAGAAGGCAAAAAAAAAAAAAAAAAAAAAAAAGGAAAAAAACATAGGCAAAAGATCATTTTGAAGGCAAAAAGATATTTTGCCAAAGAGGATATACAGCAGATGGCAAAAAAAAAAAAAAAAAAAAACGAAAAGATGTTCAACATCATTAGCCAATAGGGAAATGTAAATGAAAACTACAGTGATGCCACTACATGCCTATCAGAGTGACTAAAATAACAAATAGTGACAACATCAAATGCAGGTGAGGATAAAGAGAAACTGGACCACTCATACACTGCTGGTAGGAATGTCAAAGGAAGGTACAGAGACTCTAGAAAACAGCTTGGCAGTTTCTTAAGCGCGCGCGCACACACACACACACACACACACACACTAAACTAAATACAACACTACCACATGACCCAGCAATTGACCTAGGCATTTACCCCAAAGAAATGAGCATGTCCAGCCATCGACTTTTAATGTGTTTAAATTAAAGATGAGTTTCTGCCTTGGCAAGGACCCTAATGGCACAAGCTGTGTAAACGAAGAGAGTTTTGTCACAGACAGGATTGTGCTTTTGTCAAACAATATAAACTAGCATTCCTTTAAAATACATACAAGTGGCTGGGCGTGGTGGTTCATGCCTGTAATCTCAGCACTTTGGGAGGCCGAGGTGGGCAGATTACCTGAGGTCAGGAGTTCAAGACCAGCCTGTCCAGGATGGTGAAAATACAAAAATTAGCCGGGGTGGTGGCAGGCGCCTATAATCCCAGATACTCAGAAGCCTGAGGCAGGAGAATCGCTTGGACCTGGGAGGCGGAGGTGGCAGTGAGCCAAGATCAAGCCACTGCACTCCAGCCTGGGTGACAGAGTGAGACTCCATCTCAAAAAAAAAAAAAAAAAACCCACATACAAGTGTGCCCTACCTTGGTGACCAAATCTGCTCCTGAGGGACTGATAATTATGCAGGAGCGGGGAAGGGCAAGAGGGTTTGTTCAGTTTTCCCTTCTTGAGGGCACAGTGCAGACTGGGAAGTGTTAGAAACAGCAGAGGACTGCTAATAACTGCTGTGCGTCCATGGGACAGAATAAATAACTTCTAGAAATAAAAACAGCAGAATGTTTACAAATGGGGTACAATCTTTATCAGTTTGCAAAGTGACAAGGGTACAATCTAGCAAGTACAGCATGACCTGGCTTATATCCTTTTGCCTTGGTATCAAAACCTGGTGGGTCAGGGCCACACTAGCCAGGATTTCTACAGGTGAACTAGTTTGCTTCCTCATGCCTTCCTGTGTTCTCCGGTGTTCTACGTTAGCACGAGCTGCTTTTATAAATCGGACAATAAGAGCAGGATGTGCAAGGAAAAGCAGGATCTGAGGAATTTTCATGGTATCTCCCCAGGGACCCAAATGATAGCCTTGCAAGACCAGCAGAAGATGGACACGCCCAGGGCTTAGGGCCTCCATCCAGCCCAGGCAGAACTAAGGCCCTGCAGCGGAGCATGGCACAGGGGTAAGGCCTGTAGTCCTTGCCCTGGAGAGGAACCAAGGAGCAAGAGAACTGCCCCTGAGAGTTCAGACATGCAGCAAGGCAGCAAGGTGAATGACATGGACCGGGGAGGACTCACAGCACAGAATCAAGGTCTGAAGCTCTGTTGCCCAGGCTGGAGTGCAATGGCACAATCATAGCTCACTGTAGCCTCAAACTCCTGGGCTCAAGCAATCATCCTGCCTCAGCCTCCCGAGTTGCTGGGACCACAGACATACACCTCCATGTGTGGCTATTTTTTTTTTCATTTTTGTAGAGATGGGGGTCTTGTTATTTTGCCCAGGCTGGCCTTGAATTCCTGGCCTCTGGCAATCCTCCTGCCTTGGCCTTCCAAAATGCTAGGTTTAAAGGTGTGAGCCACCAAGCTCACCATTCCAGAAATAAAATTGAGGAAGAAAAAAGGCCACCTAGAGCAGGCTTCCTGCCCTGATGCACTGGCCTGTGGAGGATGCAGGACTATGCGACCCCAAAGGTCTCCAGGAGAGACTGCCCGGCTCTATCTACACCTACAGGCTCTGTTCTCCTATCTTGCTTTGCTAAGAGAAGCTGTCCCATGTGGAGGTCAACAGAACTGCCAGACAGATGTGGATTTGAGTCCTGTCCAACCAATAGAATGCTGTGCAACTCTGGGGCCTGCAATGGAGAGGGAAGGAAGAGGCTCCACCAGAGGAAACACCAGGGAAGCCAGGTTCTGGAGGGAACGAGGGGCAGGCATGCGGGGAAGGGCTCCAGGAAGGTCCTGTGCAGCCACTGTAGAAGGCAGGTGGGGTGGAACTGGAATGGGGCTCAGGCGGGAGGGGAGCTGATTCCAGCTCTTCCTCCTGAAAATGCTGCTTAAGAGCAAAAGCGGCCTCCATCTTTAAACAGCCCTCCCAGCTGCTGACTTGAGTCCCCAGAACATCGCTCCTCCCGGGCATCTCAGAAAACAGACCCGTCCCATTCCATCTGTTTCCTTCCTCTGACCCATCAGCGGTCTCCCAGGAGAGCATGGGAGAGCAGTCACTCGAGACTCAGGGCACCAAAAGGGGATGGCTCAGCATTAAGTAGCTCCTGCAAGGCAGGAGTACCCGCCACCTCCCGTGAGGGCCCACTTCCCAGAGTCTCCCAACTTTCCAAAGTGTACCCTGGGCCTTCCCAACATTTCTTTCCTGCATCAGCTACTCTAGGCTCCAGTGTCCCTGCCATCTTCCGTTGCCTGGCCCACCATCCCCTGACCGAGCACGCTGTCTGGGACTCAGGTCCGGATGTGTCTGGCCTCCTGCCAGGGTGTTCCTGGCTATGGGTGGTGACTTCCTGCTGAGGGTTCCAAGATCCCTCGCACTGAGCCAGGTCAGCACCACTCAACCTTCCTCCTCATCGCTGTAGGTGGCCGCATCAGCCTCCCAGCGCAATGTTATTTTTCTGGTCCCTCTAAACATCAGGGATCCCTTGAGGCTCCCAGATCCCACAGTGAGTAGAAAGATGGTTGCCGCCACCATGGAGCATCACAGTCTGGTCTGAGCACCAACACCAGTGAGCTGGCACACGTACTAACACAGAAGAGCAAACGCAGGGGCAGGGATGGGGAGGTCAAGGACCAGAGATCTGTCCTGATGGGAGGGCCGGCTTTCACCTGAGGCTCCCAGCCCCCTGCTCGCCCCACACATGCCTCTGCAGAGCCTGGCCCGGCCTCACAAAAGCTGCCTCATGCAGGGGTCAGAAGGCAGAGATATCAGGGCGCTGGGACTCTGTCTTTATAACTATGATGCTTGGAGAAACCAAGTGAGGCTGTCCTCTATTAGATACAAAGTAAAATTATGCATGTTGGGGTCAGCGGTTGGGAAGATTATAAGATTTGCAGCCCATAGGAGCTGCCTTCCAAGGCACATGTAAACAACAGTGATTGCTCATCTGGCCCTGTGATTCAGCAGGCTTATGAAGCAGTTAAAAATAGCAGATGTCAAATGACCAACACAGAATCTAATTACATGCCTAACACAATTTATCTTTAGTCAAAACCCTGAATTGCTTTATTTCTGCTATTTCTTTTTTTTTCTTTTTTTTTTTTTTTGAGACCGAGTCTTGCTCTGTCCCCCAGGCTGGAGTGCAGTGGCACGATCTCGGCTCACTGCAAGCTCTGCCTCCTGGGTTCATGCCACTCTTCTGCCTCAACCTCCCGAGTAGCTGGGACTACAAGCGCCTGCCACCACACCTGGCTAATTTTTTGTATTTTTAGTAGAGACGGGGTTTCACCATGTTAGCCAGGATGGTCTCAATCTCCTGACCTCGTGATCTGCCTGCCTAGGCCTCCCAAAGTGCTAGGATTACAGGCGTGGGCCACTGCACCTGGCTCCCACAGCTAGTTTTAAGATAATAAATGCTTCAAAGTCAAATCATATGTATTTATTTAATTTAAAAACTGCAAATGTGCTGAAAATATAAATATATGTTAATTATATTTGTGGTTATATATCTACAAAATTATATAATTGAGGGTGAAACTGCCCAAACTCCTCAAGGTGGCACAGCAAAGCAACCACCAGAGATGGAAAAGACAAATGAAAAGTGAAAGAAAATCAGCAGAAGTCAAAGGCAGATGCTAAAGCAGTGCAAAATGCTTCACACCACGACAGAAACGGAGTTGATGAAGGAGTCTGGAGAACGAATCTTAGTCACAGAAATGTCAGTAGTGAACATGGTAAAGTGCTGACAATTCTGGTCCACTGGATCCCACCATCCCTAGGACAGTAAATACCATCACAGTCACCACCCAGCAAGTTAACACCACATCATCTCCTGTTTGTTCCAAAATGAATAAAGGTGATTTTCAACACAAGTGAAAATAAGAAAGTCATTATTCATTTTTTTCAACTAAACTGTCATTGTTTAGTTTACATTTTTTAAAGTTCTTATATTTTGAAAATGCAGTTAACAGTTGTATGGCTCATGAAGTTTTCAATACTTGAATTTTTAAAATGCAGTATATTTTAAATTAACAAGAGTAAACTGTAGGTATTTGGTTTACGTATTTAAGGTGCATAATACATATACATCACAAATACATACATCACAAATAATGCTCCTGTTTATGATTCAAAAACTTCAAAGTTTGGTTTTCAATCTGTACATACACAGAACAGTTTATCATGCTAAAACATTTGTTTTTTAAAGAGGCCACCACAGTTCCTGTCTGTCTGGATATATTTTGAACTTTTGTATGTTAAATATAACATTAAAAAGACACTTTATTATGTTTTAGGTAATCTAAGATTGGTGTACACATACCAACTTTACAAATTACTGTAGGGTTGGGCAAACTATGTATATAATATGATATAAATAGCTCTACTTTTTGATGTCTAAATCTTTTTTAGAAAAGACTGGTTTCTATAAAAACATCTCCACAAATTCAGTCTTATTTTATAAAATGGCAAAATAGTGAAAAAAAAAAAAAAAAGGGTAGTTTTCTATGATACATGAATACTAGCACTCACTTAAAATACCAAATAATGTAATCAAAATCATTTACACAGTGGATTTAAGTAATTGCTTACTTTTAACTACAGTGATACACATTCACCAATATTTCATGAATCAAACCTATTAGTATTAGGCTTTACTTAGTAGTAATATATGCATTTGATCAAAGATCAAAGATCTGATTAAAAATGAATATTTTTAATCAATAATTTGGTGTTTTCAAGTACTGAGAAGTCTTGTTTTAATCAGATTAAGTCTGGAGCTAATTGACTGATTTTATTTTGTGTATGGTGTGTTTAAAATTTTTTAGTTTTACTTAATATTGATTGATAATGGGTAAACTAATTTTCTGGAAATCCCACTGGCCTATTAAATTGTTGATGATTTTTGTTTGTTTTTTTGTTTCTTTTTGAGATGGAGTCTCGCTCTGTCGCCCAGGCTGGAGTGCAGTGGCACGATCTCTGCTCACTGCAACCTCCGCCTGCTGGGTTCAAGCGATCTCTTGCTTCCCAAGTAGCTGGGACTACAGGTGCATGCCACTATGACTGGCTAATTTTTTTTTTTTTTTTGGTATTTTTAGTAGAGATGGGATTTCACTGTGTTAGCCAGGATGGTCTCCATCTCCTGACCTCGTGACCCACTTGCCTCGGTCACCCAAAGTGCTGGGATTACAAGCATGAGCCACCACGCCCAGCCGTTGATGACGTTTTAAATTAAAAAATATTGTTTACACAGATTTAGATCTACTCTAATCTGCTCAATCTGTTAATTAGTGTCAGGTGACAGATTGCAATTCATTTTCAGTGTGCCTGTATGGCTTTTCTTTTCATATTCTTTGAATCAAATTCTGTTACTTTCTGTTACTTTTTTGAATGTCATACAGCTCAAAAATTTAAAATAAAATTACCAGGTGAAACAAGTTCAGACTCAGTATAAAGGAGTTGTTTACCAAGTTAGTGTTACATATACTGATGAATGTGGCTCAACAAGAATTTATACAAATAAATTAAATTGAGCTAACGTGTTTTCTTGACTCTGCCTCTAATGAGCTTGTAATTCCAGATTTTACCAAATTTATCCAGCTGCTTTCAGTACCTCTAAAGGTGGTATATCAAGAATTCATATGCTACTGTCTGAGAAAACGGATTCTACTGTTACTGAAGAAATCAACTGGAATGCATTTCTATAACCTTCCACCACATAAGAAAAAACTGAAATGTAGTACTAATGAATGCAAACTATATGACATAAAATATGGTATCCAGAGGCTGGGTGCTTTTTTATTTGCTGTAATCCCAGCACTTTGGGAGGCTGGGGGGTGGGGGGGGGGGCGGATCACCTGAGGTCAGGAGTTCGAGACCAGCCTCACCAACATGGAGAAACCCTGTCTTTACTAAAAATACAAAATTAGCCGGGTGTGGTGGTGCATGCCTATAATCCCAGCTACTCGGGAGGCTGAGGCAGGAGCATCGCTTGAACCCAGGAGGCAGAGGTTGCGGTGAGCCAAGATCACACCATTCACTGCACTCCGGCCTAGGCAACAAGAGTGAAACTCCTTCTCAAACAAACAAACAAACAAAAAACGGTATCCAGAATGTCGCTTTCAATGTTGACATATTCGAACTTTTGGTTGAAAAATAATTGGTACAATAAAGCTTTTGGTAAGCTTCATGTACTTTACATCTGCATAAAGGAAGAAAAATATCTTTCAAAATGAAAACAAAAACCTACACCAAAAAAACTAACCTCCACCAATTTGCATTTATTGCTCTTTATGCTGGGAGAGCCTAAAGCAGAACATTTGGTGAACTCGATACTGTTACTTTGACCATATTGACAACTGATAAAATCATTTATATTTAATTTGAGCGAAAAATGTCCACATCTTAAAAATACTGCTTTGTACTATGAATAATAAATGTAAAGTCTTTATCCTCAAGAGGATATGCATTCTCAACCCAACATATATGGCAATGCATTCCTCTGGTTCCTCCAAACTGAGGTCTTATTAAAACTCAAGTATGGAGTGAGAGGGACTCAACAACAGAGCATGCCAAGCAAGAAGGATAAGGTAGGATGGTGAGCTCTAAGGCTCAGGGATTGCCTGGGGAACCCCAACATAATGATGTCAACTATGAAGCACACTGGGTAAAAGAAAAAAAAAAACATAAAAAGCTGAAAACAGCATGGCTGGAATTTGGTGGGAAGCAGTCTCTGAAATCATAAACAGTTGTGCCAAAATGACTGAGCAAGAATAACACATATCTAAGGATTATTAAGAGGAATGTTTACAAACATGTAAGTATTTATTCCCAATCTTATTACAGTAGCAATATCCCTTTCTGTAATGTCCAGTTCCCCAAGCTAGGGGTGTCATAGACAAACTAAGACAAGTGTCCTAATATGTTGTAAGCAGTCAGTTTCTAAATTTAACAAACTTGCGATAATTTTATGAATTTAATTGAACTCTGTTTTATTCCCAATCTTATTACAGTAGCAATATCCTTTTCTGTAATGTCCAGTTCCCCAAGCTAGGGGTGTCATAGACAAACTAAGACAAGTGTCCTAATATGTTGTAAGCAGTCAGTTTCTAAATTTAACAAACTTGCGATAATTTTATGAATTTAATTGAACTCTGTTTTATTCCCAATCTTATTACAGTAGCAATATCCTTTTCTGTAATGTCCAGTTCCCCAAGCTAGGGGTGTCATAGACAAACTAAGACAAGTGTCCTAATATGTTGTAAGTAGTTAGTTTCTAAATTTAACAAACTTGCAATAATTTTATGAATTTCATTGAACCCTGTTTCATGCATAAATCTCACTGAAAGGCAATGTCCAGTAGCTATTTCCCTCAGTCTTTTCTGGGATTTTTCTGTTGCTTGATTCAAAACCAACCTTATTTGAATCCTAGTCATTTCTAAAGCCCCGATGTAATAACAGAAAGAGAGCAGAAATGAAGCTAAGTTAGTCCAAGTCTATTATATTTGCTTTCACAAATGAACCAAAAACCACACAAGATAAACAGTGCATTTAAAATTCAACCTAAATTCAATGGTAGCAGTCAAAACCATATGCAAAAGTAAGCAAAGTCATGATTTAGAAACCCTTAGTCCGTTATTCCGGAAAAAATAATAAAATTCTTATTTTGGCATATTTTAGAAATTATAAATACATTAAATATGACAAAATATAACCCATCGATTATAGTATCTTTTAAACATGAGGGATTTTATTTTTGTTCTTAAATAATTACTATATTTAGAGAAGACATTCGGTGAAAAATACTTGTAGCCACCATGTATGAATTAAATCAGCCCTGGGGGAAATAGTACTTTTATTAATAATAAATATTGAAGTTCTAAGGTTGTAAAATAATTTATTCTGGGGATACAGCTAAGACCCTAATCAAGCTCAAATATGTTTAAGAATTCTGATTTTCTCACTGTTGACAATATTGATGAAACAGTTTAATATTAGTCTCAGAGTTGATCGTTGGAAATAAATCAAGACAAGTACTATTGAGGCAGGATAGGTGGTCAAGAAAGTTACCATGTCCTCAGGATGCAGGAACCATGGTGATTGCATGGTGACTGCATATTGTCAACACAATAAGCCAAAGTATTTGCATTGCATTCCAGCTGATTTAAGCAAAGCTACCTCCAGTAGGAAAATTTCCCTGTAGAGAGCATGCAAACTTTGATTTTACCTGTCAACATACTGATCATTTACTTTTATAATAGTGTAAAACACACTCATGGGTGGAGATTTAAGATGCTATTGAGACATGTGACATGAGTAAGCATGTACACCTACTGTGTATGTGCACCAAGAGGACCACCCAGAACATGGTTACTAGTAACACCTCTTCCCACCTCCTAATAAATATATGAGACTCCCATAGAGTCTCCCTAGTTACAATTTTTGCTGTCTCATTCTTTTTTTTTGTGAACATTACCATTATTTATTTATTTATTATTATACTTTAAGTTCTAGGGTACATGTACACAATGTGAAGGTTTGTTACATATGTATACATGTGCCATGTTGGTGTGCTGCACCGATTAACTCATCATTTACATTAGGTATATCTCCTAATGCCTCCCTCCCCCCTCCCCTCACCCCACGACAGGCCCCAGTGTGTGATGTTCCCTTTCCTGTCTCAAAGTGTTCTCATTGTTCAGTTCCCACCTATGAGTGAGAACATGCGGTGTTTGGTTTTCTGTCCTTGCGATAGTTTGCTCAGAATGATGGCTTCCAGCTTCACCCATTTCCCTACAAAGGACAAGAACTCATTCTTTTTTATGGCTGCATAGCATTCCACGGTGTATATGTGCCACATTTTCTTAATCCAGTCTATCGTTTATGGACATTTGGGATTGGTTCTAAGTCTTGCTATTGTGAATAGTGCCGCAATAAACATACGTGTACATGTGTCTTTATAGCAGCATGATTTATAATCCTTTGGGTATATACCCACTAATGGGATGGCTGGGTGAAATGGTATTTCTAGTTCCAGATCCTTGAGGAATCGCCACACTATCTTCCACAAAGGTTGAACTAGTTTACGGTCCCACCAACGGTGTAAAAGTGTTCCTATTTCTCCACATCCTCTCCAGCACCTGTTGTTTCCTGACTTTTTAATGATCGCCATTCTAACGTGTGTGAGATGGTATCTCATTGTGGTTTTGATTTGCATTTCTCTGACGACCAGTGATGATGAACATTTTTTCATGTGTCTTTTGGCTGCATAAATGTCTTCTTTTGAGAAGTGTCTGTTCATATCCTTTGCCCACTTTTTGATAGGGTTGTTTGATTTTTCTCTTGTAAATTTGTTTAAGTTCTTTGTAGATTCTGGATACTAGCCCTTTGTCAGATGGGTAGATTGTAAAAATTTTCTCCCATTCTGTAGGTTGCCTGTTCACTCTAATGGTAGTTATTTTTTCTGCTGTGCAGAAGCTCTTTAGTTTAATTAGGTCCCATTTGTCAATTTTGGCTTTTGTTGCCATGCTTTTGGTGTTTTAGTCATGAAGTCCTTGCCCATGCCTATGTCCTGAATGGTATTGCCTAGGTTTTCTTCTAGGGTTTTTATGGTTTTAGGTCTAACATTTAAGTCCTTAATCCATCTTGAATTAATTTTTGTATAAGGCGTAAGGAAGGGATCCCGTTTCAGCTTTCTACATGTGGCTAGCCAGTTTTCCCAGCACCACCTATTAAATAGGGAATCCTTTTCCCATTTCTTGTTTTTGTCAGGTTTGTCAAAGATCAAGATGATTGTAGCCCAAAATATCCTTAAGCTGATAAGCAACTTCAACAAAGTCTCAGGATGCAAAATTAATGTGCAAAAATCACAAGCATTCCTATACACAAATAACAGACAAACAGAGAGCCAAATCATGAGTGAACTCCCCTTCACAATTGCTTCAAAGAGAATAAGATATCTCGGAATCCAACTTACAAGGGATGTGAAGGACCTCTTCAAGGAGAACTACAAACCACTGCTTAACGAAATAAAAGAGGACACAAACAAATGGAAGAACATTCTACGCTCATGGATAGGAAGAATCAATATCGTGAAAATGACCATACTCCCCAAGGTAATTTATAGATTCAGTGCCATCCCCATCAAGCTACCAATGACTTTCTTTACAGAACTGGAAAAAACTACTTTAAAGTTCATATGGAACCAAAAAAGAGCCCACATTGCCAAGACAATCCTAAGCCAAAAGAACAAAGCTGGAGGCATCATGCTACTTGACTTCAAACTATACTACAAGGCTACAGTAACCAAAACAGCATGGTACTGGTACCAAAACAGAGATACAGACCAATGGAACAGAACAGAGCCCTCAGAAATAATACCACACATCTGCTGTCTCATTCTTATAAGTAGCCCACCATGAATCCTTTTTCTCTCAGAATGTACTGGCTATTCTGCACCTAACTTTTAAAATAGTCTTTCTCCTTTGCAACAAATTACTCTATGCTGCATCTCCTTTGTTGTGTGTCTCTTGTTTAAATATTTTTTACTAAAAAAAGAATACACCCGAGGTCTCCAATGAACATCATTATAATCAAGCTTCATTTTGTATTTTTTATTATTAACGTTTTTTCTCTGATGTTAGTATTCACATTTTAAACACAACCAACTTGTACTGAAGTCTACTATATAACACTGCAAAATTGAAACTTTAAATAATCAGAAAATGATTTGTCATAAAAGCATGTGTATTTCTTGAGTTTAAGCTTTATCACACTTTCTATTCAAAATTTTAAAAACATTTCTGACACAGTCAAATTCATTTATCAAATGTAATATTTAATAATTTGGGTTCAATTCCAAAATGATTTATATTCAAGTTTATTGTTTTATTACTCTTAACCAAGTTGGCTTTCCAAATGAAGGAAAAACTAAAGCATGTTTTCAAAGGTTCAAGGGACTTAAGCTTACTAGCATCAAATGCTCTGCAGTAAAATAAATAAAACCTCAGCTTTTTATCAATAATATTTTAGTAGCTTTGTGTCTGAGCACTTGAACATCAAGGACAGGACTCTGGAGGATGTTTAGTGCATATTTAAATTGATAAAGTAGAAAATGATCATCAGAGTCCAGTAAGTGATGGATACAGCAACAACATAATACTTAACAAAACCATTCAGGGTATGTTTGACAAACAAGAAGGTTATATACGATCTGCACTGCATTGCACTACTAATGTAAAGTATTCTCTCTCTCTCTCATTTTAGTCTTTATTCTCAACCTTACAATTAACACACACACAGAATAAGAACAATTAACTCATTTTCCTGAAAGGCAGTGTTTTCTCTTTTTTTAACATGTGTTCCACATTGCTGTTGAAATGCATCCTCTTTCATCAGAAGATTACCTGTGTGAATTTGAATAGATGGACACTAGAGAAGACCAGCTCAGCACATTCACTTAACTGTCCCTTTGCTTTTCAGCCAATTAAAATGCGTTTGAAGAGTGAAAATAAAGTGCTAATTAAGCAGATAGTTTTACATGGAAAAAAGTTTGTCAATTGTTTGAAAATTACATTCCATGGACTATAACTTTTAAAATGTAAAATGCATAACATAAATACTGTACAACAAAATGGAATGGAAATGATGGAGTTGGCCACAAAAAACAACCAAAGCTGTTTCACAGTAATATAGAAAAATATATACGTACTGTCAGAGGAAGGCAACTTGAAGTATTTGAGAGATGTTTTCTAAGAATCTAAAATTATTTTTAGTTTTAGTTTCTATAAAAAATGTTTTAAAGTAATTTTAATTTCCAAAAAATTTAAATGCATGCTTTGTAAGCTTAGTTTTTCTTAAGAATTTAAACAGAATAGAGTAAAACAATACATATTAAAATATCGGCCAGGCGTGGTGGCTCACACCTGTAATCCCAGCACTTTGGGAGGCCGAGGTGGGTGGATCACCTGAGGTCAGGAGTTCGAGACCACCCTGGCTAACATGGTAAAACCCTGTCTCTACTAAAAATACAAAAAAAATTTAGCTGGGTGTGGTGGCTCACACCTGTAATCACAGCTACCAGGGAGGCTGATGCAGGAGAATCGCTTGAACCCAGGAGGCGGAGGTTGCAGTGAGCCAAGATTGTGCCATTGCACTCCAGCCTAGGTGACAGAGCGAGACTCTATCTCAAATTAAAGGAAAAAAAAGGAAATTTACTGGTAATAGATTAGTTTAATTTTCAGATCAAAAGAGTAAATTTCACAAAATTCTATTCTGACCACTTTGATCAGAAGTCTCTTTCTCACCACTGGGAGAAATGACACAAAGGGTTGCCTGTTCACTCTGATGGTAGTTTCTTTTGCTGTGCAGAAGCTCTTTAGTTTAATTAGATCCCATTTGTCAATTTTGGCTTTTGTTGCCATTGCTTTTGGTGTTTTAGACATGAAGTCCTTGCCCATGCCTATGTCCTGAATGGTAATGCCTAGGTTTTCTTCTAGGGTTTTTATGGTTTTAGGTCTAACATTTAAGTCTTTAATCCATCTTGAATTGATTTTTGTATAAGGTGTAAGGAAGGGATCCAGTTTCAGCTTTCTACATATGGCTAGCCAGTTTTCCCAGCACCATTTATTAAATAGGGAATCCTTTCCCCATTTCTTGTTTTTGTCAGGTTTGTCAAAGATCAAATACTTGTAGATATGTGGCATTATTTCTGACGGCTCTGTTCTGTTCCATTGATCTATATCTCTGTTTTGGTACCAGTACCATGCTGTTTTGGTTACTGTAGCCTTGTAGTATAGTTTGAAGTCAGGTAGTGTGATGCCTCCAGCTTTGTTCTTTTGGCTTAGGATTGACTTGGTGATGCGGGCTCTTTTTTGGTTCCATATGAACTTTAAAGTAGTTTTTTCCAATTCTGTGAAGAAAGTCATTGGTAGCTTGATGGGGATGGCATTGAATCTGTAAATTACCTTGGGAAGGATGGCCATTTTCATGATATTGATTCTTCCTACCCATGAGCATGGAATGTTCTTCCATTTGTTTGTATCCTCTTTTATTTCCTTGAGCAGTGGTTTGTAGTTCTCCTTGAAGAGGTCTTTCACATCCCTTGTAAGTTGGATTCCTAGGTATTTTATTCTCTTTGAAGCAATTGTGAATGGGAGTTCACTGATGATTTGGCTCTCTGTTTGTCTGTTATTGGTGTATAAGAATGCTTGTGATTTTTGCACATTGATTTTGTATCCTGAGACTTTGCTGAAGTTGCTTATCAGCTTAAGGAGATTTTGGGCGGAGACAATGGGGTTTTCTAGATATACTATCATGTCATCTGCAAACAGGGACAATTTGACTTCCTCTTTTCCTAATTGAATACCCTTGATTTCCTTCTCCTGCCTAATTGCCCTGGCCAGAACTTCCAACACTATGTTGAATAGAAGTGGTGAGAGAGGGCATCCCTGTCTTGTGCCAGTTTTCAAAGGGAATGCTTCCAGTTTTTGCCCATTCAGTAAATGGGATCTAATTAAACTAAAGAGCTTCTGCACAGCAAAGGAAACTACCATCAGAGTGAACAGGCAACCTACAAAATGGGAGAAAATTTTCGCAACCTACTCATCTGACAAAGGGCTAATATCCAGAATCTACAATGAACTCCAACAAATTTACAAGAAAAAAACAAACAACCCCATCAAAAAGTGGGCAAAGGACATGAACAGATACTTCTCAAAAGAAGACATTTATGCAGCCAAAAAACACATGAAAAAATGCTCACCATCACTGGCCATCAGAGAAATGCAAATCAAAACCACAATGAGATACCATCTCACACCAGTTAGAATGGCAATCATTAAAAAGTCAGGAAACAACAGGTGCTGGAGAGGATGTGGAGAAATAGGAACACTTTTACACTGTTGGTGGAACTGTAAACTAATTCAACCCTTGTGGAAGTCAGTGTGGCGATTCCTCAGGGATCTAGAACTAGAAATTCCATTCGACCCAGCCATCCCATTACTGGGTATATACCCAAAGGACTATGAATCATGCTGCTATAAAGACACATGCACACGTATGTTTATTGCGGCATTATTCACAATAGCAAAGACTTGGAACCAACCCAAATGTCCAACAATGATAGACTGGATTAAGAAAATGTGGCACATATACACCATGGAATACTATGCAGCCATAAAAAATGATGAGTTCACGTCCTTTGTAGGGACATGGATGAAATTGGAAATCATCATTCTCAGTAAACTATCGCAAGAACAAAAAACCAAACACCGCATATTCTCACTCATAGGTGGGAATTGAACAATGAGAACACATGGACACAGGAAGGGGAACATCACGCTCTGGGGACTGTTGTGGGGTGGGGGGAGGGGGGAGGGATAGCACTGGGAGATATACCTAATGCTAGATGACGAGTTGGTGGGTGCAGCGCACCAGCATGGCACATGTATACATATGTAACTTACCTGCACATTGCGCACATGTACCATAAAACCTAAAGTTTAATAATAATAAATAATAATAAAAGAAAAAAAAAAAAAGTAAAAAAAAAAAATAAAAAAAAAAAAAAAAAAAAAAAAAAAAAAAAAAAAAAAAAAAAAAA
The DNA here is from genome assembly GCF_028885655.2 of Pongo abelii. Lineage (NCBI taxonomy): Eukaryota > Metazoa > Chordata > Mammalia > Primates > Hominidae > Pongo > Pongo abelii. The sequence continues at coordinate 35,235,235 of NC_072003.2, forward strand.
AAAAGAAATGACACAAAGGGGCAGCTTTCATGTTAGGTAGAAGAGAAAATAACTACCGGGGCTAATTATTATTTCACTAATCAATGTTGATTTTCATTACCGTTTTGTCTCAAATTATGTTACTAATGAACTAATGGCCTTAATCCAAGTATTTTTTTAAACTTATTTTTCAATCAGTCATATTATTAACCAAAAAGAAGGCATAGAAATGAAGTTATTTAACAATTATAATTTATATTTTAAAATTAAACTATTCTTGGAAATAAAAAAGGGTAGGAAAAAAGTTAAACACAAATGAAAGAGAAGGAAGTGGATTATTCACAATAGCTAAGATATAAAATCAAGTTAAGTATCCATCAACAGGTGAATGGATAAAGAAAATGTGATATATTTACACAATGGACTGCTAGGAAGTCTTGTTATTTGCAACAGCGCTGATGAACCTGGGAAACATTATGCTACATTAAATGAGCCAGCACAGAAAAAAAATACCATATGATCTCATTTCTATGTAGAGTGTAAAAAAATTCAAATTGATAAAGGCAGAAGGTAGAATGATGACTGGGGTTGGGGGTGGAGGAGATATTGGTCAAAAGTAACGGATCCTCTCTACAACTCTTACTTTAACAAATAAGTTATTCTCCTCTCAGTTTTGATTCACCAGGGAATTAAATCATATCCTGAAGAATAAAAACTGAAGAAAAAATATATTTGTTAAAGCAATGCAGGTTGTATACTAATATTTCAGAGGCTTAGCAAAATAATATTTTTTTCTGCTGACATAACCATACCCTGCTTTTTTTTTTTCTGGTTAAGATGACTTCTTCATGATATTTTTGGGATATCTTCTTTCATTTTATATCTGCATCCTCCTCTTTCTTCAGCCAATAAATAAAAGAGATATAGAAAAGACTCATTTGCTTCTTATCCACACAATCACTTTCATTCACTATTAGTCAATGTGGGTAGAGCTGATAATAGCAGCTTCTTGGCAGAATGGACACTTCTCAGCAATAAACAACACACTGAAAACAAAATTTCACCAAAAGCTAATGTTTGTTAAGCAAAATATTAATATTCATCAGTAATAAAATGCTTATGGTGAAATAAATATTCATTATTGAGCTCAGGTAATATTTGACCCAAAGCTAGCAAATATACAGGAGAAAAAGGAATAGTATCTGAAATAAGAATATTGTGAATGAAGTTATTCTGTTAGTAAAAATATAACTTCATACAAATAGTCTCATCTATAGTTCTACAACAAATGCTTCTTATTAAAAATTGTATTTTGTAGAAGCATTCAATTTATATTACCCTCCTTCACTATTTCAATGCACTCACCACTTTACATAAGTGAAAAACAGGCCAGCTGGTTCCAAGAAAGCACGCGTTGCTATTGCTACTTTAACGATGATGATGACGAAGAGCATTTGTTTGGGGGGTACTGCTATGCCAAACACTGTTACTTGGCCCAAAGTATTGGTTTTTAATTTTTCTCTAAATTTAGTAATAAAATTCTCACCTAAGACTTGATCTCATTCAAACATATGTTTTATAAAATTTGGTTGACATTTTAGTGTCTCTGACTTACCTGGAATAAATCTTCCATGAATCCAAATTGAGCAATAAAAATAAACGATCTTTTACTAAAAGCCTTTTTGAGGAGTCATGAATTTTTTTTTAATATGGAAGAAATGCATTAATCATATTCCTAGCAATCACTCTGCACACAGCATTCTCAGTTCCCAGTATTTACCCTGAGTTACTCAGGGATAACTGGTATCTCTGTAAACAAGCAGAAGAAGGTGCTAACTGGAGATGCAGCACATTGCACATAAATGCTTTTCACCTGCACATGTTGGGGATTTAATTTAATTGGGCTGTCAATTGCAAGGCTAGATACTTACTGAATATAGTCGTACTATTTTTTTTTGGCAGCTAATGGCATCTGTTACCCATTAGTTTTATAGAATTATTTGCTTGACTGAAAAATAAATATTTTTACTGCATGTTGAGATACTAAATTTTCAATCTTCAATTTTAAATGTTAAAGCAAATCAGAGAAGAGAAATTTGTGTACATAGAATGCATTTTTTTGGCCTATCAAAATTCTTGTATTGCATTGGAAACCCTAAGAAGCCACCTAAAAAATATTCCCTTCAAACCCTTTTGGCAGTATTTTAGATTTAGAAGGTCAAAAACTTAATGACTGAGCAAAACCAAAATCTTTTCTTTGCTTTTTATTAGTAATCTAGCCATTTTAAAAAACATGGCAATTATGCCAAGCCATTCAAACATGTGAATTCGATTAATTTTTTAAAACATTTTTTATTTGTATACAATTATAAATTACAAACATGTTTTATGGTTTTTCTTATTTTTTTAAAAAATTTACTTTTAATCAACTTACTCCCTTTTATTTATTTACCATCAGTTTGCTCTGACAGAATAAATTACAAAATATTGTTTTGCTTAATCCTTTTAACCACCATGTCAGGCAAACAGGTTGGAGGATATTAGCTCCCATTTTATAGACAAGAGTGGAAACAGAGTACCCATATTTAGTGTAAGACAGAGCTGGGATATAAGCCTTGGGTTTCCATAGTCACAACTGCTTCTTCCATAAGTTTGTAATACATCATTTTAAAGTAATCTGATTTCACAATGTTTTACAGTATTAGAGTAACATCTATAGCATCTCTTCTTGGCAGGTTACCTCGGAAAGAACCAATCTAATTACCTCATAAGTGGGCATATTTTAAGGCAGTTACGCCTCTAACTTGATTTCCCAGCTGTGCTTGAGGGTCTCAGGAGCCAAAATTGCAGCCAAACTGATCTGAAAGGAGCAGGGAATAGAATGGTCAAGCATGTTTCCAAGTTTAACCTAGGCCTGGCACATCCTCACCAACTGCTCAGATGGCAAGTGGGGGGTAACTAAGTGAAGATAGTAGCAGGAAGACCCACTTGGGGTGGACACTGATAAAAAACACAAGCAGTATCAGACCCACTGTTTTCAGGATGAAAATCCCCAGATGCCCAGTTGCTGGTCTACTAGCTACTATGTCATTATTAGCAGGATAAGGGGCAATACTTCTGGAGGCTAGAATATGCAAGGAAATAATTAAGCTGCCTGCCTGTCTGGGGCCTACAAAGCCAAACAGTACTAATTTCATTCATGCCAAATGAAGAAAATAGTTAATTCCTTCCTGATTTGTGTTTTAAGGGAGAGTGCTGATCATCAGAAAAAACAAGTAATTCTATCCTGAAACCCAGGGGGAGAAATGGTGGGTATAGACGGTGCAGGGGGCAACACTATCTGCCACCATGAAGGGAAAAGGCTATCTTGGTGAGCTTTGGTCTTCCATAGGACATGGAACCAGAGAAGCAAGATCAGGGTCTGCGTGACAGATCCTGATTAAGAGCAGGACTTCCTCACATAAGGTACACAAGGGCCGGGTGCGGTTGCTCACGCCTGTAATCCCAGCACTTTGGGAGGCAGAGGCGGATGGATCAGTGGGGGTCAGGAGTTCGAGACTAGCCTGGCCAACATGTTGAAAACCCTGTCTCCGTCTCTACTAAAAATACAAATATTAGCCAGTCATGATGGCACACGCCTGTAATCCCAGCTACTTGGGAAGCTGAGGCAGGAGAATCACTTGAACCCAGAAGGTGGAGGCTGCAGTGAGCTGAGATCACACCACTGCACTCCAGCCTGTGCAACAGTGTCTCAAAACACAGACAAAAACAAAAAACAAAACCCGTAAGGTGAGAAGGGTCTAAACACCATAGAACTGCAAGCAACATTTTCAGTTTATACATGTTTTTCTGGTGAAGGGGTCCACATTCTCAAATCTTGAGCTTTTAGGAAAAAGTACTAAGCCAGTTTCAGGTTAGAATACAAAAGCCACCAGATACACTTAGAGCCAGTCAAGTCTGAGAGCTCTCAAAGCCATCACTGAAAAGTTGGAGCATAGTCTCACAGCAGAGACAAGCGAATATTTATTTTTGTGCCTTTCTTCCTATGTGTATTTCATGTCTTTTTCAAAACAAGTCCCCAGGAATCTCCAGATTCAATTACGTCCCTGTGCTTGGTTGCCTGCTGCAGGAGTCTTAGGGAGCCCTGTACAAATGCTAGAGTTACTCGTTTACCAACATTAAACCCTAGAATAGAAGATGGAACAAAGTAGGATTCCTTCCTCCATAGAATGTGCTGCTTTCAGACAAGGTGGCAGCCAATGTAGAAAACTCTGGAAATTTTCCTTGGAACTGGACTGTGATGAGAGTTACTTGCCATGAACATAAGCTACTGTCTTTTCTTTGACACCTCCTTTCCAGTTTTTGAAGATAAACCAGGAAATAATCTTCTCTGAAGATACTTGATAAAAATTCTCCAAAAAACCAAAAACACGTTGCCACTTCATTGATAAAAATTGACTGCAGTTTTGGCACTGGGTCTAGTTCAGCTGGCGGGTATGCTGCTTGATGCGTTCATCTTGATAGCCAGGTGTGCCGATCTCCTTGAGGAAGCCTATTCTATTTTTGGTAGCATGACAGCCTACTGAGAGGAGGAAAAGGCACAAGAACCATGAGATCTCCTGGAAATGCTTCTCTGGAAAGGCAATTTCATGAATAGTCTTCCAAGCAAATGACACCAAACTTCCCAAGATGCTCCTCAATCACTGTGTTGTCTGTCAGAGGGATGGTCTTATTCTTGACCTTGGCTTGTCCACATTTCAAAATGAGTTCCCAGACAGACTTCAGATTTGGAAATACCCAGGTCCCATAAGGTTCCACTATATAAGCTTCCACTATAAGCAGATTTTTAGGTTCTAGGGGGTGACTTTTACAAACACACCTCTAAAAATTTTCTTTAGGCGAAGGCTTGCAATGGTTCTCTGCACCAGTAAACTCATGCCATCAATCCTTTCAACGAATACAACAAAGGCCAAGGAATGTTTATCTGGCAATTCCAATGCATAAGGTTTCACTTCCAGTCATCTGAGACACACCTGCATTGACACGAAATATCCTTAAATAACACACGATTTTTTTAAACCAATAGATGAATATATTAACATATATAAATTAGTTTTCTTAAATGTGGTATAGATACACAATGGAATACTATTTAGTCTTAAAAGGGGTAAATCCTATTATTTAAAACAATATAGATAAATTTGGAGGACATTACGCTACATGGAATAAACCTGACAAAGAAAGACAAATACTGCATGATCTCATTTATATGTAGAATCTAGCAAAGTTTAACTAAAAAAAGTAGAAAGTGGAATAATGGTTATTAGAGGCTGGGAGTGGTGGGAAAAAAATAAGAAGTTGTTGGTCAAAGGGTACAAGTTTTCAAATAGACAGGGAAAATAGGTTTTGAGATCTATTACACAGCAGCAAGACTATAGTAAACTGTAATGTATTATATATGTCAAAATAACCAAGAGTAAATTTCAAATGTCTCACCACAAAAAATGATTGCTAAGTGAGCTGATAAATATGTTATTTAACATGGCTTATTTCATATTATATACCTATATTAAAACATCCCATTGAATCCCATAAATGTATTCATCTTTAATTCGTCAATCTAAAATACTAGTAATTAAAAAAAAGAGAAAACTTTAAGAAATTAGGCTAGAGAAAAAATGTTTTTTCATCTTAAAATTCCAGGAAATGTACACATATATATTTTTATTTCAACTGGCTTGCTCATTTCATGATGTAGGTAAGTAAGCTTCTAATATCATGAATAGTCTGAACCCAACACTCAGGAATAAAATATTGGTTTTTAATATTCAAAACAATATAATACTTTAAAAGACTCTAAAGCAACTGTTTAAAATTCTCTAAATGTCTAAATAAATAATTTCCTTCACTTTTTAGAGAAGAAAAGTTATTTGAATTTATATTTTTAAACTACATTTAAATTTAACAAATGAACATAAGAAATTTATTAAATAGATGAAAAAACAATTTGCCTCCTCTAATTTTAAAATTGACAAACACCCAGCATTTAAATGCTTATTTATCTAGTGTTACTGGAGTGTGAATAGTACTCAATAAGAAATCTTTTCATATTTATATCCATGCTGTATATGAATATATGGGAATTTGCCAAACTCTATTTTACCACAGACTGAATGATAAGAATGAAAATGAGTTAGAAATTACTAATGTGGCCACCTTGTTTTCAGGACTAGTATTTATCATGATCTAACAGAATCAACAAATAAGAGCTTATAAATTGTCCATACACTTGTTATGTGCTGAGTGGTCTTCTGGCACCTTTATTTGCATTAATTGCTTCAATTTTACCAAAACCCTAGCATTTTGGCAGTATTATCCTCAGTGTACAGCTGAGGATTCAAGCACAGAGAGGACATAAAACTATTCAGGTCGTTCAGCCCATAAGTGGCTGACCTGGGACGCAATCAGGGCCCACCTGATACTTAGTTTCAATCCTAACCATTATGCCAAACACACTCTAATCCAATGCTTGTTTCCATTCCTGACCTCGCATTTTGGCTTTAAGTTTTCTAATTTAGTAGAAATAAAGAGAAATTTAAATACTTTTTTTTTTTTAACCCTTAGCTAGTATGTAGAACTTGATTTTCAGTTTACTTATTATTAAGTCTAAAGCAAATAATTTGGTAGATGAATTCTAACAATGATATCCCTCTTCTGACTTAAAAAGGCAATAATTTTACTTTTAAAATATATTGAATTTTTATATTAAAAGCTAAAATGAGCCTATTATTATATAGAATATTTGTGGTCTGCATGCACATCATCATCCATTGAGTTTCTGAAAGTTTCAAAAACAGTAATATAAAAATACTTTTGTTGAATAATTAAATAATATTAAGTTTTCTCAGTGACTAAAATAAAACAGATTGAAATGACTGGTCAGTCACTTACAACGTGGTTTTAAATGTTATTTACTGAACACACGTGAAGTTTTTTAAAAAACTCATTTTAACAACTTATTTTCATTGCTTTTTCACATTATTAAAAACTCAAAATTTCTGTTACTTGAAATCTATAAATTTTATTCAGATATAATCGTAGTGTTAATCTTAAAAGAGCTGTTTACTTAGGATTATGGAAAACCTGCTCTCTATTTATACTTAGAAAATAAACTACTGCTTTCAGGTAAACCCAGTGAGGCAACTGTGACTCAAAATCACATGCTATTAAAATATCAATAATATCATGCAGATGAAATTTTATGTATCTGCATGTTCAAGTTGTTTAATAACTCAGAAACTAAATTTTTATAAAGTATAAAATATAAACTAAAAATATAAAGAATTGTTTTTTCTCAGTTTTTAAATACTATCATTATTTCTAGTTGACAACACTAGATTTTAGATGCTGTCACTGTAGAAACTAGAAATGTCATGATTGACTCTGCTTTACTTTCTGCCTTCCTATTTCACACAAACAGCAGCACAAGAAAGGCCAGGAGTGCTACATTTTTGTTGTTGTTGTTGAGATGCAGTCACTCTTGTCACCCAAGCTGGAGTGCAATAATGCAATCTTGGCTCACTGCAACCTCTGCCTCCTGGGCTCAAGCTATTCTCCTGCCTCAGACTCTCGAGGAGATGGGGTTACAGGTGTGCATAACCATGCCAAGCTAATTTTGTATGTTTAGTAGAGATGGGGTTTCACCATGTTGGCCAGCCTGATCTCATTGACCTCAGCTGATTCGCCCACCTCGGCCTCCCAAAGTGCTGGGATTACCTGCATGAGCCATTGCGCCTGGCCAGAAATGCTACATTTCGATTCAAACACATTAGTACCCTTCTAGGGAGAATATATGTGTGAGCATATTAATTCATGACATTCATGAATTCTGAATTCATGGCATCTTTTGTTTAAGTACCGACTTCTCTATAGCAAATAATAAAAACAGAAATCTAATACTGCAATTGAATCAGAAAAGTATTCTAAACCTTCTTAACCCATTGTTCCTTTTTTTACCAGAATGATTGTGATGGAGTGAGAATTTGCAGCAACGTAGGTCTTGAAAAAGATGAAATGATGTCCATTTCATCATTTTTGAGCTACGGCAGTAAGACTTTTATGCGTTTTTTAAAAATGTTTCATTTTCCTAATTCAGCAACTGAGCATGATTTTCACAGCCTCACATTTTCAAAAATGGTTCATTGTGAAAAAAAATGGGATTAAACATACAATTTTTCCCTAAAAAGAGTAGAGTTACAAATTAACTCTATAGTCTACAGTACAGAGAATAAATGATAAAGATGTAGTCATTTATTTTAGCTTCATACTTAGGAATAAAACACTTCTCAGGCTATAGGCCAAGAGCTTTCAGATATAGTAGCTTATAGAATAAAGAGACCTGATAAACAAACATTCATTCCTATGCCTTAAGGAGTAAATAATTCTTTCACCACTAATTACAACTATTAAACCAGAACTAGAGAAATCTAACATGTCATTATACCACAAAGCATTTTATTATTTTTATTTTAAATTCAGAAGGTACATATGCAGACTTGTAACATTGGTATATTGCATGATGTTGAGGTTTGGGCACTTAATAATCCCATTTCCCAAGCAGTATATATCATATCTGATAGTTTCTCAATACTTGTCTCCCTTCTTTTTTTCTTTTTAAAATTCCCAGTGTTTCCATCTTTGTTTCCATGTGCATCCAATGTTTAGCTCCCACATATAAGTGAGAACATGTGTATTTGTTTTTCTGATTTGTGTTAATTTGCTTAGAATATAGCCTTCTGCTGTACACGTGTTGCTACACAAAAAATTACTTTATTATTTTCTGTGGCTGCATAGTATTGCATGGTGTATAAGTACCTCATTATTCTTATCCAATCTAAGATTTCTAAGTACCTAGTTTAATTATATGTCTTTGCTTTTGTAAATAGTGCTGCAATAAACATGTGATTGTTTAGTGTCTTCTTGGCGAACTACTTCATTCTCCTTTGGCTATATACCCACTGATGAGGTTGATGGGCAAATGGCAATTTTATTTTTAGTTCTTTGAGAAATCTCCAAACTGCTTTCCACAGGAGCTGAATTAATTTGCATTCTCACCAAGTGTATAAAAATTTCCTTTTCTTCAAAACTACAACATCTGTTTTTTCTCTTTTTAATAACAGCAATTCTAACTGGTGTAAAATGGTACCACACTGTCATTTTGATGTACATCACTCTGATGATTATGAATATTGAGCAATTTTTTGCATGTTTATTGCCAGCTCTTAGGTCTTCCTTTGAGAAGTGTCTATTTCATTTGTCTTTTTTCTTATTAAATTTCTCATAAATTCTGTATGTTAATCCTTTTTATATGCAGTTTACAAATATTTAACTCCATAATGCAGATTGTCTGTTTACTTGGCTAATAGTTTCTTTTGCTGTGTAGAAGCTCTTTAATTAGATGGAATTTTTTTGTGTGTTGCACTCGCTTTTAAAATGTTAGTCATAAATTTTCTTCAGGGGCCAGTATCTAGAATAATTTCTAGGTGTTCATCTAGGATTTCTATAGCTTGAAGTCTCACAGTTATTAATCTATCTTTAGTCATGGTTTTTATATGGTAAGAGGTAGGGGTCCGGTTTTCTTCCACACATGACTAACCGGTTTTCTCAGTACCATTTATTGAACAGGGAGTTAATTCCCATTCATCTATTTCTGTTGACTTTGTCAAAAATAAGTTGGTTGTAGAAGTGTACCTTTATTTCAGGGCTCTCTCATCTGTTGCAGGGGTCTACATGTATATTACTGTAACAGAACCATGTTATACTGGTAAATGTAGCTTATAGTACAGTTTGAATTCAGGTAATGCGAGGCCTCCAGGTTCTTACTTTTTGCGTAAAGTTGCCTTGGCTATTTCCATATAAATTTTAGAATAGTATTTTTTCCTATAAAAAATGGCATTGATAGCGTGATAGAAATAACACTTAATCTGTAGGTTGCTTTAGTCAGCTTAGACATTTGAATTATATTGATTATTCAATTCAATGAGCATGGAATACTTTTCCATTAATATTTATGTTGTCTCTAATTTCTTTCAGCAGTATTCTGTGGTTCTCCTTGTAGAGATATTTTACTTCCTTGATTTAACGTTATTTCTAGGTATTATTTTTTGTTAGTGTCTATCGTAAATAGAACCATGTTCTTAATCTTGTTCTCAGCTTCAATGGTATTGGTGTGCAGAAATGCTACTCATTTGTCTATATTGATTTTATATTCTGAGACTTTGCTGAAGTCATTTTTAGGCTTAGGAGTCTTCTGGTGAAATCTAGGTAGAAAATTATGTCATCAGTGAAGATAATTTGACTTTCTTTATTGTTATATAAATGCCTTTTATTTTGTTAGATTGCTCTGGCTAGGACTTCCAGAACTATGTTGATAGGAGTGTTTACAGTAGATATTCTGGTCTTCTTTCTATTCATATGAAGAATGCATCCACACTGACTTGTTCAGTATGATGCTGGCTGAGAATCTGTAATAGATGGCTCTTACTGTTTTGAGGTATGTTTTGTCATTGCCTAGTTTGTTGAGAATATTTTCATAAATATTTGATTTTCTTGAGTGCTTTTTCTGCATCTATTTTGTTAATCATATAACTTCTTGCTATTATTTTTACAAGGTAAATTGCACTTATTGACTTGCATATAATGAAACATTCTTGAATACACAGAATAAAACTCATGATTGTGGTAAAATACTTTTTTATTTGCTCATGAACTCAGCTTGCTGGTATTTCATGGAGAATTTGTTTTAATGTTCACAGGAATATTGTCCTGTGTTTTTCTTTTGTTATTGTTGTGTCTTCACTAGATTCTAGTATCAAGATAATACTGATTTCATATAATGAGTTAGGGTGGAATCTCACCTTGATTTTCTTGGAATACATTTAGCAGAGTTAGTACCAGCTCATCTTTGTATATGTGGTAGAATTTGGCTGTGAATTCATCTGATCCAGGGCTTTTTATTATTATTATTATTCTGAGACAGAGTTTCACTCTTGTTGCCCAGGCTGGAGTGCAATGGCGCGATCTCAGCTTACCACAACCTCCACCATGCGGGGTTGAGGCAATTCTCCTGCCTCAGCCTCCCAAGTAGTTGGGATTACAGGCATGTGCCACCACGCCTGGCTAATTTTTGCATTTTTAGTAGAGACAGGGTTTCTCCATGTTTTTCAGGCTGGTTTTGAACTCCCAACCTCAGGTGATCCACCTGTCTCAGCCTCTCAAAGTGTTGGAATCACAGGCATGTGCCACCATGCCCGGCCATCCAGGGCTTTTTATGATTGGTATGTTTTGTATTACTTATTCAACCTCATTATACATTTTATACATTTTTGCTCTGTTCAAGACTTCTGTTTCTTCTGGTTCAATCTTGGAGAGTTGTAGGTATTCAGAAGATTATTTATTTCCTATAAATTTTGTAATTTGCATGCAGTGGTATTCATAGCAGTCTTTAAAACTTTTTTTAATTTATGTAGGATTAGTTATGATTTCACAATTCTAAAATTTAAATAGATGCAGAATAAAAGTTTGACATAATTTAATATCCCTTTATGATAAATCTTTGAAAAAATTAGGTATAGAAAAAATCATCTCAAGCCAATAAATCTCATGTATAGCAAAAAACACCTAAGAACATACTAAGCAGGAAAAGTTGTAAGCTTTTACTCTATGAGCTAGAACAAGGATGTCTACTTTCTTCAGTCCTCCTAAACAGGGTACAAAATGTCCAAGACAGAGAAATTAGAGAATAAAATCAAAGGAATTCAGATTTAATAAAACAAGTTAAATTATCCTGTTTGAAGATGACATAATCTTATGTATAGAAAAGTTGAACACTTTACTAAAAACTATCAGAACTATTAAACAAATTCATTAAACTTGCAGAACACAAAAGCAACATCCTAAAGTCAGTAGGACTTCTATACCCTAACAACTATCTCAAAATGAAATTTAAAAACAGTCTTATCCACAATAACTGTAGTAACTATATTTTGAAATAAACTCAACCAAAAAGTTGAAACACTTTACATTATACTCTAAGGAACATTAAATAATACAAAAATGGAAATATTACTCATTCATGAACTGGCATTAATATTGTTAACTATCTGTATTACACAAAATGATCTACAGATATAATGCAACCTCTATCAAACTACCAGTAACATACTTAAAAAGGTGACAGTTTCTTAGGGAAAAGACAGTATCTTCAATAAATGGTGTTGAGAAAACTTTATATCCACATTCAAAGCAATAAAATGAGATCCTCATCTCAGAATTCAAAATAAATTAGTTACTTAAACGTAAGACTGGAAACTCTAAAACTACTATACAAATATAGACTAAAAGGCTCACAACATTGGTCTGGACAATGACTTTAAATTTAACCTCAAAATCCCAGCGAACAAAAGAAAAAATGGAAGAGTCACATTATTTCAATTAAAAACCTGCTGCACAGAATCTAATACAATCAATGTTACAAAACAACTAAACAATGGGAGAAAGTATTTGCAAATTATTGAGTGACAAGGGGATAATATGAAAAATATGCAAGAAACTCAAATGACTGCACAACAAAAAACAAATAACTATGAGCAAAAGGCTTAAATATTTTTCAAGAAAAGACATGGCCAAGAGATATATTAAAAAATGCTCAGTGTCAATTATTGTCAGAGAAAGGCAACAAAAAGTACCTATGAGCTATCAAATCACTCCTGTTACAATAATTCTTACAAAAATGAAAAAGAAAAAAGCATTGGTAAAGATGTAAAGAAAATGCTTGCCCACTATTGGGTTGAATGTAAATGAGGACAGCCATTAAAAAAACAAGAGAGATTTCTGAAAAAAATTTAAAATCAATCTACCATATAATACAGTAACTGCACTTTTAGATATATATTCAAAATAGAATAAGAATGAACAAATACTTGCACTTCTCTGTTGTTTGCAGCACTCTTCACAATACCCCAAATATAGAATCAACAGCTCAACATCTAATACATAAATGAATACAATATGGTATATATACAAAATGGATTTATCTTTAAAAAATTATATTATTTTCAATGACATGGATTAACCTGGAAGAGATTAGTTGAATTAAGCCAGTCACAGAAAGACTAGTACCTCATGATTCCACTTACACATGGATTCTAAAAAACTTAATCTCATTGAAGTACAGAGTAAAACAGTGACCACCATGTGCCAAGGTATTTAGAAGAAAAGGGGGGTCGGAAAAATGTCTATCAAGGAATACATAACTATAGTGGCACAGGAAGAATAAGTTCAAGAGATTTATTGTACAGCATGGTGACTATAGTGCATAATAATGTATTTGTATTTTTGAAAAATACTAAGACAATGCCATGTGGTCTCACCACAAAAATGTTAACTCTGTGAGTTAATGCATTTATTACATACGACTAAGCATTTGACAATGTATATATACTTCAAAATATCATATTTTAAAGAATACCCTTTTCACCTATCAAGTTAAAATAATATTTTGAAAACTTTATAGAAAGTTAACAGTATTTCAAATATGGTCTCTATTTGTCATAAACTTGCCTGAATAGTACTAACAATATAGAGCTTTGTGCTGTTTTGTCATTTGTCAATTATAACCATAGAAACTCTGATAGTTAACATCATGTTTTGGACACAGCACAGTGCCAGAGAGAAGCCAATGTACTTTAGGGCTTTTACTTTAAGTTTGGAACACCTGGAGTTTCTGGTGGTGATGGTAATGGAATGAAAGACAGTAAAAGTGCAGGCATCGCTGATGGTCCTATGACTGGCCACTCTGTGAACACAGTAAACAAGTTTGCAAGCAAAATAACAGAAAATCTTTTAATTCAAAAACTGGCATAATCTTCAAGTTTTCCAGAGAAACCAGCCAAGGAGTTGGCTACAGTTAGGTGACTAAGTATAAAAACTCTATGCTAAACTTCACCCAATAAAAAAAATTATACAAAATAAGTGAGAAATTCCTTCAAATTGTAATATCAAAATCAAACATTATTCAAATTTAAAATCTACACAGGCAATTTATTATTTTGCAAATTTTAACATTCACACTTAAATACAGAAAATTCTGCATGGAAACATAAGTTGTGCTATATCAGAAAACATTAAAAATTCCTTATCATTAACTGTTAGAAATTTAATTTTGAAGATATGTTTTGTATTTGACACACTTTGTGTAAGAATCTTTTAAAATTTTTCTTTTACAAACAAAGAAAAACAATGCTAAATGATTTAATTCTATCCCCTGTGGATTGTGTATGCATTTATCTTTATCTGATGTCAAAGTTATATTGATAATCAAACTCTCCAGTTAAAACCAACTTTTAGTACATTAAAAATACCAACTTTTGGGCTGTGAGCAGTAGCTCATGCCTGTAATCTCAGCACTTTGGAAGGCTGAAGTGAGCAGATAACCTGAAGTCGGGAGTTTGAGACCAGCCTGACCAACATGGAAAAATCCCGTCTCTACTAAAAATACAAAATTAGCCGAGCGTGGTGGTGCATGCCTGTAATCCCAGCTACTTGGGAGGCTGAGGCAGGAGAATCGCTTGAACCTGGGAGAGGCAGAGGTTGCAGTGAGCTGAGATCGAGCCACTGCACTCCAGCCTGGGCAACAGAGTGAGACACCATCCAAAAAAAAAAAAAAAAAACTAGAGAAAAAGTCTGAGCTATCTTTATTATTCGAATGTAGAGAAGGATTTCTTAAACAGACACACACACACAAACCTTAGAGGAAAAGGTCAATGCGTTTGACTCATTAAAAGTCAAAACTAAATACAGTATCATAAGCAAAGTGAAAGTCAAGCTACAGGACTTCTGGTTCTGGCCAAGATGCAGTAGTGTCATTCTTCCCAGGTCCTCTCTCTTACAACTGATAACTCACAGACATAACACAGCAGACAAGCATAAGGAGATTCCGAAAGGTGAAAAGGAGAAGACATACTACCTCTGAATCCTGGAACTTTAGTCACTTGTGGCAGTGAGCAGCCTGAGTTTTCTTATTGTCTTCCATATACCCCAACATCCCAGGCACAGTATAGGAAAAGCCTCTGACCTGGAACCACTACCAAGCTCAGAAAAAAAAAAAACACTCTAAGAAAAGCCAGTTCCCCTGAATCAAAAGAAAAGAAAGAAAACCAACAACAGGATTTTTTATTCATTTTTATTTTTAAGCCATGGTCTCACTCTGTTGCCTAGGCTGGAGGGGAGTGACACAATCATGGCTCACTGCAGCCTCAACCTCCCAGGCTCAAGTAATCCTCTTGCCTCAGCCTCCTGAGCAGCTGGGACTACAGCTGTGCATCAACACAACTGGCTAATTATTGTATTTTCTGTAGAGCAGGAGGTCTCACTATGTTGCTGATGTGGTTTGGCTCTGTGTCCCCACCCAAATCTCACCTTGAATTGTAATTCCCATAATCCCCATGTGTCAAGGGCGGGACCAGGTGGAGGTAACTGAATCATGGAGGTGGTTTCCCCCATGCTGTTCTCGTGATAATGAGTGAGTCTCATGAGATCTGATGGTTTTATAAGCGTCTGGCATTTCCCTTGCTTGCACTCATTCTCTCTCCTGCCACCCTATGAAGAGGTGCCTTCCACCACAATTCTAAGTTTCCTGAGGCCTCCCCAGACATGCGGAAGTATGACGCAATTGAACTTCTTTTCTTTATAAATTACCCAGTCTCAGGTATTTCTTCATAGCAGCATGAGAACAGACTAATACAGTTGCCCAGGCTGGTCTTGAACTACTAGCCTCAAGCAATCCTCCCACGCTGGACTCTCAAAATGCTGAGATTATAGAGAAATTTTTTTTAACCATATCTGCCCTGTGAGCGAAAGACTGATAGAAAAACTGCAACCCCTTCCCTGTCATTTCAGCAAGGCCAACTGGGGATCTGGTCTTGTAGCTTCCACATGACAGAAGCAGGTGGTGATGCTCTGATTCCCCTGCTGGGGTACATAGATGGGAATGAGTGGGAAGCTGATCCTCTATCCCCCACCCAGTGGAAGAAGGTGGTACTCTGATTTTCCTGCCACAGCCCTGTCATCAGGGTCTGGTGATGGGTCTCCCCTGTCTCTCTCCCCTCCCCTTCAACAGACTTAATGAGCTGGTGCAAGGTGAGGCTACTCACCATGACTCTTCTTTCCTTCTCACCCTGGTGTTGGCAGAGCGCAGCAGAGCCTGAGTCTCCACTCCAATCAGCATCACCAAGATTGGACAAGTGGTGCAAGTCATGGCCAGCCAGCCCTGCATTTTCCACCTACACTGGTGTCAACAAAGCTCACTGTGAAGCTGAACCTCCACACCCACCTGGCAGCAATAAAAG
The DNA here is from genome assembly GCF_028885655.2 of Pongo abelii. Lineage (NCBI taxonomy): Eukaryota > Metazoa > Chordata > Mammalia > Primates > Hominidae > Pongo > Pongo abelii. The sequence continues at coordinate 35,251,620 of NC_072003.2, forward strand.
TGAATGAGATGTGGGCTGGGCACAGGGGCTCACGCCTGTAATCCCAGCACTTTGGGAGGCTGAGGCAGGTGAATTGCCTGAGATCAGGAGTTCGAGACCAGCCTGGCCAACATGGTGAAACCCTGTCTCTACTAAAACTACAAAAATTAGCCGGGCATGGTGGTGGGAGCCAGTAATACCAGCTACTCAGAAGGCTGAGGCAGGAGAATCGCTTGAACCCAGGAGGCGGAGGCTGCAATAAGCCAAGATCACGCCACTGCACTCCAGCTTGGGCAACAGAGCGAGACTCCATCTCAAAAAAAAAAAAAAGTGAATGAGATGTTACGAAGTAGGGTATGCAGTAACGAATTTAAACTTCAGCTCCTGGGAGGTCATCTCTCAGCCTTTGGAATGTCCTGCTTAATAAAAGTGTATTTGTTCACAGGGGGCGGGGGGGCTTTAGGCCACATCAGAAAGTCAAGTGATGTGATTTAGGATGGGAGCTTTGGGTCACATGGCATCAACTCCACCTTCAGAGGGGCTGGAGAATGAGGTCAGCAATGTGGGCAGCCAACCAGGTCTACATGACTGAACCCCAATAAAAACTCTGGACACCAAGGCTTGGGAGAGCTTCCCTGCTTGGCAATACTTTGTGTGTATTTTCACACATCATTGACAGGAGATTAAAGTTGATTTTCCAACTCCCATGTGGCAGAAGCAGGTGGTAACAGTCTGATTCCCCTGCTGGGGTAGCGTGGGTGAGAACAAATTGAGAGCTGATTCTCCATCCCCCACCCAGTAGAAGGAGGTGGCACTCTGATTTCTTTCCCCATCTTGCTCCTGATCAAATGACAAACAAGGACCCTCATCCTGGTTGACACACATGGACATAGAACTAGGCTCTCTGCCTTCTGTTTTCTCTTGGAATTCTCTCACCTTCATCTCTATCCTGACTTGACATTCCTTGTGCCACGTCTGTCCCAAAATTCCTCCACTTTTGAATTTCTCAGCCAACACTTGACATTTTCCATTCAAATTCCCAGTCCTAGAAAATAATCCCCTGGGAAAGAATCACATCATCTCTGCCCTTACGTGACTTTGGAACCCAACTCTTAGGGAGACATGATTCCAATTATTTACTTTTCACAAGAACCAGTCTGTCTACTAACATATACAGATAGGTGAAAGAGGCTTAGCGTTTTATTTTATTGTATTTTATTTTATTTCTGAGACAGGGTCTTGCTCTGTTGCCCAGGCTGAAGTGCAGTGGCACAATTATGGCTCACTCTAGCCTCAACCTCCCAGACTCAAGCAATCTTCCCACCTCAGCCTCCTGAGTAGCTGGGACTACAGGCGTGTGCCATTATGCCCAGATAAGTTTTTGAATTTTTTTTGTAGAAAGGAGGTTTTGCCACATTGCCCAGGCTGGTCTCAAACTCCTGAGCTCAAGCAATCATCTTCCTCAGCCTCCCAAAGTGCTGGGATTACAAGCATGAGCCACTGTGCCCAGCCCAGGAACACTTTAGAATGTCGCACCCACTGCCCAGTCACTATAAGGGATCTGAGTGTTATCATAAAGGTGAAAGGTTTGAAATCTCACATATTTGAACATGGGCCTTTCTCCTCCCATCCCTCCCTCCTTCTCTTCCTTCCTTCCTTAGAACGATGGTTCTTAATTTCTTAATCATCAGTATGCATGATGGTAATATACAAGGTCAGGTTATATGCACAGTATATGACAAAAACAGCAATTACTTTTGTGCCTGTCTAATACCTTGTGGGTTAGTGTTTTTTTGTTTTTTTGTTTTGTATTGTTTTGTTTTGAGACAGAGTCTTGCTCTGTAGCCCAGGCTGGAGTGCAGTAGCGCAATCAATCTTGGCTTACTGCAACCTCTGCCTCCCGGGTTCAAGTGATTCTCCTGCCTCAATCTCCTGAATAGCTGGGACTACAGGTGTGCATAACCACGCCTGGCTAAGTTTTGTATTTTTAGTAGAGATGGGGTTTCACTGTGTTGGCCAGGCTGGTTTTGAACTCCTGACCGCAAGGGATCCATCCACCCCAGCCTCCCAAAGTGCTGGGATTTAGGGACGTGAACCACCATGCCTGGCCAACTACCTTGTTTTTAATGAGTAGTTTAATGAGTTTAAGGATATTTTGATTTTATGTCATGTACACCTCACTCACTGACTCTAGAACACAGCTCCCATGTAAGCAGTTTCCAAAAGGCAGCGTCAGTGAGAAGAGCACCCTTTGCTCCCAAGACCTATCTATCATCAAGGCTGTAGGTTCCTGCAAGGGGCCTGGTACTCAGAGCTGCCAGTCCTTAGAGGCTGAGAGAGCAGCATTCTCTCCTGACCTGGCATCACAGGACACTCCATCAAAGAAGCAGGTCACCAGCAGCTCCTCAGCAGAATAGCTCATGTTGATTTTCTTCTCCAGAGGCACCTGTGCCATGATGTTCATGTAGTGCAGCTTATACCACTCCTGAATGGCACTGATTCCCCAGCTGAAGGTGTAGGTGGCACAGTCGGAGGTGTCATTTGAGCACTGTGAATAAGAGGAGATGCAAGGCTGAAGCCATCGGTCCTATCGCTACTCTTCAGAAGGACCATAAGAATGAGGGACTGAGACTCCAGGCAAGATACTCAGGGGAACAGGTTGGATATCTGGGGCAAGGATGGGTTTCCTCTCACTTCTAGGGGTTGGGAGTGATCATCCTCAAGCCTCCAGGACCAAAAAGGGGCTGAGTGAGAAAGGACACAGAGTCCTACTCCTGCAACTCTGCACTACTTGCCCACCAAGGAAGAAGCAAAACCAGTTTCTTCAGGGTCCCTAGGCACCTAGGGTTCATCCAATTGATGCTACTACGTTCCTAACAACCTTTCCCATTTCCTATCATATCAACAGTCAAGACATCTGGATTCCAGCCCAGACTCTGCAGGAGGAGGAGAGACTACTTCTCTGCAGGATCTCAGGCAAGTTATTCTGTGCCCATTATCTCACCCACAAAATGTTGACTGAAACACCATCCTTCCCAACCATGTGTGGTAGCTGGGAGGACCCATGTTTGAAATATACAATGAGAACTTTATAGGGAAGCCATTGTACATTCCAAATGTTCTCATCACACAAAGCTTGGAAACTTTTCTAAATGGACAGATGTCAACTGATTTTGGCTGGTTGCAGTGGTTCATGCCTGTAATCCTAATGCTTTGGAAGGTTGTAGTGGGAAGACTGATTGAGGCCAGGAATTCAAGACCAGCCTGGGCAACATGGCTAGACCCCATCCCCACGAAAAATAGAAAAATTATCCAGGTGTGGTGATACATTCTTGTAGTCCAAGCTACTTGGGAGGCTGAGGTGGGAAAATTGAGCCCAGGAGTTCTAGGCTGCAGTGAGCTATGATTGCACCACTCCCACCTGGGTGACAGAGTGAAATCTTGTTTCTAAAACAAACAAACAAACAAACAAACAAACATATATATAAAGAGTTGATTTTGGTATCAAGAAGAACCTTGCAGATATCCTGTGAAGGGACCCAAGAAGACTTTGAAATCTCAATGATTTAGAAGAAGGTCCATTTTTCAGGATTTGGGACTATAGCTACAAGGTCACACAATTGGCAATCAAGCCTATAAGGTATGGACATAGCCCCTGTCCTCCAGAGGTGGCTGGGGCATGGAGAGGGAGGGTGGTGATAGAGTTTGCCCAGGAAGGTACTAGAATTCATTTTCAGTGAATGGCATTTCTCAAGAGCCCCTCAAGCCAGGTGCGGTGGCTCACGCCTGTAATCTCAGCACTTTGGGAGGCCGAGGTAGGGGGACCACCTGAGGTCAAGAGTTCGAGACCAGCCTGACCAACATGGTGAAACCCAGTCTTTACTAAAAATACAAAAACTTAGCCAAGCATTGTGGTGCATGCCTGTAATCCCAGCTACTCAGGAGGCTGAGGCAGGAGAATCACTTGAACCTGGGAGGTGGAAGTTGCAGTGAGCCGGGATCACACCACTGCACTCCAGCCTGGGTGACAGAATGAGACTCTGTTTCAAAAAAAAAAAAAAAAAAAAAAATCCCCTCAAATGGGACCAAAAGGGAAAATGTAGTCAGGCCAAGTACCTCATGAAGGCAAGTACTGCAGGAACATTGATGTTTCTGCTGTTTATTGTCCGTCTTTTTCTTTCGGGTGCCTGCACCTCAATTTTGCTTTGGAAGAATTTCCTTTCCCCCTCTGGATACAGCCTGGTAAGATTGTCCATGAAGATACTCCACCATCCATTAGCCAAAGGGTGATTAGGTGACCCAAGCTTCACCAACCAGATAGTCCCAAGATGGAATTTGACTCTTAAGCATTAACAACACCAACAAAAACTGAACATATTTGATGCTTCTTTACTCCAGCAGCAATATCTGAAATGACTTTTCATCATTTCTTGCTACCCAGATCTCTGCATCTGCCCTAATTTCTGCCCTTTGAGAGGCCTCCAAGAGTTACTGGTTGCCTTCTAATACATTTCCCCCCACTACTTAAAATTACCTGAATCAGTTTCAGTTGTTTGCAGCTGAATCATCCCAGCTGGGTGTCTTTCCTTTCTTTTCTTTCTTTCTCTTTCTTTTTTTTAAAAATAATTTTACTTTAAGTGCTGGGATACATGTACAGAACATGCAGGTTTATTACATAGGTATACATGTGCCATGGTGGTTTGCCGCACCTATCAGCCAGTCACCTAGGTTTTAAGCCCCGCATGCATTAGATATTTGTCCTAATGCTCTCCCTCTGCTTGCCCCCCACCTCTCCCCCCGCTTTATTTTTTAACAGAGTCTCATTCTGTCACTCAGGCTGGAGTGCAGTGGCACCATCTGAGCTCACTGCAACCTCCACCTCCTGGGTTCAAGCAATTCTCTTGCCTCAGCTTCCCAAGTAGCTGAGATTACAGGCATGTGCCACCATGCCCTGCTAATTTTTGTATTTTAGTGGAGACAAGTTTTACCACGTTGGCCAGGCTGGTCTCGAACTTCTGACCTCAGGTGATCCGCCTGCCTTGGCCTCCCAAAGCGTTGGGATTACAGGCATGAGTCACTGTGTCTGACCCCAGCTGGGTGTATTTCTTCAGTTGGACCACAGGGGCTAGTGGCCAAGGAGAAGAGTCCTGGACCCAGCCCATCCCATGCCCCTAAGCAGTGAAAGAATAAGAAGGTGAAATCTTACCAGTTGGAATCCCACCACCTGCTTGGACTCGATGTGCATGACATTTGAAGCCTTGTGAATGATGCTACCGCCGACTTTCCGCTTCCTCCCTGTGAAGAAGTCCCTGGCCTTGCCCTTCTCATCCTGATCAAAGATCAGCAGCGGGATCCGGTGGGAGAATCTAGGCTGCTTTCCCTCCGAGACGGAGCTCCAGGACTCCGCCTCTCGGCACTTCCGGGACTCTGGAAAGCCATACAGGGACTTCAGGGCCTCTCTGGTCTCCTGTTCCAAGTCAGCTAGAAGGTGGCGCACGGTGCTGTACCTGCCAAAGTGGGGAGGAAAAGTCAGGGAGAGGGGAGGCGGCCCTGGCAGAACACTGGTGCTCCTCCAGGCTGTTTTCCATCAACATGTGTCAGCCTCATGCCCACCTTTCCCAACTCCTTGGCAGAGGAGACCACGCCTTTCATGACTTGACCCAACCAAAGTGACCCCTGGCTCCAGCAAATAGGGAAAGGCTCATGGGCGACCCATATGTGACTTCCTGTGGCTTCACCTCTGCCACCACTGTCTGCTTGCTCTCGGGGTGTGTTGATGAGTTTGTCCCGACCAGCATTTCTGGAGTAGTGACTGTCAGGTGCCTCCCATAAACCAGCCACAGTGAGGACAAGTAAATAACTGCCAATCAGGAGTCTACCTAATGGGCAGGCTCCTTCTCCACCCAGCTCACTCTGCCTCTGCACACTGATTGTCCTCAAATCTGTGCTGGGGGGAAGGAGGGTATAACTGTTACCTCAATGACCCCCAAGAACACAAAATACTTATAAAGGAGTTGCCTGCATGAAGCACAATATACCATCTTTTAATTTTCACAAATCAAATGGTTCCAGCCTCCTCTTAACTCTCTCCTCTCTCCTTTCTCCCACTTGCTCTAGGCATAGGCAGCAGAGCATAGCAATTGAGAATAGAAACCCCTGGGTTTAGCGAAACTGCCTGAGTTTAGGTTCCCCATCCTGGTACTGGCTACCTGACCTTGGACAAATGTCTTAGCCTTTCTGTGTCTTAGCTTTCTCCTTTGTAAAATGGGATTTGTTGGGAAAGTTCAATGAGTTTATTATATATAATAAACACACACAGACATACATATAGATAATTAAATGGCCTCTATTATTGTTAATATTTTAGAGACAGGGTCTCACTCTGTTGCCCAGGCTGGAGTACAGTGGTGCAATCATGGCTCGCTGCAGCCTAGAACTCCTGGGCTCAAGCAATCCTCCTACTTCAGCCTCCCAAGTTGCTGGGACTATGAATGTGTGCCATCACACCTGGCTAATTTAAAATAAAACGTTTTTAGAGAGGGGGTCTTGCTCTGTTGCCCAGGCTGGTCTCGAATTCCTGGCCTCAAGCAATCCTCATGCCTTGGCTTCTGAAAGTGCTGAGATTTCAGGCATGAGCCACTGTGCCTCTATTGTTAATTATATTAGTGTTATTATATTTATTAAGACTTTATTCCTCCACTACAGTATAAGCTCCACTAGGGCAAATACTGTGTTTGGGTTGTTCAGTTCTCTATCCCAGAACCTGGTGGAGCTCCAGAACCTGGATCACCTGTCCTGACTAGCTAGCTCTTGGGTAAGAGGAAGGAGAATACTGTACTCCAGAATCACATTTTACAGGTAGGTATAGTTGTGATCATGCTGTGGATACTTTGTGGTCTTGATCTCTCACTCCTAAGATGCTTGTTTACACTTGCAGAGTTTCCCTTCAGATTGTTCACACCTGGAGCCTCTCACATAACTACAGCAGGTCACTGGGTAAATTCTGAAAAGCTCAAAGAGCCACACTCTCAAAAAGAAACTTTAAGATGTCAATGTTGACATCTCACAATGCAGCAAATGCCTCTTGTTGGTTTTCTGTACATCATTTTCAATCCAAAGTCTAACCCTGTCTTGTAATCCCAGGCAGAGGCCAGAACTTAGGTGCAGATTCTAGGTGGGATCAGCCTGGCTCTACATTCTTGGGTGTTACAGCAAGTGAAGTACAATCAAAGGAAGAAGCCCCTCATACGGGCTGCCCTAGCATTCTAAGTGATATGTCTACCTACAAGGAAAAAGCTGAAGAAACATGAATATGAGTAGACAACTTTATTTGGGCCAAACATGAGGACTGTAACCTGGCAGCAAAGATTCAAGTTGCCTGGTATCTACACTTTAATTAGCAGTAGTTACCAGTGGATTTGCAAAGGTAAAAAAAAAAAAAAAGGACAGAGAGTGGGCTGATACAAAAATTCTTATTTATTTACAGAAATAACATTAATTATTGGTTGGATATACATTGTGAAGGTTTAGGGTATGGGTTATAGTGTCCAGTGTGACATTAATAGTTTAATTTATAGCTACTAATGGCAACAGCAAACAGTTTTAAGAGATGAATATACTTTAAAGGGGAAAAAAGACATAATTGTGCTCTAATTTTAATGTCACTCTGAGTTTGACAACTGAAAGAATTTGTATTCCTCAAATAAAAGGTTTTTTCCCCCAAATCTCAAGACCTAGCTAGATTCAGAATATGGAGCTGCAGGTTTACATCCTGGATTGTTGGAATAGCAACAGATGTTACCTGCACCTTTGCGGGCATAAAGAGGAAATTTGTGAGCATTTTAGCAAGAGGAGGAAGGGGAAAGTGGAGAATATCATGTCTACATGTCATTACTCTGACTGGGTTTTTGGGCCCCATGGTCTGTGAATTAGTTTCAGGTATGAAAACACAAGAGTCACTGAAAGAGGTAAAATGATTGATTGCTGCCCTGTGAAGTTTGTAAAAATCTGATCTAGCCTCTCTAGAAGTGACTGTACAAGACTATATATAGCAAATAGGCAGAGACACAATTCTGCCTGCAGATTTAGGAGACAGCATGCACTTTGTAGCACAATTATGAGTTTACTGGAAGGCTGAGGGGGAAAGTCCTTGCTAGAGTAAAGCTCAGTTGGCACCTTATATATTTATATCATGTCTAGTAATTCTAGACAGTGTTTGGGAACTATAATTAAGAGAAAAATTCCCTTCAGCCCCAGAGAAACTCCACGATAATAGAAAAGAGAAAAAACTGTTTTATTACACAATTAAACTAGAACGTGACATATATAAAAGTTAATCTGCTTCAGAGATTGCAGACAGAAAAACAGTCACCATAATTAGTCCACAAGTAGAAGAACGTATAGCATCATGTCACACATAGTTCATTCTAAATTCATCTGGTAATTAAGGTGGCCATCCATGTATGCTAATTGGTTATATTCAATGACAAAATAAACTTTTCACATCTTCATGACAGAAGGCAATTTTGCAACTTGAAGCCAGGTGCCTGCTGAAGGTAGGCTCTCACTGTCTGACATAAATGGTTGAATAGGGTGCTACCTTTTTGGCTATTTACATTTTAAAGCAATGGCTCTCTATTCCTTAGGCTATAGCACTCCTGCTTGCCCACTCCTGGTGGCTAGTGTCCTCTCTTGACTCCTACCATCCAACACACAGGCACAGCTCACAGCACAGAGCTTACAGCTGGCAGCTCACATCTTACGTGAACCTCAATTGCCAGAGCAGCACTCCAGTGCCACATTAGAGAGTGAAGCCTGAGCTGCAGGAGAGCCTGCAGGCCTCCCAGGTAGAACTGTAGCTTCAAAATAATGGGAATAGGAGCAGTGTTTCAGCCTAAGTTTCTATTTATAATGGTGTCACAGAAAAAAATACTGCTGGATTTCTAGCATGAGTCCAGATAGAGACAGATCCAAGAGCTCTCACTGTGACCACCCACCTCATTCACAGACGCCATCAATACTAATATGGCTTCTGAAAGACACCCAAAGCATTAAAGAGAAAAAACAGCTTTCAGTCTAAGCAAGATTACGTTGAAAAAAAAAAAAGTTAAAAGCATCTTAAGAAAAAACTCAGATTACATATAAGATTAAGCCAGCCAGAAAATATTTTCCTAAAAGGAATTTCTCTCTAAAAACCCAAAGTGTACAGCTACTCTAAGCATGAGAAAACTAAGCACTATGAAGAAAGGGGTCAAATTCTCAGCAGAATTTTTAAGTTTCTCTTTTATCTCTGGTGCTCTCTCATCTCCTGCCATTGAATTGGGGGGTCTATACTGGAATACATCTGACAATTTCCACGAGCACTTTTTGATGAAGAATTGGAATTGGACTTTATTCATATAGTGGAATATATTTGAGCTTGGAACATAGCTAACTGAAGACCTATTATAGTGTTTGAGCGGCCACATCACTTGTGTTTATTTGTCCTATAATAGCGGCATTCAAATTTAGTGAAATAAAAGACACTAAACTTATGCTTACCTAGAGTTATCCCTATTGGATAAATTAATAAGCATGTCAGACTAATATCTCCTGTAGCAATTTGGTAGTAAATTTACTCTGGATACTAGATATAAATATCTAAGTATAAATAATTTTAATGTAGTAGTCATAACGTATGTAGGATTTTAAAAAATTGTCTGTAACCATAATTCAATTAAGACAATTTATATTTCAAAAGTATTAATAACAATATTAACATAACTATATAAGAAATGTATTCAGGCCAGGCAGGGTGGCTCACGCCTGTAATCGAGCACTTTGGGAGGCTGAGATGGGTGGATCACCTGAGGTCAGGTGATCAAGACCAGCCTGGCCAACATGGTGAGACCCTGTCTCTACTAAAAATACAAAATATTAGCCGGGTGTGGTGGCAGGAGCCTGTAATCCCAGCTACTCAGAAAGCTGAGGCAGGAGAATCGCTTGAACCCAGGAGGTGAAGGCTGCAGTGAGGTGAGATCGTGCTATTGCACTCCAGCCTAGATAACAAGAGCGAAACTCCTTCTCAAAAATAAAAAAAAAAGTATTCAAAGTAAATATTGTGACCTTATATTCATACTATTGTAAAAAATACTGTTTATATAAATGCATGTTGTCTATAAACACTACACATAACCATGCTAATTGTTATAAAGTAATAAACAGAAGCCAAAGTACACTGTTCAATTTATAGACTGAACTGCTTTTGCTTTTGCAGTGTAAATAATTCAGCCTGCAAATATTCAATAATTACCTTGGATAATCAGTTTCCCATCAAACAAACTTAGTATCTTTTAGTCTTTATCATTCTGCAATGCTAAATTTAATCCTATCTTTGTGCTCAACTTTCGTGTGCTCTTACAATGAGCTTTAATCTAAACAAATCTGTGTCTACTTTAAAAGACTAAAAACATGAAACATGGGCCAGGCAAGGTGGCTCACGCCTGTAATCCCAGCACTTTGGGAGGCCAAGCTGGGAGGATCACGAGGTCAGGAGTTTGAGACCAGCCTGGCCAACATGATGAAACCCCATCTCTACTAAAAATACAAAAATTAGCCAGGTGTGGTGGTGCACACCTGTAATCCCAGCTACTCAGGATGCTGAGACAGGAGAATTGCTTGAACCTGGAAGGCAGAGGTGGCAGTGAGCCAAGATTGTGCCACTACACTCCAGCCTGGGCAACAGAGTGAGACTCTATTTAAAAAAAAAAACAAAAACAAAAAAAGAAAAGAAACATAAACCTTTGCCAAAGCAAAAATAAAAAGCAATGAATCTGAGGTCCTAAATGAATACAATCTTGAGTCAGTAAGAATAAAAAAAGGTTTATTTAGCTGTTACAATTATTTACACATATTTTTTAAAAAGCACCAAAAAAAAACCTACATATAAACTAAATGCTTTAAGGGAGATGAAGAAAATATCCTCCCTGATTTTCAGGTAGGAGAATAAAGCCACTTATTTCTTATTTATATTTTCTCCTAAAGCAGCCAGGTCTCTGGACATGTTTTTGAACTCTTGGACATCTGCATTTTAGTAAACACTGGATTCAGGCATCTAAGGAGTAACCCTGGGCACATGGTGCACTTGGAAGAATGTTTATGGGGTAAAAGGCTGAAGAGGAAAAGTGTTATAAAAAGTCCATGGGTGCCTATGAGTAAAGCAAGTCCTCAGAGTCCTATAAAGAGACTTAGATTCTGACACAATAACAGTGGTAGACTACAACACCCCACAGACACTATTAGACAGATTATTGAGACAGAAAATTCAAAAAGATACTAGAACCTAAACTCAACACTTGACCAAATAGTCCAAATAGACATCTACAAAACTCTCCACCTAAAAACAATATACACTCTTCTCATTACCATGTGGCACATACTCTAAAATTGACCACACAGTCAGAAATAAAACAATCCTCAGCAAATTCAAAAATCCCAAAATCATACTAATCACACACACAGACTACAGCTTGATAAAAATATAATTCAATTTAAAAAACCCACTTGGGCTGGGCATGGTGGCTCACGCCTATAATCCCAGAACTTTGGGAGGCTGAGGCAGGTGGATCACCTGAGGTCAGGAGTGCAAGACCAGCCTGGTCATCATGGCGAAACTCCGTCTCTACTAAAAATGCAAAAATTAGCTGGGTGTGGTGGCACACACCTGTAATCCCAGGTACTCATGGTGAGGCAGGAGAATTGTTTGAACTCGGGAGGCAGAGGTTTCAGTGAGCTGAGATCATGCCACTGCACTCCAGCCTGGGCAACAGAGGGAGACTCTATTTCAAAAAAAACAAAAGAAAAACAAAAACAAACAAACAAAAAAGCGACTTGATACCATACAATTACATGAAAATTAAACAGCCTGCACTTAAATGACTTTGGGGTAAATAATGACATTAAGGCAGGAATCAAGAAGTTCTTTAAAACAAATGAGAACAAAGATACAACATAACAGAATCTCTGTAACACAACTAAGACAGTGTTAATGGGAAAATTTATACCATTAAATGTTCACATCAAAAAGGCAGAAAGACCTCAATTTAACAACTTATATCATCAGCAAAGAATGAGAGAAGCAAGAGCGAATCAACTCTTCAGCTAGCAGAAGACAAGAAGTAACGAAAATCAGATGTGAAATGAAGGAGATTTAGACAGTAAAAACTACACAAAAGATTAAGAAACCTAGGAGTTAAATCCTTGAAAAAAACTTCTAAGTTAAATAAACCACTAGCTAGATTAATGAAAAAAGAAGATCCAAACTTAAAATGACAAAAGAGATATTATTACTGACCCCACAAAAATACAAATAACTATTGAAGTCTACTATGAACACCTCTACGCACACAAACTAGAAAATCTAGAAAAATGGATAAATTTCTGGACAAATACATCCTCCCAAGAGTGAACAAAAAAGAAATTGAGTCCCTGAATAGACCAATAACAAGCTCCAAAACTGAATTTGTAATAAATAGCCTACCAACCAAAAAAAGCCCAAGACCAGACAAATTCACAGCTGAATTCTACCAGATGTACAAAGAAAATCTGGTACCATTTCTACTATAACTGTTCCAAAAAAATTGAGGAGGGACTTCTCACCAAGTAATTACATAAGAACAGCATCATTCTGATACCAAAACCTGGCAGAGATAAAACAAAAAATAGAAAACTTGAGGCCAGTATCTTTGATAGACATTGATGAAAAAATTCTCAACAAAATACCAGCAAACCAAATCCAGCAGCACATCAAAAACCTAATCCACTATGTTCAAGTAGGTTTTATCCATGGGATGCAAAATTGGTTCAACATACACAAATTAATAAATGTTATTAATCACATAAACAGAACTAAAGCAAAAATCACAAGATTATCTCAATAGATGCAGAAAGAGCTTTCAATAAAATTGAACATCTTTCATGTTAAAAGCCCTCAACAAACTATGCATTGAAGGTACATACTTCAAAATAATGAATTATCTATAACAAATCCACAGCCAACATACTGAATGGAAACAAGCTGGCAGCATTTCTCCTTGAAAACTGGAGGAAGACAAAAGTGCCGTCTCTCATCACTCTTCTTCAACACAGAATTCGAAGTTCTAGCCAGAGCAATCAGGCAAGAGAAAAAATATAAGGCATTCAAACAGAAAGAGAGGAAGTCAAACTATCCCTGTTTGCAGACGACATAATTCTGTATCTAGAAAATCCTACAGTCTCAGCAGAAAAGCTCTTTAAAGTGACAGGCAACTTTAGCAGAGTTTCAAAATACAAAATAAATGTACTAAAGTCAGTAGCATTCCTGTACATTAACAACAGCCAAACAAAAAGCCAAATCAAAAACAATCCCATTCACAATTTCTAGGAATACAGCTGACCAGGGTGAAAGATCTCTATGACAAGAATTACAAAACATTGACTAAACAAGTCAGAGATGACACAAACACATGGAAAACCATTTTATGCTCATAAATAGAAAAGATCAACATCATTAAGTGGCCATACTGCCCAACAAAATTTACAGATTTAATGCTATTTCTATTAAACCACTGTTAACATTTTTAACAGAACTAAAACAAACAAACAAAAAAAACTACTTTAAATTTCATGTGGAACCAAAAAAAAAAAAAGCCCAAATAGCCAAGGCAATCCTAAGCAAAAAGAACAAAATTGAAGGCATTATATTACTGACCTCAAACTATACTACAGGGCTACAGTAACCGAAGCAACCTGGTACTGGTACCAAAAAAAAAACAGACTTATAGACCAATGCAACCCAGTAGAGGCCTAGAAATAATGCAACACACCTACAACCACATGACCTTTAACAAAGCTGACAAAAGGAATTTGGGAAGAAATCCCTATTTAATAAATGGTGCTGAAATAACTAGCTAGCACTATGTAGAAGATTGAAACTGGACTCCATCCTTATACCACATACAAAAAAAGACTTAAGATGAATTAAGACTTAAATGTAAAGCTTACAGTTGTTAAAAAAAAAAAATAAAAACACTGACAGATAATCTAGGAAATACCATTCTAAACATAGAAACTGGCAAAGATTTCATGATGAAGGTACCAAAGCAATTTCAACAAAAGCAAAATTTGACACATAGGACCTAATAAAGAGCTTCTTCACAGAAAAGGAAACTATCAACAGAGTGAACAGACAACCTACAGAATAAAAAAAAAAAATTTGCAAACTACACTTCTGACAAAGGTCTAACATCCCGAATCTATAAAGAACTTAAACAAGTTTACAAAAAAAAAACCAAACAACCTCATTAAAAAGTAGGCAAAAAACATGCACGGATGCTTTTCAAAAGAAGATATACCTGTGGCTAACATACATATTTTTAAATATGTTCATCACTAATTATTAGAGAAATGCAAGGAAAAACCACAATGAGATACCATTTCACACCAGTCAGAATGGCTATTACCAAAAAGTCAAAAAATAACAGATGCTGGCAAGGTTGTAAAAAACAGGGAATGCCTATACACTGCTGGTGGGAATGTAAATAGTTCAACCATTGTGAAAACCAGTGTAGTAATTCCTCAAAGAACTAAAAACAAAATTATCATTTGACCCAGCAATTTCATAATTGCTGGGTATGTACCCAAAGAAATATATTCTGTCAAAAAGACACATGTGCATGCATGTTCATGGCAGCAATATTCAAAATAGCAAAGATATGGAATCAACCTAAATGCCAACCAATGGTAGGCTGAATAAAGAAAATGTGGTATAGACAGGCATGGTGGCTCCTACCTGTAATCCCAGCACTTTGGGAGGCCAAGGCAGGTGGATGTCCTGAGTTCAGGAGTTAAAAACCAGCCTAAACGACAAGGCAAAACCCCATCTCTATAAAAACTGCAAAACCAAAAATTAGCTGTGAATGGTGGTGTGTGCCTGTACTTATAGCTACTTGGGAGGCTGAAGTAGAAAGATTGCTTAAGCCCAGAAGTTGAGGCTGCAGTGAGCCAAGATTATGCCACTGCACTCCAGCCTGGACAAAGAGTGAGACCCTTTCTCCAAAAAAGTAAAATAACATAAAACAAGATTTAATAAAAACAAAATATGTACATAAACATTATGGAATACTATGTGGCCATAAAAAATAGCAAGATCATGTCCTTTGCAGCAACATGGATGGAGCTGGAGACCATTATCCTTAGAAAATTAATGCAGAAACAGAAAGCCAAATGCATGTTATTCTTTAAAAGTAAGCTAAATAAGAAGAACACATGGACACAAGGAAACAACAGACACTGAGGTCTAGTAGAGGGTGGAGGGTGGGAGGATAAACAGGATCAGAAAAAAACACCTGTTTGATTCTATAGTAACTCAGTATCAAACTAATCAACACGCCAAATCCCATGACACAATTTTACCTCACAACAAACCTGCATATGTACACCTGAACCAAAAATAGAAGTTAAAAGGAAAAAAATACATGGGCAGGGGAGAGTGCAATGTAGGTGGAAGAAATGGTTTGTGCTACTGATAGTGGCCCAGGTGGAGCTGTACTCTGGTTTATTTCTGTGTCCATGTAGGCAGATGAGATTATAAACAGATGGTCGAGAACCCTAGGCTGGTGGAGAAAACAGCTTGCTGCTGCAGATTCAGTGTCTGGGGGTGGGGATATGCCAGGAGACTTGTAGATACTTTAGTAGGTTTTTGGCAAGAAACACTAGGATAAAAAACTCTGGTGAAATTCCTAAGGGTGGTGTTTAGTTCCGGGAGGGGTTTAGACACATCATGTCTAGTGGGTATGACTGTGAGTGGGTGGCAATCCCGTGGTGGCAGCTGTGGGAAAAAGGCGTCTGCTATCAAAACTCCTTTCCTCTAAGTTTTCAATCCTCTCTCACCCTGGGAGGAGACATGGAATCACAGGACAATGGGCAGTGTGACAGCCTGTGTGCAGGATAGCAGAGCCTACCATTCCTGGACACCCAGAGTTCCATCCCAAGTCAGGCCAGGCCTCTGTGATATCTTTTTTCTGGCATCAATTCTCTAAAGTTTGCTGAACACCAAGCAATTCTCCAATACCAACTCACTGTCTAATATTTTAATTCTGACACCACCCAGAGTCAGCACAGATTGATTCAGGGCTCAGTCCCACAACATGGTCCTTACTGCAGATGCCAGTCACAAACCCCACGGGCCCATCTATGCTTCTGAGCTACTGTTTAAAAATTGGAGACTTTCATAATCTCCCTCAAGTTCAATAATTTGGTAGAGCTACTCACAGAACTCAACCAAACACTGTAGTTATGTTTACCAGTTTATTAAAAAAGATACAACCCAGGACAAGTCAAATGGAAGAAATGTATAGAACAAACAAAAAGGTGGGGGGAAATGAAGCACATAGATAATCCAGCTGAATAGCTGTGATTAACAAAATTCTACATCCTTTATGTTCCCGCTCCAGGAACAGTTCATGGAAAGAAACACCCTTCCCATTATGACTTAGATGGTGCTCTCTTTGCTTACCGTTCACATAGCCAGACACAGGCTCTCCACATTTTCTTCTTTTTCTCATAAAAAAATCAGCTGAATTTGTTTTCAGTGGTCAAAATAAAATACTTCTTAATCAAACTTTACTTAAGTTTATCTCCTTTTCACAGGCTCCTGAACTTTGAGCTATCTCAGTCTGAGTCAACATACAAATGTATTTTATGTTCCTCCTAAGAACATGCTGACTTCAGGGTAAAACATTCTCTGACCTAAAATCTGATTATTCACCCTCCATTTGCCATTCCCCTCGCACCTTCTTTCTAATGGGCTTTGATCCTCCCTATGATAGAAAGCCCTTGTCTGCCTAAATTTTGCAATCTTTATAGCTCTTATAGTTGGCACTTCCTCCTGTTGCAATACTCCTTTGGAATTCAGTTTTTACTTTTTACTTAAATATAACTGTTTTATTTTACAAAATCTAGAAACTGCCTCAGAACAGTAACAACTTCATCTTCAGTAAGACTTTCCCAGTCCCCTTCCATCTGCCTGTGGACCCCCAGCTTTCCAGGGCTCAGAAGCTTCTCTCAGTATAAAGCCTTCTTCCATGGCTGGGGTGAGCAGGCTGAGACACCTGCACCGGAGGCTTCCCAGAAAGAACTAATTGGGCCTTTCATAACCTCTTTTTGCAGGCTCAGTATTAGCCTTAGCTCAGAGTAAATGGGCTCAAGCTTTAATTTTCATCTCAGAGTTATTCACCTGGCTTTTGAAACTGTAAAATCCAACAAAATTACTCAAACACAGTATTCATATAAGGGAAGGAAATTTTAAGGTGTCTACATTTCATACCTCAATAAGAAAACCAAAAGTATCTATTCCTTTCAAACAATAAATGTATTATTGAATTATTTCAATTAAAAATCATGTAGTAAACAATTAGTCACATGGGAACACTTCTAGGAAGTACCAAATTTCATCTAATAAAATTTAGCATGAAACTCAGAAATCAAGATAAAGAGATACAGAACAGAGATAGTCGCTGTCACAAATGTACCCTGCAAGAAGACGAACTAACGTTTTCATGAATCTATGTAACTCAGTTATCTACCACATTTTCTTGTGGAAATGTATTCATTTTCTACAGCCAAAATAGAAGATTTTTTCCTGTTCTTTTCCTTCATAGCTAGCATTCTAAAAGCTAAGCCTTAAAATTACATTTGAAATCACCAAGCCATAAAAAACACACCTGAGAAAATTTCAAAACTCAACGTTGGGAAAGAAAAAGGTAAGTGAGAATTTTTAGCAAATATATATATATTTTTTATCTTTCAAGCTCTACCAATACAATGCAACTTACAATTAAAAACTGAGGTCCAAATAAGTGAACAAATCTTTTACAGGTGATAAGCCTAGAGAGTGGCAGCGCTGATTAAAAAACAAAAGTGCCTTCCTTACTTATGTGTCAAGTAAGGCCATTCAATCACTTGAGAGATTCTCCCACCCCATCCTGCTCAATTAAGTGCTCAATAACCACCCTCTCAGGAGACACTGCACTATGTATGCCCCAGTGAGTGCCCCAGATGCGTTTTATTTCCAAGTTCTTGCACCATCTCACTGGGGTCAGGTTGTTTTTGACTTTTGGGATGCCATAATTTTTTTTCACAAATTGTTAACTATTTTTCTTTAACTATATTTATTTCACTATTTTTCTGTCCCCTTAAAAAAACCCAGCGGGCAGAAATTATTTCTATGTTTTTCCCTCAATACCAGCATCTGATTGGCTGACCAGCAATGTGTCTCCAAGAAACGGAAGCTGGGTTGGGTAAGGACAGTTTTAATGTCTCAAGGGGTTAGCTTTTCAAAAAACTAAGTACACTAGGAGATTCCTGTCAGCCCTAGGGCATCCACCTGCTTCCTTGAGAGGCTATACTCCATACCTCAGGTTTTCCTATGAGAGAAAATAACCCAGGAGCTGATATTTCCTAGACACTCTAGCAGACATAACCATGGTGGGTATCTTGATTTATCCCCAAACAATATTGAAACCCAAGACCAGGAAAAACTCAAGGGTGGCTGAAAGCAAATAATCCCAAAAGTTTCTGAAGGGAAACCTTGACCCAAAAACATTCTGATAAGACCTCTGTACATAGAGAAGATAAAAGAGAGACAGAGTTTTTTTTTTTTTTTTTAAACAATAGAGTGTCAGGGGATTATTCTTCACTTTCTTCTCAGGGGAGATATTTTTCAAACACATCTTTGTAAAAGCCCCATCCAATGCTTTGTCAAAAAATGATTAATTCATGGCCGTGTGCAGTAGCTCACGCCTGTAATCACAGCACTTTGGGAGGCCAAGGCGGGCAGATCACTTGAGGTCGTGAATTCGAGATCAGCCTGGCTAACAAGGTGAAATCACGGTTCTACTAAAACTACAAAAATTAGCCAGGTGTGGTGGCACGCGCCTGTAATCCCAGCTACTCAAGAGCTGAGGCACGAGAATCGCTTGAACGTGGGAGGCAAAGGCTGCAGTGAGCAGAGATCCCGCCACTGCACTCCAGCCTGGGTGACAAAGTGAGACTCCATCTTAATTTTTAAAAAATGATTAATTAAAATACGATATCTAAAATGTACACTAAAGGACAAACAGTTGATAATGTGAATTAGGGATGGGAAATTGGCATTTGGGAATGTCAAAAAGAACCAGAAATTTAGTATTTTACTGCAAGCCAGAGTTAGGAAGAAGGAATGCAGGGTGGTGGGGGGTTAACTTGAGAGGCTGCTTGGGACGCATGTGAAAAACGCAGGGAAAATCATTCCCCTGTGGAGTGTGAAAATAACTAAATGGCAGGCAATGAGACTGATGTGGCTCTAGTTTTTGGATTTTGACTTAAAAAAAAATCTAACTCAAGAGCTTTTTTTTTTTTTTTTGTAAATTAGTACATTGCGGGAAACAAAATTCAGACCTAACCAACTATAAACTGCCAAGTAACCTCTGATTGCATAACCAGGCAATTTGTACGCTCAGAGTGGAAATTAAGAAACTACCTAACTGTGGCAGGGCGCGGTGGCTCACGCCTGTAATCCCAGCATTTTGGGAGTCCGAGGCGGGCGGATCACGAGGTCAGGAGATCGAGACCATGCTGGCTAACACGGTGAAACCCCCTCTCTACTAAAACTACAAAAATTAGTCAGGTATGGTGGCACGTGCCTGTAGTCCCAGCTACTCGGGAGGCCAAGCCAGGAGAATGGCGTGAACCCGGGAATAGAGCTTGCAGTGAACCGAGATCGCGCCACTGCACTCCAGCCTGGGCGACAGAGCGAGACTCCATCTCAAACAAACTACCTAACTGTATCTAACCGATTAATGAATGTGGGTTTTTTTTTTCACCATGCACCTTATAAAAGTCTTCTCTTAAACCCTCTCCCATGGACCACAAACTACAAGCCATAGTTGGGTGCTCTACAATTTTTGAACCACTGTTTGAATAAATTATTTAATATGTTTGCGGTGACTGCTATAAACTTTTCATAAGAGAAAAGAGGGACCAAAAGCTCTTCCGATTCATGAACCCCGCACCCCGAGTCAGGATTCTCCCCGGACGGTATACCCTACCGTGGTCCCTGCACAATCGGGGAGAGATGCGGCGCGGTGGGTGCAGAGCTGCCCAGAGAGGGCTCCAGGCCGGGCACCGTCACTGCGCAGGGAAGAGACAGGACGTCCAGGGTCCCGCCTGTCCTCCCAGCCGCCATCTTAGGGCTGAAGGGGATTGAGGGTCGAGCTGCACCAAGGTGAACTCGGCGCCTCATATTTTGGAGCTGACTGCTGGGAGGCCTGAGTCCCACTACAGCCACTTCCGACAGCTTTCAACCAGCCCCTTCCCCATCTCTGGAGATGTCGGACCCGGCACTCTCACCATTTCTAGGTTTCCTAGTGGGTCCTGGCGTCTTAGCCGTGGATCTCCCAATACTTGCAGGTCACAGGGCCACACAAACTGGGCCTCCAGAAGCGGAGGACACAGACCAGTGAAGACGACACCAGGAGCTCTGGCTGCAGGAAGAGACAAAGGACCCGCCAAATCCCGGAAGCCGTCCCGTACTTTCCAGCTGCGTGTCTTACTGGACTGTTCCTAGTTTAGAGTCTCTGACTGGATAACGCTTAAGGCCCGCCCCTTCAGTCCCTGAGTGACAGAAGATTTGACCAGACACTGGGCTGAATGAAGAAAGAGTGACAGCCTGGGCTGCAACCTTTTCAGGCAGGGCTTCCTCGTTGAGCTGAGCTAGGACCAACTGGGAGTGTATTTGCATTTAACCTTGTGTACAAGGTGATGTACATTTATAAATAACATATTATATGGCTATTCGCAAATGAAAAGAATATAATAACGATTATTTAACAATTGCAGATTTTATGAACTTCCTGGCTTCTGGTCCTTTGAGCAGGCAGCCTGAGATTTTAAAAAGGAGAGAATCCTCTGGAATAAAATGTGAGCCAAATGTAAATTTTAAAATTTCAAGTAGCCAGACTTTTTAATTTTATTTTATTTTATTTTATTTTGAGACTGAGTCTAGCTCTATCACCCAGATTGTGTGCAGTGGCGGCGATCTCGGCTCACTGCAACCTCCAGAACTCCCGGGTTCAAGCGATTCTCCTGCTTTAGCCTCCCAAGTAGCTGGGATTACAGGCGCCTGCTACCACGCCCGGCTAACTTTTTTTGTATTTTTAGTAAAGACAGAGTTTCACCATGTTGGCCAGGCTAGTCTCGAACTCCTGACCTCAGGTGATCTGCTCGTTTTGACATCCCAAAGTGCTGGGGTTACAGGCGTGAGCCACCATGACCGGCCATCCCAGTCAGTTTTCTAATAGTAACAAATAATAACCATCAACAAAGGAATTATTTTTTAATTCATATTCTTATTAGTCAAAAAACATGTCCTCAGAAAGATGATAATTTTGGAGTATTCTTATGGTAGCATCTTACTAAACAATACAGAACTGTTTTCCTCAATACCTATAAATAATTGTCAGTAAATGAAAAACAAGATGGCCTATTCACTAGAATGAATAGAGAACATTTCTTTAAAACACAATTAAAATGTTATAAAAGGGCAGTGATGTGTTTCTTAAATTCACTTACATGCCATTTTACACAATTGTAGTTTTTTTCTTTTTTACTATTCTTTTGATATTATAACAATAGGAACATATTGCAACTCTTCCCTTGACATGTTGGAGGAATGTTTACATTAATCTCAATCTTGAGCTAGGGCACATTTTAATGCTTAAAGATATTATTTTATCTGCTTGAAAAGAAAAAACCTGAGTTGTAAAAATTAAGAAGTAGACCTTAAAATTTTTCACTATCCTTT